>NC_140581.1:365427956-366116173 GCF_964204655.1 Triturus cristatus | reverse complement strand
CAACAGAGGGCTTGCCAGGTCGAAATCGGGCCCAGAAGCACGTTTCTAAGCCCTGAGCCAGCATCCCCAGGCTTGTAAATTTGCATATCTAATTGGCCCTCGCCCACTCCCCATTCCAGCCAGCTTACAGCACCCTGGACGGACCACAAGAAACGTCAAAGGGTGCTCCAGACTCCTTTTTATTTTTTTTTCCTTTTTGTCTTTCTTGAAACCAGAGATCAGGGGAAAGCGCGAACGCAGTCCCCCACTACCAGAAATTATGCAGTCGAGTATCCCGCATTTGGGGACATCGCAGGGGTCAGCACATCCGAAGTGCAATGGATGAGCCTCACCCTGGGAGAACCACCTTCGTGATCATGGTGTCTCCCCTGCCAGGTAAGTATGAGTTGGAAGGGGACAGGGTGAGGGCGGGCCGCTGGGCATCTCCCCGCAGAGCGAGGGTGGCATTCACACAGGCAAGGCCTGAGGCCGGGCGAAGCAGAGCATGGGCATTGTGGGGCGCAAGGTGACCAGCCAAGGCCCCTGTGCCCACTTTGGAAAGCGCGCAGCTACCCACAGCAGCTTCCCACAGGCCTCGGCCGGCCAGCAACATTTGCATGTCCACGCCCACCGGCAGCGCCAATCAGGGCCCTGCTTTCGCTATGCTGCACCTTGCTGACACGGGTGGGGGAAAGCCAGGGCTACAGCAAGCACAGAAGGGCGATTGCCATGTCGACTTTGGGCCCAGAAGCAGAGATTTGGGGCTTTTGAAGCCTAAGAGCTGCCACTGAGGCCGCCTCTAGAGGTATGCAGTGCCCTGTTGCCTGGCTAGGCCCCAGTCGACTGCTTGTGGCTGAAAGCCAGGGACAAACAGGCCTGCAAGCGAGCAGGGGTTCTCGCCCTGAGCCCCTCACGCCTTCCCGAACGCTCCCAAACGCTGCAGACAGAACCCTCGCCGGGCAGAGCCCTCGCCGGGCCACGGCCTGGGGTCCTCAGCCAGAGTCTGGGCCTGGGAAGGCTAGGGCGAGGCAAGAGGCTGGCAGCCAGGCCACAGCCCCAGGGGGGCGATGGAAAGGAGCAGACATGTCACCTGGCCAGGGCCTACTTCCCTGTCTCTGGATAGGTCCCCAGAGTGGGAGGCTGCAGCTATCCCATCATTCCCCAGGCTCAGTACTTAGCACGTGATTCCCTCTTGCCCACGCCCCCGCCCCCCTCCAATCCAGCCGCAGCACCCCAGAAAGAACACAGAAGACGAGAAAGGGTGCTCCAGACTCCTTTTTATTTTTTTTTCCTTTTTGTCTTTCTTGAAACCAGAGATCAGGGGAAAGCGCGAACGCAGTCCCCCACTACCAGAAATTATGCAGTCGAGTATCCCGCATTTGGGGACATCGCAGGGGTCAGCACATCCGAAGTGCAATGGATGAGCCTCACCCTGGGAGAACCACCTTCGTGATCATGGTGTCTCCCCTGCCAGGTAAGTATGAGTTGGAAGGGGACAGGGTGAGGGCGGGCCGCTGGGCATCTCCCCGCAGAGCGAGGGTGGCATTCACACAGGCAAGGCCTGAGGCCGGGCGAAGCAGAGCATGGGCATTGTGGGGCGCAAGGTGACCAGCCAAGGCCCCTGTGCCCACTTTGGAAAGCGCGCAGCTACCCACAGCAGCTTCCCACAGGCCTCGGCCGGCCAGCAACATTTGCATGTCCACGCCCACCGGCAGCGCCAATCAGGGCCCTGCTTTCGCTATGCTGCACCTTGCTGACACGGGTGGGGGAAAGCCAGGGCTACAGCAAGCACAGAAGGGCGATTGCCATGTCGACTTTGGGCCCAGAAGCAGAGATTTGGGGCTTTTGAAGCCTAAGAGCTGCCACTGAGGCCGCCTCTAGAGGTATGCAGTGCCCTGTTGCCTGGCTAGGCCCCAGTCGACTGCTTGTGGCTGAAAGCCAGGGACAAACAGGCCTGCAAGCGAGCAGGGGTTCTCGCCCTGAGCCCCTCACGCCTTCCCGAACGCTCCCAAACGCTGCAGACAGAACCCTCGCCGGGCAGAGCCCTCGCCGGGCCACGGCCTGGGGTCCTCAGCCAGAGTCTGGGCCTGGGAAGGCTAGGGCGAGGCAAGAGGCTGGCAGCCAGGCCACAGCCCCAGGGGGGCGATGGAAAGGAGCAGACATGTCACCTGGCCAGGGCCTACTTCCCTGTCTCTGGATAGGTCCCCAGAGTGGGAGGCTGCAGCTATCCCATCATTCCCCAGGCTCAGTACTTAGCATGTGATTCCCTCTTGCCCACGCCCCCGCCCCCCTCCAATCCAGCCGCAGCACCCCAGAAAGAACACAGAAGACGAGAAAGGGTGCTCCAGACTCCTTTTTATTTTTTTTTCCTTTTTGTCTTTCTTGAAACCAGAGATCAGGGGAAAGCGCGAACGCAGTCCCCCACTACCAGAAATTATGCAGTCGAGTATCCCGCATTTGGGGACATCGCAGGGGTCAGCACATCCGAAGTGCAATGGATGAGCCTCACCCTGGGAGAACCACCTTCGTGATCATGGTGTCTCCCCTGCCAGGTAAGTATGAGTTGGAAGGGGACAGGGTGAGGGCGGGCCGCTGGGCATCTCCCCGCAGAGCGAGGGTGGCATTCACACAGGCAAGGCCTGAGGCCGGGCGAAGCAGAGCATGGGCATTGTGGGGCGCAAGGTGACCAGCCAAGGCCCCTGTGCCCACTTTGGAAAGCGCGCAGCTACCCACAGCAGCTTCCCACAGGCCTCGGCCGGCCAGCAACATTTGCATGTCCACGCCCACCGGCAGCGCCAATCAGGGCCCTGCTTTCGCTATGCTGCACCTTGCTGACACGGGTGGGGGAAAGCCAGGGCTACAGCAAGCACACGAGAGGGCTTGGCAGGCCTAAATCGGGCCCAAAAGCAGATTTTTCAGGCCCTTTAAACTGTGCACAAGCAAAGGCTTTCGCAAGCACAACAGAGGGCTTGCCAGGTCGAAATCGGGCCCAGAAGCACGTTTCTAAGCCCTGAGCCAGCATCCCCAGGCTTGTAAATTTGCATATCTAATTGGCCCTCGCCCACTCCCCATTCCAGCCAGCTTACAGCACCCTGGACGGACCACAAGAAACGTCAAAGGGTGCTCCAGACTCCTTTTTATTTTTTTTTCCTTTTTGTCTTTCTTGAAACCAGAGATCAGGGGAAAGCGCGAACGCAGTCCCCCACTACCAGAAATTATGCAGTCGAGTATCCCGCATTTGGGGACATCGCAGGGGTCAGCACATCCGAAGTGCAATGGATGAGCCTCACCCTGGGAGAACCACCTTCGTGATCATGGTGTCTCCCCTGCCAGGTAAGTATGAGTTGGAAGGGGACAGGGTGAGGGCGGGCCGCTGGGCATCTCCCCGCAGAGCGAGGGTGGCATTCACACAGGCAAGGCCTGAGGCCGGGCGAAGCAGAGCATGGGCATTGTGGGGCGCAAGGTGACCAGCCAAGGCCCCTGTGCCCACTTTGGAAAGCGCGCAGCTACCCACAGCAGCTTCCCACAGGCCTCGGCCGGCCAGCAACATTTGCATGTCCACGCCCACCGGCAGCGCCAATCAGGGCCCTGCTTTCGCTATGCTGCACCTTGCTGACACGGGTGGGGGAAAGCCAGGGCTACAGCAAGCACAGAAGGGCGATTGCCATGTCGACTTTGGGCCCAGAAGCAGAGATTTGGGGCTTTTGAAGCCTAAGAGCTGCCACTGAGGCCGCCTCTAGAGGTATGCAGTGCCCTGTTGCCTGGCTAGGCCCCAGTCGACTGCTTGTGGCTGAAAGCCAGGGACAAACAGGCCTGCAAGCGAGCAGGGGTTCTCGCCCTGAGCCCCTCACGCCTTCCCGAACGCTCCCAAACGCTGCAGACAGAACCCTCGCCGGGCAGAGCCCTCGCCGGGCCACGGCCTGGGGTCCTCAGCCAGAGTCTGGGCCTGGGGAGGCTAGGGCGAGGCAAGAGGCTGGCAGCCAGGCCACAGCCCCAGGGGGGCGATGGAAAGGAGCAGACATGTCACCTGGCCAGGGCCTACTTCCCTGTCTCTGGATAGGTCCCCAGAGTGGGAGGCTGCAGCTATCCCATCATTCCCCAGGCTCAGTACTTAGCATGTGATTCCCTCTTGCCCACGCCCCCGCCCCCCTCCAATCCAGCCGCAGCACCCCAGAAAGAACACAGAAGACGAGAAAGGGTGCTCCAGACTCCTTTTTATTTTTTTTTCCTTTTTGTCTTTCTTGAAACCAGAGATCAGGGGAAAGCGCGAACGCAGTCCCCCACTACCAGAAATTATGCAGTCGAGTATCCCGCATTTGGGGACATCGCAGGGGTCAGCACATCCGAAGTGCAATGGATGAGCCTCACCCTGGGAGAACCACCTTCGTGATCATGGTGTCTCCCCTGCCAGGTAAGTATGAGTTGGAAGGGGACAGGGTGAGGGCGGGCCGCTGGGCATCTCCCCGCAGAGCGAGGGTGGCATTCACACAGGCAAGGCCTGAGGCCGGGCGAAGCAGAGCATGGGCATTGTGGGGCGCAAGGTGACCAGCCAAGGCCCCTGTGCCCACTTTGGAAAGCGCGCAGCTACCCACAGCAGCTTCCCACAGGCCTCGGCCGGCCAGCAACATTTGCATGTCCACGCCCACCGGCAGCGCCAATCAGGGCCCTGCTTTCGCTATGCTGCACCTTGCTGACACGGGTGGGGGAAAGCCAGGGCTACAGCAAGCACAGAAGGGCGATTGCCATGTCGACTTTGGGCCCAGAAGCAGAGATTTGGGGCTTTTGAAGCCTAAGAGCTGCCACTGAGGCCGCCTCTAGAGGTATGCAGTGCCCTGTTGCCTGGCTAGGCCCCAGTCGACTGCTTGTGGCTGAAAGCCAGGGACAAACAGGCCTGCAAGCGAGCAGGGGTTCTCGCCCTGAGCCCCTCACGCCTTCCCGAACGCTCCCAAACGCTGCAGACAGAACCCTCGCCGGGCAGAGCCCTCGCCGGGCCACGGCCTGGGGTCCTCAGCCAGAGTCTGGGCCTGGGAAGGCTAGGGCGAGGCAAGAGGCTGGCAGCCAGGCCACAGCCCCAGGGGGGCGATGGAAAGGAGCAGACATGTCACCTGGCCAGGGCCTACTTCCCTGTCTCTGGATAGGTCCCCAGAGTGGGAGGCTGCAGCTATCCCATCATTCCCCAGGCTCAGTACTTAGCATGTGATTCCCTCTTGCCCACGCCCCCGCCCCCCTCCAATCCAGCCGCAGCACCCCAGAAAGAACACAGAAGACGAGAAAGGGTGCTCCAGACTCCTTTTTATTTTTTTTTCCTTTTTGTCTTTCTTGAAACCAGAGATCAGGGGAAAGCGCGAACGCAGTCCCCCACTACCAGAAATTATGCAGTCGAGTATCCCGCATTTGGGGACATCGCAGGGGTCAGCACATCCGAAGTGCAATGGATGAGCCTCACCCTGGGAGAACCACCTTCGTGATCATGGTGTCTCCCCTGCCAGGTAAGTATGAGTTGGAAGGGGACAGGGTGAGGGCGGGCCGCTGGGCATCTCCCCGCAGAGCGAGGGTGGCATTCACACAGGCAAGGCCTGAGGCCGGGCGAAGCAGAGCATGGGCATTGTGGGGCGCAAGGTGACCAGCCAAGGCCCCTGTGCCCACTTTGGAAAGCGCGCAGCTACCCACAGCAGCTTCCCACAGGCCTCGGCCGGCCAGCAACATTTGCATGTCCACGCCCACCGGCAGCGCCAATCAGGGCCCTGCTTTCGCTATGCTGCACCTTGCTGACACGGGTGGGGGAAAGCCAGGGCTACAGCAAGCACACGAGAGGGCTTGGCAGGCCTAAATCGGGCCCAAAAGCAGATTTTTCAGGCCCTTTAAACTGTGCACAAGCAAAGGCTTTCGCAAGCACAACAGAGGGCTTGCCAGGTCGAAATCGGGCCCAGAAGCACGTTTCTAAGCCCTGAGCCAGCATCCCCAGGCTTGTAAATTTGCATATCTAATTGGCCCTCGCCCACTCCCCATTCCAGCCAGCTTACAGCACCCTGGACGGACCACAAGAAACGTCAAAGGGTGCTCCAGACTCCTTTTTATTTTTTTTTCCTTTTTGTCTTTCTTGAAACCAGAGATCAGGGGAAAGCGCGAACGCAGTCCCCCACTACCAGAAATTATGCAGTCGAGTATCCCGCATTTGGGGACATCGCAGGGGTCAGCACATCCGAAGTGCAATGGATGAGCCTCACCCTGGGAGAACCACCTTCGTGATCATGGTGTCTCCCCTGCCAGGTAAGTATGAGTTGGAAGGGGACAGGGTGAGGGCGGGCCGCTGGGCATCTCCCCGCAGAGCGAGGGTGGCATTCACACAGGCAAGGCCTGAGGCCGGGCGAAGCAGAGCATGGGCATTGTGGGGCGCAAGGTGACCAGCCAAGGCCCCTGTGCCCACTTTGGAAAGCGCGCAGCTACCCACAGCAGCTTCCCACAGGCCTCGGCCGGCCAGCAACATTTGCATGTCCACGCCCACCGGCAGCGCCAATCAGGGCCCTGCTTTCGCTATGCTGCACCTTGCTGACACGGGTGGGGGAAAGCCAGGGCTACAGCAAGCACAGAAGGGCGATTGCCATGTCGACTTTGGGCCCAGAAGCAGAGATTTGGGGCTTTTGAAGCCTAAGAGCTGCCACTGAGGCCGCCTCTAGAGGTATGCAGTGCCCTGTTGCCTGGCTAGGCCCCAGTCGACTGCTTGTGGCTGAAAGCCAGGGACAAACAGGCCTGCAAGCGAGCAGGGGTTCTCGCCCTGAGCCCCTCACGCCTTCCCGAACGCTCCCAAACGCTGCAGACAGAACCCTCGCCGGGCAGAGCCCTCGCCGGGCCACGGCCTGGGGTCCTCAGCCAGAGTCTGGGCCTGGGGAGGCTAGGGCGAGGCAAGAGGCTGGCAGCCAGGCCACAGCCCCAGGGGGGCGATGGAAAGGAGCAGACATGTCACCTGGCCAGGGCCTACTTCCCTGTCTCTGGATAGGTCCCCAGAGTGGGAGGCTGCAGCTATCCCATCATTCCCCAGGCTCAGTACTTAGCATGTGATTCCCTCTTGCCCACGCCCCCGCCCCCCTCCAATCCAGCCGCAGCACCCCAGAAAGAACACAGAAGACGAGAAAGGGTGCTCCAGACTCCTTTTTATTTTTTTTTCCTTTTTGTCTTTCTTGAAACCAGAGATCAGGGGAAAGCGCGAACGCAGTCCCCCACTACCAGAAATTATGCAGTCGAGTATCCCGCATTTGGGGACATCGCAGGGGTCAGCACATCCGAAGTGCAATGGATGAGCCTCACCCTGGGAGAACCACCTTCGTGATCATGGTGTCTCCCCTGCCAGGTAAGTATGAGTTGGAAGGGGACAGGGTGAGGGCGGGCCGCTGGGCATCTCCCCGCAGAGCGAGGGTGGCATTCACACAGGCAAGGCCTGAGGCCGGGCGAAGCAGAGCATGGGCATTGTGGGGCGCAAGGTGACCAGCCAAGGCCCCTGTGCCCACTTTGGAAAGCGCGCAGCTACCCACAGCAGCTTCCCACAGGCCTCGGCCGGCCAGCAACATTTGCATGTCCACGCCCACCGGCAGCGCCAATCAGGGCCCTGCTTTCGCTATGCTGCACCTTGCTGACACGGGTGGGGGAAAGCCAGGGCTACAGCAAGCACAGAAGGGCGATTGCCATGTCGACTTTGGGCCCAGAAGCAGAGATTTGGGGCTTTTGAAGCCTAAGAGCTGCCACTGAGGCCGCCTCTAGAGGTATGCAGTGCCCTGTTGCCTGGCTAGGCCCCAGTCGACTGCTTGTGGCTGAAAGCCAGGGACAAACAGGCCTGCAAGCGAGCAGGGGTTCTCGCCCTGAGCCCCTCACGCCTTCCCGAACGCTCCCAAACGCTGCAGACAGAACCCTCGCCGGGCAGAGCCCTCGCCGGGCCACGGCCTGGGGTCCTCAGCCAGAGTCTGGGCCTGGGAAGGCTAGGGCGAGGCAAGAGGCTGGCAGCCAGGCCACAGCCCCAGGGGGGCGATGGAAAGGAGCAGACATGTCACCTGGCCAGGGCCTACTTCCCTGTCTCTGGATAGGTCCCCAGAGTGGGAGGCTGCAGCTATCCCATCATTCCCCAGGCTCAGTACTTAGCATGTGATTCCCTCTTGCCCACGCCCCCGCCCCCCTCCAATCCAGCCGCAGCACCCCAGAAAGAACACAGAAGACGAGAAAGGGTGCTCCAGACTCCTTTTTATTTTTTTTTCCTTTTTGTCTTTCTTGAAACCAGAGATCAGGGGAAAGCGCGAACGCAGTCCCCCACTACCAGAAATTATGCAGTCGAGTATCCCGCATTTGGGGACATCGCAGGGGTCAGCACATCCGAAGTGCAATGGATGAGCCTCACCCTGGGAGAACCACCTTCGTGATCATGGTGTCTCCCCTGCCAGGTAAGTATGAGTTGGAAGGGGACAGGGTGAGGGCGGGCCGCTGGGCATCTCCCCGCAGAGCGAGGGTGGCATTCACACAGGCAAGGCCTGAGGCCGGGCGAAGCAGAGCATGGGCATTGTGGGGCGCAAGGTGACCAGCCAAGGCCCCTGTGCCCACTTTGGAAAGCGCGCAGCTACCCACAGCAGCTTCCCACAGGCCTCGGCCGGCCAGCAACATTTGCATGTCCACGCCCACCGGCAGCGCCAATCAGGGCCCTGCTTTCGCTATGCTGCACCTTGCTGACACGGGTGGGGGAAAGCCAGGGCTACAGCAAGCACACGAGAGGGCTTGGCAGGCCTAAATCGGGCCCAAAAGCAGATTTTTCAGGCCCTTTAAACTGTGCACAAGCAAAGGCTTTCGCAAGCACAACAGAGGGCTTGCCAGGTCGAAATCGGGCCCAGAAGCACGTTTCTAAGCCCTGAGCCAGCATCCCCAGGCTTGTAAATTTGCATATCTAATTGGCCCTCGCCCACTCCCCATTCCAGCCAGCTTACAGCACCCTGGACGGACCACAAGAAACGTCAAAGGGTGCTCCAGACTCCTTTTTATTTTTTTTTCCTTTTTGTCTTTCTTGAAACCAGAGATCAGGGGAAAGCGCGAACGCAGTCCCCCACTACCAGAAATTATGCAGTCGAGTATCCCGCATTTGGGGACATCGCAGGGGTCAGCACATCCGAAGTGCAATGGATGAGCCTCACCCTGGGAGAACCACCTTCGTGATCATGGTGTCTCCCCTGCCAGGTAAGTATGAGTTGGAAGGGGACAGGGTGAGGGCGGGCCGCTGGGCATCTCCCCGCAGAGCGAGGGTGGCATTCACACAGGCAAGGCCTGAGGCCGGGCGAAGCAGAGCATGGGCATTGTGGGGCGCAAGGTGACCAGCCAAGGCCCCTGTGCCCACTTTGGAAAGCGCGCAGCTACCCACAGCAGCTTCCCACAGGCCTCGGCCGGCCAGCAACATTTGCATGTCCACGCCCACCGGCAGCGCCAATCAGGGCCCTGCTTTCGCTATGCTGCACCTTGCTGACACGGGTGGGGGAAAGCCAGGGCTACAGCAAGCACAGAAGGGCGATTGCCATGTCGACTTTGGGCCCAGAAGCAGAGATTTGGGGCTTTTGAAGCCTAAGAGCTGCCACTGAGGCCGCCTCTAGAGGTATGCAGTGCCCTGTTGCCTGGCTAGGCCCCAGTCGACTGCTTGTGGCTGAAAGCCAGGGACAAACAGGCCTGCAAGCGAGCAGGGGTTCTCGCCCTGAGCCCCTCACGCCTTCCCGAACGCTCCCAAACGCTGCAGACAGAACCCTCGCCGGGCAGAGCCCTCGCCGGGCCACGGCCTGGGGTCCTCAGCCAGAGTCTGGGCCTGGGGAGGCTAGGGCGAGGCAAGAGGCTGGCAGCCAGGCCACAGCCCCAGGGGGGCGATGGAAAGGAGCAGACATGTCACCTGGCCAGGGCCTACTTCCCTGTCTCTGGATAGGTCCCCAGAGTGGGAGGCTGCAGCTATCCCATCATTCCCCAGGCTCAGTACTTAGCATGTGATTCCCTCTTGCCCACGCCCCCGCCCCCCTCCAATCCAGCCGCAGCACCCCAGAAAGAACACAGAAGACGAGAAAGGGTGCTCCAGACTCCTTTTTATTTTTTTTTCCTTTTTGTCTTTCTTGAAACCAGAGATCAGGGGAAAGCGCGAACGCAGTCCCCCACTACCAGAAATTATGCAGTCGAGTATCCCGCATTTGGGGACATCGCAGGGGTCAGCACATCCGAAGTGCAATGGATGAGCCTCACCCTGGGAGAACCACCTTCGTGATCATGGTGTCTCCCCTGCCAGGTAAGTATGAGTTGGAAGGGGACAGGGTGAGGGCGGGCCGCTGGGCATCTCCCCGCAGAGCGAGGGTGGCATTCACACAGGCAAGGCCTGAGGCCGGGCGAAGCAGAGCATGGGCATTGTGGGGCGCAAGGTGACCAGCCAAGGCCCCTGTGCCCACTTTGGAAAGCGCGCAGCTACCCACAGCAGCTTCCCACAGGCCTCGGCCGGCCAGCAACATTTGCATGTCCACGCCCACCGGCAGCGCCAATCAGGGCCCTGCTTTCGCTATGCTGCACCTTGCTGACACGGGTGGGGGAAAGCCAGGGCTACAGCAAGCACAGAAGGGCGATTGCCATGTCGACTTTGGGCCCAGAAGCAGAGATTTGGGGCTTTTGAAGCCTAAGAGCTGCCACTGAGGCCGCCTCTAGAGGTATGCAGTGCCCTGTTGCCTGGCTAGGCCCCAGTCGACTGCTTGTGGCTGAAAGCCAGGGACAAACAGGCCTGCAAGCGAGCAGGGGTTCTCGCCCTGAGCCCCTCACGCCTTCCCGAACGCTCCCAAACGCTGCAGACAGAACCCTCGCCGGGCAGAGCCCTCGCCGGGCCACGGCCTGGGGTCCTCAGCCAGAGTCTGGGCCTGGGAAGGCTAGGGCGAGGCAAGAGGCTGGCAGCCAGGCCACAGCCCCAGGGGGGCGATGGAAAGGAGCAGACATGTCACCTGGCCAGGGCCTACTTCCCTGTCTCTGGATAGGTCCCCAGAGTGGGAGGCTGCAGCTATCCCATCATTCCCCAGGCTCAGTACTTAGCATGTGATTCCCTCTTGCCCACGCCCCCGCCCCCCTCCAATCCAGCCGCAGCACCCCAGAAAGAACACAGAAGACGAGAAAGGGTGCTCCAGACTCCTTTTTATTTTTTTTTCCTTTTTGTCTTTCTTGAAACCAGAGATCAGGGGAAAGCGCGAACGCAGTCCCCCACTACCAGAAATTATGCAGTCGAGTATCCCGCATTTGGGGACATCGCAGGGGTCAGCACATCCGAAGTGCAATGGATGAGCCTCACCCTGGGAGAACCACCTTCGTGATCATGGTGTCTCCCCTGCCAGGTAAGTATGAGTTGGAAGGGGACAGGGTGAGGGCGGGCCGCTGGGCATCTCCCCGCAGAGCGAGGGTGGCATTCACACAGGCAAGGCCTGAGGCCGGGCGAAGCAGAGCATGGGCATTGTGGGGCGCAAGGTGACCAGCCAAGGCCCCTGTGCCCACTTTGGAAAGCGCGCAGCTACCCACAGCAGCTTCCCACAGGCCTCGGCCGGCCAGCAACATTTGCATGTCCACGCCCACCGGCAGCGCCAATCAGGGCCCTGCTTTCGCTATGCTGCACCTTGCTGACACGGGTGGGGGAAAGCCAGGGCTACAGCAAGCACACGAGAGGGCTTGGCAGGCCTAAATCGGGCCCAAAAGCAGATTTTTCAGGCCCTTTAAACTGTGCACAAGCAAAGGCTTTCGCAAGCACAACAGAGGGCTTGCCAGGTCGAAATCGGGCCCAGAAGCACGTTTCTAAGCCCTGAGCCAGCATCCCCAGGCTTGTAAATTTGCATATCTAATTGGCCCTCGCCCACTCCCCATTCCAGCCAGCTTACAGCACCCTGGACGGACCACAAGAAACGTCAAAGGGTGCTCCAGACTCCTTTTTATTTTTTTTTCCTTTTTGTCTTTCTTGAAACCAGAGATCAGGGGAAAGCGCGAACGCAGTCCCCCACTACCAGAAATTATGCAGTCGAGTATCCCGCATTTGGGGACATCGCAGGGGTCAGCACATCCGAAGTGCAATGGATGAGCCTCACCCTGGGAGAACCACCTTCGTGATCATGGTGTCTCCCCTGCCAGGTAAGTATGAGTTGGAAGGGGACAGGGTGAGGGCGGGCCGCTGGGCATCTCCCCGCAGAGCGAGGGTGGCATTCACACAGGCAAGGCCTGAGGCCGGGCGAAGCAGAGCATGGGCATTGTGGGGCGCAAGGTGACCAGCCAAGGCCCCTGTGCCCACTTTGGAAAGCGCGCAGCTACCCACAGCAGCTTCCCACAGGCCTCGGCCGGCCAGCAACATTTGCATGTCCACGCCCACCGGCAGCGCCAATCAGGGCCCTGCTTTCGCTATGCTGCACCTTGCTGACACGGGTGGGGGAAAGCCAGGGCTACAGCAAGCACAGAAGGGCGATTGCCATGTCGACTTTGGGCCCAGAAGCAGAGATTTGGGGCTTTTGAAGCCTAAGAGCTGCCACTGAGGCCGCCTCTAGAGGTATGCAGTGCCCTGTTGCCTGGCTAGGCCCCAGTCGACTGCTTGTGGCTGAAAGCCAGGGACAAACAGGCCTGCAAGCGAGCAGGGGTTCTCGCCCTGAGCCCCTCACGCCTTCCCGAACGCTCCCAAACGCTGCAGACAGAACCCTCGCCGGGCAGAGCCCTCGCCGGGCCACGGCCTGGGGTCCTCAGCCAGAGTCTGGGCCTGGGAAGGCTAGGGCGAGGCAAGAGGCTGGCAGCCAGGCCACAGCCCCAGGGGGGCGATGGAAAGGAGCAGACATGTCACCTGGCCAGGGCCTACTTCCCTGTCTCTGGATAGGTCCCCAGAGTGGGAGGCTGCAGCTATCCCATCATTCCCCAGGCTCAGTACTTAGCATGTGATTCCCTCTTGCCCACGCCCCCGCCCCCCTCCAATCCAGCCGCAGCACCCCAGAAAGAACACAGAAGACGAGAAAGGGTGCTCCAGACTCCTTTTTATTTTTTTTTCCTTTTTGTCTTTCTTGAAACCAGAGATCAGGGGAAAGCGCGAACGCAGTCCCCCACTACCAGAAATTATGCAGTCGAGTATCCCGCATTTGGGGACATCGCAGGGGTCAGCACATCCGAAGTGCAATGGATGAGCCTCACCCTGGGAGAACCACCTTCGTGATCATGGTGTCTCCCCTGCCAGGTAAGTATGAGTTGGAAGGGGACAGGGTGAGGGCGGGCCGCTGGGCATCTCCCCGCAGAGCGAGGGTGGCATTCACACAGGCAAGGCCTGAGGCCGGGCGAAGCAGAGCATGGGCATTGTGGGGCGCAAGGTGACCAGCCAAGGCCCCTGTGCCCACTTTGGAAAGCGCGCAGCTACCCACAGCAGCTTCCCACAGGCCTCGGCCGGCCAGCAACATTTGCATGTCCACGCCCACCGGCAGCGCCAATCAGGGCCCTGCTTTCGCTATGCTGCACCTTGCTGACACGGGTGGGGGAAAGCCAGGGCTACAGCAAGCACACGAGAGGGCTTGGCAGGCCTAAATCGGGCCCAAAAGCAGATTTTTCAGGCCCTTTAAACTGTGCACAAGCAAAGGCTTTCGCAAGCACAACAGAGGGCTTGCCAGGTCGAAATCGGGCCCAGAAGCACGTTTCTAAGCCCTGAGCCAGCATCCCCAGGCTTGTAAATTTGCATATCTAATTGGCCCTCGCCCACTCCCCATTCCAGCCAGCTTACAGCACCCTGGACGGACCACAAGAAACGTCAAAGGGTGCTCCAGACTCCTTTTTATTTTTTTTTCCTTTTTGTCTTTCTTGAAACCAGAGATCAGGGGAAAGCGCGAACGCAGTCCCCCACTACCAGAAATTATGCAGTCGAGTATCCCGCATTTGGGGACATCGCAGGGGTCAGCACATCCGAAGTGCAATGGATGAGCCTCACCCTGGGAGAACCACCTTCGTGATCATGGTGTCTCCCCTGCCAGGTAAGTATGAGTTGGAAGGGGACAGGGTGAGGGCGGGCCGCTGGGCATCTCCCCGCAGAGCGAGGGTGGCATTCACACAGGCAAGGCCTGAGGCCGGGCGAAGCAGAGCATGGGCATTGTGGGGCGCAAGGTGACCAGCCAAGGCCCCTGTGCCCACTTTGGAAAGCGCGCAGCTACCCACAGCAGCTTCCCACAGGCCTCGGCCGGCCAGCAACATTTGCATGTCCACGCCCACCGGCAGCGCCAATCAGGGCCCTGCTTTCGCTATGCTGCACCTTGCTGACACGGGTGGGGGAAAGCCAGGGCTACAGCAAGCACAGAAGGGCGATTGCCATGTCGACTTTGGGCCCAGAAGCAGAGATTTGGGGCTTTTGAAGCCTAAGAGCTGCCACTGAGGCCGCCTCTAGAGGTATGCAGTGCCCTGTTGCCTGGCTAGGCCCCAGTCGACTGCTTGTGGCTGAAAGCCAGGGACAAACAGGCCTGCAAGCGAGCAGGGGTTCTCGCCCTGAGCCCCTCACGCCTTCCCGAACGCTCCCAAACGCTGCAGACAGAACCCTCGCCGGGCAGAGCCCTCGCCGGGCCACGGCCTGGGGTCCTCAGCCAGAGTCTGGGCCTGGGGAGGCTAGGGCGAGGCAAGAGGCTGGCAGCCAGGCCACAGCCCCAGGGGGGCGATGGAAAGGAGCAGACATGTCACCTGGCCAGGGCCTACTTCCCTGTCTCTGGATAGGTCCCCAGAGTGGGAGGCTGCAGCTATCCCATCATTCCCCAGGCTCAGTACTTAGCATGTGATTCCCTCTTGCCCACGCCCCCGCCCCCCTCCAATCCAGCCGCAGCACCCCAGAAAGAACACAGAAGACGAGAAAGGGTGCTCCAGACTCCTTTTTATTTTTTTTTCCTTTTTGTCTTTCTTGAAACCAGAGATCAGGGAAAGCGCGAACGCAGTCCCCCACTACCAGAAATTATGCAGTCGAGTATCCCGCATTTGGGGACATCGCAGGGGTCAGCACATCCGAAGTGCAATGGATGAGCCTCACCCTGGGAGAACCACCTTCGTGATCATGGTGTCTCCCCTGCCAGGTAAGTATGAGTTGGAAGGGGACAGGGTGAGGGCGGGCCGCTGGGCATCTCCCCGCAGAGCGAGGGTGGCATTCACACAGGCAAGGCCTGAGGCCGGGCGAAGCAGAGCATGGGCATTGTGGGGCGCAAGGTGACCAGCCAAGGCCCCTGTGCCCACTTTGGAAAGCGCGCAGCTACCCACAGCAGCTTCCCACAGGCCTCGGCCGGCCAGCAACATTTGCATGTCCACGCCCACCGGCAGCGCCAATCAGGGCCCTGCTTTCGCTATGCTGCACCTTGCTGACACGGGTGGGGGAAAGCCAGGGCTACAGCAAGCACAGAAGGGCGATTGCCATGTCGACTTTGGGCCCAGAAGCAGAGATTTGGGGCTTTTGAAGCCTAAGAGCTGCCACTGAGGCCGCCTCTAGAGGTATGCAGTGCCCTGTTGCCTGGCTAGGCCCCAGTCGACTGCTTGTGGCTGAAAGCCAGGGACAAACAGGCCTGCAAGCGAGCAGGGGTTCTCGCCCTGAGCCCCTCACGCCTTCCCGAACGCTCCCAAACGCTGCAGACAGAACCCTCGCCGGGCAGAGCCCTCGCCGGGCCACGGCCTGGGGTCCTCAGCCAGAGTCTGGGCCTGGGAAGGCTAGGGCGAGGCAAGAGGCTGGCAGCCAGGCCACAGCCCCAGGGGGGCGATGGAAAGGAGCAGACATGTCACCTGGCCAGGGCCTACTTCCCTGTCTCTGGATAGGTCCCCAGAGTGGGAGGCTGCAGCTATCCCATCATTCCCCAGGCTCAGTACTTAGCATGTGATTCCCTCTTGCCCACGCCCCCGCCCCCCTCCAATCCAGCCGCAGCACCCCAGAAAGAACACAGAAGACGAGAAAGGGTGCTCCAGACTCCTTTTTATTTTTTTTTCCTTTTTGTCTTTCTTGAAACCAGAGATCAGGGGAAAGCGCGAACGCAGTCCCCCACTACCAGAAATTATGCAGTCGAGTATCCCGCATTTGGGGACATCGCAGGGGTCAGCACATCCGAAGTGCAATGGATGAGCCTCACCCTGGGAGAACCACCTTCGTGATCATGGTGTCTCCCCTGCCAGGTAAGTATGAGTTGGAAGGGGACAGGGTGAGGGCGGGCCGCTGGGCATCTCCCCGCAGAGCGAGGGTGGCATTCACACAGGCAAGGCCTGAGGCCGGGCGAAGCAGAGCATGGGCATTGTGGGGCGCAAGGTGACCAGCCAAGGCCCCTGTGCCCACTTTGGAAAGCGCGCAGCTACCCACAGCAGCTTCCCACAGGCCTCGGCCGGCCAGCAACATTTGCATGTCCACGCCCACCGGCAGCGCCAATCAGGGCCCTGCTTTCGCTATGCTGCACCTTGCTGACACGGGTGGGGGAAAGCCAGGGCTACAGCAAGCACACGAGAGGGCTTGGCAGGCCTAAATCGGGCCCAAAAGCAGATTTTTCAGGCCCTTTAAACTGTGCACAAGCAAAGGCTTTCGCAAGCACAACAGAGGGCTTGCCAGGTCGAAATCGGGCCCAGAAGCACGTTTCTAAGCCCTGAGCCAGCATCCCCAGGCTTGTAAATTTGCATATCTAATTGGCCCTCGCCCACTCCCCATTCCAGCCAGCTTACAGCACCCTGGACGGACCACAAGAAACGTCAAAGGGTGCTCCAGACTCCTTTTTATTTTTTTTTCCTTTTTGTCTTTCTTGAAACCAGAGATCAGGGGAAAGCGCGAACGCAGTCCCCCACTACCAGAAATTATGCAGTCGAGTATCCCGCATTTGGGGACATCGCAGGGGTCAGCACATCCGAAGTGCAATGGATGAGCCTCACCCTGGGAGAACCACCTTCGTGATCATGGTGTCTCCCCTGCCAGGTAAGTATGAGTTGGAAGGGGACAGGGTGAGGGCGGGCCGCTGGGCATCTCCCCGCAGAGCGAGGGTGGCATTCACACAGGCAAGGCCTGAGGCCGGGCGAAGCAGAGCATGGGCATTGTGGGGCGCAAGGTGACCAGCCAAGGCCCCTGTGCCCACTTTGGAAAGCGCGCAGCTACCCACAGCAGCTTCCCACAGGCCTCGGCCGGCCAGCAACATTTGCATGTCCACGCCCACCGGCAGCGCCAATCAGGGCCCTGCTTTCGCTATGCTGCACCTTGCTGACACGGGTGGGGGAAAGCCAGGGCTACAGCAAGCACAGAAGGGCGATTGCCATGTCGACTTTGGGCCCAGAAGCAGAGATTTGGGGCTTTTGAAGCCTAAGAGCTGCCACTGAGGCCGCCTCTAGAGGTATGCAGTGCCCTGTTGCCTGGCTAGGCCCCAGTCGACTGCTTGTGGCTGAAAGCCAGGGACAAACAGGCCTGCAAGCGAGCAGGGGTTCTCGCCCTGAGCCCCTCACGCCTTCCCGAACGCTCCCAAACGCTGCAGACAGAACCCTCGCCGGGCAGAGCCCTCGCCGGGCCACGGCCTGGGGTCCTCAGCCAGAGTCTGGGCCTGGGGAGGCTAGGGCGAGGCAAGAGGCTGGCAGCCAGGCCACAGCCCCAGGGGGGCGATGGAAAGGAGCAGACATGTCACCTGGCCAGGGCCTACTTCCCTGTCTCTGGATAGGTCCCCAGAGTGGGAGGCTGCAGCTATCCCATCATTCCCCAGGCTCAGTACTTAGCATGTGATTCCCTCTTGCCCACGCCCCCGCCCCCCTCCAATCCAGCCGCAGCACCCCAGAAAGAACACAGAAGACGAGAAAGGGTGCTCCAGACTCCTTTTTATTTTTTTTTCCTTTTTGTCTTTCTTGAAACCAGAGATCAGGGGAAAGCGCGAACGCAGTCCCCCACTACCAGAAATTATGCAGTCGAGTATCCCGCATTTGGGGACATCGCAGGGGTCAGCACATCCGAAGTGCAATGGATGAGCCTCACCCTGGGAGAACCACCTTCGTGATCATGGTGTCTCCCCTGCCAGGTAAGTATGAGTTGGAAGGGGACAGGGTGAGGGCGGGCCGCTGGGCATCTCCCCGCAGAGCGAGGGTGGCATTCACACAGGCAAGGCCTGAGGCCGGGCGAAGCAGAGCATGGGCATTGTGGGGCGCAAGGTGACCAGCCAAGGCCCCTGTGCCCACTTTGGAAAGCGCGCAGCTACCCACAGCAGCTTCCCACAGGCCTCGGCCGGCCAGCAACATTTGCATGTCCACGCCCACCGGCAGCGCCAATCAGGGCCCTGCTTTCGCTATGCTGCACCTTGCTGACACGGGTGGGGGAAAGCCAGGGCTACAGCAAGCACAGAAGGGCGATTGCCATGTCGACTTTGGGCCCAGAAGCAGAGATTTGGGGCTTTTGAAGCCTAAGAGCTGCCACTGAGGCCGCCTCTAGAGGTATGCAGTGCCCTGTTGCCTGGCTAGGCCCCAGTCGACTGCTTGTGGCTGAAAGCCAGGGACAAACAGGCCTGCAAGCGAGCAGGGGTTCTCGCCCTGAGCCCCTCACGCCTTCCCGAACGCTCCCAAACGCTGCAGACAGAACCCTCGCCGGGCAGAGCCCTCGCCGGGCCACGGCCTGGGGTCCTCAGCCAGAGTCTGGGCCTGGGAAGGCTAGGGCGAGGCAAGAGGCTGGCAGCCAGGCCACAGCCCCAGGGGGGCGATGGAAAGGAGCAGACATGTCACCTGGCCAGGGCCTACTTCCCTGTCTCTGGATAGGTCCCCAGAGTGGGAGGCTGCAGCTATCCCATCATTCCCCAGGCTCAGTACTTAGCATGTGATTCCCTCTTGCCCACGCCCCCGCCCCCCTCCAATCCAGCCGCAGCACCCCAGAAAGAACACAGAAGACGAGAAAGGGTGCTCCAGACTCCTTTTTATTTTTTTTTCCTTTTTGTCTTTCTTGAAACCAGAGATCAGGGGAAAGCGCGAACGCAGTCCCCCACTACCAGAAATTATGCAGTCGAGTATCCCGCATTTGGGGACATCGCAGGGGTCAGCACATCCGAAGTGCAATGGATGAGCCTCACCCTGGGAGAACCACCTTCGTGATCATGGTGTCTCCCCTGCCAGGTAAGTATGAGTTGGAAGGGGACAGGGTGAGGGCGGGCCGCTGGGCATCTCCCCGCAGAGCGAGGGTGGCATTCACACAGGCAAGGCCTGAGGCCGGGCGAAGCAGAGCATGGGCATTGTGGGGCGCAAGGTGACCAGCCAAGGCCCCTGTGCCCACTTTGGAAAGCGCGCAGCTACCCACAGCAGCTTCCCACAGGCCTCGGCCGGCCAGCAACATTTGCATGTCCACGCCCACCGGCAGCGCCAATCAGGGCCCTGCTTTCGCTATGCTGCACCTTGCTGACACGGGTGGGGGAAAGCCAGGGCTACAGCAAGCACACGAGAGGGCTTGGCAGGCCTAAATCGGGCCCAAAAGCAGATTTTTCAGGCCCTTTAAACTGTGCACAAGCAAAGGCTTTCGCAAGCACAACAGAGGGCTTGCCAGGTCGAAATCGGGCCCAGAAGCACGTTTCTAAGCCCTGAGCCAGCATCCCCAGGCTTGTAAATTTGCATATCTAATTGGCCCTCGCCCACTCCCCATTCCAGCCAGCTTACAGCACCCTGGACGGACCACAAGAAACGTCAAAGGGTGCTCCAGACTCCTTTTTATTTTTTTTTCCTTTTTGTCTTTCTTGAAACCAGAGATCAGGGGAAAGCGCGAACGCAGTCCCCCACTACCAGAAATTATGCAGTCGAGTATCCCGCATTTGGGGACATCGCAGGGGTCAGCACATCCGAAGTGCAATGGATGAGCCTCACCCTGGGAGAACCACCTTCGTGATCATGGTGTCTCCCCTGCCAGGTAAGTATGAGTTGGAAGGGGACAGGGTGAGGGCGGGCCGCTGGGCATCTCCCCGCAGAGCGAGGGTGGCATTCACACAGGCAAGGCCTGAGGCCGGGCGAAGCAGAGCATGGGCATTGTGGGGCGCAAGGTGACCAGCCAAGGCCCCTGTGCCCACTTTGGAAAGCGCGCAGCTACCCACAGCAGCTTCCCACAGGCCTCGGCCGGCCAGCAACATTTGCATGTCCACGCCCACCGGCAGCGCCAATCAGGGCCCTGCTTTCGCTATGCTGCACCTTGCTGACACGGGTGGGGGAAAGCCAGGGCTACAGCAAGCACAGAAGGGCGATTGCCATGTCGACTTTGGGCCCAGAAGCAGAGATTTGGGGCTTTTGAAGCCTAAGAGCTGCCACTGAGGCCGCCTCTAGAGGTATGCAGTGCCCTGTTGCCTGGCTAGGCCCCAGTCGACTGCTTGTGGCTGAAAGCCAGGGACAAACAGGCCTGCAAGCGAGCAGGGGTTCTCGCCCTGAGCCCCTCACGCCTTCCCGAACGCTCCCAAACGCTGCAGACAGAACCCTCGCCGGGCAGAGCCCTCGCCGGGCCACGGCCTGGGGTCCTCAGCCAGAGTCTGGGCCTGGGGAGGCTAGGGCGAGGCAAGAGGCTGGCAGCCAGGCCACAGCCCCAGGGGGGCGATGGAAAGGAGCAGACATGTCACCTGGCCAGGGCCTACTTCCCTGTCTCTGGATAGGTCCCCAGAGTGGGAGGCTGCAGCTATCCCATCATTCCCCAGGCTCAGTACTTAGCATGTGATTCCCTCTTGCCCACGCCCCCGCCCCCCTCCAATCCAGCCGCAGCACCCCAGAAAGAACACAGAAGACGAGAAAGGGTGCTCCAGACTCCTTTTTATTTTTTTTTCCTTTTTGTCTTTCTTGAAACCAGAGATCAGGGGAAAGCGCGAACGCAGTCCCCCACTACCAGAAATTATGCAGTCGAGTATCCCGCATTTGGGGACATCGCAGGGGTCAGCACATCCGAAGTGCAATGGATGAGCCTCACCCTGGGAGAACCACCTTCGTGATCATGGTGTCTCCCCTGCCAGGTAAGTATGAGTTGGAAGGGGACAGGGTGAGGGCGGGCCGCTGGGCATCTCCCCGCAGAGCGAGGGTGGCATTCACACAGGCAAGGCCTGAGGCCGGGCGAAGCAGAGCATGGGCATTGTGGGGCGCAAGGTGACCAGCCAAGGCCCCTGTGCCCACTTTGGAAAGCGCGCAGCTACCCACAGCAGCTTCCCATAGGCCTCGGCCGGCCAGCAACATTTGCATGTCCACGCCCACCGGCAGCGCCAATCAGGGCCCTGCTTTCGCTATGCTGCACCTTGCTGACACGGGTGGGGGAAAGCCAGGGCTACAGCAAGCACACGAGAGGGCTTGGCAGGCCTAAATCGGGCCCAAAAGCAGATTTTTCAGGCCCTTTAAACTGTGCACAAGCAAAGGCTTTCGCAAGCACAACAGAGGGCTTGCCAGGTCGAAATCGGGCCCAGAAGCACGTTTCTAAGCCCTGAGCCAGCATCCCCAGGCTTGTAAATTTGCATATCTAATTGGCCCTCGCCCACTCCCCATTCCAGCCAGCTTACAGCACCCTGGACGGACCACAAGAAACGTCAAAGGGTGCTCCAGACTCCTTTTTATTTTTTTTTCCTTTTTGTCTTTCTTGAAACCAGAGATCAGGGGAAAGCGCGAACGCAGTCCCCCACTACCAGAAATTATGCAGTCGAGTATCCCGCATTTGGGGACATCGCAGGGGTCAGCACATCCGAAGTGCAATGGATGAGCCTCACCCTGGGAGAACCACCTTCGTGATCATGGTGTCTCCCCTGCCAGGTAAGTATGAGTTGGAAGGGGACAGGGTGAGGGCGGGCCGCTGGGCATCTCCCCGCAGAGCGAGGGTGGCATTCACACAGGCAAGGCCTGAGGCCGGGCGAAGCAGAGCATGGGCATTGTGGGGCGCAAGGTGACCAGCCAAGGCCCCTGTGCCCACTTTGGAAAGCGCGCAGCTACCCACAGCAGCTTCCCACAGGCCTCGGCCGGCCAGCAACATTTGCATGTCCACGCCCACCGGCAGCGCCAATCAGGGCCCTGCTTTCGCTATGCTGCACCTTGCTGACACGGGTGGGGGAAAGCCAGGGCTACAGCAAGCACAGAAGGGCGATTGCCATGTCGACTTTGGGCCCAGAAGCAGAGATTTGGGGCTTTTGAAGCCTAAGAGCTGCCACTGAGGCCGCCTCTAGAGGTATGCAGTGCCCTGTTGCCTGGCTAGGCCCCAGTCGACTGCTTGTGGCTGAAAGCCAGGGACAAACAGGCCTGCAAGCGAGCAGGGGTTCTCGCCCTGAGCCCCTCACGCCTTCCCGAACGCTCCCAAACGCTGCAGACAGAACCCTCGCCGGGCAGAGCCCTCGCCGGGCCACGGCCTGGGGTCCTCAGCCAGAGTCTGGGCCTGGGAAGGCTAGGGCGAGGCAAGAGGCTGGCAGCCAGGCCACAGCCCCAGGGGGGCGATGGAAAGGAGCAGACATGTCACCTGGCCAGGGCCTACTTCCCTGTCTCTGGATAGGTCCCCAGAGTGGGAGGCTGCAGCTATCCCATCATTCCCCAGGCTCAGTACTTAGCACGTGATTCCCTCTTGCCCACGCCCCCGCCCCCCTCCAATCCAGCCGCAGCACCCCAGAAAGAACACAGAAGACGAGAAAGGGTGCTCCAGACTCCTTTTTATTTTTTTTTCCTTTTTGTCTTTCTTGAAACCAGAGATCAGGGGAAAGCGCGAACGCAGTCCCCCACTACCAGAAATTATGCAGTCGAGTATCCCGCATTTGGGGACATCGCAGGGGTCAGCACATCCGAAGTGCAATGGATGAGCCTCACCCTGGGAGAACCACCTTCGTGATCATGGTGTCTCCCCTGCCAGGTAAGTATGAGTTGGAAGGGGACAGGGTGAGGGCGGGCCGCTGGGCATCTCCCCGCAGAGCGAGGGTGGCATTCACACAGGCAAGGCCTGAGGCCGGGCGAAGCAGAGCATGGGCATTGTGGGGCGCAAGGTGACCAGCCAAGGCCCCTGTGCCCACTTTGGAAAGCGCGCAGCTACCCACAGCAGCTTCCCACAGGCCTCGGCCGGCCAGCAACATTTGCATGTCCACGCCCACCGGCAGCGCCAATCAGGGCCCTGCTTTCGCTATGCTGCACCTTGCTGACACGGGTGGGGGAAAGCCAGGGCTACAGCAAGCACAGAAGGGCGATTGCCATGTCGACTTTGGGCCCAGAAGCAGAGATTTGGGGCTTTTGAAGCCTAAGAGCTGCCACTGAGGCCGCCTCTAGAGGTATGCAGTGCCCTGTTGCCTGGCTAGGCCCCAGTCGACTGCTTGTGGCTGAAAGCCAGGGACAAACAGGCCTGCAAGCGAGCAGGGGTTCTCGCCCTGAGCCCCTCACGCCTTCCCGAACGCTCCCAAACGCTGCAGACAGAACCCTCGCCGGGCAGAGCCCTCGCCGGGCCACGGCCTGGGGTCCTCAGCCAGAGTCTGGGCCTGGGAAGGCTAGGGCGAGGCAAGAGGCTGGCAGCCAGGCCACAGCCCCAGGGGGGCGATGGAAAGGAGCAGACATGTCACCTGGCCAGGGCCTACTTCCCTGTCTCTGGATAGGTCCCCAGAGTGGGAGGCTGCAGCTATCCCATCATTCCCCAGGCTCAGTACTTAGCATGTGATTCCCTCTTGCCCACGCCCCCGCCCCCCTCCAATCCAGCCGCAGCACCCCAGAAAGAACACAGAAGACGAGAAAGGGTGCTCCAGACTCCTTTTTATTTTTTTTTCCTTTTTGTCTTTCTTGAAACCAGAGATCAGGGGAAAGCGCGAACGCAGTCCCCCACTACCAGAAATTATGCAGTCGAGTATCCCGCATTTGGGGACATCGCAGGGGTCAGCACATCCGAAGTGCAATGGATGAGCCTCACCCTGGGAGAACCACCTTCGTGATCATGGTGTCTCCCCTGCCAGGTAAGTATGAGTTGGAAGGGGACAGGGTGAGGGCGGGCCGCTGGGCATCTCCCCGCAGAGCGAGGGTGGCATTCACACAGGCAAGGCCTGAGGCCGGGCGAAGCAGAGCATGGGCATTGTGGGGCGCAAGGTGACCAGCCAAGGCCCCTGTGCCCACTTTGGAAAGCGCGCAGCTACCCACAGCAGCTTCCCACAGGCCTCGGCCGGCCAGCAACATTTGCATGTCCACGCCCACCGGCAGCGCCAATCAGGGCCCTGCTTTCGCTATGCTGCACCTTGCTGACACGGGTGGGGGAAAGCCAGGGCTACAGCAAGCACACGAGAGGGCTTGGCAGGCCTAAATCGGGCCCAAAAGCAGATTTTTCAGGCCCTTTAAACTGTGCACAAGCAAAGGCTTTCGCAAGCACAACAGAGGGCTTGCCAGGTCGAAATCGGGCCCAGAAGCACGTTTCTAAGCCCTGAGCCAGCATCCCCAGGCTTGTAAATTTGCATATCTAATTGGCCCTCGCCCACTCCCCATTCCAGCCAGCTTACAGCACCCTGGACGGACCACAAGAAACGTCAAAGGGTGCTCCAGACTCCTTTTTATTTTTTTTTCCTTTTTGTCTTTCTTGAAACCAGAGATCAGGGGAAAGCGCGAACGCAGTCCCCCACTACCAGAAATTATGCAGTCGAGTATCCCGCATTTGGGGACATCGCAGGGGTCAGCACATCCGAAGTGCAATGGATGAGCCTCACCCTGGGAGAACCACCTTCGTGATCATGGTGTCTCCCCTGCCAGGTAAGTATGAGTTGGAAGGGGACAGGGTGAGGGCGGGCCGCTGGGCATCTCCCCGCAGAGCGAGGGTGGCATTCACACAGGCAAGGCCTGAGGCCGGGCGAAGCAGAGCATGGGCATTGTGGGGCGCAAGGTGACCAGCCAAGGCCCCTGTGCCCACTTTGGAAAGCGCGCAGCTACCCACAGCAGCTTCCCACAGGCCTCGGCCGGCCAGCAACATTTGCATGTCCACGCCCACCGGCAGCGCCAATCAGGGCCCTGCTTTCGCTATGCTGCACCTTGCTGACACGGGTGGGGGAAAGCCAGGGCTACAGCAAGCACAGAAGGGCGATTGCCATGTCGACTTTGGGCCCAGAAGCAGAGATTTGGGGCTTTTGAAGCCTAAGAGCTGCCACTGAGGCCGCCTCTAGAGGTATGCAGTGCCCTGTTGCCTGGCTAGGCCCCAGTCGACTGCTTGTGGCTGAAAGCCAGGGACAAACAGGCCTGCAAGCGAGCAGGGGTTCTCGCCCTGAGCCCCTCACGCCTTCCCGAACGCTCCCAAACGCTGCAGACAGAACCCTCGCCGGGCAGAGCCCTCGCCGGGCCACGGCCTGGGGTCCTCAGCCAGAGTCTGGGCCTGGGGAGGCTAGGGCGAGGCAAGAGGCTGGCAGCCAGGCCACAGCCCCAGGGGGGCGATGGAAAGGAGCAGACATGTCACCTGGCCAGGGCCTACTTCCCTGTCTCTGGATAGGTCCCCAGAGTGGGAGGCTGCAGCTATCCCATCATTCCCCAGGCTCAGTACTTAGCATGTGATTCCCTCTTGCCCACGCCCCCGCCCCCCTCCAATCCAGCCGCAGCACCCCAGAAAGAACACAGAAGACGAGAAAGGGTGCTCCAGACTCCTTTTTATTTTTTTTTCCTTTTTGTCTTTCTTGAAACCAGAGATCAGGGGAAAGCGCGAACGCAGTCCCCCACTACCAGAAATTATGCAGTCGAGTATCCCGCATTTGGGGACATCGCAGGGGTCAGCACATCCGAAGTGCAATGGATGAGCCTCACCCTGGGAGAACCACCTTCGTGATCATGGTGTCTCCCCTGCCAGGTAAGTATGAGTTGGAAGGGGACAGGGTGAGGGCGGGCCGCTGGGCATCTCCCCGCAGAGCGAGGGTGGCATTCACACAGGCAAGGCCTGAGGCCGGGCGAAGCAGAGCATGGGCATTGTGGGGCGCAAGGTGACCAGCCAAGGCCCCTGTGCCCACTTTGGAAAGCGCGCAGCTACCCACAGCAGCTTCCCACAGGCCTCGGCCGGCCAGCAACATTTGCATGTCCACGCCCACCGGCAGCGCCAATCAGGGCCCTGCTTTCGCTATGCTGCACCTTGCTGACACGGGTGGGGGAAAGCCAGGGCTACAGCAAGCACAGAAGGGCGATTGCCATGTCGACTTTGGGCCCAGAAGCAGAGATTTGGGGCTTTTGAAGCCTAAGAGCTGCCACTGAGGCCGCCTCTAGAGGTATGCAGTGCCCTGTTGCCTGGCTAGGCCCCAGTCGACTGCTTGTGGCTGAAAGCCAGGGACAAACAGGCCTGCAAGCGAGCAGGGGTTCTCGCCCTGAGCCCCTCACGCCTTCCCGAACGCTCCCAAACGCTGCAGACAGAACCCTCGCCGGGCAGAGCCCTCGCCGGGCCACGGCCTGGGGTCCTCAGCCAGAGTCTGGGCCTGGGAAGGCTAGGGCGAGGCAAGAGGCTGGCAGCCAGGCCACAGCCCCAGGGGGGCGATGGAAAGGAGCAGACATGTCACCTGGCCAGGGCCTACTTCCCTGTCTCTGGATAGGTCCCCAGAGTGGGAGGCTGCAGCTATCCCATCATTCCCCAGGCTCAGTACTTAGCATGTGATTCCCTCTTGCCCACGCCCCCGCCCCCCTCCAATCCAGCCGCAGCACCCCAGAAAGAACACAGAAGACGAGAAAGGGTGCTCCAGACTCCTTTTTATTTTTTTTTCCTTTTTGTCTTTCTTGAAACCAGAGATCAGGGGAAAGCGCGAACGCAGTCCCCCACTACCAGAAATTATGCAGTCGAGTATCCCGCATTTGGGGACATCGCAGGGGTCAGCACATCCGAAGTGCAATGGATGAGCCTCACCCTGGGAGAACCACCTTCGTGATCATGGTGTCTCCCCTGCCAGGTAAGTATGAGTTGGAAGGGGACAGGGTGAGGGCGGGCCGCTGGGCATCTCCCCGCAGAGCGAGGGTGGCATTCACACAGGCAAGGCCTGAGGCCGGGCGAAGCAGAGCATGGGCATTGTGGGGCGCAAGGTGACCAGCCAAGGCCCCTGTGCCCACTTTGGAAAGCGCGCAGCTACCCACAGCAGCTTCCCACAGGCCTCGGCCGGCCAGCAACATTTGCATGTCCACGCCCACCGGCAGCGCCAATCAGGGCCCTGCTTTCGCTATGCTGCACCTTGCTGACACGGGTGGGGGAAAGCCAGGGCTACAGCAAGCACACGAGAGGGCTTGGCAGGCCTAAATCGGGCCCAAAAGCAGATTTTTCAGGCCCTTTAAACTGTGCACAAGCAAAGGCTTTCGCAAGCACAACAGAGGGCTTGCCAGGTCGAAATCGGGCCCAGAAGCACGTTTCTAAGCCCTGAGCCAGCATCCCCAGGCTTGTAAATTTGCATATCTAATTGGCCCTCGCCCACTCCCCATTCCAGCCAGCTTACAGCACCCTGGACGGACCACAAGAAACGTCAAAGGGTGCTCCAGACTCCTTTTTATTTTTTTTTCCTTTTTGTCTTTCTTGAAACCAGAGATCAGGGGAAAGCGCGAACGCAGTCCCCCACTACCAGAAATTATGCAGTCGAGTATCCCGCATTTGGGGACATCGCAGGGGTCAGCACATCCGAAGTGCAATGGATGAGCCTCACCCTGGGAGAACCACCTTCGTGATCATGGTGTCTCCCCTGCCAGGTAAGTATGAGTTGGAAGGGGACAGGGTGAGGGCGGGCCGCTGGGCATCTCCCCGCAGAGCGAGGGTGGCATTCACACAGGCAAGGCCTGAGGCCGGGCGAAGCAGAGCATGGGCATTGTGGGGCGCAAGGTGACCAGCCAAGGCCCCTGTGCCCACTTTGGAAAGCGCGCAGCTACCCACAGCAGCTTCCCACAGGCCTCGGCCGGCCAGCAACATTTGCATGTCCACGCCCACCGGCAGCGCCAATCAGGGCCCTGCTTTCGCTATGCTGCACCTTGCTGACACGGGTGGGGGAAAGCCAGGGCTACAGCAAGCACAGAAGGGCGATTGCCATGTCGACTTTGGGCCCAGAAGCAGAGATTTGGGGCTTTTGAAGCCTAAGAGCTGCCACTGAGGCCGCCTCTAGAGGTATGCAGTGCCCTGTTGCCTGGCTAGGCCCCAGTCGACTGCTTGTGGCTGAAAGCCAGGGACAAACAGGCCTGCAAGCGAGCAGGGGTTCTCGCCCTGAGCCCCTCACGCCTTCCCGAACGCTCCCAAACGCTGCAGACAGAACCCTCGCCGGGCAGAGCCCTCGCCGGGCCACGGCCTGGGGTCCTCAGCCAGAGTCTGGGCCTGGGGAGGCTAGGGCGAGGCAAGAGGCTGGCAGCCAGGCCACAGCCCCAGGGGGGCGATGGAAAGGAGCAGACATGTCACCTGGCCAGGGCCTACTTCCCTGTCTCTGGATAGGTCCCCAGAGTGGGAGGCTGCAGCTATCCCATCATTCCCCAGGCTCAGTACTTAGCATGTGATTCCCTCTTGCCCACGCCCCCGCCCCCCTCCAATCCAGCCGCAGCACCCCAGAAAGAACACAGAAGACGAGAAAGGGTGCTCCAGACTCCTTTTTATTTTTTTTTCCTTTTTGTCTTTCTTGAAACCAGAGATCAGGGGAAAGCGCGAACGCAGTCCCCCACTACCAGAAATTATGCAGTCGAGTATCCCGCATTTGGGGACATCGCAGGGGTCAGCACATCCGAAGTGCAATGGATGAGCCTCACCCTGGGAGAACCACCTTCGTGATCATGGTGTCTCCCCTGCCAGGTAAGTATGAGTTGGAAGGGGACAGGGTGAGGGCGGGCCGCTGGGCATCTCCCCGCAGAGCGAGGGTGGCATTCACACAGGCAAGGCCTGAGGCCGGGCGAAGCAGAGCATGGGCATTGTGGGGCGCAAGGTGACCAGCCAAGGCCCCTGTGCCCACTTTGGAAAGCGCGCAGCTACCCACAGCAGCTTCCCACAGGCCTCGGCCGGCCAGCAACATTTGCATGTCCACGCCCACCGGCAGCGCCAATCAGGGCCCTGCTTTCGCTATGCTGCACCTTGCTGACACGGGTGGGGGAAAGCCAGGGCTACAGCAAGCACAGAAGGGCGATTGCCATGTCGACTTTGGGCCCAGAAGCAGAGATTTGGGGCTTTTGAAGCCTAAGAGCTGCCACTGAGGCCGCCTCTAGAGGTATGCAGTGCCCTGTTGCCTGGCTAGGCCCCAGTCGACTGCTTGTGGCTGAAAGCCAGGGACAAACAGGCCTGCAAGCGAGCAGGGGTTCTCGCCCTGAGCCCCTCACGCCTTCCCGAACGCTCCCAAACGCTGCAGACAGAACCCTCGCCGGGCAGAGCCCTCGCCGGGCCACGGCCTGGGGTCCTCAGCCAGAGTCTGGGCCTGGGAAGGCTAGGGCGAGGCAAGAGGCTGGCAGCCAGGCCACAGCCCCAGGGGGGCGATGGAAAGGAGCAGACATGTCACCTGGCCAGGGCCTACTTCCCTGTCTCTGGATAGGTCCCCAGAGTGGGAGGCTGCAGCTATCCCATCATTCCCCAGGCTCAGTACTTAGCATGTGATTCCCTCTTGCCCACGCCCCCGCCCCCCTCCAATCCAGCCGCAGCACCCCAGAAAGAACACAGAAGACGAGAAAGGGTGCTCCAGACTCCTTTTTATTTTTTTTTCCTTTTTGTCTTTCTTGAAACCAGAGATCAGGGGAAAGCGCGAACGCAGTCCCCCACTACCAGAAATTATGCAGTCGAGTATCCCGCATTTGGGGACATCGCAGGGGTCAGCACATCCGAAGTGCAATGGATGAGCCTCACCCTGGGAGAACCACCTTCGTGATCATGGTGTCTCCCCTGCCAGGTAAGTATGAGTTGGAAGGGGACAGGGTGAGGGCGGGCCGCTGGGCATCTCCCCGCAGAGCGAGGGTGGCATTCACACAGGCAAGGCCTGAGGCCGGGCGAAGCAGAGCATGGGCATTGTGGGGCGCAAGGTGACCAGCCAAGGCCCCTGTGCCCACTTTGGAAAGCGCGCAGCTACCCACAGCAGCTTCCCACAGGCCTCGGCCGGCCAGCAACATTTGCATGTCCACGCCCACCGGCAGCGCCAATCAGGGCCCTGCTTTCGCTATGCTGCACCTTGCTGACACGGGTGGGGGAAAGCCAGGGCTACAGCAAGCACACGAGAGGGCTTGGCAGGCCTAAATCGGGCCCAAAAGCAGATTTTTCAGGCCCTTTAAACTGTGCACAAGCAAAGGCTTTCGCAAGCACAACAGAGGGCTTGCCAGGTCGAAATCGGGCCCAGAAGCACGTTTCTAAGCCCTGAGCCAGCATCCCCAGGCTTGTAAATTTGCATATCTAATTGGCCCTCGCCCACTCCCCATTCCAGCCAGCTTACAGCACCCTGGACGGACCACAAGAAACGTCAAAGGGTGCTCCAGACTCCTTTTTATTTTTTTTTCCTTTTTGTCTTTCTTGAAACCAGAGATCAGGGGAAAGCGCGAACGCAGTCCCCCACTACCAGAAATTATGCAGTCGAGTATCCCGCATTTGGGGACATCGCAGGGGTCAGCACATCCGAAGTGCAATGGATGAGCCTCACCCTGGGAGAACCACCTTCGTGATCATGGTGTCTCCCCTGCCAGGTAAGTATGAGTTGGAAGGGGACAGGGTGAGGGCGGGCCGCTGGGCATCTCCCCGCAGAGCGAGGGTGGCATTCACACAGGCAAGGCCTGAGGCCGGGCGAAGCAGAGCATGGGCATTGTGGGGCGCAAGGTGACCAGCCAAGGCCCCTGTGCCCACTTTGGAAAGCGCGCAGCTACCCACAGCAGCTTCCCACAGGCCTCGGCCGGCCAGCAACATTTGCATGTCCACGCCCACCGGCAGCGCCAATCAGGGCCCTGCTTTCGCTATGCTGCACCTTGCTGACACGGGTGGGGGAAAGCCAGGGCTACAGCAAGCACAGAAGGGCGATTGCCATGTCGACTTTGGGCCCAGAAGCAGAGATTTGGGGCTTTTGAAGCCTAAGAGCTGCCACTGAGGCCGCCTCTAGAGGTATGCAGTGCCCTGTTGCCTGGCTAGGCCCCAGTCGACTGCTTGTGGCTGAAAGCCAGGGACAAACAGGCCTGCAAGCGAGCAGGGGTTCTCGCCCTGAGCCCCTCACGCCTTCCCGAACGCTCCCAAACGCTGCAGACAGAACCCTCGCCGGGCAGAGCCCTCGCCGGGCCACGGCCTGGGGTCCTCAGCCAGAGTCTGGGCCTGGGGAGGCTAGGGCGAGGCAAGAGGCTGGCAGCCAGGCCACAGCCCCAGGGGGGCGATGGAAAGGAGCAGACATGTCACCTGGCCAGGGCCTACTTCCCTGTCTCTGGATAGGTCCCCAGAGTGGGAGGCTGCAGCTATCCCATCATTCCCCAGGCTCAGTACTTAGCATGTGATTCCCTCTTGCCCACGCCCCCGCCCCCCTCCAATCCAGCCGCAGCACCCCAGAAAGAACACAGAAGACGAGAAAGGGTGCTCCAGACTCCTTTTTATTTTTTTTTCCTTTTTGTCTTTCTTGAAACCAGAGATCAGGGGAAAGCGCGAACGCAGTCCCCCACTACCAGAAATTATGCAGTCGAGTATCCCGCATTTGGGGACATCGCAGGGGTCAGCACATCCGAAGTGCAATGGATGAGCCTCACCCTGGGAGAACCACCTTCGTGATCATGGTGTCTCCCCTGCCAGGTAAGTATGAGTTGGAAGGGGACAGGGTGAGGGCGGGCCGCTGGGCATCTCCCCGCAGAGCGAGGGTGGCATTCACACAGGCAAGGCCTGAGGCCGGGCGAAGCAGAGCATGGGCATTGTGGGGCGCAAGGTGACCAGCCAAGGCCCCTGTGCCCACTTTGGAAAGCGCGCAGCTACCCACAGCAGCTTCCCACAGGCCTCGGCCGGCCAGCAACATTTGCATGTCCACGCCCACCGGCAGCGCCAATCAGGGCCCTGCTTTCGCTATGCTGCACCTTGCTGACACGGGTGGGGGAAAGCCAGGGCTACAGCAAGCACAGAAGGGCGATTGCCATGTCGACTTTGGGCCCAGAAGCAGAGATTTGGGGCTTTTGAAGCCTAAGAGCTGCCACTGAGGCCGCCTCTAGAGGTATGCAGTGCCCTGTTGCCTGGCTAGGCCCCAGTCGACTGCTTGTGGCTGAAAGCCAGGGACAAACAGGCCTGCAAGCGAGCAGGGGTTCTCGCCCTGAGCCCCTCACGCCTTCCCGAACGCTCCCAAACGCTGCAGACAGAACCCTCGCCGGGCAGAGCCCTCGCCGGGCCACGGCCTGGGGTCCTCAGCCAGAGTCTGGGCCTGGGAAGGCTAGGGCGAGGCAAGAGGCTGGCAGCCAGGCCACAGCCCCAGGGGGGCGATGGAAAGGAGCAGACATGTCACCTGGCCAGGGCCTACTTCCCTGTCTCTGGATAGGTCCCCAGAGTGGGAGGCTGCAGCTATCCCATCATTCCCCAGGCTCAGTACTTAGCATGTGATTCCCTCTTGCCCACGCCCCCGCCCCCCTCCAATCCAGCCGCAGCACCCCAGAAAGAACACAGAAGACGAGAAAGGGTGCTCCAGACTCCTTTTTATTTTTTTTTCCTTTTTGTCTTTCTTGAAACCAGAGATCAGGGGAAAGCGCGAACGCAGTCCCCCACTACCAGAAATTATGCAGTCGAGTATCCCGCATTTGGGGACATCGCAGGGGTCAGCACATCCGAAGTGCAATGGATGAGCCTCACCCTGGGAGAACCACCTTCGTGATCATGGTGTCTCCCCTGCCAGGTAAGTATGAGTTGGAAGGGGACAGGGTGAGGGCGGGCCGCTGGGCATCTCCCCGCAGAGCGAGGGTGGCATTCACACAGGCAAGGCCTGAGGCCGGGCGAAGCAGAGCATGGGCATTGTGGGGCGCAAGGTGACCAGCCAAGGCCCCTGTGCCCACTTTGGAAAGCGCGCAGCTACCCACAGCAGCTTCCCACAGGCCTCGGCCGGCCAGCAACATTTGCATGTCCACGCCCACCGGCAGCGCCAATCAGGGCCCTGCTTTCGCTATGCTGCACCTTGCTGACACGGGTGGGGGAAAGCCAGGGCTACAGCAAGCACACGAGAGGGCTTGGCAGGCCTAAATCGGGCCCAAAAGCAGATTTTTCAGGCCCTTTAAACTGTGCACAAGCAAAGGCTTTCGCAAGCACAACAGAGGGCTTGCCAGGTCGAAATCGGGCCCAGAAGCACGTTTCTAAGCCCTGAGCCAGCATCCCCAGGCTTGTAAATTTGCATATCTAATTGGCCCTCGCCCACTCCCCATTCCAGCCAGCTTACAGCACCCTGGACGGACCACAAGAAACGTCAAAGGGTGCTCCAGACTCCTTTTTATTTTTTTTTCCTTTTTGTCTTTCTTGAAACCAGAGATCAGGGGAAAGCGCGAACGCAGTCCCCCACTACCAGAAATTATGCAGTCGAGTATCCCGCATTTGGGGACATCGCAGGGGTCAGCACATCCGAAGTGCAATGGATGAGCCTCACCCTGGGAGAACCACCTTCGTGATCATGGTGTCTCCCCTGCCAGGTAAGTATGAGTTGGAAGGGGACAGGGTGAGGGCGGGCCGCTGGGCATCTCCCCGCAGAGCGAGGGTGGCATTCACACAGGCAAGGCCTGAGGCCGGGCGAAGCAGAGCATGGGCATTGTGGGGCGCAAGGTGACCAGCCAAGGCCCCTGTGCCCACTTTGGAAAGCGCGCAGCTACCCACAGCAGCTTCCCACAGGCCTCGGCCGGCCAGCAACATTTGCATGTCCACGCCCACCGGCAGCGCCAATCAGGGCCCTGCTTTCGCTATGCTGCACCTTGCTGACACGGGTGGGGGAAAGCCAGGGCTACAGCAAGCACAGAAGGGCGATTGCCATGTCGACTTTGGGCCCAGAAGCAGAGATTTGGGGCTTTTGAAGCCTAAGAGCTGCCACTGAGGCCGCCTCTAGAGGTATGCAGTGCCCTGTTGCCTGGCTAGGCCCCAGTCGACTGCTTGTGGCTGAAAGCCAGGGACAAACAGGCCTGCAAGCGAGCAGGGGTTCTCGCCCTGAGCCCCTCACGCCTTCCCGAACGCTCCCAAACGCTGCAGACAGAACCCTCGCCGGGCAGAGCCCTCGCCGGGCCACGGCCTGGGGTCCTCAGCCAGAGTCTGGGCCTGGGGAGGCTAGGGCGAGGCAAGAGGCTGGCAGCCAGGCCACAGCCCCAGGGGGGCGATGGAAAGGAGCAGACATGTCACCTGGCCAGGGCCTACTTCCCTGTCTCTGGATAGGTCCCCAGAGTGGGAGGCTGCAGCTATCCCATCATTCCCCAGGCTCAGTACTTAGCATGTGATTCCCTCTTGCCCACGCCCCCGCCCCCCTCCAATCCAGCCGCAGCACCCCAGAAAGAACACAGAAGACGAGAAAGGGTGCTCCAGACTCCTTTTTATTTTTTTTTCCTTTTTGTCTTTCTTGAAACCAGAGATCAGGGGAAAGCGCGAACGCAGTCCCCCACTACCAGAAATTATGCAGTCGAGTATCCCGCATTTGGGGACATCGCAGGGGTCAGCACATCCGAAGTGCAATGGATGAGCCTCACCCTGGGAGAACCACCTTCGTGATCATGGTGTCTCCCCTGCCAGGTAAGTATGAGTTGGAAGGGGACAGGGTGAGGGCGGGCCGCTGGGCATCTCCCCGCAGAGCGAGGGTGGCATTCACACAGGCAAGGCCTGAGGCCGGGCGAAGCAGAGCATGGGCATTGTGGGGCGCAAGGTGACCAGCCAAGGCCCCTGTGCCCACTTTGGAAAGCGCGCAGCTACCCACAGCAGCTTCCCACAGGCCTCGGCCGGCCAGCAACATTTGCATGTCCACGCCCACCGGCAGCGCCAATCAGGGCCCTGCTTTCGCTATGCTGCACCTTGCTGACACGGGTGGGGGAAAGCCAGGGCTACAGCAAGCACAGAAGGGCGATTGCCATGTCGACTTTGGGCCCAGAAGCAGAGATTTGGGGCTTTTGAAGCCTAAGAGCTGCCACTGAGGCCGCCTCTAGAGGTATGCAGTGCCCTGTTGCCTGGCTAGGCCCCAGTCGACTGCTTGTGGCTGAAAGCCAGGGACAAACAGGCCTGCAAGCGAGCAGGGGTTCTCGCCCTGAGCCCCTCACGCCTTCCCGAACGCTCCCAAACGCTGCAGACAGAACCCTCGCCGGGCAGAGCCCTCGCCGGGCCACGGCCTGGGGTCCTCAGCCAGAGTCTGGGCCTGGGAAGGCTAGGGCGAGGCAAGAGGCTGGCAGCCAGGCCACAGCCCCAGGGGGGCGATGGAAAGGAGCAGACATGTCACCTGGCCAGGGCCTACTTCCCTGTCTCTGGATAGGTCCCCAGAGTGGGAGGCTGCAGCTATCCCATCATTCCCCAGGCTCAGTACTTAGCATGTGATTCCCTCTTGCCCACGCCCCCGCCCCCCTCCAATCCAGCCGCAGCACCCCAGAAAGAACACAGAAGACGAGAAAGGGTGCTCCAGACTCCTTTTTATTTTTTTTTCCTTTTTGTCTTTCTTGAAACCAGAGATCAGGGGAAAGCGCGAACGCAGTCCCCCACTACCAGAAATTATGCAGTCGAGTATCCCGCATTTGGGGACATCGCAGGGGTCAGCACATCCGAAGTGCAATGGATGAGCCTCACCCTGGGAGAACCACCTTCGTGATCATGGTGTCTCCCCTGCCAGGTAAGTATGAGTTGGAAGGGGACAGGGTGAGGGCGGGCCGCTGGGCATCTCCCCGCAGAGCGAGGGTGGCATTCACACAGGCAAGGCCTGAGGCCGGGCGAAGCAGAGCATGGGCATTGTGGGGCGCAAGGTGACCAGCCAAGGCCCCTGTGCCCACTTTGGAAAGCGCGCAGCTACCCACAGCAGCTTCCCACAGGCCTCGGCCGGCCAGCAACATTTGCATGTCCACGCCCACCGGCAGCGCCAATCAGGGCCCTGCTTTCGCTATGCTGCACCTTGCTGACACGGGTGGGGGAAAGCCAGGGCTACAGCAAGCACACGAGAGGGCTTGGCAGGCCTAAATCGGGCCCAAAAGCAGATTTTTCAGGCCCTTTAAACTGTGCACAAGCAAAGGCTTTCGCAAGCACAACAGAGGGCTTGCCAGGTCGAAATCGGGCCCAGAAGCACGTTTCTAAGCCCTGAGCCAGCATCCCCAGGCTTGTAAATTTGCATATCTAATTGGCCCTCGCCCACTCCCCATTCCAGCCAGCTTACAGCACCCTGGACGGACCACAAGAAACGTCAAAGGGTGCTCCAGACTCCTTTTTATTTTTTTTTCCTTTTTGTCTTTCTTGAAACCAGAGATCAGGGGAAAGCGCGAACGCAGTCCCCCACTACCAGAAATTATGCAGTCGAGTATCCCGCATTTGGGGACATCGCAGGGGTCAGCACATCCGAAGTGCAATGGATGAGCCTCACCCTGGGAGAACCACCTTCGTGATCATGGTGTCTCCCCTGCCAGGTAAGTATGAGTTGGAAGGGGACAGGGTGAGGGCGGGCCGCTGGGCATCTCCCCGCAGAGCGAGGGTGGCATTCACACAGGCAAGGCCTGAGGCCGGGCGAAGCAGAGCATGGGCATTGTGGGGCGCAAGGTGACCAGCCAAGGCCCCTGTGCCCACTTTGGAAAGCGCGCAGCTACCCACAGCAGCTTCCCACAGGCCTCGGCCGGCCAGCAACATTTGCATGTCCACGCCCACCGGCAGCGCCAATCAGGGCCCTGCTTTCGCTATGCTGCACCTTGCTGACACGGGTGGGGGAAAGCCAGGGCTACAGCAAGCACAGAAGGGCGATTGCCATGTCGACTTTGGGCCCAGAAGCAGAGATTTGGGGCTTTTGAAGCCTAAGAGCTGCCACTGAGGCCGCCTCTAGAGGTATGCAGTGCCCTGTTGCCTGGCTAGGCCCCAGTCGACTGCTTGTGGCTGAAAGCCAGGGACAAACAGGCCTGCAAGCGAGCAGGGGTTCTCGCCCTGAGCCCCTCACGCCTTCCCGAACGCTCCCAAACGCTGCAGACAGAACCCTCGCCGGGCAGAGCCCTCGCCGGGCCACGGCCTGGGGTCCTCAGCCAGAGTCTGGGCCTGGGGAGGCTAGGGCGAGGCAAGAGGCTGGCAGCCAGGCCACAGCCCCAGGGGGGCGATGGAAAGGAGCAGACATGTCACCTGGCCAGGGCCTACTTCCCTGTCTCTGGATAGGTCCCCAGAGTGGGAGGCTGCAGCTATCCCATCATTCCCCAGGCTCAGTACTTAGCATGTGATTCCCTCTTGCCCACGCCCCCGCCCCCCTCCAATCCAGCCGCAGCACCCCAGAAAGAACACAGAAGACGAGAAAGGGTGCTCCAGACTCCTTTTTATTTTTTTTTCCTTTTTGTCTTTCTTGAAACCAGAGATCAGGGGAAAGCGCGAACGCAGTCCCCCACTACCAGAAATTATGCAGTCGAGTATCCCGCATTTGGGGACATCCCAGGGGTCAGCACATCCGAAGTGCAATGGATGAGCCTCACCCTGGGAGAACCACCTTCGTGATCATGGTGTCTCCCCTGCCAGGTAAGTATGAGTTGGAAGGGGACAGGGTGAGGGCGGGCCGCTGGGCATCTCCCCGCAGAGCGAGGGTGGCATTCACACAGGCAAGGCCTGAGGCCGGGCGAAGCAGAGCATGGGCATTGTGGGGCGCAAGGTGACCAGCCAAGGCCCCTGTGCCCACTTTGGAAAGCGCGCAGCTACCCACAGCAGCTTCCCATAGGCCTCGGCCGGCCAGCAACATTTGCATGTCCACGCCCACCGGCAGCGCCAATCAGGGCCCTGCTTTCGCTATGCTGCACCTTGCTGACACGGGTGGGGGAAAGCCAGGGCTACAGCAAGCACACGAGAGGGCTTGGCAGGCCTAAATCGGGCCCAAAAGCAGATTTTTCAGGCCCTTTAAACTGTGCACAAGCAAAGGCTTTCGCAAGCACAACAGAGGGCTTGCCAGGTCGAAATCGGGCCCAGAAGCACGTTTCTAAGCCCTGAGCCAGCATCCCCAGGCTTGTAAATTTGCATATCTAATTGGCCCTCGCCCACTCCCCATTCCAGCCAGCTTACAGCACCCTGGACGGACCACAAGAAACGTCAAAGGGTGCTCCAGACTCCTTTTTATTTTTTTTTCCTTTTTGTCTTTCTTGAAACCAGAGATCAGGGGAAAGCGCGAACGCAGTCCCCCACTACCAGAAATTATGCAGTCGAGTATCCCGCATTTGGGGACATCGCAGGGGTCAGCACATCCGAAGTGCAATGGATGAGCCTCACCCTGGGAGAACCACCTTCGTGATCATGGTGTCTCCCCTGCCAGGTAAGTATGAGTTGGAAGGGGACAGGGTGAGGGCGGGCCGCTGGGCATCTCCCCGCAGAGCGAGGGTGGCATTCACACAGGCAAGGCCTGAGGCCGGGCGAAGCAGAGCATGGGCATTGTGGGGCGCAAGGTGACCAGCCAAGGCCCCTGTGCCCACTTTGGAAAGCGCGCAGCTACCCACAGCAGCTTCCCACAGGCCTCGGCCGGCCAGCAACATTTGCATGTCCACGCCCACCGGCAGCGCCAATCAGGGCCCTGCTTTCGCTATGCTGCACCTTGCTGACACGGGTGGGGGAAAGCCAGGGCTACAGCAAGCACAGAAGGGCGATTGCCATGTCGACTTTGGGCCCAGAAGCAGAGATTTGGGGCTTTTGAAGCCTAAGAGCTGCCACTGAGGCCGCCTCTAGAGGTATGCAGTGCCCTGTTGCCTGGCTAGGCCCCAGTCGACTGCTTGTGGCTGAAAGCCAGGGACAAACAGGCCTGCAAGCGAGCAGGGGTTCTCGCCCTGAGCCCCTCACGCCTTCCCGAACGCTCCCAAACGCTGCAGACAGAACCCTCGCCGGGCAGAGCCCTCGCCGGGCCACGGCCTGGGGTCCTCAGCCAGAGTCTGGGCCTGGGGAGGCTAGGGCGAGGCAAGAGGCTGGCAGCCAGGCCACAGCCCCAGGGGGGCGATGGAAAGGAGCAGACATGTCACCTGGCCAGGGCCTACTTCCCTGTCTCTGGATAGGTCCCCAGAGTGGGAGGCTGCAGCTATCCCATCATTCCCCAGGCTCAGTACTTAGCATGTGATTCCCTCTTGCCCACGCCCCCGCCCCCCTCCAATCCAGCCGCAGCACCCCAGAAAGAACACAGAAGACGAGAAAGGGTGCTCCAGACTCCTTTTTATTTTTTTTTCCTTTTTGTCTTTCTTGAAACCAGAGATCAGGGGAAAGCGCGAACGCAGTCCCCCACTACCAGAAATTATGCAGTCGAGTATCCCGCATTTGGGGACATCGCAGGGGTCAGCACATCCGAAGTGCAATGGATGAGCCTCACCCTGGGAGAACCACCTTCGTGATCATGGTGTCTCCCCTGCCAGGTAAGTATGAGTTGGAAGGGGACAGGGTGAGGGCGGGCCGCTGGGCATCTCCCCGCAGAGCGAGGGTGGCATTCACACAGGCAAGGCCTGAGGCCGGGCGAAGCAGAGCATGGGCATTGTGGGGCGCAAGGTGACCAGCCAAGGCCCCTGTGCCCACTTTGGAAAGCGCGCAGCTACCCACAGCAGCTTCCCATAGGCCTCGGCCGGCCAGCAACATTTGCATGTCCACGCCCACCGGCAGCGCCAATCAGGGCCCTGCTTTCGCTATGCTGCACCTTGCTGACACGGGTGGGGGAAAGCCAGGGCTACAGCAAGCACACGAGAGGGCTTGGCAGGCCTAAATCGGGCCCAAAAGCAGATTTTTCAGGCCCTTTAAACTGTGCACAAGCAAAGGCTTTCGCAAGCACAACAGAGGGCTTGCCAGGTCGAAATCGGGCCCAGAAGCACGTTTCTAAGCCCTGAGCCAGCATCCCCAGGCTTGTAAATTTGCATATCTAATTGGCCCTCGCCCACTCCCCATTCCAGCCAGCTTACAGCACCCTGGACGGACCACAAGAAACGTCAAAGGGTGCTCCAGACTCCTTTTTATTTTTTTTTCCTTTTTGTCTTTCTTGAAACCAGAGATCAGGGGAAAGCGCGAACGCAGTCCCCCACTACCAGAAATTATGCAGTCGAGTATCCCGCATTTGGGGACATCGCAGGGGTCAGCACATCCGAAGTGCAATGGATGAGCCTCACCCTGGGAGAACCACCTTCGTGATCATGGTGTCTCCCCTGCCAGGTAAGTATGAGTTGGAAGGGGACAGGGTGAGGGCGGGCCGCTGGGCATCTCCCCGCAGAGCGAGGGTGGCATTCACACAGGCAAGGCCTGAGGCCGGGCGAAGCAGAGCATGGGCATTGTGGGGCGCAAGGTGACCAGCCAAGGCCCCTGTGCCCACTTTGGAAAGCGCGCAGCTACCCACAGCAGCTTCCCACAGGCCTCGGCCGGCCAGCAACATTTGCATGTCCACGCCCACCGGCAGCGCCAATCAGGGCCCTGCTTTCGCTATGCTGCACCTTGCTGACACGGGTGGGGGAAAGCCAGGGCTACAGCAAGCACAGAAGGGCGATTGCCATGTCGACTTTGGGCCCAGAAGCAGAGATTTGGGGCTTTTGAAGCCTAAGAGCTGCCACTGAGGCCGCCTCTAGAGGTATGCAGTGCCCTGTTGCCTGGCTAGGCCCCAGTCGACTGCTTGTGGCTGAAAGCCAGGGACAAACAGGCCTGCAAGCGAGCAGGGGTTCTCGCCCTGAGCCCCTCACGCCTTCCCGAACGCTCCCAAACGCTGCAGACAGAACCCTCGCCGGGCAGAGCCCTCGCCGGGCCACGGCCTGGGGTCCTCAGCCAGAGTCTGGGCCTGGGAAGGCTAGGGCGAGGCAAGAGGCTGGCAGCCAGGCCACAGCCCCAGGGGGGCGATGGAAAGGAGCAGACATGTCACCTGGCCAGGGCCTACTTCCCTGTCTCTGGATAGGTCCCCAGAGTGGGAGGCTGCAGCTATCCCATCATTCCCCAGGCTCAGTACTTAGCACGTGATTCCCTCTTGCCCACGCCCCCGCCCCCCTCCAATCCAGCCGCAGCACCCCAGAAAGAACACAGAAGACGAGAAAGGGTGCTCCAGACTCCTTTTTATTTTTTTTTCCTTTTTGTCTTTCTTGAAACCAGAGATCAGGGGAAAGCGCGAACGCAGTCCCCCACTACCAGAAATTATGCAGTCGAGTATCCCGCATTTGGGGACATCGCAGGGGTCAGCACATCCGAAGTGCAATGGATGAGCCTCACCCTGGGAGAACCACCTTCGTGATCATGGTGTCTCCCCTGCCAGGTAAGTATGAGTTGGAAGGGGACAGGGTGAGGGCGGGCCGCTGGGCATCTCCCCGCAGAGCGAGGGTGGCATTCACACAGGCAAGGCCTGAGGCCGGGCGAAGCAGAGCATGGGCATTGTGGGGCGCAAGGTGACCAGCCAAGGCCCCTGTGCCCACTTTGGAAAGCGCGCAGCTACCCACAGCAGCTTCCCACAGGCCTCGGCCGGCCAGCAACATTTGCATGTCCACGCCCACCGGCAGCGCCAATCAGGGCCCTGCTTTCGCTATGCTGCACCTTGCTGACACGGGTGGGGGAAAGCCAGGGCTACAGCAAGCACACGAGAGGGCTTGGCAGGCCTAAATCGGGCCCAAAAGCAGATTTTTCAGGCCCTTTAAACTGTGCACAAGCAAAGGCTTTCGCAAGCACAACAGAGGGCTTGCCAGGTCGAAATCGGGCCCAGAAGCACGTTTCTAAGCCCTGAGCCAGCATCCCCAGGCTTGTAAATTTGCATATCTAATTGGCCCTCGCCCACTCCCCATTCCAGCCAGCTTACAGCACCCTGGACGGACCACAAGAAACGTCAAAGGGTGCTCCAGACTCCTTTTTATTTTTTTTTCCTTTTTGTCTTTCTTGAAACCAGAGATCAGGGGAAAGCGCGAACGCAGTCCCCCACTACCAGAAATTATGCAGTCGAGTATCCCGCATTTGGGGACATCGCAGGGGTCAGCACATCCGAAGTGCAATGGATGAGCCTCACCCTGGGAGAACCACCTTCGTGATCATGGTGTCTCCCCTGCCAGGTAAGTATGAGTTGGAAGGGGACAGGGTGAGGGCGGGCCGCTGGGCATCTCCCCGCAGAGCGAGGGTGGCATTCACACAGGCAAGGCCTGAGGCCGGGCGAAGCAGAGCATGGGCATTGTGGGGCGCAAGGTGACCAGCCAAGGCCCCTGTGCCCACTTTGGAAAGCGCGCAGCTACCCACAGCAGCTTCCCACAGGCCTCGGCCGGCCAGCAACATTTGCATGTCCACGCCCACCGGCAGCGCCAATCAGGGCCCTGCTTTCGCTATGCTGCACCTTGCTGACACGGGTGGGGGAAAGCCAGGGCTACAGCAAGCACAGAAGGGCGATTGCCATGTCGACTTTGGGCCCAGAAGCAGAGATTTGGGGCTTTTGAAGCCTAAGAGCTGCCACTGAGGCCGCCTCTAGAGGTATGCAGTGCCCTGTTGCCTGGCTAGGCCCCAGTCACGTTTCTAAGCCCTGAGCCAGCATCCCCAGGCTTGTAAATTTGCATATCTAATTGGCCCTCGCCCACTCCCCATTCCAGCCAGCTTACAGCACCCTGGACGGACCACAAGAAACGTCAAAGGGTGCTCCAGACTCCTTTTTATTTTTTTTTCCTTTTTGTCTTTCTTGAAACCAGAGATCAGGGGAAAGCGCGAACGCAGTCCCCCACTACCAGAAATTATGCAGTCGAGTATCCCGCATTTGGGGACATCGCAGGGGTCAGCACATCCGAAGTGCAATGGATGAGCCTCACCCTGGGAGAACCACCTTCGTGATCATGGTGTCTCCCCTGCCAGGTAAGTATGAGTTGGAAGGGGACAGGGTGAGGGCGGGCCGCTGGGCATCTCCCCGCAGAGCGAGGGTGGCATTCACACAGGCAAGGCCTGAGGCCGGGCGAAGCAGAGCATGGGCATTGTGGGGCGCAAGGTGACCAGCCAAGGCCCCTGTGCCCACTTTGGAAAGCGCGCAGCTACCCACAGCAGCTTCCCACAGGCCTCGGCCGGCCAGCAACATTTGCATGTCCACGCCCACCGGCAGCGCCAATCAGGGCCCTGCTTTCGCTATGCTGCACCTTGCTGACACGGGTGGGGGAAAGCCAGGGCTACAGCAAGCACAGAAGGGCGATTGCCATGTCGACTTTGGGCCCAGAAGCAGAGATTTGGGGCTTTTGAAGCCTAAGAGCTGCCACTGAGGCCGCCTCTAGAGGTATGCAGTGCCCTGTTGCCTGGCTAGGCCCCAGTCGACTGCTTGTGGCTGAAAGCCAGGGACAAACAGGCCTGCAAGCGAGCAGGGGTTCTCGCCCTGAGCCCCTCACGCCTTCCCGAACGCTCCCAAACGCTGCAGACAGAACCCTCGCCGGGCAGAGCCCTCGCCGGGCCACGGCCTGGGGTCCTCAGCCAGAGTCTGGGCCTGGGAAGGCTAGGGCGAGGCAAGAGGCTGGCAGCCAGGCCACAGCCCCAGGGGGGCGATGGAAAGGAGCAGACATGTCACCTGGCCAGGGCCTACTTCCCTGTCTCTGGATAGGTCCCCAGAGTGGGAGGCTGCAGCTATCCCATCATTCCCCAGGCTCAGTACTTAGCATGTGATTCCCTCTTGCCCACGCCCCCGCCCCCCTCCAATCCAGCCGCAGCACCCCAGAAAGAACACAGAAGACGAGAAAGGGTGCTCCAGACTCCTTTTTATTTTTTTTTCCTTTTTGTCTTTCTTGAAACCAGAGATCAGGGGAAAGCGCGAACGCAGTCCCCCACTACCAGAAATTATGCAGTCGAGTATCCCGCATTTGGGGACATCGCAGGGGTCAGCACATCCGAAGTGCAATGGATGAGCCTCACCCTGGGAGAACCACCTTCGTGATCATGGTGTCTCCCCTGCCAGGTAAGTATGAGTTGGAAGGGGACAGGGTGAGGGCGGGCCGCTGGGCATCTCCCCGCAGAGCGAGGGTGGCATTCACACAGGCAAGGCCTGAGGCCGGGCGAAGCAGAGCATGGGCATTGTGGGGCGCAAGGTGACCAGCCAAGGCCCCTGTGCCCACTTTGGAAAGCGCGCAGCTACCCACAGCAGCTTCCCACAGGCCTCGGCCGGCCAGCAACATTTGCATGTCCACGCCCACCGGCAGCGCCAATCAGGGCCCTGCTTTCGCTATGCTGCACCTTGCTGACACGGGTGGGGGAAAGCCAGGGCTACAGCAAGCACACGAGAGGGCTTGGCAGGCCTAAATCGGGCCCAAAAGCAGATTTTTCAGGCCCTTTAAACTGTGCACAAGCAAAGGCTTTCGCAAGCACAACAGAGGGCTTGCCAGGTCGAAATCGGGCCCAGAAGCACGTTTCTAAGCCCTGAGCCAGCATCCCCAGGCTTGTAAATTTGCATATCTAATTGGCCCTCGCCCACTCCCCATTCCAGCCAGCTTACAGCACCCTGGACGGACCACAAGAAACGTCAAAGGGTGCTCCAGACTCCTTTTTATTTTTTTTTCCTTTTTGTCTTTCTTGAAACCAGAGATCAGGGGAAAGCGCGAACGCAGTCCCCCACTACCAGAAATTATGCAGTCGAGTATCCCGCATTTGGGGACATCGCAGGGGTCAGCACATCCGAAGTGCAATGGATGAGCCTCACCCTGGGAGAACCACCTTCGTGATCATGGTGTCTCCCCTGCCAGGTAAGTATGAGTTGGAAGGGGACAGGGTGAGGGCGGGCCGCTGGGCATCTCCCCGCAGAGCGAGGGTGGCATTCACACAGGCAAGGCCTGAGGCCGGGCGAAGCAGAGCATGGGCATTGTGGGGCGCAAGGTGACCAGCCAAGGCCCCTGTGCCCACTTTGGAAAGCGCGCAGCTACCCACAGCAGCTTCCCACAGGCCTCGGCCGGCCAGCAACATTTGCATGTCCACGCCCACCGGCAGCGCCAATCAGGGCCCTGCTTTCGCTATGCTGCACCTTGCTGACACGGGTGGGGGAAAGCCAGGGCTACAGCAAGCACAGAAGGGCGATTGCCATGTCGACTTTGGGCCCAGAAGCAGAGATTTGGGGCTTTTGAAGCCTAAGAGCTGCCACTGAGGCCGCCTCTAGAGGTATGCAGTGCCCTGTTGCCTGGCTAGGCCCCAGTCGACTGCTTGTGGCTGAAAGCCAGGGACAAACAGGCCTGCAAGCGAGCAGGGGTTCTCGCCCTGAGCCCCTCACGCCTTCCCGAACGCTCCCAAACGCTGCAGACAGAACCCTCGCCGGGCAGAGCCCTCGCCGGGCCACGGCCTGGGGTCCTCAGCCAGAGTCTGGGCCTGGGGAGGCTAGGGCGAGGCAAGAGGCTGGCAGCCAGGCCACAGCCCCAGGGGGGCGATGGAAAGGAGCAGACATGTCACCTGGCCAGGGCCTACTTCCCTGTCTCTGGATAGGTCCCCAGAGTGGGAGGCTGCAGCTATCCCATCATTCCCCAGGCTCAGTACTTAGCATGTGATTCCCTCTTGCCCACGCCCCCGCCCCCCTCCAATCCAGCCGCAGCACCCCAGAAAGAACACAGAAGACGAGAAAGGGTGCTCCAGACTCCTTTTTATTTTTTTTTCCTTTTTGTCTTTCTTGAAACCAGAGATCAGGGGAAAGCGCGAACGCAGTCCCCCACTACCAGAAATTATGCAGTCGAGTATCCCGCATTTGGGGACATCGCAGGGGTCAGCACATCCGAAGTGCAATGGATGAGCCTCACCCTGGGAGAACCACCTTCGTGATCATGGTGTCTCCCCTGCCAGGTAAGTATGAGTTGGAAGGGGACAGGGTGAGGGCGGGCCGCTGGGCATCTCCCCGCAGAGCGAGGGTGGCATTCACACAGGCAAGGCCTGAGGCCGGGCGAAGCAGAGCATGGGCATTGTGGGGCGCAAGGTGACCAGCCAAGGCCCCTGTGCCCACTTTGGAAAGCGCGCAGCTACCCACAGCAGCTTCCCACAGGCCTCGGCCGGCCAGCAACATTTGCATGTCCACGCCCACCGGCAGCGCCAATCAGGGCCCTGCTTTCGCTATGCTGCACCTTGCTGACACGGGTGGGGGAAAGCCAGGGCTACAGCAAGCACACGAGAGGGCTTGGCAGGCCTAAATCGGGCCCAAAAGCAGATTTTTCAGGCCCTTTAAACTGTGCACAAGCAAAGGCTTTCGCAAGCACAACAGAGGGCTTGCCAGGTCGAAATCGGGCCCAGAAGCACGTTTCTAAGCCCTGAGCCAGCATCCCCAGGCTTGTAAATTTGCATATCTAATTGGCCCTCGCCCACTCCCCATTCCAGCCAGCTTACAGCACCCTGGACGGACCACAAGAAACGTCAAAGGGTGCTCCAGACTCCTTTTTATTTTTTTTTCCTTTTTGTCTTTCTTGAAACCAGAGATCAGGGGAAAGCGCGAACGCAGTCCCCCACTACCAGAAATTATGCAGTCGAGTATCCCGCATTTGGGGACATCGCAGGGGTCAGCACATCCGAAGTGCAATGGATGAGCCTCACCCTGGGAGAACCACCTTCGTGATCATGGTGTCTCCCCTGCCAGGTAAGTATGAGTTGGAAGGGGACAGGGTGAGGGCGGGCCGCTGGGCATCTCCCCGCAGAGCGAGGGTGGCATTCACACAGGCAAGGCCTGAGGCCGGGCGAAGCAGAGCATGGGCATTGTGGGGCGCAAGGTGACCAGCCAAGGCCCCTGTGCCCACTTTGGAAAGCGCGCAGCTACCCACAGCAGCTTCCCACAGGCCTCGGCCGGCCAGCAACATTTGCATGTCCACGCCCACCGGCAGCGCCAATCAGGGCCCTGCTTTCGCTATGCTGCACCTTGCTGACACGGGTGGGGGAAAGCCAGGGCTACAGCAAGCACAGAAGGGCGATTGCCATGTCGACTTTGGGCCCAGAAGCAGAGATTTGGGGCTTTTGAAGCCTAAGAGCTGCCACTGAGGCCGCCTCTAGAGGTATGCAGTGCCCTGTTGCCTGGCTAGGCCCCAGTCGACTGCTTGTGGCTGAAAGCCAGGGACAAACAGGCCTGCAAGCGAGCAGGGGTTCTCGCCCTGAGCCCCTCACGCCTTCCCGAATGCTCCCAAACGCTGCCGACAGAACCCTCGCCGGGCAGAGCCCTCGCCGGGCCACGGCCTGGGGTCCTCAGCCAGAGTCTGGGCCTGGGAAGGCTAGGGCGAGGCAAGAGGCTGGCAGCCAGGCCACAGCCCCAGGGGGGCGATGGAAAGGAGCAGACATGTCACCTGGCCAGGGCCTACTTCCCTGTCTCTGGATAGGTCCCCAGAGTGGGAGGCTGCAGCTATCCCATCATTCCCCAGGCTCAGTACTTAGCATGTGATTCCCTCTTGCCCACGCCCCCGCCCCCCTCCAATCCAGCCGCAGCACCCCAGAAAGAACACAGAAGACGAGAAAGGGTGCTCCAGACTCCTTTTTATTTTTTTTTCCTTTTTGTCTTTCTTGAAACCAGAGATCAGGGGAAAGCGCGAACGCAGTCCCCCACTACCAGAAATTATGCAGTCGAGTATCCCGCATTTGGGGACATCGCAGGGGTCAGCACATCCGAAGTGCAATGGATGAGCCTCACCCTGGGAGAACCACCTTCGTGATCATGGTGTCTCCCCTGCCAGGTAAGTATGAGTTGGAAGGGGACAGGGTGAGGGCGGGCCGCTGGGCATCTCCCCGCAGAGCGAGGGTGGCATTCACACAGGCAAGGCCTGAGGCCGGGCGAAGCAGAGCATGGGCATTGTGGGGCGCAAGGTGACCAGCCAAGGCCCCTGTGCCCACTTTGGAAAGCGCGCAGCTACCCACAGCAGCTTCCCACAGGCCTCGGCCGGCCAGCAACATTTGCATGTCCACGCCCACCGGCAGCGCCAATCAGGGCCCTGCTTTCGCTATGCTGCACCTTGCTGACACGGGTGGGGGAAAGCCAGGGCTACAGCAAGCACACGAGAGGGCTTGGCAGGCCTAAATCGGGCCCAAAAGCAGATTTTTCAGGCCCTTTAAACTGTGCACAAGCAAAGGCTTTCGCAAGCACAACAGAGGGCTTGCCAGGTCGAAATCGGGCCCAGAAGCACGTTTCTAAGCCCTGAGCCAGCATCCCCAGGCTTGTAAATTTGCATATCTAATTGGCCCTCGCCCACTCCCCATTCCAGCCAGCTTACAGCACCCTGGACGGACCACAAGAAACGTCAAAGGGTGCTCCAGACTCCTTTTTATTTTTTTTTCCTTTTTGTCTTTCTTGAAACCAGAGATCAGGGGAAAGCGCGAACGCAGTCCCCCACTACCAGAAATTATGCAGTCGAGTATCCCGCATTTGGGGACATCGCAGGGGTCAGCACATCCGAAGTGCAATGGATGAGCCTCACCCTGGGAGCACCACCTTCGTGATCATGGTGTCTCCCCTGCCAGGTAAGTATGAGTTGGAAGGGGACAGGGTGAGGGCGGGCCGCTGGGCATCTCCCCGCAGAGCGAGGGTGGCATTCACACAGGCAAGGCCTGAGGCCGGGCGAAGCAGAGCATGGGCATTGTGGGGCGCAAGGTGACCAGCCAAGGCCCCTGTGCCCACTTTGGAAAGCGCGCAGCTACCCACAGCAGCTTCCCACAGGCCTCGGCCGGCCAGCAACATTTGCATGTCCACGCCCACCGGCAGCGCCAATCAGGGCCCTGCTTTCGCTATGCTGCACCTTGCTGACACGGGTGGGGGAAAGCCAGGGCTACAGCAAGCACAGAAGGGCGATTGCCATGTCGACTTTGGGCCCAGAAGCAGAGATTTGGGGCTTTTGAAGCCTAAGAGCTGCCACTGAGGCCGCCTCTAGAGGTATGCAGTGCCCTGTTGCCTGGCTAGGCCCCAGTCGACTGCTTGTGGCTGAAAGCCAGGGACAAACAGGCCTGCAAGCGAGCAGGGGTTCTCGCCCTGAGCCCCTCACGCCTTCCCGAATGCTCCCAAACGCTGCCGACAGAACCCTCGCCGGGCAGAGCCCTCGCCGGGCCACGGCCTGGGGTCCTCAGCCAGAGTCTGGGCCTGGGAAGGCTAGGGCGAGGCAAGAGGCTGGCAGCCAGGCCACAGCCCCAGGGGGGCGATGGAAAGGAGCAGACATGTCACCTGGCCAGGGCCTACTTCCCTGTCTCTGGATAGGTCCCCAGAGTGGGAGGCTGCAGCTATCCCATCATTCCCCAGGCTCAGTACTTAGCATGTGATTCCCTCTTGCCCACGCCCCCGCCCCCCTCCAATCCAGCCGCAGCACCCCAGAAAGAACACAGAAGACGAGAAAGGGTGCTCCAGACTCCTTTTTATTTTTTTTTCCTTTTTGTCTTTCTTGAAACCAGAGATCAGGGGAAAGCGCGAACGCAGTCCCCCACTACCAGAAATTATGCAGTCGAGTATCCCGCATTTGGGGACATCGCAGGGGTCAGCACATCCGAAGTGCAATGGATGAGCCTCACCCTGGGAGAACCACCTTCGTGATCATGGTGTCTCCCCTGCCAGGTAAGTATGAGTTGGAAGGGGACAGGGTGAGGGCGGGCCGCTGGGCATCTCCCCGCAGAGCGAGGGTGGCATTCACACAGGCAAGGCCTGAGGCCGGGCGAAGCAGAGCATGGGCATTGTGGGGCGCAAGGTGACCAGCCAAGGCCCCTGTGCCCACTTTGGAAAGCGCGCAGCTACCCACAGCAGCTTCCCACAGGCCTCGGCCGGCCAGCAACATTTGCATGTCCACGCCCACCGGCAGCGCCAATCAGGGCCCTGCTTTCGCTATGCTGCACCTTGCTGACACGGGTGGGGGAAAGCCAGGGCTACAGCAAGCACACGAGAGGGCTTGGCAGGCCTAAATCGGGCCCAAAAGCAGATTTTTCAGGCCCTTTAAACTGTGCACAAGCAAAGGCTTTCGCAAGCACAACAGAGGGCTTGCCAGGTCGAAATCGGGCCCAGAAGCACGTTTCTAAGCCCTGAGCCAGCATCCCCAGGCTTGTAAATTTGCATATCTAATTGGCCCTCGCCCACTCCCCATTCCAGCCAGCTTACAGCACCCTGGACGGACCACAAGAAACGTCAAAGGGTGCTCCAGACTCCTTTTTATTTTTTTTTCCTTTTTGTCTTTCTTGAAACCAGAGATCAGGGGAAAGCGCGAACGCAGTCCCCCACTACCAGAAATTATGCAGTCGAGTATCCCGCATTTGGGGACATCGCAGGGGTCAGCACATCCGAAGTGCAATGGATGAGCCTCACCCTGGGAGAACCACCTTCGTGATCATGGTGTCTCCCCTGCCAGGTAAGTATGAGTTGGAAGGGGACAGGGTGAGGGCGGGCCGCTGGGCATCTCCCCGCAGAGCGAGGGTGGCATTCACACAGGCAAGGCCTGAGGCCGGGCGAAGCAGAGCATGGGCATTGTGGGGCGCAAGGTGACCAGCCAAGGCCCCTGTGCCCACTTTGGAAAGCGCGCAGCTACCCACAGCAGCTTCCCACAGGCCTCGGCCGGCCAGCAACATTTGCATGTCCACGCCCACCGGCAGCGCCAATCAGGGCCCTGCTTTCGCTATGCTGCACCTTGCTGACACGGGTGGGGGAAAGCCAGGGCTACAGCAAGCACAGAAGGGCGATTGCCATGTCGACTTTGGGCCCAGAAGCAGAGATTTGGGGCTTTTGAAGCCTAAGAGCTGCCACTGAGGCCGCCTCTAGAGGTATGCAGTGCCCTGTTGCCTGGCTAGGCCCCAGTCGACTGCTTGTGGCTGAAAGCCAGGGACAAACAGGCCTGCAAGCGAGCAGGGGTTCTCGCCCTGAGCCCCTCACGCCTTCCCGAACGCTCCCAAACGCTGCAGACAGAACCCTCGCCGGGCAGAGCCCTCGCCGGGCCACGGCCTGGGGTCCTCAGCCAGAGTCTGGGCCTGGGGAGGCTAGGGCGAGGCAAGAGGCTGGCAGCCAGGCCACAGCCCCAGGGGGGCGATGGAAAGGAGCAGACATGTCACCTGGCCAGGGCCTACTTCCCTGTCTCTGGATAGGTCCCCAGAGTGGGAGGCTGCAGCTATCCCATCATTCCCCAGGCTCAGTACTTAGCATGTGATTCCCTCTTGCCCACGCCCCCGCCCCCCTCCAATCCAGCCGCAGCACCCCAGAAAGAACACAGAAGACGAGAAAGGGTGCTCCAGACTCCTTTTTATTTTTTTTTCCTTTTTGTCTTTCTTGAAACCAGAGATCAGGGGAAAGCGCGAACGCAGTCCCCCACTACCAGAAATTATGCAGTCGAGTATCCCGCATTTGGGGACATCGCAGGGGTCAGCACATCCGAAGTGCAATGGATGAGCCTCACCCTGGGAGAACCACCTTCGTGATCATGGTGTCTCCCCTGCCAGGTAAGTATGAGTTGGAAGGGGACAGGGTGAGGGCGGGCCGCTGGGCATCTCCCCGCAGAGCGAGGGTGGCATTCACACAGGCAAGGCCTGAGGCCGGGCGAAGCAGAGCATGGGCATTGTGGGGCGCAAGGTGACCAGCCAAGGCCCCTGTGCCCACTTTGGAAAGCGCGCAGCTACCCACAGCAGCTTCCCATAGGCCTCGGCCGGCCAGCAACATTTGCATGTCCACGCCCACCGGCAGCGCCAATCAGGGCCCTGCTTTCGCTATGCTGCACCTTGCTGACACGGGTGGGGGAAAGCCAGGGCTACAGCAAGCACACGAGAGGGCTTGGCAGGCCTAAATCGGGCCCAAAAGCAGATTTTTCAGGCCCTTTAAACTGTGCACAAGCAAAGGCTTTCGCAAGCACAACAGAGGGCTTGCCAGGTCGAAATCGGGCCCAGAAGCACGTTTCTAAGCCCTGAGCCAGCATCCCCAGGCTTGTAAATTTGCATATCTAATTGGCCCTCGCCCACTCCCCATTCCAGCCAGCTTACAGCACCCTGGACGGACCACAAGAAACGTCAAAGGGTGCTCCAGACTCCTTTTTATTTTTTTTTCCTTTTTGTCTTTCTTGAAACCAGAGATCAGGGGAAAGCGCGAACGCAGTCCCCCACTACCAGAAATTATGCAGTCGAGTATCCCGCATTTGGGGACATCGCAGGGGTCAGCACATCCGAAGTGCAATGGATGAGCCTCACCCTGGGAGAACCACCTTCGTGATCATGGTGTCTCCCCTGCCAGGTAAGTATGAGTTGGAAGGGGACAGGGTGAGGGCGGGCCGCTGGGCATCTCCCCGCAGAGCGAGGGTGGCATTCACACAGGCAAGGCCTGAGGCCGGGCGAAGCAGAGCATGGGCATTGTGGGGCGCAAGGTGACCAGCCAAGGCCCCTGTGCCCACTTTGGAAAGCGCGCAGCTACCCACAGCAGCTTCCCACAGGCCTCGGCCGGCCAGCAACATTTGCATGTCCACGCCCACCGGCAGCGCCAATCAGGGCCCTGCTTTCGCTATGCTGCACCTTGCTGACACGGGTGGGGGAAAGCCAGGGCTACAGCAAGCACAGAAGGGCGATTGCCATGTCGACTTTGGGCCCAGAAGCAGAGATTTGGGGCTTTTGAAGCCTAAGAGCTGCCACTGAGGCCGCCTCTAGAGGTATGCAGTGCCCTGTTGCCTGGCTAGGCCCCAGTCGACTGCTTGTGGCTGAAAGCCAGGGACAAACAGGCCTGCAAGCGAGCAGGGGTTCTCGCCCTGAGCCCCTCACGCCTTCCCGAACGCTCCCAAACGCTGCAGACAGAACCCTCGCCGGGCAGAGCCCTCGCCGGGCCACGGCCTGGGGTCCTCAGCCAGAGTCTGGGCCTGGGGAGGCTAGGGCGAGGCAAGAGGCTGGCAGCCAGGCCACAGCCCCAGGGGGGCGATGGAAAGGAGCAGACATGTCACCTGGCCAGGGCCTACTTCCCTGTCTCTGGATAGGTCCCCAGAGTGGGAGGCTGCAGCTATCCCATCATTCCCCAGGCTCAGTACTTAGCATGTGATTCCCTCTTGCCCACGCCCCCGCCCCCCTCCAATCCAGCCGCAGCACCCCAGAAAGAACACAGAAGACGAGAAAGGGTGCTCCAGACTCCTTTTTATTTTTTTTTCCTTTTTGTCTTTCTTGAAACCAGAGATCAGGGGAAAGCGCGAACGCAGTCCCCCACTACCAGAAATTATGCAGTCGAGTATCCCGCATTTGGGGACATCGCAGGGGTCAGCACATCCGAAGTGCAATGGATGAGCCTCACCCTGGGAGAACCACCTTCGTGATCATGGTGTCTCCCCTGCCAGGTAAGTATGAGTTGGAAGGGGACAGGGTGAGGGCGGGCCGCTGGGCATCTCCCCGCAGAGCGAGGGTGGCATTCACACAGGCAAGGCCTGAGGCCGGGCGAAGCAGAGCATGGGCATTGTGGGGCGCAAGGTGACCAGCCAAGGCCCCTGTGCCCACTTTGGAAAGCGCGCAGCTACCCACAGCAGCTTCCCATAGGCCTCGGCCGGCCAGCAACATTTGCATGTCCACGCCCACCGGCAGCGCCAATCAGGGCCCTGCTTTCGCTATGCTGCACCTTGCTGACACGGGTGGGGGAAAGCCAGGGCTACAGCAAGCACACGAGAGGGCTTGGCAGGCCTAAATCGGGCCCAAAAGCAGATTTTTCAGGCCCTTTAAACTGTGCACAAGCAAAGGCTTTCGCAAGCACAACAGAGGGCTTGCCAGGTCGAAATCGGGCCCAGAAGCACGTTTCTAAGCCCTGAGCCAGCATCCCCAGGCTTGTAAATTTGCATATCTAATTGGCCCTCGCCCACTCCCCATTCCAGCCAGCTTACAGCACCCTGGACGGACCACAAGAAACGTCAAAGGGTGCTCCAGACTCCTTTTTATTTTTTTTTCCTTTTTGTCTTTCTTGAAACCAGAGATCAGGGGAAAGCGCGAACGCAGTCCCCCACTACCAGAAATTATGCAGTCGAGTATCCCGCATTTGGGGACATCGCAGGGGTCAGCACATCCGAAGTGCAATGGATGAGCCTCACCCTGGGAGAACCACCTTCGTGATCATGGTGTCTCCCCTGCCAGGTAAGTATGAGTTGGAAGGGGACAGGGTGAGGGCGGGCCGCTGGGCATCTCCCCGCAGAGCGAGGGTGGCATTCACACAGGCAAGGCCTGAGGCCGGGCGAAGCAGAGCATGGGCATTGTGGGGCGCAAGGTGACCAGCCAAGGCCCCTGTGCCCACTTTGGAAAGCGCGCAGCTACCCACAGCAGCTTCCCACAGGCCTCGGCCGGCCAGCAACATTTGCATGTCCACGCCCACCGGCAGCGCCAATCAGGGCCCTGCTTTCGCTATGCTGCACCTTGCTGACACGGGTGGGGGAAAGCCAGGGCTACAGCAAGCACAGAAGGGCGATTGCCATGTCGACTTTGGGCCCAGAAGCAGAGATTTGGGGCTTTTGAAGCCTAAGAGCTGCCACTGAGGCCGCCTCTAGAGGTATGCAGTGCCCTGTTGCCTGGCTAGGCCCCAGTCGACTGCTTGTGGCTGAAAGCCAGGGACAAACAGGCCTGCAAGCGAGCAGGGGTTCTCGCCCTGAGCCCCTCACGCCTTCCCGAACGCTCCCAAACGCTGCAGACAGAACCCTCGCCGGGCAGAGCCCTCGCCGGGCCACGGCCTGGGGTCCTCAGCCAGAGTCTGGGCCTGGGGAGGCTAGGGCGAGGCAAGAGGCTGGCAGCCAGGCCACAGCCCCAGGGGGGCGATGGAAAGGAGCAGACATGTCACCTGGCCAGGGCCTACTTCCCTGTCTCTGGATAGGTCCCCAGAGTGGGAGGCTGCAGCTATCCCATCATTCCCCAGGCTCAGTACTTAGCATGTGATTCCCTCTTGCCCACGCCCCCGCCCCCCTCCAATCCAGCCGCAGCACCCCAGAAAGAACACAGAAGACGAGAAAGGGTGCTCCAGACTCCTTTTTATTTTTTTTTCCTTTTTGTCTTTCTTGAAACCAGAGATCAGGGGAAAGCGCGAACGCAGTCCCCCACTACCAGAAATTATGCAGTCGAGTATCCCGCATTTGGGGACATCGCAGGGGTCAGCACATCCGAAGTGCAATGGATGAGCCTCACCCTGGGAGAACCACCTTCGTGATCATGGTGTCTCCCCTGCCAGGTAAGTATGAGTTGGAAGGGGACAGGGTGAGGGCGGGCCGCTGGGCATCTCCCCGCAGAGCGAGGGTGGCATTCACACAGGCAAGGCCTGAGGCCGGGCGAAGCAGAGCATGGGCATTGTGGGGCGCAAGGTGACCAGCCAAGGCCCCTGTGCCCACTTTGGAAAGCGCGCAGCTACCCACAGCAGCTTCCCATAGGCCTCGGCCGGCCAGCAACATTTGCATGTCCACGCCCACCGGCAGCGCCAATCAGGGCCCTGCTTTCGCTATGCTGCACCTTGCTGACACGGGTGGGGGAAAGCCAGGGCTACAGCAAGCACACGAGAGGGCTTGGCAGGCCTAAATCGGGCCCAAAAGCAGATTTTTCAGGCCCTTTAAACTGTGCACAAGCAAAGGCTTTCGCAAGCACAACAGAGGGCTTGCCAGGTCGAAATCGGGCCCAGAAGCACGTTTCTAAGCCCTGAGCCAGCATCCCCAGGCTTGTAAATTTGCATATCTAATTGGCCCTCGCCCACTCCCCATTCCAGCCAGCTTACAGCACCCTGGACGGACCACAAGAAACGTCAAAGGGTGCTCCAGACTCCTTTTTATTTTTTTTTCCTTTTTGTCTTTCTTGAAACCAGAGATCAGGGGAAAGCGCGAACGCAGTCCCCCACTACCAGAAATTATGCAGTCGAGTATCCCGCATTTGGGGACATCGCAGGGGTCAGCACATCCGAAGTGCAATGGATGAGCCTCACCCTGGGAGAACCACCTTCGTGATCATGGTGTCTCCCCTGCCAGGTAAGTATGAGTTGGAAGGGGACAGGGTGAGGGCGGGCCGCTGGGCATCTCCCCGCAGAGCGAGGGTGGCATTCACACAGGCAAGGCCTGAGGCCGGGCGAAGCAGAGCATGGGCATTGTGGGGCGCAAGGTGACCAGCCAAGGCCCCTGTGCCCACTTTGGAAAGCGCGCAGCTACCCACAGCAGCTTCCCACAGGCCTCGGCCGGCCAGCAACATTTGCATGTCCACGCCCACCGGCAGCGCCAATCAGGGCCCTGCTTTCGCTATGCTGCACCTTGCTGACACGGGTGGGGGAAAGCCAGGGCTACAGCAAGCACAGAAGGGCGATTGCCATGTCGACTTTGGGCCCAGAAGCAGAGATTTGGGGCTTTTGAAGCCTAAGAGCTGCCACTGAGGCCGCCTCTAGAGGTATGCAGTGCCCTGTTGCCTGGCTAGGCCCCAGTCGACTGCTTGTGGCTGAAAGCCAGGGACAAACAGGCCTGCAAGCGAGCAGGGGTTCTCGCCCTGAGCCCCTCACGCCTTCCCGAACGCTCCCAAACGCTGCAGACAGAACCCTCGCCGGGCAGAGCCCTCGCCGGGCCACGGCCTGGGGTCCTCAGCCAGAGTCTGGGCCTGGGAAGGCTAGGGCGAGGCAAGAGGCTGGCAGCCAGGCCACAGCCCCAGGGGGGCGATGGAAAGGAGCAGACATGTCACCTGGCCAGGGCCTACTTCCCTGTCTCTGGATAGGTCCCCAGAGTGGGAGGCTGCAGCTATCCCATCATTCCCCAGGCTCAGTACTTAGCACGTGATTCCCTCTTGCCCACGCCCCCGCCCCCCTCCAATCCAGCCGCAGCACCCCAGAAAGAACACAGAAGACGAGAAAGGGTGCTCCAGACTCCTTTTTATTTTTTTTTCCTTTTTGTCTTTCTTGAAACCAGAGATCAGGGGAAAGCGCGAACGCAGTCCCCCACTACCAGAAATTATGCAGTCGAGTATCCCGCATTTGGGGACATCGCAGGGGTCAGCACATCCGAAGTGCAATGGATGAGCCTCACCCTGGGAGAACCACCTTCGTGATCATGGTGTCTCCCCTGCCAGGTAAGTATGAGTTGGAAGGGGACAGGGTGAGGGCGGGCCGCTGGGCATCTCCCCGCAGAGCGAGGGTGGCATTCACACAGGCAAGGCCTGAGGCCGGGCGAAGCAGAGCATGGGCATTGTGGGGCGCAAGGTGACCAGCCAAGGCCCCTGTGCCCACTTTGGAAAGCGCGCAGCTACCCACAGCAGCTTCCCACAGGCCTCGGCCGGCCAGCAACATTTGCATGTCCACGCCCACCGGCAGCGCCAATCAGGGCCCTGCTTTCGCTATGCTGCACCTTGCTGACACGGGTGGGGGAAAGCCAGGGCTACAGCAAGCACACGAGAGGGCTTGGCAGGCCTAAATCGGGCCCAAAAGCAGATTTTTCAGGCCCTTTAAACTGTGCACAAGCAAAGGCTTTCGCAAGCACAACAGAGGGCTTGCCAGGTCGAAATCGGGCCCAGAAGCACGTTTCTAAGCCCTGAGCCAGCATCCCCAGGCTTGTAAATTTGCATATCTAATTGGCCCTCGCCCACTCCCCATTCCAGCCAGCTTACAGCACCCTGGACGGACCACAAGAAACGTCAAAGGGTGCTCCAGACTCCTTTTTATTTTTTTTTCCTTTTTGTCTTTCTTGAAACCAGAGATCAGGGGAAAGCGCGAACGCAGTCCCCCACTACCAGAAATTATGCAGTCGAGTATCCCGCATTTGGGGACATCGCAGGGGTCAGCACATCCGAAGTGCAATGGATGAGCCTCACCCTGGGAGAACCACCTTCGTGATCATGGTGTCTCCCCTGCCAGGTAAGTATGAGTTGGAAGGGGACAGGGTGAGGGCGGGCCGCTGGGCATCTCCCCGCAGAGCGAGGGTGGCATTCACACAGGCAAGGCCTGAGGCCGGGCGAAGCAGAGCATGGGCATTGTGGGGCGCAAGGTGACCAGCCAAGGCCCCTGTGCCCACTTTGGAAAGCGCGCAGCTACCCACAGCAGCTTCCCACAGGCCTCGGCCGGCCAGCAACATTTGCATGTCCACGCCCACCGGCAGCGCCAATCAGGGCCCTGCTTTCGCTATGCTGCACCTTGCTGACACGGGTGGGGGAAAGCCAGGGCTACAGCAAGCACACGAGAGGGCTTGGCAGGCCTAAATCGGGCCCAAAAGCAGATTTTTCAGGCCCTTTAAACTGTGCACAAGCAAAGGCTTTCGCAAGCACAACAGAGGGCTTGCCAGGTCGAAATCGGGCCCAGAAGCACGTTTCTAAGCCCTGAGCCAGCATCCCCAGGCTTGTAAATTTGCATATCTAATTGGCCCTCGCCCACTCCCCATTCCAGCCAGCTTACAGCACCCTGGACGGACCACAAGAAACGTCAAAGGGTGCTCCAGACTCCTTTTTATTTTTTTTTCCTTTTTGTCTTTCTTGAAACCAGAGATCAGGGGAAAGCGCGAACGCAGTCCCCCACTACCAGAAATTATGCAGTCGAGTATCCCGCATTTGGGGACATCGCAGGGGTCAGCACATCCGAAGTGCAATGGATGAGCCTCACCCTGGGAGAACCACCTTCGTGATCATGGTGTCTCCCCTGCCAGGTAAGTATGAGTTGGAAGGGGACAGGGTGAGGGCGGGCCGCTGGGCATCTCCCCGCAGAGCGAGGGTGGCATTCACACAGGCAAGGCCTGAGGCCGGGCGAAGCAGAGCATGGGCATTGTGGGGCGCAAGGTGACCAGCCAAGGCCCCTGTGCCCACTTTGGAAAGCGCGCAGCTACCCACAGCAGCTTCCCACAGGCCTCGGCCGGCCAGCAACATTTGCATGTCCACGCCCACCGGCAGCGCCAATCAGGGCCCTGCTTTCGCTATGCTGCACCTTGCTGACACGGGTGGGGGAAAGCCAGGGCTACAGCAAGCACAGAAGGGCGATTGCCATGTCGACTTTGGGCCCAGAAGCAGAGATTTGGGGCTTTTGAAGCCTAAGAGCTGCCACTGAGGCCGCCTCTAGAGGTATGCAGTGCCCTGTTGCCTGGCTAGGCCCCAGTCGACTGCTTGTGGCTGAAAGCCAGGGACAAACAGGCCTGCAAGCGAGCAGGGGTTCTCGCCCTGAGCCCCTCACGCCTTCCCGAACGCTCCCAAACGCTGCAGACAGAACCCTCGCCGGGCAGAGCCCTCGCCGGGCCACGGCCTGGGGTCCTCAGCCAGAGTCTGGGCCTGGGGAGGCTAGGGCGAGGCAAGAGGCTGGCAGCCAGGCCACAGCCCCAGGGGGGCGATGGAAAGGAGCAGACATGTCACCTGGCCAGGGCCTACTTCCCTGTCTCTGGATAGGTCCCCAGAGTGGGAGGCTGCAGCTATCCCATCATTCCCCAGGCTCAGTACTTAGCATGTGATTCCCTCTTGCCCACGCCCCCGCCCCCCTCCAATCCAGCCGCAGCACCCCAGAAAGAACACAGAAGACGAGAAAGGGTGCTCCAGACTCCTTTTTATTTTTTTTTCCTTTTTGTCTTTCTTGAAACCAGAGATCAGGGGAAAGCGCGAACGCAGTCCCCCACTACCAGAAATTATGCAGTCGAGTATCCCGCATTTGGGGACATCGCAGGGGTCAGCACATCCGAAGTGCAATGGATGAGCCTCACCCTGGGAGAACCACCTTCGTGATCATGGTGTCTCCCCTGCCAGGTAAGTATGAGTTGGAAGGGGACAGGGTGAGGGCGGGCCGCTGGGCATCTCCCCGCAGAGCGAGGGTGGCATTCACACAGGCAAGGCCTGAGGCCGGGCGAAGCAGAGCATGGGCATTGTGGGGCGCAAGGTGACCAGCCAAGGCCCCTGTGCCCACTTTGGAAAGCGCGCAGCTACCCACAGCAGCTTCCCACAGGCCTCGGCCGGCCAGCAACATTTGCATGTCCACGCCCACCGGCAGCGCCAATCAGGGCCCTGCTTTCGCTATGCTGCACCTTGCTGACACGGGTGGGGGAAAGCCAGGGCTACAGCAAGCACACGAGAGGGCTTGGCAGGCCTAAATCGGGCCCAAAAGCAGATTTTTCAGGCCCTTTAAACTGTGCACAAGCAAAGGCTTTCGCAAGCACAACAGAGGGCTTGCCAGGTCGAAATCGGGCCCAGAAGCACGTTTCTAAGCCCTGAGCCAGCATCCCCAGGCTTGTAAATTTGCATATCTAATTGGCCCTCGCCCACTCCCCATTCCAGCCAGCTTACAGCACCCTGGACGGACCACAAGAAACGTCAAAGGGTGCTCCAGACTCCTTTTTATTTTTTTTTCCTTTTTGTCTTTCTTGAAACCAGAGATCAGGGGAAAGCGCGAACGCAGTCCCCCACTACCAGAAATTATGCAGTCGAGTATCCCGCATTTGGGGACATCGCAGGGGTCAGCACATCCGAAGTGCAATGGATGAGCCTCACCCTGGGAGAACCACCTTCGTGATCATGGTGTCTCCCCTGCCAGGTAAGTATGAGTTGGAAGGGGACAGGGTGAGGGCGGGCCGCTGGGCATCTCCCCGCAGAGCGAGGGTGGCATTCACACAGGCAAGGCCTGAGGCCGGGCGAAGCAGAGCATGGGCATTGTGGGGCGCAAGGTGACCAGCCAAGGCCCCTGTGCCCACTTTGGAAAGCGCGCAGCTACCCACAGCAGCTTCCCACAGGCCTCGGCCGGCCAGCAACATTTGCATGTCCACGCCCACCGGCAGCGCCAATCAGGGCCCTGCTTTCGCTATGCTGCACCTTGCTGACACGGGTGGGGGAAAGCCAGGGCTACAGCAAGCACAGAAGGGCGATTGCCATGTCGACTTTGGGCCCAGAAGCAGAGATTTGGGGCTTTTGAAGCCTAAGAGCTGCCACTGAGGCCGCCTCTAGAGGTATGCAGTGCCCTGTTGCCTGGCTAGGCCCCAGTCGACTGCTTGTGGCTGAAAGCCAGGGACAAACAGGCCTGCAAGCGAGCAGGGGTTCTCGCCCTGAGCCCCTCACGCCTTCCCGAATGCTCCCAAACGCTGCCGACAGAACCCTCGCCGGGCAGAGCCCTCGCCGGGCCACGGCCTGGGGTCCTCAGCCAGAGTCTGGGCCTGGGAAGGCTAGGGCGAGGCAAGAGGCTGGCAGCCAGGCCACAGCCCCAGGGGGGCGATGGAAAGGAGCAGACATGTCACCTGGCCAGGGCCTACTTCCCTGTCTCTGGATAGGTCCCCAGAGTGGGAGGCTGCAGCTATCCCATCATTCCCCAGGCTCAGTACTTAGCATGTGATTCCCTCTTGCCCACGCCCCCGCCCCCCTCCAATCCAGCCGCAGCACCCCAGAAAGAACACAGAAGACGAGAAAGGGTGCTCCAGACTCCTTTTTATTTTTTTTTCCTTTTTGTCTTTCTTGAAACCAGAGATCAGGGGAAAGCGCGAACGCAGTCCCCCACTACCAGAAATTATGCAGTCGAGTATCCCGCATTTGGGGACATCGCAGGGGTCAGCACATCCGAAGTGCAATGGATGAGCCTCACCCTGGGAGAACCACCTTCGTGATCATGGTGTCTCCCCTGCCAGGTAAGTATGAGTTGGAAGGGGACAGGGTGAGGGCGGGCCGCTGGGCATCTCCCCGCAGAGCGAGGGTGGCATTCACACAGGCAAGGCCTGAGGCCGGGCGAAGCAGAGCATGGGCATTGTGGGGCGCAAGGTGACCAGCCAAGGCCCCTGTGCCCACTTTGGAAAGCGCGCAGCTACCCACAGCAGCTTCCCACAGGCCTCGGCCGGCCAGCAACATTTGCATGTCCACGCCCACCGGCAGCGCCAATCAGGGCCCTGCTTTCGCTATGCTGCACCTTGCTGACACGGGTGGGGGAAAGCCAGGGCTACAGCAAGCACACGAGAGGGCTTGGCAGGCCTAAATCGGGCCCAAAAGCAGATTTTTCAGGCCCTTTAAACTGTGCACAAGCAAAGGCTTTCGCAAGCACAACAGAGGGCTTGCCAGGTCGAAATCGGGCCCAGAAGCACGTTTCTAAGCCCTGAGCCAGCATCCCCAGGCTTGTAAATTTGCATATCTAATTGGCCCTCGCCCACTCCCCATTCCAGCCAGCTTACAGCACCCTGGACGGACCACAAGAAACGTCAAAGGGTGCTCCAGACTCCTTTTTATTTTTTTTTCCTTTTTGTCTTTCTTGAAACCAGAGATCAGGGGAAAGCGCGAACGCAGTCCCCCACTACCAGAAATTATGCAGTCGAGTATCCCGCATTTGGGGACATCGCAGGGGTCAGCACATCCGAAGTGCAATGGATGAGCCTCACCCTGGGAGCACCACCTTCGTGATCATGGTGTCTCCCCTGCCAGGTAAGTATGAGTTGGAAGGGGACAGGGTGAGGGCGGGCCGCTGGGCATCTCCCCGCAGAGCGAGGGTGGCATTCACACAGGCAAGGCCTGAGGCCGGGCGAAGCAGAGCATGGGCATTGTGGGGCGCAAGGTGACCAGCCAAGGCCCCTGTGCCCACTTTGGAAAGCGCGCAGCTACCCACAGCAGCTTCCCACAGGCCTCGGCCGGCCAGCAACATTTGCATGTCCACGCCCACCGGCAGCGCCAATCAGGGCCCTGCTTTCGCTATGCTGCACCTTGCTGACACGGGTGGGGGAAAGCCAGGGCTACAGCAAGCACAGAAGGGCGATTGCCATGTCGACTTTGGGCCCAGAAGCAGAGATTTGGGGCTTTTGAAGCCTAAGAGCTGCCACTGAGGCCGCCTCTAGAGGTATGCAGTGCCCTGTTGCCTGGCTAGGCCCCAGTCGACTGCTTGTGGCTGAAAGCCAGGGACAAACAGGCCTGCAAGCGAGCAGGGGTTCTCGCCCTGAGCCCCTCACGCCTTCCCGAATGCTCCCAAACGCTGCCGACAGAACCCTCGCCGGGCAGAGCCCTCGCCGGGCCACGGCCTGGGGTCCTCAGCCAGAGTCTGGGCCTGGGAAGGCTAGGGCGAGGCAAGAGGCTGGCAGCCAGGCCACAGCCCCAGGGGGGCGATGGAAAGGAGCAGACATGTCACCTGGCCAGGGCCTACTTCCCTGTCTCTGGATAGGTCCCCAGAGTGGGAGGCTGCAGCTATCCCATCATTCCCCAGGCTCAGTACTTAGCATGTGATTCCCTCTTGCCCACGCCCCCGCCCCCCTCCAATCCAGCCGCAGCACCCCAGAAAGAACACAGAAGACGAGAAAGGGTGCTCCAGACTCCTTTTTATTTTTTTTTCCTTTTTGTCTTTCTTGAAACCAGAGATCAGGGGAAAGCGCGAACGCAGTCCCCCACTACCAGAAATTATGCAGTCGAGTATCCCGCATTTGGGGACATCGCAGGGGTCAGCACATCCGAAGTGCAATGGATGAGCCTCACCCTGGGAGAACCACCTTCGTGATCATGGTGTCTCCCCTGCCAGGTAAGTATGAGTTGGAAGGGGACAGGGTGAGGGCGGGCCGCTGGGCATCTCCCCGCAGAGCGAGGGTGGCATTCACACAGGCAAGGCCTGAGGCCGGGCGAAGCAGAGCATGGGCATTGTGGGGCGCAAGGTGACCAGCCAAGGCCCCTGTGCCCACTTTGGAAAGCGCGCAGCTACCCACAGCAGCTTCCCATAGGCCTCGGCCGGCCAGCAACATTTGCATGTCCACGCCCACCGGCAGCGCCAATCAGGGCCCTGCTTTCGCTATGCTGCACCTTGCTGACACGGGTGGGGGAAAGCCAGGGCTACAGCAAGCACACGAGAGGGCTTGGCAGGCCTAAATCGGGCCCAAAAGCAGATTTTTCAGGCCCTTTAAACTGTGCACAAGCAAAGGCTTTCGCAAGCACAACAGAGGGCTTGCCAGGTCGAAATCGGGCCCAGAAGCACGTTTCTAAGCCCTGAGCCAGCATCCCCAGGCTTGTAAATTTGCATATCTAATTGGCCCTCGCCCACTCCCCATTCCAGCCAGCTTACAGCACCCTGGACGGACCACAAGAAACGTCAAAGGGTGCTCCAGACTCCTTTTTATTTTTTTTTCCTTTTTGTCTTTCTTGAAACCAGAGATCAGGGGAAAGCGCGAACGCAGTCCCCCACTACCAGAAATTATGCAGTCGAGTATCCCGCATTTGGGGACATCGCAGGGGTCAGCACATCCGAAGTGCAATGGATGAGCCTCACCCTGGGAGAACCACCTTCGTGATCATGGTGTCTCCCCTGCCAGGTAAGTATGAGTTGGAAGGGGACAGGGTGAGGGCGGGCCGCTGGGCATCTCCCCGCAGAGCGAGGGTGGCATTCACACAGGCAAGGCCTGAGGCCGGGCGAAGCAGAGCATGGGCATTGTGGGGCGCAAGGTGACCAGCCAAGGCCCCTGTGCCCACTTTGGAAAGCGCGCAGCTACCCACAGCAGCTTCCCACAGGCCTCGGCCGGCCAGCAACATTTGCATGTCCACGCCCACCGGCAGCGCCAATCAGGGCCCTGCTTTCGCTATGCTGCACCTTGCTGACACGGGTGGGGGAAAGCCAGGGCTACAGCAAGCACAGAAGGGCGATTGCCATGTCGACTTTGGGCCCAGAAGCAGAGATTTGGGGCTTTTGAAGCCTAAGAGCTGCCACTGAGGCCGCCTCTAGAGGTATGCAGTGCCCTGTTGCCTGGCTAGGCCCCAGTCGACTGCTTGTGGCTGAAAGCCAGGGACAAACAGGCCTGCAAGCGAGCAGGGGTTCTCGCCCTGAGCCCCTCACGCCTTCCCGAACGCTCCCAAACGCTGCAGACAGAACCCTCGCCGGGCAGAGCCCTCGCCGGGCCACGGCCTGGGGTCCTCAGCCAGAGTCTGGGCCTGGGGAGGCTAGGGCGAGGCAAGAGGCTGGCAGCCAGGCCACAGCCCCAGGGGGGCGATGGAAAGGAGCAGACATGTCACCTGGCCAGGGCCTACTTCCCTGTCTCTGGATAGGTCCCCAGAGTGGGAGGCTGCAGCTATCCCATCATTCCCCAGGCTCAGTACTTAGCATGTGATTCCCTCTTGCCCACGCCCCCGCCCCCCTCCAATCCAGCCGCAGCACCCCAGAAAGAACACAGAAGACGAGAAAGGGTGCTCCAGACTCCTTTTTATTTTTTTTTCCTTTTTGTCTTTCTTGAAACCAGAGATCAGGGGAAAGCGCGAACGCAGTCCCCCACTACCAGAAATTATGCAGTCGAGTATCCCGCATTTGGGGACATCGCAGGGGTCAGCACATCCGAAGTGCAATGGATGAGCCTCACCCTGGGAGAACCACCTTCGTGATCATGGTGTCTCCCCTGCCAGGTAAGTATGAGTTGGAAGGGGACAGGGTGAGGGCGGGCCGCTGGGCATCTCCCCGCAGAGCGAGGGTGGCATTCACACAGGCAAGGCCTGAGGCCGGGCGAAGCAGAGCATGGGCATTGTGGGGCGCAAGGTGACCAGCCAAGGCCCCTGTGCCCACTTTGGAAAGCGCGCAGCTACCCACAGCAGCTTCCCATAGGCCTCGGCCGGCCAGCAACATTTGCATGTCCACGCCCACCGGCAGCGCCAATCAGGGCCCTGCTTTCGCTATGCTGCACCTTGCTGACACGGGTGGGGGAAAGCCAGGGCTACAGCAAGCACACGAGAGGGCTTGGCAGGCCTAAATCGGGCCCAAAAGCAGATTTTTCAGGCCCTTTAAACTGTGCACAAGCAAAGGCTTTCGCAAGCACAACAGAGGGCTTGCCAGGTCGAAATCGGGCCCAGAAGCACGTTTCTAAGCCCTGAGCCAGCATCCCCAGGCTTGTAAATTTGCATATCTAATTGGCCCTCGCCCACTCCCCATTCCAGCCAGCTTACAGCACCCTGGACGGACCACAAGAAACGTCAAAGGGTGCTCCAGACTCCTTTTTATTTTTTTTTCCTTTTTGTCTTTCTTGAAACCAGAGATCAGGGGAAAGCGCGAACGCAGTCCCCCACTACCAGAAATTATGCAGTCGAGTATCCCGCATTTGGGGACATCGCAGGGGTCAGCACATCCGAAGTGCAATGGATGAGCCTCACCCTGGGAGAACCACCTTCGTGATCATGGTGTCTCCCCTGCCAGGTAAGTATGAGTTGGAAGGGGACAGGGTGAGGGCGGGCCGCTGGGCATCTCCCCGCAGAGCGAGGGTGGCATTCACACAGGCAAGGCCTGAGGCCGGGCGAAGCAGAGCATGGGCATTGTGGGGCGCAAGGTGACCAGCCAAGGCCCCTGTGCCCACTTTGGAAAGCGCGCAGCTACCCACAGCAGCTTCCCACAGGCCTCGGCCGGCCAGCAACATTTGCATGTCCACGCCCACCGGCAGCGCCAATCAGGGCCCTGCTTTCGCTATGCTGCACCTTGCTGACACGGGTGGGGGAAAGCCAGGGCTACAGCAAGCACAGAAGGGCGATTGCCATGTCGACTTTGGGCCCAGAAGCAGAGATTTGGGGCTTTTGAAGCCTAAGAGCTGCCACTGAGGCCGCCTCTAGAGGTATGCAGTGCCCTGTTGCCTGGCTAGGCCCCAGTCGACTGCTTGTGGCTGAAAGCCAGGGACAAACAGGCCTGCAAGCGAGCAGGGGTTCTCGCCCTGAGCCCCTCACGCCTTCCCGAACGCTCCCAAACGCTGCAGACAGAACCCTCGCCGGGCAGAGCCCTCGCCGGGCCACGGCCTGGGGTCCTCAGCCAGAGTCTGGGCCTGGGAAGGCTAGGGCGAGGCAAGAGGCTGGCAGCCAGGCCACAGCCCCAGGGGGGCGATGGAAAGGAGCAGACATGTCACCTGGCCAGGGCCTACTTCCCTGTCTCTGGATAGGTCCCCAGAGTGGGAGGCTGCAGCTATCCCATCATTCCCCAGGCTCAGTACTTAGCACGTGATTCCCTCTTGCCCACGCCCCCGCCCCCCTCCAATCCAGCCGCAGCACCCCAGAAAGAACACAGAAGACGAGAAAGGGTGCTCCAGACTCCTTTTTATTTTTTTTTCCTTTTTGTCTTTCTTGAAACCAGAGATCAGGGGAAAGCGCGAACGCAGTCCCCCACTACCAGAAATTATGCAGTCGAGTATCCCGCATTTGGGGACATCGCAGGGGTCAGCACATCCGAAGTGCAATGGATGAGCCTCACCCTGGGAGAACCACCTTCGTGATCATGGTGTCTCCCCTGCCAGGTAAGTATGAGTTGGAAGGGGACAGGGTGAGGGCGGGCCGCTGGGCATCTCCCCGCAGAGCGAGGGTGGCATTCACACAGGCAAGGCCTGAGGCCGGGCGAAGCAGAGCATGGGCATTGTGGGGCGCAAGGTGACCAGCCAAGGCCCCTGTGCCCACTTTGGAAAGCGCGCAGCTACCCACAGCAGCTTCCCACAGGCCTCGGCCGGCCAGCAACATTTGCATGTCCACGCCCACCGGCAGCGCCAATCAGGGCCCTGCTTTCGCTATGCTGCACCTTGCTGACACGGGTGGGGGAAAGCCAGGGCTACAGCAAGCACACGAGAGGGCTTGGCAGGCCTAAATCGGGCCCAAAAGCAGATTTTTCAGGCCCTTTAAACTGTGCACAAGCAAAGGCTTTCGCAAGCACAACAGAGGGCTTGCCAGGTCGAAATCGGGCCCAGAAGCACGTTTCTAAGCCCTGAGCCAGCATCCCCAGGCTTGTAAATTTGCATATCTAATTGGCCCTCGCCCACTCCCCATTCCAGCCAGCTTACAGCACCCTGGACGGACCACAAGAAACGTCAAAGGGTGCTCCAGACTCCTTTTTATTTTTTTTTCCTTTTTGTCTTTCTTGAAACCAGAGATCAGGGGAAAGCGCGAACGCAGTCCCCCACTACCAGAAATTATGCAGTCGAGTATCCCGCATTTGGGGACATCGCAGGGGTCAGCACATCCGAAGTGCAATGGATGAGCCTCACCCTGGGAGAACCACCTTCGTGATCATGGTGTCTCCCCTGCCAGGTAAGTATGAGTTGGAAGGGGACAGGGTGAGGGCGGGCCGCTGGGCATCTCCCCGCAGAGCGAGGGTGGCATTCACACAGGCAAGGCCTGAGGCCGGGCGAAGCAGAGCATGGGCATTGTGGGGCGCAAGGTGACCAGCCAAGGCCCCTGTGCCCACTTTGGAAAGCGCGCAGCTACCCACAGCAGCTTCCCACAGGCCTCGGCCGGCCAGCAACATTTGCATGTCCACGCCCACCGGCAGCGCCAATCAGGGCCCTGCTTTCGCTATGCTGCACCTTGCTGACACGGGTGGGGGAAAGCCAGGGCTACAGCAAGCACACGAGAGGGCTTGGCAGGCCTAAATCGGGCCCAAAAGCAGATTTTTCAGGCCCTTTAAACTGTGCACAAGCAAAGGCTTTCGCAAGCACAACAGAGGGCTTGCCAGGTCGAAATCGGGCCCAGAAGCACGTTTCTAAGCCCTGAGCCAGCATCCCCAGGCTTGTAAATTTGCATATCTAATTGGCCCTCGCCCACTCCCCATTCCAGCCAGCTTACAGCACCCTGGACGGACCACAAGAAACGTCAAAGGGTGCTCCAGACTCCTTTTTATTTTTTTTTCCTTTTTGTCTTTCTTGAAACCAGAGATCAGGGGAAAGCGCGAACGCAGTCCCCCACTACCAGAAATTATGCAGTCGAGTATCCCGCATTTGGGGACATCGCAGGGGTCAGCACATCCGAAGTGCAATGGATGAGCCTCACCCTGGGAGAACCACCTTCGTGATCATGGTGTCTCCCCTGCCAGGTAAGTATGAGTTGGAAGGGGACAGGGTGAGGGCGGGCCGCTGGGCATCTCCCCGCAGAGCGAGGGTGGCATTCACACAGGCAAGGCCTGAGGCCGGGCGAAGCAGAGCATGGGCATTGTGGGGCGCAAGGTGACCAGCCAAGGCCCCTGTGCCCACTTTGGAAAGCGCGCAGCTACCCACAGCAGCTTCCCACAGGCCTCGGCCGGCCAGCAACATTTGCATGTCCACGCCCACCGGCAGCGCCAATCAGGGCCCTGCTTTCGCTATGCTGCACCTTGCTGACACGGGTGGGGGAAAGCCAGGGCTACAGCAAGCACAGAAGGGCGATTGCCATGTCGACTTTGGGCCCAGAAGCAGAGATTTGGGGCTTTTGAAGCCTAAGAGCTGCCACTGAGGCCGCCTCTAGAGGTATGCAGTGCCCTGTTGCCTGGCTAGGCCCCAGTCGACTGCTTGTGGCTGAAAGCCAGGGACAAACAGGCCTGCAAGCGAGCAGGGGTTCTCGCCCTGAGCCCCTCACGCCTTCCCGAACGCTCCCAAACGCTGCAGACAGAACCCTCGCCGGGCAGAGCCCTCGCCGGGCCACGGCCTGGGGTCCTCAGCCAGAGTCTGGGCCTGGGAAGGCTAGGGCGAGGCAAGAGGCTGGCAGCCAGGCCACAGCCCCAGGGGGGCGATGGAAAGGAGCAGACATGTCACCTGGCCAGGGCCTACTTCCCTGTCTCTGGATAGGTCCCCAGAGTGGGAGGCTGCAGCTATCCCATCATTCCCCAGGCTCAGTACTTAGCATGTGATTCCCTCTTGCCCACGCCCCCGCCCCCCTCCAATCCAGCCGCAGCACCCCAGAAAGAACACAGAAGACGAGAAAGGGTGCTCCAGACTCCTTTTTATTTTTTTTTCCTTTTTGTCTTTCTTGAAACCAGAGATCAGGGGAAAGCGCGAACGCAGTCCCCCACTACCAGAAATTATGCAGTCGAGTATCCCGCATTTGGGGACATCGCAGGGGTCAGCACATCCGAAGTGCAATGGATGAGCCTCACCCTGGGAGAACCACCTTCGTGATCATGGTGTCTCCCCTGCCAGGTAAGTATGAGTTGGAAGGGGACAGGGTGAGGGCGGGCCGCTGGGCATCTCCCCGCAGAGCGAGGGTGGCATTCACACAGGCAAGGCCTGAGGCCGGGCGAAGCAGAGCATGGGCATTGTGGGGCGCAAGGTGACCAGCCAAGGCCCCTGTGCCCACTTTGGAAAGCGCGCAGCTACCCACAGCAGCTTCCCACAGGCCTCGGCCGGCCAGCAACATTTGCATGTCCACGCCCACCGGCAGCGCCAATCAGGGCCCTGCTTTCGCTATGCTGCACCTTGCTGACACGGGTGGGGGAAAGCCAGGGCTACAGCAAGCACACGAGAGGGCTTGGCAGGCCTAAATCGGGCCCAAAAGCAGATTTTTCAGGCCCTTTAAACTGTGCACAAGCAAAGGCTTTCGCAAGCACAACAGAGGGCTTGCCAGGTCGAAATCGGGCCCAGAAGCACGTTTCTAAGCCCTGAGCCAGCATCCCCAGGCTTGTAAATTTGCATATCTAATTGGCCCTCGCCCACTCCCCATTCCAGCCAGCTTACAGCACCCTGGACGGACCACAAGAAACGTCAAAGGGTGCTCCAGACTCCTTTTTATTTTTTTTTCCTTTTTGTCTTTCTTGAAACCAGAGATCAGGGGAAAGCGCGAACGCAGTCCCCCACTACCAGAAATTATGCAGTCGAGTATCCCGCATTTGGGGACATCGCAGGGGTCAGCACATCCGAAGTGCAATGGATGAGCCTCACCCTGGGAGAACCACCTTCGTGATCATGGTGTCTCCCCTGCCAGGTAAGTATGAGTTGGAAGGGGACAGGGTGAGGGCGGGCCGCTGGGCATCTCCCCGCAGAGCGAGGGTGGCATTCACACAGGCAAGGCCTGAGGCCGGGCGAAGCAGAGCATGGGCATTGTGGGGCGCAAGGTGACCAGCCAAGGCCCCTGTGCCCACTTTGGAAAGCGCGCAGCTACCCACAGCAGCTTCCCACAGGCCTCGGCCGGCCAGCAACATTTGCATGTCCACGCCCACCGGCAGCGCCAATCAGGGCCCTGCTTTCGCTATGCTGCACCTTGCTGACACGGGTGGGGGAAAGCCAGGGCTACAGCAAGCACAGAAGGGCGATTGCCATGTCGACTTTGGGCCCAGAAGCAGAGATTTGGGGCTTTTGAAGCCTAAGAGCTGCCACTGAGGCCGCCTCTAGAGGTATGCAGTGCCCTGTTGCCTGGCTAGGCCCCAGTCGACTGCTTGTGGCTGAAAGCCAGGGACAAACAGGCCTGCAAGCGAGCAGGGGTTCTCGCCCTGAGCCCCTCACGCCTTCCCGAACGCTCCCAAACGCTGCAGACAGAACCCTCGCCGGGCAGAGCCCTCGCCGGGCCACGGCCTGGGGTCCTCAGCCAGAGTCTGGGCCTGGGGAGGCTAGGGCGAGGCAAGAGGCTGGCAGCCAGGCCACAGCCCCAGGGGGGCGATGGAAAGGAGCAGACATGTCACCTGGCCAGGGCCTACTTCCCTGTCTCTGGATAGGTCCCCAGAGTGGGAGGCTGCAGCTATCCCATCATTCCCCAGGCTCAGTACTTAGCATGTGATTCCCTCTTGCCCACGCCCCCGCCCCCCTCCAATCCAGCCGCAGCACCCCAGAAAGAACACAGAAGACGAGAAAGGGTGCTCCAGACTCCTTTTTATTTTTTTTTCCTTTTTGTCTTTCTTGAAACCAGAGATCAGGGGAAAGCGCGAACGCAGTCCCCCACTACCAGAAATTATGCAGTCGAGTATCCCGCATTTGGGGACATCGCAGGGGTCAGCACATCCGAAGTGCAATGGATGAGCCTCACCCTGGGAGAACCACCTTCGTGATCATGGTGTCTCCCCTGCCAGGTAAGTATGAGTTGGAAGGGGACAGGGTGAGGGCGGGCCGCTGGGCATCTCCCCGCAGAGCGAGGGTGGCATTCACACAGGCAAGGCCTGAGGCCGGGCGAAGCAGAGCATGGGCATTGTGGGGCGCAAGGTGACCAGCCAAGGCCCCTGTGCCCACTTTGGAAAGCGCGCAGCTACCCACAGCAGCTTCCCACAGGCCTCGGCCGGCCAGCAACATTTGCATGTCCACGCCCACCGGCAGCGCCAATCAGGGCCCTGCTTTCGCTATGCTGCACCTTGCTGACACGGGTGGGGGAAAGCCAGGGCTACAGCAAGCACACGAGAGGGCTTGGCAGGCCTAAATCGGGCCCAAAAGCAGATTTTTCAGGCCCTTTAAACTGTGCACAAGCAAAGGCTTTCGCAAGCACAACAGAGGGCTTGCCAGGTCGAAATCGGGCCCAGAAGCACGTTTCTAAGCCCTGAGCCAGCATCCCCAGGCTTGTAAATTTGCATATCTAATTGGCCCTCGCCCACTCCCCATTCCAGCCAGCTTACAGCACCCTGGACGGACCACAAGAAACGTCAAAGGGTGCTCCAGACTCCTTTTTATTTTTTTTTCCTTTTTGTCTTTCTTGAAACCAGAGATCAGGGGAAAGCGCGAACGCAGTCCCCCACTACCAGAAATTATGCAGTCGAGTATCCCGCATTTGGGGACATCGCAGGGGTCAGCACATCCGAAGTGCAATGGATGAGCCTCACCCTGGGAGAACCACCTTCGTGATCATGGTGTCTCCCCTGCCAGGTAAGTATGAGTTGGAAGGGGACAGGGTGAGGGCGGGCCGCTGGGCATCTCCCCGCAGAGCGAGGGTGGCATTCACACAGGCAAGGCCTGAGGCCGGGCGAAGCAGAGCATGGGCATTGTGGGGCGCAAGGTGACCAGCCAAGGCCCCTGTGCCCACTTTGGAAAGCGCGCAGCTACCCACAGCAGCTTCCCACAGGCCTCGGCCGGCCAGCAACATTTGCATGTCCACGCCCACCGGCAGCGCCAATCAGGGCCCTGCTTTCGCTATGCTGCACCTTGCTGACACGGGTGGGGGAAAGCCAGGGCTACAGCAAGCACAGAAGGGCGATTGCCATGTCGACTTTGGGCCCAGAAGCAGAGATTTGGGGCTTTTGAAGCCTAAGAGCTGCCACTGAGGCCGCCTCTAGAGGTATGCAGTGCCCTGTTGCCTGGCTAGGCCCCAGTCGACTGCTTGTGGCTGAAAGCCAGGGACAAACAGGCCTGCAAGCGAGCAGGGGTTCTCGCCCTGAGCCCCTCACGCCTTCCCGAATGCTCCCAAACGCTGCCGACAGAACCCTCGCCGGGCAGAGCCCTCGCCGGGCCACGGCCTGGGGTCCTCAGCCAGAGTCTGGGCCTGGGAAGGCTAGGGCGAGGCAAGAGGCTGGCAGCCAGGCCACAGCCCCAGGGGGGCGATGGAAAGGAGCAGACATGTCACCTGGCCAGGGCCTACTTCCCTGTCTCTGGATAGGTCCCCAGAGTGGGAGGCTGCAGCTATCCCATCATTCCCCAGGCTCAGTACTTAGCATGTGATTCCCTCTTGCCCACGCCCCCGCCCCCCTCCAATCCAGCCGCAGCACCCCAGAAAGAACACAGAAGACGAGAAAGGGTGCTCCAGACTCCTTTTTATTTTTTTTTCCTTTTTGTCTTTCTTGAAACCAGAGATCAGGGGAAAGCGCGAACGCAGTCCCCCACTACCAGAAATTATGCAGTCGAGTATCCCGCATTTGGGGACATCGCAGGGGTCAGCACATCCGAAGTGCAATGGATGAGCCTCACCCTGGGAGAACCACCTTCGTGATCATGGTGTCTCCCCTGCCAGGTAAGTATGAGTTGGAAGGGGACAGGGTGAGGGCGGGCCGCTGGGCATCTCCCCGCAGAGCGAGGGTGGCATTCACACAGGCAAGGCCTGAGGCCGGGCGAAGCAGAGCATGGGCATTGTGGGGCGCAAGGTGACCAGCCAAGGCCCCTGTGCCCACTTTGGAAAGCGCGCAGCTACCCACAGCAGCTTCCCACAGGCCTCGGCCGGCCAGCAACATTTGCATGTCCACGCCCACCGGCAGCGCCAATCAGGGCCCTGCTTTCGCTATGCTGCACCTTGCTGACACGGGTGGGGGAAAGCCAGGGCTACAGCAAGCACACGAGAGGGCTTGGCAGGCCTAAATCGGGCCCAAAAGCAGATTTTTCAGGCCCTTTAAACTGTGCACAAGCAAAGGCTTTCGCAAGCACAACAGAGGGCTTGCCAGGTCGAAATCGGGCCCAGAAGCACGTTTCTAAGCCCTGAGCCAGCATCCCCAGGCTTGTAAATTTGCATATCTAATTGGCCCTCGCCCACTCCCCATTCCAGCCAGCTTACAGCACCCTGGACGGACCACAAGAAACGTCAAAGGGTGCTCCAGACTCCTTTTTATTTTTTTTTCCTTTTTGTCTTTCTTGAAACCAGAGATCAGGGGAAAGCGCGAACGCAGTCCCCCACTACCAGAAATTATGCAGTCGAGTATCCCGCATTTGGGGACATCGCAGGGGTCAGCACATCCGAAGTGCAATGGATGAGCCTCACCCTGGGAGCACCACCTTCGTGATCATGGTGTCTCCCCTGCCAGGTAAGTATGAGTTGGAAGGGGACAGGGTGAGGGCGGGCCGCTGGGCATCTCCCCGCAGAGCGAGGGTGGCATTCACACAGGCAAGGCCTGAGGCCGGGCGAAGCAGAGCATGGGCATTGTGGGGCGCAAGGTGACCAGCCAAGGCCCCTGTGCCCACTTTGGAAAGCGCGCAGCTACCCACAGCAGCTTCCCACAGGCCTCGGCCGGCCAGCAACATTTGCATGTCCACGCCCACCGGCAGCGCCAATCAGGGCCCTGCTTTCGCTATGCTGCACCTTGCTGACACGGGTGGGGGAAAGCCAGGGCTACAGCAAGCACAGAAGGGCGATTGCCATGTCGACTTTGGGCCCAGAAGCAGAGATTTGGGGCTTTTGAAGCCTAAGAGCTGCCACTGAGGCCGCCTCTAGAGGTATGCAGTGCCCTGTTGCCTGGCTAGGCCCCAGTCGACTGCTTGTGGCTGAAAGCCAGGGACAAACAGGCCTGCAAGCGAGCAGGGGTTCTCGCCCTGAGCCCCTCACGCCTTCCCGAATGCTCCCAAACGCTGCCGACAGAACCCTCGCCGGGCAGAGCCCTCGCCGGGCCACGGCCTGGGGTCCTCAGCCAGAGTCTGGGCCTGGGAAGGCTAGGGCGAGGCAAGAGGCTGGCAGCCAGGCCACAGCCCCAGGGGGGCGATGGAAAGGAGCAGACATGTCACCTGGCCAGGGCCTACTTCCCTGTCTCTGGATAGGTCCCCAGAGTGGGAGGCTGCAGCTATCCCATCATTCCCCAGGCTCAGTACTTAGCATGTGATTCCCTCTTGCCCACGCCCCCGCCCCCCTCCAATCCAGCCGCAGCACCCCAGAAAGAACACAGAAGACGAGAAAGGGTGCTCCAGACTCCTTTTTATTTTTTTTTCCTTTTTGTCTTTCTTGAAACCAGAGATCAGGGGAAAGCGCGAACGCAGTCCCCCACTACCAGAAATTATGCAGTCGAGTATCCCGCATTTGGGGACATCGCAGGGGTCAGCACATCCGAAGTGCAATGGATGAGCCTCACCCTGGGAGAACCACCTTCGTGATCATGGTGTCTCCCCTGCCAGGTAAGTATGAGTTGGAAGGGGACAGGGTGAGGGCGGGCCGCTGGGCATCTCCCCGCAGAGCGAGGGTGGCATTCACACAGGCAAGGCCTGAGGCCGGGCGAAGCAGAGCATGGGCATTGTGGGGCGCAAGGTGACCAGCCAAGGCCCCTGTGCCCACTTTGGAAAGCGCGCAGCTACCCACAGCAGCTTCCCACAGGCCTCGGCCGGCCAGCAACATTTGCATGTCCACGCCCACCGGCAGCGCCAATCAGGGCCCTGCTTTCGCTATGCTGCACCTTGCTGACACGGGTGGGGGAAAGCCAGGGCTACAGCAAGCACACGAGAGGGCTTGGCAGGCCTAAATCGGGCCCAAAAGCAGATTTTTCAGGCCCTTTAAACTGTGCACAAGCAAAGGCTTTCGCAAGCACAACAGAGGGCTTGCCAGGTCGAAATCGGGCCCAGAAGCACGTTTCTAAGCCCTGAGCCAGCATCCCCAGGCTTGTAAATTTGCATATCTAATTGGCCCTCGCCCACTCCCCATTCCAGCCAGCTTACAGCACCCTGGACGGACCACAAGAAACGTCAAAGGGTGCTCCAGACTCCTTTTTATTTTTTTTTCCTTTTTGTCTTTCTTGAAACCAGAGATCAGGGGAAAGCGCGAACGCAGTCCCCCACTACCAGAAATTATGCAGTCGAGTATCCCGCATTTGGGGACATCGCAGGGGTCAGCACATCCGAAGTGCAATGGATGAGCCTCACCCTGGGAGAACCACCTTCGTGATCATGGTGTCTCCCCTGCCAGGTAAGTATGAGTTGGAAGGGGACAGGGTGAGGGCGGGCCGCTGGGCATCTCCCCGCAGAGCGAGGGTGGCATTCACACAGGCAAGGCCTGAGGCCGGGCGAAGCAGAGCATGGGCATTGTGGGGCGCAAGGTGACCAGCCAAGGCCCCTGTGCCCACTTTGGAAAGCGCGCAGCTACCCACAGCAGCTTCCCACAGGCCTCGGCCGGCCAGCAACATTTGCATGTCCACGCCCACCGGCAGCGCCAATCAGGGCCCTGCTTTCGCTATGCTGCACCTTGCTGACACGGGTGGGGGAAAGCCAGGGCTACAGCAAGCACACGAGAGGGCTTGGCAGGCCTAAATCGGGCCCAAAAGCAGATTTTTCAGGCCCTTTAAACTGTGCACAAGCAAAGGCTTTCGCAAGCACAACAGAGGGCTTGCCAGGTCGAAATCGGGCCCAGAAGCACGTTTCTAAGCCCTGAGCCAGCATCCCCAGGCTTGTAAATTTGCATATCTAATTGGCCCTCGCCCACTCCCCATTCCAGCCAGCTTACAGCACCCTGGACGGACCACAAGAAACGTCAAAGGGTGCTCCAGACTCCTTTTTATTTTTTTTTCCTTTTTGTCTTTCTTGAAACCAGAGATCAGGGGAAAGCGCGAACGCAGTCCCCCACTACCAGAAATTATGCAGTCGAGTATCCCGCATTTGGGGACATCGCAGGGGTCAGCACATCCGAAGTGCAATGGATGAGCCTCACCCTGGGAGAACCACCTTCGTGATCATGGTGTCTCCCCTGCCAGGTAAGTATGAGTTGGAAGGGGACAGGGTGAGGGCGGGCCGCTGGGCATCTCCCCGCAGAGCGAGGGTGGCATTCACACAGGCAAGGCCTGAGGCCGGGCGAAGCAGAGCATGGGCATTGTGGGGCGCAAGGTGACCAGCCAAGGCCCCTGTGCCCACTTTGGAAAGCGCGCAGCTACCCACAGCAGCTTCCCACAGGCCTCGGCCGGCCAGCAACATTTGCATGTCCACGCCCACCGGCAGCGCCAATCAGGGCCCTGCTTTCGCTATGCTGCACCTTGCTGACACGGGTGGGGGAAAGCCAGGGCTACAGCAAGCACAGAAGGGCGATTGCCATGTCGACTTTGGGCCCAGAAGCAGAGATTTGGGGCTTTTGAAGCCTAAGAGCTGCCACTGAGGCCGCCTCTAGAGGTATGCAGTGCCCTGTTGCCTGGCTAGGCCCCAGTCGACTGCTTGTGGCTGAAAGCCAGGGACAAACAGGCCTGCAAGCGAGCAGGGGTTCTCGCCCTGAGCCCCTCACGCCTTCCCGAACGCTCCCAAACGCTGCCGACAGAACCCTCGCCGGGCAGAGCCCTCGCCGGGCCACGGCCTGGGGTCCTCAGCCAGAGTCTGGGCCTGGGGAGGCTAGGGCGAGGCAAGAGGCTGGCAGCCAGGCCACAGCCCCAGGGGGGCGATGGAAAGGAGCAGACATGTCACCTGGCCAGGGCCTACTTCCCTGTCTCTGGATAGGTCCCCAGAGTGGGAGGCTGCAGCTATCCCATCATTCCCCAGGCTCAGTACTTAGCATGTGATTCCCTCTTGCCCACGCCCCCGCCCCCCTCCAATCCAGCCGCAGCACCCCAGAAAGAACACAGAAGACGAGAAAGGGTGCTCCAGACTCCTTTTTATTTTTTTTTCCTTTTTGTCTTTCTTGAAACCAGAGATCAGGGGAAAGCGCGAACGCAGTCCCCCACTACCAGAAATTATGCAGTCGAGTATCCCGCATTTGGGGACATCGCAGGGGTCAGCACATCCGAAGTGCAATGGATGAGCCTCACCCTGGGAGAACCACCTTCGTGATCATGGTGTCTCCCCTGCCAGGTAAGTATGAGTTGGAAGGGGACAGGGTGAGGGCGGGCCGCTGGGCATCTCCCCGCAGAGCGAGGGTGGCATTCACACAGGCAAGGCCTGAGGCCGGGCGAAGCAGAGCATGGGCATTGTGGGGCGCAAGGTGACCAGCCAAGGCCCCTGTGCCCACTTTGGAAAGCGCGCAGCTACCCACAGCAGCTTCCCACAGGCCTCGGCCGGCCAGCAACATTTGCATGTCCACGCCCACCGGCAGCGCCAATCAGGGCCCTGCTTTCGCTATGCTGCACCTTGCTGACACGGGTGGGGGAAAGCCAGGGCTACAGCAAGCACACGAGAGGGCTTGGCAGGCCTAAATCGGGCCCAAAAGCAGATTTTTCAGGCCCTTTAAACTGTGCACAAGCAAAGGCTTTCGCAAGCACAACAGAGGGCTTGCCAGGTCGAAATCGGGCCCAGAAGCACGTTTCTAAGCCCTGAGCCAGCATCCCCAGGCTTGTAAATTTGCATATCTAATTGGCCCTCGCCCACTCCCCATTCCAGCCAGCTTACAGCACCCTGGACGGACCACAAGAAACGTCAAAGGGTGCTCCAGACTCCTTTTTATTTTTTTTTCCTTTTTGTCTTTCTTGAAACCAGAGATCAGGGGAAAGCGCGAACGCAGTCCCCCACTACCAGAAATTATGCAGTCGAGTATCCCGCATTTGGGGACATCGCAGGGGTCAGCACATCCGAAGTGCAATGGATGAGCCTCACCCTGGGAGAACCACCTTCGTGATCATGGTGTCTCCCCTGCCAGGTAAGTATGAGTTGGAAGGGGACAGGGTGAGGGCGGGCCGCTGGGCATCTCCCCGCAGAGCGAGGGTGGCATTCACACAGGCAAGGCCTGAGGCCGGGCGAAGCAGAGCATGGGCATTGTGGGGCGCAAGGTGACCAGCCAAGGCCCCTGTGCCCACTTTGGAAAGCGCGCAGCTACCCACAGCAGCTTCCCACAGGCCTCGGCCGGCCAGCAACATTTGCATGTCCACGCCCACCGGCAGCGCCAATCAGGGCCCTGCTTTCGCTATGCTGCACCTTGCTGACACGGGTGGGGGAAAGCCAGGGCTACAGCAAGCACAGAAGGGCGATTGCCATGTCGACTTTGGGCCCAGAAGCAGAGATTTGGGGCTTTTGAAGCCTAAGAGCTGCCACTGAGGCCGCCTCTAGAGGTATGCAGTGCCCTGTTGCCTGGCTAGGCCCCAGTCGACTGCTTGTGGCTGAAAGCCAGGGACAAACAGGCCTGCAAGCGAGCAGGGGTTCTCGCCCTGAGCCCCTCACGCCTTCCCGAATGCTCCCAAACGCTGCCGACAGAACCCTCGCCGGGCAGAGCCCTCGCCGGGCCACGGCCTGGGGTCCTCAGCCAGAGTCTGGGCCTGGGAAGGCTAGGGCGAGGCAAGAGGCTGGCAGCCAGGCCACAGCCCCAGGGGGGCGATGGAAAGGAGCAGACATGTCACCTGGCCAGGGCCTACTTCCCTGTCTCTGGATAGGTCCCCAGAGTGGGAGGCTGCAGCTATCCCATCATTCCCCAGGCTCAGTACTTAGCATGTGATTCCCTCTTGCCCACGCCCCCGCCCCCCTCCAATCCAGCCGCAGCACCCCAGAAAGAACACAGAAGACGAGAAAGGGTGCTCCAGACTCCTTTTTATTTTTTTTTCCTTTTTGTCTTTCTTGAAACCAGAGATCAGGGGAAAGCGCGAACGCAGTCCCCCACTACCAGAAATTATGCAGTCGAGTATCCCGCATTTGGGGACATCGCAGGGGTCAGCACATCCGAAGTGCAATGGATGAGCCTCACCCTGGGAGAACCACCTTCGTGATCATGGTGTCTCCCCTGCCAGGTAAGTATGAGTTGGAAGGGGACAGGGTGAGGGCGGGCCGCTGGGCATCTCCCCGCAGAGCGAGGGTGGCATTCACACAGGCAAGGCCTGAGGCCGGGCGAAGCAGAGCATGGGCATTGTGGGGCGCAAGGTGACCAGCCAAGGCCCCTGTGCCCACTTTGGAAAGCGCGCAGCTACCCACAGCAGCTTCCCACAGGCCTCGGCCGGCCAGCAACATTTGCATGTCCACGCCCACCGGCAGCGCCAATCAGGGCCCTGCTTTCGCTATGCTGCACCTTGCTGACACGGGTGGGGGAAAGCCAGGGCTACAGCAAGCACACGAGAGGGCTTGGCAGGCCTAAATCGGGCCCAAAAGCAGATTTTTCAGGCCCTTTAAACTGTGCACAAGCAAAGGCTTTCGCAAGCACAACAGAGGGCTTGCCAGGTCGAAATCGGGCCCAGAAGCACGTTTCTAAGCCCTGAGCCAGCATCCCCAGGCTTGTAAATTTGCATATCTAATTGGCCCTCGCCCACTCCCCATTCCAGCCAGCTTACAGCACCCTGGACGGACCACAAGAAACGTCAAAGGGTGCTCCAGACTCCTTTTTATTTTTTTTTCCTTTTTGTCTTTCTTGAAACCAGAGATCAGGGGAAAGCGCGAACGCAGTCCCCCACTACCAGAAATTATGCAGTCGAGTATCCCGCATTTGGGGACATCGCAGGGGTCAGCACATCCGAAGTGCAATGGATGAGCCTCACCCTGGGAGCACCACCTTCGTGATCATGGTGTCTCCCCTGCCAGGTAAGTATGAGTTGGAAGGGGACAGGGTGAGGGCGGGCCGCTGGGCATCTCCCCGCAGAGCGAGGGTGGCATTCACACAGGCAAGGCCTGAGGCCGGGCGAAGCAGAGCATGGGCATTGTGGGGCGCAAGGTGACCAGCCAAGGCCCCTGTGCCCACTTTGGAAAGCGCGCAGCTACCCACAGCAGCTTCCCACAGGCCTCGGCCGGCCAGCAACATTTGCATGTCCACGCCCACCGGCAGCGCCAATCAGGGCCCTGCTTTCGCTATGCTGCACCTTGCTGACACGGGTGGGGGAAAGCCAGGGCTACAGCAAGCACACGAGAGGGCTTGGCAGGCCTAAATCGGGCCCAAAAGCAGATTTTTCAGGCCCTTTAAACTGTGCACAAGCAAAGGCTTTCGCAAGCACAACAGAGGGCTTGCCAGGTCGAAATCGGGCCCAGAAGCACGTTTCTAAGCCCTGAGCCAGCATCCCCAGGCTTGTAAATTTGCATATCTAATTGGCCCTCGCCCACTCCCCATTCCAGCCAGCTTACAGCACCCTGGACGGACCACAAGAAACGTCAAAGGGTGCTCCAGACTCCTTTTTATTTTTTTTTCCTTTTTGTCTTTCTTGAAACCAGAGATCAGGGGAAAGCGCGAACGCAGTCCCCCACTACCAGAAATTATGCAGTCGAGTATCCCGCATTTGGGGACATCGCAGGGGTCAGCACATCCGAAGTGCAATGGATGAGCCTCACCCTGGGAGAACCACCTTCGTGATCATGGTGTCTCCCCTGCCAGGTAAGTATGAGTTGGAAGGGGACAGGGTGAGGGCGGGCCGCTGGGCATCTCCCCGCAGAGCGAGGGTGGCATTCACACAGGCAAGGCCTGAGGCCGGGCGAAGCAGAGCATGGGCATTGTGGGGCGCAAGGTGACCAGCCAAGGCCCCTGTGCCCACTTTGGAAAGCGCGCAGCTACCCACAGCAGCTTCCCACAGGCCTCGGCCGGCCAGCAACATTTGCATGTCCACGCCCACCGGCAGCGCCAATCAGGGCCCTGCTTTCGCTATGCTGCACCTTGCTGACACGGGTGGGGGAAAGCCAGGGCTACAGCAAGCACACGAGAGGGCTTGGCAGGCCTAAATCGGGCCCAAAAGCAGATTTTTCAGGCCCTTTAAACTGTGCACAAGCAAAGGCTTTCGCAAGCACAACAGAGGGCTTGCCAGGTCGAAATCGGGCCCAGAAGCACGTTTCTAAGCCCTGAGCCAGCATCCCCAGGCTTGTAAATTTGCATATCTAATTGGCCCTCGCCCACTCCCCATTCCAGCCAGCTTACAGCACCCTGGACGGACCACAAGAAACGTCAAAGGGTGCTCCAGACTCCTTTTTATTTTTTTTTCCTTTTTGTCTTTCTTGAAACCAGAGATCAGGGGAAAGCGCGAACGCAGTCCCCCACTACCAGAAATTATGCAGTCGAGTATCCCGCATTTGGGGACATCGCAGGGGTCAGCACATCCGAAGTGCAATGGATGAGCCTCACCCTGGGAGAACCACCTTCGTGATCATGGTGTCTCCCCTGCCAGGTAAGTATGAGTTGGAAGGGGACAGGGTGAGGGCGGGCCGCTGGGCATCTCCCCGCAGAGCGAGGGTGGCATTCACACAGGCAAGGCCTGAGGCCGGGCGAAGCAGAGCATGGGCATTGTGGGGCGCAAGGTGACCAGCCAAGGCCCCTGTGCCCACTTTGGAAAGCGCGCAGCTACCCACAGCAGCTTCCCACAGGCCTCGGCCGGCCAGCAACATTTGCATGTCCACGCCCACCGGCAGCGCCAATCAGGGCCCTGCTTTCGCTATGCTGCACCTTGCTGACACGGGTGGGGGAAAGCCAGGGCTACAGCAAGCACACGAGAGGGCTTGGCAGGCCTAAATCGGGCCCAAAAGCAGATTTTTCAGGCCCTTTAAACTGTGCACAAGCAAAGGCTTTCGCAAGCACAACAGAGGGCTTGCCAGGTCGAAATCGGGCCCAGAAGCACGTTTCTAAGCCCTGAGCCAGCATCCCCAGGCTTGTAAATTTGCATATCTAATTGGCCCTCGCCCACTCCCCATTCCAGCCAGCTTACAGCACCCTGGACGGACCACAAGAAACGTCAAAGGGTGCTCCAGACTCCTTTTTATTTTTTTTTCCTTTTTGTCTTTCTTGAAACCAGAGATCAGGGGAAAGCGCGAACGCAGTCCCCCACTACCAGAAATTATGCAGTCGAGTATCCCGCATTTGGGGACATCGCAGGGGTCAGCACATCCGAAGTGCAATGGATGAGCCTCACCCTGGGAGAACCACCTTCGTGATCATGGTGTCTCCCCTGCCAGGTAAGTATGAGTTGGAAGGGGACAGGGTGAGGGCGGGCCGCTGGGCATCTCCCCGCAGAGCGAGGGTGGCATTCACACAGGCAAGGCCTGAGGCCGGGCGAAGCAGAGCATGGGCATTGTGGGGCGCAAGGTGACCAGCCAAGGCCCCTGTGCCCACTTTGGAAAGCGCGCAGCTACCCACAGCAGCTTCCCACAGGCCTCGGCCGGCCAGCAACATTTGCATGTCCACGCCCACCGGCAGCGCCAATCAGGGCCCTGCTTTCGCTATGCTGCACCTTGCTGACACGGGTGGGGGAAAGCCAGGGCTACAGCAAGCACAGAAGGGCGATTGCCATGTCGACTTTGGGCCCAGAAGCAGAGATTTGGGGCTTTTGAAGCCTAAGAGCTGCCACTGAGGCCGCCTCTAGAGGTATGCAGTGCCCTGTTGCCTGGCTAGGCCCCAGTCGACTGCTTGTGGCTGAAAGCCAGGGACAAACAGGCCTGCAAGCGAGCAGGGGTTCTCGCCCTGAGCCCCTCACGCCTTCCCGAACGCTCCCAAACGCTGCCGACAGAACCCTCGCCGGGCAGAGCCCTCGCCGGGCCACGGCCTGGGGTCCTCAGCCAGAGTCTGGGCCTGGGGAGGCTAGGGCGAGGCAAGAGGCTGGCAGCCAGGCCACAGCCCCAGGGGGGCGATGGAAAGGAGCAGACATGTCACCTGGCCAGGGCCTACTTCCCTGTCTCTGGATAGGTCCCCAGAGTGGGAGGCTGCAGCTATCCCATCATTCCCCAGGCTCAGTACTTAGCATGTGATTCCCTCTTGCCCACGCCCCCGCCCCCCTCCAATCCAGCCGCAGCACCCCAGAAAGAACACAGAAGACGAGAAAGGGTGCTCCAGACTCCTTTTTATTTTTTTTTCCTTTTTGTCTTTCTTGAAACCAGAGATCAGGGGAAAGCGCGAACGCAGTCCCCCACTACCAGAAATTATGCAGTCGAGTATCCCGCATTTGGGGACATCGCAGGGGTCAGCACATCCGAAGTGCAATGGATGAGCCTCACCCTGGGAGAACCACCTTCGTGATCATGGTGTCTCCCCTGCCAGGTAAGTATGAGTTGGAAGGGGACAGGGTGAGGGCGGGCCGCTGGGCATCTCCCCGCAGAGCGAGGGTGGCATTCACACAGGCAAGGCCTGAGGCCGGGCGAAGCAGAGCATGGGCATTGTGGGGCGCAAGGTGACCAGCCAAGGCCCCTGTGCCCACTTTGGAAAGCGCGCAGCTACCCACAGCAGCTTCCCACAGGCCTCGGCCGGCCAGCAACATTTGCATGTCCACGCCCACCGGCAGCGCCAATCAGGGCCCTGCTTTCGCTATGCTGCACCTTGCTGACACGGGTGGGGGAAAGCCAGGGCTACAGCAAGCACACGAGAGGGCTTGGCAGGCCTAAATCGGGCCCAAAAGCAGATTTTTCAGGCCCTTTAAACTGTGCACAAGCAAAGGCTTTCGCAAGCACAACAGAGGGCTTGCCAGGTCGAAATCGGGCCCAGAAGCACGTTTCTAAGCCCTGAGCCAGCATCCCCAGGCTTGTAAATTTGCATATCTAATTGGCCCTCGCCCACTCCCCATTCCAGCCAGCTTACAGCACCCTGGACGGACCACAAGAAACGTCAAAGGGTGCTCCAGACTCCTTTTTATTTTTTTTTCCTTTTTGTCTTTCTTGAAACCAGAGATCAGGGGAAAGCGCGAACGCAGTCCCCCACTACCAGAAATTATGCAGTCGAGTATCCCGCATTTGGGGACATCGCAGGGGTCAGCACATCCGAAGTGCAATGGATGAGCCTCACCCTGGGAGAACCACCTTCGTGATCATGGTGTCTCCCCTGCCAGGTAAGTATGAGTTGGAAGGGGACAGGGTGAGGGCGGGCCGCTGGGCATCTCCCCGCAGAGCGAGGGTGGCATTCACACAGGCAAGGCCTGAGGCCGGGCGAAGCAGAGCATGGGCATTGTGGGGCGCAAGGTGACCAGCCAAGGCCCCTGTGCCCACTTTGGAAAGCGCGCAGCTACCCACAGCAGCTTCCCACAGGCCTCGGCCGGCCAGCAACATTTGCATGTCCACACCCACCGGCAGCGCCAATCAGGGCCCTGCTTTCGCTATGCTGCACCTTGCTGACACGGGTGGGGGAAAGCCAGGGCTACAGCAAGCACAGAAGGGCGATTGCCATGTCGACTTTGGGCCCAGAAGCAGAGATTTGGGGCTTTTGAAGCCTAAGAGCTGCCACTGAGGCCGCCTCTAGAGGTATGCAGTGCCCTGTTGCCTGGCTAGGCCCCAGTCGACTGCTTGTGGCTGAAAGCCAGGGACAAACAGGCCTGCAAGCGAGCAGGGGTTCTCGCCCTGAGCCCCTCACGCCTTCCCGAACGCTCCCAAACGCTGCCGACAGAACCCTCGCCGGGCAGAGCCCTCGCCGGGCCACGGCCTGGGGTCCTCAGCCAGAGTCTGGGCCTGGGGAGGCTAGGGCGAGGCAAGAGGCTGGCAGCCAGGCCACAGCCCCAGGGGGGCGATGGAAAGGAGCAGACATGTCACCTGGCCAGGGCCTACTTCCCTGTCTCTGGATAGGTCCCCAGAGTGGGAGGCTGCAGCTATCCCATCATTCCCCAGGCTCAGTACTTAGCATGTGATTCCCTCTTGCCCACGCCCCCGCCCCCCTCCAATCCAGCCGCAGCACCCCAGAAAGAACACAGAAGACGAGAAAGGGTGCTCCAGACTCCTTTTTATTTTTTTTTCCTTTTTGTCTTTCTTGAAACCAGAGATCAGGGGAAAGCGCGAACGCAGTCCCCCACTACCAGAAATTATGCAGTCGAGTATCCCGCATTTGGGGACATCGCAGGGGTCAGCACATCCGAAGTGCAATGGATGAGCCTCACCCTGGGAGAACCACCTTCGTGATCATGGTGTCTCCCCTGCCAGGTAAGTATGAGTTGGAAGGGGACAGGGTGAGGGCGGGCCGCTGGGCATCTCCCCGCAGAGCGAGGGTGGCATTCACACAGGCAAGGCCTGAGGCCGGGCGAAGCAGAGCATGGGCATTGTGGGGCGCAAGGTGACCAGCCAAGGCCCCTGTGCCCACTTTGGAAAGCGCGCAGCTACCCACAGCAGCTTCCCACAGGCCTCGGCCGGCCAGCAACATTTGCATGTCCACGCCCACCGGCAGCGCCAATCAGGGCCCTGCTTTCGCTATGCTGCACCTTGCTGACACGGGTGGGGGAAAGCCAGGGCTACAGCAAGCACACGAGAGGGCTTGGCAGGCCTAAATCGGGCCCAAAAGCAGATTTTTCAGGCCCTTTAAACTGTGCACAAGCAAAGGCTTTCGCAAGCACAACAGAGGGCTTGCCAGGTCGAAATCGGGCCCAGAAGCACGTTTCTAAGCCCTGAGCCAGCATCCCCAGGCTTGTAAATTTGCATATCTAATTGGCCCTCGCCCACTCACCATTCCAGCCAGCTTACAGCACCCTGGACGGACCACAAGAAACGTCAAAGGGTGCTCCAGACTCCTTTTTATTTTTTTTTCCTTTTTGTCTTTCTTGAAACCAGAGATCAGGGGAAAGCGCGAACGCAGTCCCCCACTACCAGAAATTATGCAGTCGAGTATCCCGCATTTGGGGACATCGCAGGGGTCAGCACATCCGAAGTGCAATGGATGAGCCTCACCCTGGGAGAACCACCTTCGTGATCATGGTGTCTCCCCTGCCAGGTAAGTATGAGTTGGAAGGGGACAGGGTGAGGGCGGGCCGCTGGGCATCTCCCCGCAGAGCGAGGGTGGCATTCACACAGGCAAGGCCTGAGGCCGGGCGAAGCAGAGCATGGGCATTGTGGGGCGCAAGGTGACCAGCCAAGGCCCCTGTGCCCACTTTGGAAAGCGCGCAGCTACCCACAGCAGCTTCCCACAGGCCTCGGCCGGCCAGCAACATTTGCATGTCCACACCCACCGGCAGCGCCAATCAGGGCCCTGCTTTCGCTATGCTGCACCTTGCTGACACGGGTGGGGGAAAGCCAGGGCTACAGCAAGCACAGAAGGGCGATTGCCATGTCGACTTTGGGCCCAGAAGCAGAGATTTGGGGCTTTTGAAGCCTAAGAGCTGCCACTGAGGCCGCCTCTAGAGGTATGCAGTGCCCTGTTGCCTGGCTAGGCCCCAGTCGACTGCTTGTGGCTGAAAGCCAGGGACAAACAGGCCTGCAAGCGAGCAGGGGTTCTCGCCCTGAGCCCCTCACGCCTTCCCGAACGCTCCCAAACGCTGCCGACAGAACCCTCGCCGGGCAGAGCCCTCGCCGGGCCACGGCCTGGGGTCCTCAGCCAGAGTCTGGGCCTGGGGAGGCTAGGGCGAGGCAAGAGGCTGGCAGCCAGGCCACAGCCCCAGGGGGGCGATGGAAAGGAGCAGACATGTCACCTGGCCAGGGCCTACTTCCCTGTCTCTGGATAGGTCCCCAGAGTGGGAGGCTGCAGCTATCCCATCATTCCCCAGGCTCAGTACTTAGCATGTGATTCCCTCTTGCCCACGCCCCCGCCCCCCTCCAATCCAGCCGCAGCACCCCAGAAAGAACACAGAAGACGAGAAAGGGTGCTCCAGACTCCTTTTTATTTTTTTTTCCTTTTTGTCTTTCTTGAAACCAGAGATCAGGGGAAAGCGCGAACGCAGTCCCCCACTACCAGAAATTATGCAGTCGAGTATCCCGCATTTGGGGACATCGCAGGGGTCAGCACATCCGAAGTGCAATGGATGAGCCTCACCCTGGGAGAACCACCTTCGTGATCATGGTGTCTCCCCTGCCAGGTAAGTATGAGTTGGAAGGGGACAGGGCGAGGGCGGGCCGCTGAGCATCTCCCCGCAGAGCGAGGGTGGCATTCACACAGGCAAGGCCTGAGGCCGGGCGAAGCAGAGCATGGGCATTGTGGGGCGCAAGGTGACCAGCCAAGGCCCCTGTGCCCACTTTGGAAAGCGCGCAGCTACCCACAGCAGCTTCCCACAGGCCTCGGCCGGCCAGCAACATTTGCATGTCCACGCCCACCGGCAGCGCCAATCAGGGCCCTGCTTTCGCTATGCTGCACCTTGCTGACACGGGTGGGGGAAAGCCAGGGCTACAGCAAGCACACGAGAGGGCTTGGCAGGCCTAAATCGGGCCCAAAAGCAGATTTTTCAGGCCCTTTAAACTGTGCACAAGCAAAGGCTTTCGCAAGCACAACAGAGGGCTTGCCAGGTCGAAATCGGGCCCAGAAGCACGTTTCTAAGCCCTGAGCCAGCATCCCCAGGCTTGTAAATTTGCATATCTAATTGGCCCTCGCCCACTCCCCATTCCAGCCAGCTTACAGCACCCTGGACGGACCACAAGAAACGTCAAAGGGTGCTCCAGACTCCTTTTTATTTTTTTTTCCTTTTTGTCTTTCTTGAAACCAGAGATCAGGGGAAAGCGCGAACGCAGTCCCCCACTACCAGAAATTATGCAGTCGAGTATCCCGCATTTGGGGACATCGCAGGGGTCAGCACATCCGAAGTGCAATGGATGAGCCTCACCCTGGGAGAACCACCTTCGTGATCATGGTGTCTCCCCTGCCAGGTAAGTATGAGTTGGAAGGGGACAGGGTGAGGGCGGGCCGCTGGGCATCTCCCCGCAGAGCGAGGGTGGCATTCACACAGGCAAGGCCTGAGGCCGGGCGAAGCAGAGCATGGGCATTGTGGGGCGCAAGGTGACCAGCCAAGGCCCCTGTGCCCACTTTGGAAAGCGCGCAGCTACCCACAGCAGCTTCCCACAGGCCTCGGCCGGCCAGCAACATTTGCATGTCCACGCCCACCGGCAGCGCCAATCAGGGCCCTGCTTTCGCTATGCTGCACCTTGCTGACACGGGTGGGGGAAAGCCAGGGCTACAGCAAGCACACGAGAGGGCTTGGCAGGCCTAAATCGGGCCCAAAAGCAGATTTTTCAGGCCCTTTAAACTGTGCACAAGCAAAGGCTTTCGCAAGCACAACAGAGGGCTTGCCAGGTCGAAATCGGGCCCAGAAGCACGTTTCTAAGCCCTGAGCCAGCATCCCCAGGCTTGTAAATTTGCATATCTAATTGGCCCTCGCCCACTCCCCATTCCAGCCAGCTTACAGCACCCTGGACGGACCACAAGAAACGTCAAAGGGTGCTCCAGACTCCTTTTTATTTTTTTTTCCTTTTTGTCTTTCTTGAAACCAGAGATCAGGGGAAAGCGCGAACGCAGTCCCCCACTACCAGAAATTATGCAGTCGAGTATCCCGCATTTGGGGACATCGCAGGGGTCAGCACATCCGAAGTGCAATGGATGAGCCTCACCCTGGGAGAACCACCTTCGTGATCATGGTGTCTCCCCTGCCAGGTAAGTATGAGTTGGAAGGGGACAGGGTGAGGGCGGGCCGCTGGGCATCTCCCCGCAGAGCGAGGGTGGCATTCACACAGGCAAGGCCTGAGGCCGGGCGAAGCAGAGCATGGGCATTGTGGGGCGCAAGGTGACCAGCCAAGGCCCCTGTGCCCACTTTGGAAAGCGCGCAGCTACCCACAGCAGCTTCCCACAGGCCTCGGCCGGCCAGCAACATTTGCATGTCCACGCCCACCGGCAGCGCCAATCAGGGCCCTGCTTTCGCTATGCTGCACCTTGCTGACACGGGTGGGGGAAAGCCAGGGCTACAGCAAGCACAGAAGGGCGATTGCCATGTCGACTTTGGGCCCAGAAGCAGAGATTTGGGGCTTTTGAAGCCTAAGAGCTGCCACTGAGGCCGCCTCTAGAGGTATGCAGTGCCCTGTTGCCTGGCTAGGCCCCAGTCGACTGCTTGTGGCTGAAAGCCAGGGACAAACAGGCCTGCAAGCGAGCAGGGGTTCTCGCCCTGAGCCCCTCACGCCTTCCCGAACGCTCCCAAACGCTGCCGACAGAACCCTCGCCGGGCAGAGCCCTCGCCGGGCCACGGCCTGGGGTCCTCAGCCAGAGTCTGGGCCTGGGGAGGCTAGGGCGAGGCAAGAGGCTGGCAGCCAGGCCACAGCCCCAGGGGGGCGATGGAAAGGAGCAGACATGTCACCTGGCCAGGGCCTACTTCCCTGTCTCTGGATAGGTCCCCAGAGTGGGAGGCTGCAGCTATCCCATCATTCCCCAGGCTCAGTACTTAGCATGTGATTCCCTCTTGCCCACGCCCCCGCCCCCCTCCAATCCAGCCGCAGCACCCCAGAAAGAACACAGAAGACGAGAAAGGGTGCTCCAGACTCCTTTTTATTTTTTTTTCCTTTTTGTCTTTCTTGAAACCAGAGATCAGGGGAAAGCGCGAACGCAGTCCCCCACTACCAGAAATTATGCAGTCGAGTATCCCGCATTTGGGGACATCGCAGGGGTCAGCACATCCGAAGTGCAATGGATGAGCCTCACCCTGGGAGAACCACCTTCGTGATCATGGTGTCTCCCCTGCCAGGTAAGTATGAGTTGGAAGGGGACAGGGTGAGGGCGGGCCGCTGGGCATCTCCCCGCAGAGCGAGGGTGGCATTCACACAGGCAAGGCCTGAGGCCGGGCGAAGCAGAGCATGGGCATTGTGGGGCGCAAGGTGACCAGCCAAGGCCCCTGTGCCCACTTTGGAAAGCGCGCAGCTACCCACAGCAGCTTCCCACAGGCCTCGGCCGGCCAGCAACATTTGCATGTCCACGCCCACCGGCAGCGCCAATCAGGGCCCTGCTTTCGCTATGCTGCACCTTGCTGACACGGGTGGGGGAAAGCCAGGGCTACAGCAAGCACACGAGAGGGCTTGGCAGGCCTAAATCGGGCCCAAAAGCAGATTTTTCAGGCCCTTTAAACTGTGCACAAGCAAAGGCTTTCGCAAGCACAACAGAGGGCTTGCCAGGTCGAAATCGGGCCCAGAAGCACGTTTCTAAGCCCTGAGCCAGCATCCCCAGGCTTGTAAATTTGCATATCTAATTGGCCCTCGCCCACTCCCCATTCCAGCCAGCTTACAGCACCCTGGACGGACCACAAGAAACGTCAAAGGGTGCTCCAGACTCCTTTTTATTTTTTTTTCCTTTTTGTCTTTCTTGAAACCAGAGATCAGGGGAAAGCGCGAACGCAGTCCCCCACTACCAGAAATTATGCAGTCGAGTATCCCGCATTTGGGGACATCGCAGGGGTCAGCACATCCGAAGTGCAATGGATGAGCCTCACCCTGGGAGAACCACCTTCGTGATCATGGTGTCTCCCCTGCCAGGTAAGTATGAGTTGGAAGGGGACAGGGTGAGGGCGGGCCGCTGGGCATCTCCCCGCAGAGCGAGGGTGGCATTCACACAGGCAAGGCCTGAGGCCGGGCGAAGCAGAGCATGGGCATTGTGGGGCGCAAGGTGACCAGCCAAGGCCCCTGTGCCCACTTTGGAAAGCGCGCAGCTACCCACAGCAGCTTCCCACAGGCCTCGGCCGGCCAGCAACATTTGCATGTCCACGCCCACCGGCAGCGCCAATCAGGGCCCTGCTTTCGCTATGCTGCACCTTGCTGACACAGGTGGGGGAAAGCCAGGGCTACAGCAAGCACAGAAGGGCGATTGCCATGTCGACTTTGGGCCCAGAAGCAGAGATTTGGGGCTTTTGAAGCCTAAGAGCTGCCACTGAGGCCGCCTCTAGAGGTATGCAGTGCCCTGTTGCCTGGCTAGGCCCCAGTCGACTGCTTGTGGCTGAAAGCCAGGGACAAACAGGCCTGCAAGCGAGCAGGGGTTCTCGCCCTGAGCCCCTCACGCCTTCCCGAATGCTCCCAAACGCTGCCGACAGAACCCTCGCCGGGCAGAGCCCTCGCCGGGCCACGGCCTGGGGTCCTCAGCCAGAGTCTGGGCCTGGGAAGGCTAGGGCGAGGCAAGAGGCTGGCAGCCAGGCCACAGCCCCAGGGGGGCGATGGAAAGGAGCAGACATGTCACCTGGCCAGGGCCTACTTCCCTGTCTCTGGATAGGTCCCCAGAGTGGGAGGCTGCAGCTATCCCATCATTCCCCAGGCTCAGTACTTAGCATGTGATTCCCTCTTGCCCACGCCCCCGCCCCCCTCCAATCCAGCCGCAGCACCCCAGAAAGAACACAGAAGACGAGAAAGGGTGCTCCAGACTCCTTTTTATTTTTTTTTCCTTTTTGTCTTTCTTGAAACCAGAGATCAGGGGAAAGCGCGAACGCAGTCCCCCACTACCAGAAATTATGCAGTCGAGTATCCCGCATTTGGGGACATCGCAGGGGTCAGCACATCCGAAGTGCAATGGATGAGCCTCACCCTGGGAGAACCACCTTCGTGATCATGGTGTCTCCCCTGCCAGGTAAGTATGAGTTGGAAGGGGACAGGGTGAGGGCGGGCCGCTGGGCATCTCCCCGCAGAGCGAGGGTGGCATTCACACAGGCAAGGCCTGAGGCCGGGCGAAGCAGAGCATGGGCATTGTGGGGCGCAAGGTGACCAGCCAAGGCCCCTGTGCCCACTTTGGAAAGCGCGCAGCTACCCACAGCAGCTTCCCACAGGCCTCGGCCGGCCAGCAACATTTGCATGTCCACGCCCACCGGCAGCGCCAATCAGGGCCCTGCTTTCGCTATGCTGCACCTTGCTGACACGGGTGGGGGAAAGCCAGGGCTACAGCAAGCACACGAGAGGGCTTGGCAGGCCTAAATCGGGCCCAAAAGCAGATTTTTCAGGCCCTTTAAACTGTGCACAAGCAAAGGCTTTCGCAAGCACAACAGAGGGCTTGCCAGGTCGAAATCGGGCCCAGAAGCACGTTTCTAAGCCCTGAGCCAGCATCCCCAGGCTTGTAAATTTGCATATCTAATTGGCCCTCGCCCACTCCCCATTCCAGCCAGCTTACAGCACCCTGGACGGACCACAAGAAACGTCAAAGGGTGCTCCAGACTCCTTTTTATTTTTTTTTCCTTTTTGTCTTTCTTGAAACCAGAGATCAGGGGAAAGCGCGAACGCAGTCCCCCACTACCAGAAATTATGCAGTCGAGTATCCCGCATTTGGGGACATCGCAGGGGTCAGCACATCCGAAGTGCAATGGATGAGCCTCACCCTGGGAGCACCACCTTCGTGATCATGGTGTCTCCCCTGCCAGGTAAGTATGAGTTGGAAGGGGACAGGGTGAGGGCGGGCCGCTGGGCATCTCCCCGCAGAGCGAGGGTGGCATTCACACAGGCAAGGCCTGAGGCCGGGCGAAGCAGAGCATGGGCATTGTGGGGCGCAAGGTGACCAGCCAAGGCCCCTGTGCCCACTTTGGAAAGCGCGCAGCTACCCACAGCAGCTTCCCACAGGCCTCGGCCGGCCAGCAACATTTGCATGTCCACGCCCACCGGCAGCGCCAATCAGGGCCCTGCTTTCGCTATGCTGCACCTTGCTGACACGGGTGGGGGAAAGCCAGGGCTACAGCAAGCACAGAAGGGCGATTGCCATGTCGACTTTGGGCCCAGAAGCAGAGATTTGGGGCTTTTGAAGCCTAAGAGCTGCCACTGAGGCCGCCTCTAGAGGTATGCAGTGCCCTGTTGCCTGGCTAGGCCCCAGTCGACTGCTTGTGGCTGAAAGCCAGGGACAAACAGGCCTGCAAGCGAGCAGGGGTTCTCGCCCTGAGCCCCTCACGCCTTCCCGAATGCTCCCAAACGCTGCCGACAGAACCCTCGCCGGGCAGAGCCCTCGCCGGGCCACGGCCTGGGGTCCTCAGCCAGAGTCTGGGCCTGGGAAGGCTAGGGCGAGGCAAGAGGCTGGCAGCCAGGCCACAGCCCCAGGGGGGCGATGGAAAGGAGCAGACATGTCACCTGGCCAGGGCCTACTTCCCTGTCTCTGGATAGGTCCCCAGAGTGGGAGGCTGCAGCTATCCCATCATTCCCCAGGCTCAGTACTTAGCATGTGATTCCCTCTTGCCCACGCCCCCGCCCCCCTCCAATCCAGCCGCAGCACCCCAGAAAGAACACAGAAGACGAGAAAGGGTGCTCCAGACTCCTTTTTATTTTTTTTTCCTTTTTGTCTTTCTTGAAACCAGAGATCAGGGGAAAGCGCGAACGCAGTCCCCCACTACCAGAAATTATGCAGTCGAGTATCCCGCATTTGGGGACATCGCAGGGGTCAGCACATCCGAAGTGCAATGGATGAGCCTCACCCTGGGAGAACCACCTTCGTGATCATGGTGTCTCCCCTGCCAGGTAAGTATGAGTTGGAAGGGGACAGGGTGAGGGCGGGCCGCTGGGCATCTCCCCGCAGAGCGAGGGTGGCATTCACACAGGCAAGGCCTGAGGCCGGGCGAAGCAGAGCATGGGCATTGTGGGGCGCAAGGTGACCAGCCAAGGCCCCTGTGCCCACTTTGGAAAGCGCGCAGCTACCCACAGCAGCTTCCCACAGGCCTCGGCCGGCCAGCAACATTTGCATGTCCACGCCCACCGGCAGCGCCAATCAGGGCCCTGCTTTCGCTATGCTGCACCTTGCTGACACGGGTGGGGGAAAGCCAGGGCTACAGCAAGCACACGAGAGGGCTTGGCAGGCCTAAATCGGGCCCAAAAGCAGATTTTTCAGGCCCTTTAAACTGTGCACAAGCAAAGGCTTTCGCAAGCACAACAGAGGGCTTGCCAGGTCGAAATCGGGCCCAGAAGCACGTTTCTAAGCCCTGAGCCAGCATCCCCAGGCTTGTAAATTTGCATATCTAATTGGCCCTCGCCCACTCCCCATTCCAGCCAGCTTACAGCACCCTGGACGGACCACAAGAAACGTCAAAGGGTGCTCCAGACTCCTTTTTATTTTTTTTTCCTTTTTGTCTTTCTTGAAACCAGAGATCAGGGGAAAGCGCGAACGCAGTCCCCCACTACCAGAAATTATGCAGTCGAGTATCCCGCATTTGGGGACATCGCAGGGGTCAGCACATCCGAAGTGCAATGGATGAGCCTCACCCTGGGAGAACCACCTTCGTGATCATGGTGTCTCCCCTGCCAGGTAAGTATGAGTTGGAAGGGGACAGGGTGAGGGCGGGCCGCTGGGCATCTCCCCGCAGAGCGAGGGTGGCATTCACACAGGCAAGGCCTGAGGCCGGGCGAAGCAGAGCATGGGCATTGTGGGGCGCAAGGTGACCAGCCAAGGCCCCTGTGCCCACTTTGGAAAGCGCGCAGCTACCCACAGCAGCTTCCCACAGGCCTCGGCCGGCCAGCAACATTTGCATGTCCACGCCCACCGGCAGCGCCAATCAGGGCCCTGCTTTCGCTATGCTGCACCTTGCTGACACGGGTGGGGGAAAGCCAGGGCTACAGCAAGCACACGAGAGGGCTTGGCAGGCCTAAATCGGGCCCAAAAGCAGATTTTTCAGGCCCTTTAAACTGTGCACAAGCAAAGGCTTTCGCAAGCACAACAGAGGGCTTGCCAGGTCGAAATCGGGCCCAGAAGCACGTTTCTAAGCCCTGAGCCAGCATCCCCAGGCTTGTAAATTTGCATATCTAATTGGCCCTCGCCCACTCCCCATTCCAGCCAGCTTACAGCACCCTGGACGGACCACAAGAAACGTCAAAGGGTGCTCCAGACTCCTTTTTATTTTTTTTTCCTTTTTGTCTTTCTTGAAACCAGAGATCAGGGGAAAGCGCGAACGCAGTCCCCCACTACCAGAAATTATGCAGTCGAGTATCCCGCATTTGGGGACATCGCAGGGGTCAGCACATCCGAAGTGCAATGGATGAGCCTCACCCTGGGAGAACCACCTTCGTGATCATGGTGTCTCCCCTGCCAGGTAAGTATGAGTTGGAAGGGGACAGGGTGAGGGCGGGCCGCTGGGCATCTCCCCGCAGAGCGAGGGTGGCATTCACACAGGCAAGGCCTGAGGCCGGGCGAAGCAGAGCATGGGCATTGTGGGGCGCAAGGTGACCAGCCAAGGCCCCTGTGCCCACTTTGGAAAGCGCGCAGCTACCCACAGCAGCTTCCCACAGGCCTCGGCCGGCCAGCAACATTTGCATGTCCACGCCCACCGGCAGCGCCAATCAGGGCCCTGCTTTCGCTATGCTGCACCTTGCTGACACGGGTGGGGGAAAGCCAGGGCTACAGCAAGCACACGAGAGGGCTTGGCAGGCCTAAATCGGGCCCAAAAGCAGATTTTTCAGGCCCTTTAAACTGTGCACAAGCAAAGGCTTTCGCAAGCACAACAGAGGGCTTGCCAGGTCGAAATCGGGCCCAGAAGCACGTTTCTAAGCCCTGAGCCAGCATCCCCAGGCTTGTAAATTTGCATATCTAATTGGCCCTCGCCCACTCCCCATTCCAGCCAGCTTACAGCACCCTGGACGGACCACAAGAAACGTCAAAGGGTGCTCCAGACTCCTTTTTATTTTTTTTTCCTTTTTGTCTTTCTTGAAACCAGAGATCAGGGGAAAGCGCGAACGCAGTCCCCCACTACCAGAAATTATGCAGTCGAGTATCCCGCATTTGGGGACATCGCAGGGGTCAGCACATCCGAAGTGCAATGGATGAGCCTCACCCTGGGAGAACCACCTTCGTGATCATGGTGTCTCCCCTGCCAGGTAAGTATGAGTTGGAAGGGGACAGGGTGAGGGCGGGCCGCTGGGCATCTCCCCGCAGAGCGAGGGTGGCATTCACACAGGCAAGGCCTGAGGCCGGGCGAAGCAGAGCATGGGCATTGTGGGGCGCAAGGTGACCAGCCAAGGCCCCTGTGCCCACTTTGGAAAGCGCGCAGCTACCCACAGCAGCTTCCCACAGGCCTCGGCCGGCCAGCAACATTTGCATGTCCACGCCCACCGGCAGCGCCAATCAGGGCCCTGCTTTCGCTATGCTGCACCTTGCTGACACGGGTGGGGGAAAGCCAGGGCTACAGCAAGCACACGAGAGGGCTTGGCAGGCCTAAATCGGGCCCAAAAGCAGATTTTTCAGGCCCTTTAAACTGTGCACAAGCAAAGGCTTTCGCAAGCACAACAGAGGGCTTGCCAGGTCGAAATCGGGCCCAGAAGCACGTTTCTAAGCCCTGAGCCAGCATCCCCAGGCTTGTAAATTTGCATATCTAATTGGCCCTCGCCCACTCCCCATTCCAGCCAGCTTACAGCACCCTGGACGGACCACAAGAAACGTCAAAGGGTGCTCCAGACTCCTTTTTATTTTTTTTTCCTTTTTGTCTTTCTTGAAACCAGAGATCAGGGGAAAGCGCGAACGCAGTCCCCCACTACCAGAAATTATGCAGTCGAGTATCCCGCATTTGGGGACATCGCAGGGGTCAGCACATCCGAAGTGCAATGGATGAGCCTCACCCTGGGAGAACCACCTTCGTGATCATGGTGTCTCCCCTGCCAGGTAAGTATGAGTTGGAAGGGGACAGGGTGAGGGCGGGCCGCTGGGCATCTCCCCGCAGAGCGAGGGTGGCATTCACACAGGCAAGGCCTGAGGCCGGGCGAAGCAGAGCATGGGCATTGTGGGGCGCAAGGTGACCAGCCAAGGCCCCTGTGCCCACTTTGGAAAGCGCGCAGCTACCCACAGCAGCTTCCCACAGGCCTCGGCCGGCCAGCAACATTTGCATGTCCACGCCCACCGGCAGCGCCAATCAGGGCCCTGCTTTCGCTATGCTGCACCTTGCTGACACGGGTGGGGGAAAGCCAGGGCTACAGCAAGCACAGAAGGGCGATTGCCATGTCGACTTTGGGCCCAGAAGCAGAGATTTGGGGCTTTTGAAGCCTAAGAGCTGCCACTGAGGCCGCCTCTAGAGGTATGCAGTGCCCTGTTGCCTGGCTAGGCCCCAGTCGACTGCTTGTGGCTGAAAGCCAGGGACAAACAGGCCTGCAAGCGAGCAGGGGTTCTCGCCCTGAGCCCCTCACGCCTTCCCGAACGCTCCCAAACGCTGCCGACAGAACCCTCGCCGGGCAGAGCCCTCGCCGGGCCACGGCCTGGGGTCCTCAGCCAGAGTCTGGGCCTGGGGAGGCTAGGGCGAGGCAAGAGGCTGGCAGCCAGGCCACAGCCCCAGGGGGGCGATGGAAAGGAGCAGACATGTCACCTGGCCAGGGCCTACTTCCCTGTCTCTGGATAGGTCCCCAGAGTGGGAGGCTGCAGCTATCCCATCATTCCCCAGGCTCAGTACTTAGCATGTGATTCCCTCTTGCCCACGCCCCCGCCCCCCTCCAATCCAGCCGCAGCACCCCAGAAAGAACACAGAAGACGAGAAAGGGTGCTCCAGACTCCTTTTTATTTTTTTTTCCTTTTTGTCTTTCTTGAAACCAGAGATCAGGGGAAAGCGCGAACGCAGTCCCCCACTACCAGAAATTATGCAGTCGAGTATCCCGCATTTGGGGACATCGCAGGGGTCAGCACATCCGAAGTGCAATGGATGAGCCTCACCCTGGGAGAACCACCTTCGTGATCATGGTGTCTCCCCTGCCAGGTAAGTATGAGTTGGAAGGGGACAGGGTGAGGGCGGGCCGCTGGGCATCTCCCCGCAGAGCGAGGGTGGCATTCACACAGGCAAGGCCTGAGGCCGGGCGAAGCAGAGCATGGGCATTGTGGGGCGCAAGGTGACCAGCCAAGGCCCCTGTGCCCACTTTGGAAAGCGCGCAGCTACCCACAGCAGCTTCCCACAGGCCTCGGCCGGCCAGCAACATTTGCATGTCCACGCCCACCGGCAGCGCCAATCAGGGCCCTGCTTTCGCTATGCTGCACCTTGCTGACACGGGTGGGGGAAAGCCAGGGCTACAGCAAGCACACGAGAGGGCTTGGCAGGCCTAAATCGGGCCCAAAAGCAGATTTTTCAGGCCCTTTAAACTGTGCACAAGCAAAGGCTTTCGCAAGCACAACAGAGGGCTTGCCAGGTCGAAATCGGGCCCAGAAGCACGTTTCTAAGCCCTGAGCCAGCATCCCCAGGCTTGTAAATTTGCATATCTAATTGGCCCTCGCCCACTCCCCATTCCAGCCAGCTTACAGCACCCTGGACGGACCACAAGAAACGTCAAAGGGTGCTCCAGACTCCTTTTTATTTTTTTTTCCTTTTTGTCTTTCTTGAAACCAGAGATCAGGGGAAAGCGCGAACGCAGTCCCCCACTACCAGAAATTATGCAGTCGAGTATCCCGCATTTGGGGACATCGCAGGGGTCAGCACATCCGAAGTGCAATGGATGAGCCTCACCCTGGGAGAACCACCTTCGTGATCATGGTGTCTCCCCTGCCAGGTAAGTATGAGTTGGAAGGGGACAGGGTGAGGGCGGGCCGCTGGGCATCTCCCCGCAGAGCGAGGGTGGCATTCACACAGGCAAGGCCTGAGGCCGGGCGAAGCAGAGCATGGGCATTGTGGGGCGCAAGGTGACCAGCCAAGGCCCCTGTGCCCACTTTGGAAAGCGCGCAGCTACCCACAGCAGCTTCCCACAGGCCTCGGCCGGCCAGCAACATTTGCATGTCCACGCCCACCGGCAGCGCCAATCAGGGCCCTGCTTTCGCTATGCTGCACCTTGCTGACACGGGTGGGGGAAAGCCAGGGCTACAGCAAGCACAGAAGGGCGATTGCCATGTCGACTTTGGGCCCAGAAGCAGAGATTTGGGGCTTTTGAAGCCTAAGAGCTGCCACTGAGGCCGCCTCTAGAGGTATGCAGTGCCCTGTTGCCTGGCTAGGCCCCAGTCGACTGCTTGTGGCTGAAAGCCAGGGACAAACAGGCCTGCAAGCGAGCAGGGGTTCTCGCCCTGAGCCCCTCACGCCTTCCCGAATGCTCCCAAACGCTGCCGACAGAACCCTCGCCGGGCAGAGCCCTCGCCGGGCCACGGCCTGGGGTCCTCAGCCAGAGTCTGGGCCTGGGAAGGCTAGGGCGAGGCAAGAGGCTGGCAGCCAGGCCACAGCCCCAGGGGGGCGATGGAAAGGAGCAGACATGTCACCTGGCCAGGGCCTACTTCCCTGTCTCTGGATAGGTCCCCAGAGTGGGAGGCTGCAGCTATCCCATCATTCCCCAGGCTCAGTACTTAGCATGTGATTCCCTCTTGCCCACGCCCCCGCCCCCCTCCAATCCAGCCGCAGCACCCCAGAAAGAACACAGAAGACGAGAAAGGGTGCTCCAGACTCCTTTTTATTTTTTTTTCCTTTTTGTCTTTCTTGAAACCAGAGATCAGGGGAAAGCGCGAACGCAGTCCCCCACTACCAGAAATTATGCAGTCGAGTATCCCGCATTTGGGGACATCGCAGGGGTCAGCACATCCGAAGTGCAATGGATGAGCCTCACCCTGGGAGAACCACCTTCGTGATCATGGTGTCTCCCCTGCCAGGTAAGTATGAGTTGGAAGGGGACAGGGTGAGGGCGGGCCGCTGGGCATCTCCCCGCAGAGCGAGGGTGGCATTCACACAGGCAAGGCCTGAGGCCGGGCGAAGCAGAGCATGGGCATTGTGGGGCGCAAGGTGACCAGCCAAGGCCCCTGTGCCCACTTTGGAAAGCGCGCAGCTACCCACAGCAGCTTCCCACAGGCCTCGGCCGGCCAGCAACATTTGCATGTCCACGCCCACCGGCAGCGCCAATCAGGGCCCTGCTTTCGCTATGCTGCACCTTGCTGACACGGGTGGGGGAAAGCCAGGGCTACAGCAAGCACACGAGAGGGCTTGGCAGGCCTAAATCGGGCCCAAAAGCAGATTTTTCAGGCCCTTTAAACTGTGCACAAGCAAAGGCTTTCGCAAGCACAACAGAGGGCTTGCCAGGTCGAAATCGGGCCCAGAAGCACGTTTCTAAGCCCTGAGCCAGCATCCCCAGGCTTGTAAATTTGCATATCTAATTGGCCCTCGCCCACTCCCCATTCCAGCCAGCTTACAGCACCCTGGACGGACCACAAGAAACGTCAAAGGGTGCTCCAGACTCCTTTTTATTTTTTTTTCCTTTTTGTCTTTCTTGAAACCAGAGATCAGGGGAAAGCGCGAACGCAGTCCCCCACTACCAGAAATTATGCAGTCGAGTATCCCGCATTTGGGGACATCGCAGGGGTCAGCACATCCGAAGTGCAATGGATGAGCCTCACCCTGGGAGCACCACCTTCGTGATCATGGTGTCTCCCCTGCCAGGTAAGTATGAGTTGGAAGGGGACAGGGTGAGGGCGGGCCGCTGGGCATCTCCCCGCAGAGCGAGGGTGGCATTCACACAGGCAAGGCCTGAGGCCGGGCGAAGCAGAGCATGGGCATTGTGGGGCGCAAGGTGACCAGCCAAGGCCCCTGTGCCCACTTTGGAAAGCGCGCAGCTACCCACAGCAGCTTCCCACAGGCCTCGGCCGGCCAGCAACATTTGCATGTCCACGCCCACCGGCAGCGCCAATCAGGGCCCTGCTTTCGCTATGCTGCACCTTGCTGACACGGGTGGGGGAAAGCCAGGGCTACAGCAAGCACACGAGAGGGCTTGGCAGGCCTAAATCGGGCCCAAAAGCAGATTTTTCAGGCCCTTTAAACTGTGCACAAGCAAAGGCTTTCGCAAGCACAACAGAGGGCTTGCCAGGTCGAAATCGGGCCCAGAAGCACGTTTCTAAGCCCTGAGCCAGCATCCCCAGGCTTGTAAATTTGCATATCTAATTGGCCCTCGCCCACTCCCCATTCCAGCCAGCTTACAGCACCCTGGACGGACCACAAGAAACGTCAAAGGGTGCTCCAGACTCCTTTTTATTTTTTTTTCCTTTTTGTCTTTCTTGAAACCAGAGATCAGGGGAAAGCGCGAACGCAGTCCCCCACTACCAGAAATTATGCAGTCGAGTATCCCGCATTTGGGGACATCGCAGGGGTCAGCACATCCGAAGTGCAATGGATGAGCCTCACCCTGGGAGAACCACCTTCGTGATCATGGTGTCTCCCCTGCCAGGTAAGTATGAGTTGGAAGGGGACAGGGTGAGGGCGGGCCGCTGGGCATCTCCCCGCAGAGCGAGGGTGGCATTCACACAGGCAAGGCCTGAGGCCGGGCGAAGCAGAGCATGGGCATTGTGGGGCGCAAGGTGACCAGCCAAGGCCCCTGTGCCCACTTTGGAAAGCGCGCAGCTACCCACAGCAGCTTCCCACAGGCCTCGGCCGGCCAGCAACATTTGCATGTCCACGCCCACCGGCAGCGCCAATCAGGGCCCTGCTTTCGCTATGCTGCACCTTGCTGACACGGGTGGGGGAAAGCCAGGGCTACAGCAAGCACACGAGAGGGCTTGGCAGGCCTAAATCGGGCCCAAAAGCAGATTTTTCAGGCCCTTTAAACTGTGCACAAGCAAAGGCTTTCGCAAGCACAACAGAGGGCTTGCCAGGTCGAAATCGGGCCCAGAAGCACGTTTCTAAGCCCTGAGCCAGCATCCCCAGGCTTGTAAATTTGCATATCTAATTGGCCCTCGCCCACTCCCCATTCCAGCCAGCTTACAGCACCCTGGACGGACCACAAGAAACGTCAAAGGGTGCTCCAGACTCCTTTTTATTTTTTTTTCCTTTTTGTCTTTCTTGAAACCAGAGATCAGGGGAAAGCGCGAACGCAGTCCCCCACTACCAGAAATTATGCAGTCGAGTATCCCGCATTTGGGGACATCGCAGGGGTCAGCACATCCGAAGTGCAATGGATGAGCCTCACCCTGGGAGAACCACCTTCGTGATCATGGTGTCTCCCCTGCCAGGTAAGTATGAGTTGGAAGGGGACAGGGTGAGGGCGGGCCGCTGGGCATCTCCCCGCAGAGCGAGGGTGGCATTCACACAGGCAAGGCCTGAGGCCGGGCGAAGCAGAGCATGGGCATTGTGGGGCGCAAGGTGACCAGCCAAGGCCCCTGTGCCCACTTTGGAAAGCGCGCAGCTACCCACAGCAGCTTCCCACAGGCCTCGGCCGGCCAGCAACATTTGCATGTCCACGCCCACCGGCAGCGCCAATCAGGGCCCTGCTTTCGCTATGCTGCACCTTGCTGACACGGGTGGGGGAAAGCCAGGGCTACAGCAAGCACACGAGAGGGCTTGGCAGGCCTAAATCGGGCCCAAAAGCAGATTTTTCAGGCCCTTTAAACTGTGCACAAGCAAAGGCTTTCGCAAGCACAACAGAGGGCTTGCCAGGTCGAAATCGGGCCCAGAAGCACGTTTCTAAGCCCTGAGCCAGCATCCCCAGGCTTGTAAATTTGCATATCTAATTGGCCCTCGCCCACTCCCCATTCCAGCCAGCTTACAGCACCCTGGACGGACCACAAGAAACGTCAAAGGGTGCTCCAGACTCCTTTTTATTTTTTTTTCCTTTTTGTCTTTCTTGAAACCAGAGATCAGGGGAAAGCGCGAACGCAGTCCCCCACTACCAGAAATTATGCAGTCGAGTATCCCGCATTTGGGGACATCGCAGGGGTCAGCACATCCGAAGTGCAATGGATGAGCCTCACCCTGGGAGAACCACCTTCGTGATCATGGTGTCTCCCCTGCCAGGTAAGTATGAGTTGGAAGGGGACAGGGTGAGGGCGGGCCGCTGGGCATCTCCCCGCAGAGCGAGGGTGGCATTCACACAGGCAAGGCCTGAGGCCGGGCGAAGCAGAGCATGGGCATTGTGGGGCGCAAGGTGACCAGCCAAGGCCCCTGTGCCCACTTTGGAAAGCGCGCAGCTACCCACAGCAGCTTCCCACAGGCCTCGGCCGGCCAGCAACATTTGCATGTCCACGCCCACCGGCAGCGCCAATCAGGGCCCTGCTTTCGCTATGCTGCACCTTGCTGACACGGGTGGGGGAAAGCCAGGGCTACAGCAAGCACAGAAGGGCGATTGCCATGTCGACTTTGGGCCCAGAAGCAGAGATTTGGGGCTTTTGAAGCCTAAGAGCTGCCACTGAGGCCGCCTCTAGAGGTATGCAGTGCCCTGTTGCCTGGCTAGGCCCCAGTCGACTGCTTGTGGCTGAAAGCCAGGGACAAACAGGCCTGCAAGCGAGCAGGGGTTCTCGCCCTGAGCCCCTCACGCCTTCCCGAACGCTCCCAAACGCTGCCGACAGAACCCTCGCCGGGCAGAGCCCTCGCCGGGCCACGGCCTGGGGTCCTCAGCCAGAGTCTGGGCCTGGGGAGGCTAGGGCGAGGCAAGAGGCTGGCAGCCAGGCCACAGCCCCAGGGGGGCGATGGAAAGGAGCAGACATGTCACCTGGCCAGGGCCTACTTCCCTGTCTCTGGATAGGTCCCCAGAGTGGGAGGCTGCAGCTATCCCATCATTCCCCAGGCTCAGTACTTAGCATGTGATTCCCTCTTGCCCACGCCCCCGCCCCCCTCCAATCCAGCCGCAGCACCCCAGAAAGAACACAGAAGACGAGAAAGGGTGCTCCAGACTCCTTTTTATTTTTTTTTCCTTTTTGTCTTTCTTGAAACCAGAGATCAGGGGAAAGCGCGAACGCAGTCCCCCACTACCAGAAATTATGCAGTCGAGTATCCCGCATTTGGGGACATCGCAGGGGTCAGCACATCCGAAGTGCAATGGATGAGCCTCACCCTGGGAGAACCACCTTCGTGATCATGGTGTCTCCCCTGCCAGGTAAGTATGAGTTGGAAGGGGACAGGGTGAGGGCGGGCCGCTGGGCATCTCCCCGCAGAGCGAGGGTGGCATTCACACAGGCAAGGCCTGAGGCCGGGCGAAGCAGAGCATGGGCATTGTGGGGCGCAAGGTGACCAGCCAAGGCCCCTGTGCCCACTTTGGAAAGCGCGCAGCTACCCACAGCAGCTTCCCACAGGCCTCGGCCGGCCAGCAACATTTGCATGTCCACGCCCACCGGCAGCGCCAATCAGGGCCCTGCTTTCGCTATGCTGCACCTTGCTGACACGGGTGGGGGAAAGCCAGGGCTACAGCAAGCACACGAGAGGGCTTGGCAGGCCTAAATCGGGCCCAAAAGCAGATTTTTCAGGCCCTTTAAACTGTGCACAAGCAAAGGCTTTCGCAAGCACAACAGAGGGCTTGCCAGGTCGAAATCGGGCCCAGAAGCACGTTTCTAAGCCCTGAGCCAGCATCCCCAGGCTTGTAAATTTGCATATCTAATTGGCCCTCGCCCACTCCCCATTCCAGCCAGCTTACAGCACCCTGGACGGACCACAAGAAACGTCAAAGGGTGCTCCAGACTCCTTTTTATTTTTTTTTCCTTTTTGTCTTTCTTGAAACCAGAGATCAGGGGAAAGCGCGAACGCAGTCCCCCACTACCAGAAATTATGCAGTCGAGTATCCCGCATTTGGGGACATCGCAGGGGTCAGCACATCCGAAGTGCAATGGATGAGCCTCACCCTGGGAGAACCACCTTCGTGATCATGGTGTCTCCCCTGCCAGGTAAGTATGAGTTGGAAGGGGACAGGGTGAGGGCGGGCCGCTGGGCATCTCCCCGCAGAGCGAGGGTGGCATTCACACAGGCAAGGCCTGAGGCCGGGCGAAGCAGAGCATGGGCATTGTGGGGCGCAAGGTGACCAGCCAAGGCCCCTGTGCCCACTTTGGAAAGCGCGCAGCTACCCACAGCAGCTTCCCACAGGCCTCGGCCGGCCAGCAACATTTGCATGTCCACGCCCACCGGCAGCGCCAATCAGGGCCCTGCTTTCGCTATGCTGCACCTTGCTGACACGGGTGGGGGAAAGCCAGGGCTACAGCAAGCACACGAGAGGGCTTGGCAGGCCTAAATCGGGCCCAAAAGCAGATTTTTCAGGCCCTTTAAACTGTGCACAAGCAAAGGCTTTCGCAAGCACAACAGAGGGCTTGCCAGGTCGAAATCGGGCCCAGAAGCACGTTTCTAAGCCCTGAGCCAGCATCCCCAGGCTTGTAAATTTGCATATCTAATTGGCCCTCGCCCACTCCCCATTCCAGCCAGCTTACAGCACCCTGGACGGACCACAAGAAACGTCAAAGGGTGCTCCAGACTCCTTTTTATTTTTTTTTCCTTTTTGTCTTTCTTGAAACCAGAGATCAGGGGAAAGCGCGAACGCAGTCCCCCACTACCAGAAATTATGCAGTCGAGTATCCCGCATTTGGGGACATCGCAGGGGTCAGCACATCCGAAGTGCAATGGATGAGCCTCACCCTGGGAGAACCACCTTCGTGATCATGGTGTCTCCCCTGCCAGGTAAGTATGAGTTGGAAGGGGACAGGGTGAGGGCGGGCCGCTGGGCATCTCCCCGCAGAGCGAGGGTGGCATTCACACAGGCAAGGCCTGAGGCCGGGCGAAGCAGAGCATGGGCATTGTGGGGCGCAAGGTGACCAGCCAAGGCCCCTGTGCCCACTTTGGAAAGCGCGCAGCTACCCACAGCAGCTTCCCACAGGCCTCGGCCGGCCAGCAACATTTGCATGTCCACGCCCACCGGCAGCGCCAATCAGGGCCCTGCTTTCGCTATGCTGCACCTTGCTGACACGGGTGGGGGAAAGCCAGGGCTACAGCAAGCACACGAGAGGGCTTGGCAGGCCTAAATCGGGCCCAAAAGCAGATTTTTCAGGCCCTTTAAACTGTGCACAAGCAAAGGCTTTCGCAAGCACAACAGAGGGCTTGCCAGGTCGAAATCGGGCCCAGAAGCACGTTTCTAAGCCCTGAGCCAGCATCCCCAGGCTTGTAAATTTGCATATCTAATTGGCCCTCGCCCACTCCCCATTCCAGCCAGCTTACAGCACCCTGGACGGACCACAAGAAACGTCAAAGGGTGCTCCAGACTCCTTTTTATTTTTTTTTCCTTTTTGTCTTTCTTGAAACCAGAGATCAGGGGAAAGCGCGAACGCAGTCCCCCACTACCAGAAATTATGCAGTCGAGTATCCCGCATTTGGGGACATCGCAGGGGTCAGCACATCCGAAGTGCAATGGATGAGCCTCACCCTGGGAGAACCACCTTCGTGATCATGGTGTCTCCCCTGCCAGGTAAGTATGAGTTGGAAGGGGACAGGGTGAGGGCGGGCCGCTGGGCATCTCCCCGCAGAGCGAGGGTGGCATTCACACAGGCAAGGCCTGAGGCCGGGCGAAGCAGAGCATGGGCATTGTGGGGCGCAAGGTGACCAGCCAAGGCCCCTGTGCCCACTTTGGAAAGCGCGCAGCTACCCACAGCAGCTTCCCACAGGCCTCGGCCGGCCAGCAACATTTGCATGTCCACGCCCACCGGCAGCGCCAATCAGGGCCCTGCTTTCGCTATGCTGCACCTTGCTGACACGGGTGGGGGAAAGCCAGGGCTACAGCAAGCACACGAGAGGGCTTGGCAGGCCTAAATCGGGCCCAAAAGCAGATTTTTCAGGCCCTTTAAACTGTGCACAAGCAAAGGCTTTCGCAAGCACAACAGAGGGCTTGCCAGGTCGAAATCGGGCCCAGAAGCACGTTTCTAAGCCCTGAGCCAGCATCCCCAGGCTTGTAAATTTGCATATCTAATTGGCCCTCGCCCACTCCCCATTCCAGCCAGCTTACAGCACCCTGGACGGACCACAAGAAACGTCAAAGGGTGCTCCAGACTCCTTTTTATTTTTTTTTCCTTTTTGTCTTTCTTGAAACCAGAGATCAGGGGAAAGCGCGAACGCAGTCCCCCACTACCAGAAATTATGCAGTCGAGTATCCCGCATTTGGGGACATCGCAGGGGTCAGCACATCCGAAGTGCAATGGATGAGCCTCACCCTGGGAGAACCACCTTCGTGATCATGGTGTCTCCCCTGCCAGGTAAGTATGAGTTGGAAGGGGACAGGGTGAGGGCGGGCCGCTGGGCATCTCCCCGCAGAGCGAGGGTGGCATTCACACAGGCAAGGCCTGAGGCCGGGCGAAGCAGAGCATGGGCATTGTGGGGCGCAAGGTGACCAGCCAAGGCCCCTGTGCCCACTTTGGAAAGCGCGCAGCTACCCACAGCAGCTTCCCACAGGCCTCGGCCGGCCAGCAACATTTGCATGTCCACGCCCACCGGCAGCGCCAATCAGGGCCCTGCTTTCGCTATGCTGCACCTTGCTGACACGGGTGGGGGAAAGCCAGGGCTACAGCAAGCACAGAAGGGCGATTGCCATGTCGACTTTGGGCCCAGAAGCAGAGATTTGGGGCTTTTGAAGCCTAAGAGCTGCCACTGAGGCCGCCTCTAGAGGTATGCAGTGCCCTGTTGCCTGGCTAGGCCCCAGTCGACTGCTTGTGGCTGAAAGCCAGGGACAAACAGGCCTGCAAGCGAGCAGGGGTTCTCGCCCTGAGCCCCTCACGCCTTCCCGAACGCTCCCAAACGCTGCCGACAGAACCCTCGCCGGGCAGAGCCCTCGCCGGGCCACGGCCTGGGGTCCTCAGCCAGAGTCTGGGCCTGGGGAGGCTAGGGCGAGGCAAGAGGCTGGCAGCCAGGCCACAGCCCCAGGGGGGCGATGGAAAGGAGCAGACATGTCACCTGGCCAGGGCCTACTTCCCTGTCTCTGGATAGGTCCCCAGAGTGGGAGGCTGCAGCTATCCCATCATTCCCCAGGCTCAGTACTTAGCATGTGATTCCCTCTTGCCCACGCCCCCGCCCCCCTCCAATCCAGCCGCAGCACCCCAGAAAGAACACAGAAGACGAGAAAGGGTGCTCCAGACTCCTTTTTATTTTTTTTTCCTTTTTGTCTTTCTTGAAACCAGAGATCAGGGGAAAGCGCGAACGCAGTCCCCCACTACCAGAAATTATGCAGTCGAGTATCCCGCATTTGGGGACATCGCAGGGGTCAGCACATCCGAAGTGCAATGGATGAGCCTCACCCTGGGAGAACCACCTTCGTGATCATGGTGTCTCCCCTGCCAGGTAAGTATGAGTTGGAAGGGGACAGGGTGAGGGCGGGCCGCTGGGCATCTCCCCGCAGAGCGAGGGTGGCATTCACACAGGCAAGGCCTGAGGCCGGGCGAAGCAGAGCATGGGCATTGTGGGGCGCAAGGTGACCAGCCAAGGCCCCTGTGCCCACTTTGGAAAGCGCGCAGCTACCCACAGCAGCTTCCCACAGGCCTCGGCCGGCCAGCAACATTTGCATGTCCACGCCCACCGGCAGCGCCAATCAGGGCCCTGCTTTCGCTATGCTGCACCTTGCTGACACGGGTGGGGGAAAGCCAGGGCTACAGCAAGCACACGAGAGGGCTTGGCAGGCCTAAATCGGGCCCAAAAGCAGATTTTTCAGGCCCTTTAAACTGTGCACAAGCAAAGGCTTTCGCAAGCACAACAGAGGGCTTGCCAGGTCGAAATCGGGCCCAGAAGCACGTTTCTAAGCCCTGAGCCAGCATCCCCAGGCTTGTAAATTTGCATATCTAATTGGCCCTCGCCCACTCCCCATTCCAGCCAGCTTACAGCACCCTGGACGGACCACAAGAAACGTCAAAGGGTGCTCCAGACTCCTTTTTATTTTTTTTTCCTTTTTGTCTTTCTTGAAACCAGAGATCAGGGGAAAGCGCGAACGCAGTCCCCCACTACCAGAAATTATGCAGTCGAGTATCCCGCATTTGGGGACATCGCAGGGGTCAGCACATCCGAAGTGCAATGGATGAGCCTCACCCTGGGAGAACCACCTTCGTGATCATGGTGTCTCCCCTGCCAGGTAAGTATGAGTTGGAAGGGGACAGGGTGAGGGCGGGCCGCTGGGCATCTCCCCGCAGAGCGAGGGTGGCATTCACACAGGCAAGGCCTGAGGCCGGGCGAAGCAGAGCATGGGCATTGTGGGGCGCAAGGTGACCAGCCAAGGCCCCTGTGCCCACTTTGGAAAGCGCGCAGCTACCCACAGCAGCTTCCCACAGGCCTCGGCCGGCCAGCAACATTTGCATGTCCACGCCCACCGGCAGCGCCAATCAGGGCCCTGCTTTCGCTATGCTGCACCTTGCTGACACGGGTGGGGGAAAGCCAGGGCTACAGCAAGCACAGAAGGGCGATTGCCATGTCGACTTTGGGCCCAGAAGCAGAGATTTGGGGCTTTTGAAGCCTAAGAGCTGCCACTGAGGCCGCCTCTAGAGGTATGCAGTGCCCTGTTGCCTGGCTAGGCCCCAGTCGACTGCTTGTGGCTGAAAGCCAGGGACAAACAGGCCTGCAAGCGAGCAGGGGTTCTCGCCCTGAGCCCCTCACGCCTTCCCGAATGCTCCCAAACGCTGCCGACAGAACCCTCGCCGGGCAGAGCCCTCGCCGGGCCACGGCCTGGGGTCCTCAGCCAGAGTCTGGGCCTGGGAAGGCTAGGGCGAGGCAAGAGGCTGGCAGCCAGGCCACAGCCCCAGGGGGGCGATGGAAAGGAGCAGACATGTCACCTGGCCAGGGCCTACTTCCCTGTCTCTGGATAGGTCCCCAGAGTGGGAGGCTGCAGCTATCCCATCATTCCCCAGGCTCAGTACTTAGCATGTGATTCCCTCTTGCCCACGCCCCCGCCCCCCTCCAATCCAGCCGCAGCACCCCAGAAAGAACACAGAAGACGAGAAAGGGTGCTCCAGACTCCTTTTTATTTTTTTTTCCTTTTTGTCTTTCTTGAAACCAGAGATCAGGGGAAAGCGCGAACGCAGTCCCCCACTACCAGAAATTATGCAGTCGAGTATCCCGCATTTGGGGACATCGCAGGGGTCAGCACATCCGAAGTGCAATGGATGAGCCTCACCCTGGGAGAACCACCTTCGTGATCATGGTGTCTCCCCTGCCAGGTAAGTATGAGTTGGAAGGGGACAGGGTGAGGGCGGGCCGCTGGGCATCTCCCCGCAGAGCGAGGGTGGCATTCACACAGGCAAGGCCTGAGGCCGGGCGAAGCAGAGCATGGGCATTGTGGGGCGCAAGGTGACCAGCCAAGGCCCCTGTGCCCACTTTGGAAAGCGCGCAGCTACCCACAGCAGCTTCCCACAGGCCTCGGCCGGCCAGCAACATTTGCATGTCCACGCCCACCGGCAGCGCCAATCAGGGCCCTGCTTTCGCTATGCTGCACCTTGCTGACACGGGTGGGGGAAAGCCAGGGCTACAGCAAGCACACGAGAGGGCTTGGCAGGCCTAAATCGGGCCCAAAAGCAGATTTTTCAGGCCCTTTAAACTGTGCACAAGCAAAGGCTTTCGCAAGCACAACAGAGGGCTTGCCAGGTCGAAATCGGGCCCAGAAGCACGTTTCTAAGCCCTGAGCCAGCATCCCCAGGCTTGTAAATTTGCATATCTAATTGGCCCTCGCCCACTCCCCATTCCAGCCAGCTTACAGCACCCTGGACGGACCACAAGAAACGTCAAAGGGTGCTCCAGACTCCTTTTTATTTTTTTTTCCTTTTTGTCTTTCTTGAAACCAGAGATCAGGGGAAAGCGCGAACGCAGTCCCCCACTACCAGAAATTATGCAGTCGAGTATCCCGCATTTGGGGACATCGCAGGGGTCAGCACATCCGAAGTGCAATGGATGAGCCTCACCCTGGGAGCACCACCTTCGTGATCATGGTGTCTCCCCTGCCAGGTAAGTATGAGTTGGAAGGGGACAGGGTGAGGGCGGGCCGCTGGGCATCTCCCCGCAGAGCGAGGGTGGCATTCACACAGGCAAGGCCTGAGGCCGGGCGAAGCAGAGCATGGGCATTGTGGGGCGCAAGGTGACCAGCCAAGGCCCCTGTGCCCACTTTGGAAAGCGCGCAGCTACCCACAGCAGCTTCCCACAGGCCTCGGCCGGCCAGCAACATTTGCATGTCCACGCCCACCGGCAGCGCCAATCAGGGCCCTGCTTTCGCTATGCTGCACCTTGCTGACACGGGTGGGGGAAAGCCAGGGCTACAGCAAGCACAGAAGGGCGATTGCCATGTCGACTTTGGGCCCAGAAGCAGAGATTTGGGGCTTTTGAAGCCTAAGAGCTGCCACTGAGGCCGCCTCTAGAGGTATGCAGTGCCCTGTTGCCTGGCTAGGCCCCAGTCGACTGCTTGTGGCTGAAAGCCAGGGACAAACAGGCCTGCAAGCGAGCAGGGGTTCTCGCCCTGAGCCCCTCACGCCTTCCCGAATGCTCCCAAACGCTGCCGACAGAACCCTCGCCGGGCAGAGCCCTCGCCGGGCCACGGCCTGGGGTCCTCAGCCAGAGTCTGGGCCTGGGAAGGCTAGGGCGAGGCAAGAGGCTGGCAGCCAGGCCACAGCCCCAGGGGGGCGATGGAAAGGAGCAGACATGTCACCTGGCCAGGGCCTACTTCCCTGTCTCTGGATAGGTCCCCAGAGTGGGAGGCTGCAGCTATCCCATCATTCCCCAGGCTCAGTACTTAGCATGTGATTCCCTCTTGCCCACGCCCCCGCCCCCCTCCAATCCAGCCGCAGCACCCCAGAAAGAACACAGAAGACGAGAAAGGGTGCTCCAGACTCCTTTTTATTTTTTTTTCCTTTTTGTCTTTCTTGAAACCAGAGATCAGGGGAAAGCGCGAACGCAGTCCCCCACTACCAGAAATTATGCAGTCGAGTATCCCGCATTTGGGGACATCGCAGGGGTCAGCACATCCGAAGTGCAATGGATGAGCCTCACCCTGGGAGAACCACCTTCGTGATCATGGTGTCTCCCCTGCCAGGTAAGTATGAGTTGGAAGGGGACAGGGTGAGGGCGGGCCGCTGGGCATCTCCCCGCAGAGCGAGGGTGGCATTCACACAGGCAAGGCCTGAGGCCGGGCGAAGCAGAGCATGGGCATTGTGGGGCGCAAGGTGACCAGCCAAGGCCCCTGTGCCCACTTTGGAAAGCGCGCAGCTACCCACAGCAGCTTCCCACAGGCCTCGGCCGGCCAGCAACATTTGCATGTCCACGCCCACCGGCAGCGCCAATCAGGGCCCTGCTTTCGCTATGCTGCACCTTGCTGACACGGGTGGGGGAAAGCCAGGGCTACAGCAAGCACACGAGAGGGCTTGGCAGGCCTAAATCGGGCCCAAAAGCAGATTTTTCAGGCCCTTTAAACTGTGCACAAGCAAAGGCTTTCGCAAGCACAACAGAGGGCTTGCCAGGTCGAAATCGGGCCCAGAAGCACGTTTCTAAGCCCTGAGCCAGCATCCCCAGGCTTGTAAATTTGCATATCTAATTGGCCCTCGCCCACTCCCCATTCCAGCCAGCTTACAGCACCCTGGACGGACCACAAGAAACGTCAAAGGGTGCTCCAGACTCCTTTTTATTTTTTTTTCCTTTTTGTCTTTCTTGAAACCAGAGATCAGGGGAAAGCGCGAACGCAGTCCCCCACTACCAGAAATTATGCAGTCGAGTATCCCGCATTTGGGGACATCGCAGGGGTCAGCACATCCGAAGTGCAATGGATGAGCCTCACCCTGGGAGAACCACCTTCGTGATCATGGTGTCTCCCCTGCCAGGTAAGTATGAGTTGGAAGGGGACAGGGTGAGGGCGGGCCGCTGGGCATCTCCCCGCAGAGCGAGGGTGGCATTCACACAGGCAAGGCCTGAGGCCGGGCGAAGCAGAGCATGGGCATTGTGGGGCGCAAGGTGACCAGCCAAGGCCCCTGTGCCCACTTTGGAAAGCGCGCAGCTACCCACAGCAGCTTCCCACAGGCCTCGGCCGGCCAGCAACATTTGCATGTCCACGCCCACCGGCAGCGCCAATCAGGGCCCTGCTTTCGCTATGCTGCACCTTGCTGACACGGGTGGGGGAAAGCCAGGGCTACAGCAAGCACAGAAGGGCGATTGCCATGTCGACTTTGGGCCCAGAAGCAGAGATTTGGGGCTTTTGAAGCCTAAGAGCTGCCACTGAGGCCGCCTCTAGAGGTATGCAGTGCCCTGTTGCCTGGCTAGGCCCCAGTCGACTGCTTGTGGCTGAAAGCCAGGGACAAACAGGCCTGCAAGCGAGCAGGGGTTCTCGCCCTGAGCCCCTCACGCCTTCCCGAACGCTCCCAAACGCTGCAGACAGAACCCTCGCCGGGCAGAGCCCTCGCCGGGCCACGGCCTGGGGTCCTCAGCCAGAGTCTGGGCCTGGGGAGGCTAGGGCGAGGCAAGAGGCTGGCAGCCAGGCCACAGCCCCAGGGGGGCGATGGAAAGGAGCAGACATGTCACCTGGCCAGGGCCTACTTCCCTGTCTCTGGATAGGTCCCCAGAGTGGGAGGCTGCAGCTATCCCATCATTCCCCAGGCTCAGTACTTAGCATGTGATTCCCTCTTGCCCACGCCCCCGCCCCCCTCCAATCCAGCCGCAGCACCCCAGAAAGAACACAGAAGACGAGAAAGGGTGCTCCAGACTCCTTTTTATTTTTTTTTCCTTTTTGTCTTTCTTGAAACCAGAGATCAGGGGAAAGCGCGAACGCAGTCCCCCACTACCAGAAATTATGCAGTCGAGTATCCCGCATTTGGGGACATCGCAGGGGTCAGCACATCCGAAGTGCAATGGATGAGCCTCACCCTGGGAGAACCACCTTCGTGATCATGGTGTCTCCCCTGCCAGGTAAGTATGAGTTGGAAGGGGACAGGGTGAGGGCGGGCCGCTGGGCATCTCCCCGCAGAGCGAGGGTGGCATTCACACAGGCAAGGCCTGAGGCCGGGCGAAGCAGATGCATGGGCATTGTGGGGCGCAAGGTGACCAGCCAAGGCCCCTGTGCCCACTTTGGAAAGCGCGCAGCTACCCACAGCAGCTTCCCACAGGCCTCGGCCGGCCAGCAACATTTGCATGTCCACGCCCACCGGCAGCGCCAATCAGGGCCCTGCTTTCGCTATGCTGCACCTTGCTGACACGGGTGGGGGAAAGCCAGGGCTACAGCAAGCACACGAGAGGGCTTGGCAGGCCTAAATCGGGCCCAAAAGCAGATTTTTCAGGCCCTTTAAACTGTGCACAAGCAAAGGCTTTCGCAAGAACAACAGAGGGCTTGCCAGGTCGAAATCGGGCCCAGAAGCACGTTTCTAAGCCCTGAGCCAGCATCCCCAGGCTTGTAAATTTGCATATCTAATTGGCCCTCGCCCACTCCCCATTCCAGCCAGCTTACAGCACCCTGGACGGACCACAAGAAACGTCAAAGGGTGCTCCAGACTCCTTTTTATTTTTTTTTCCTTTTTGTCTTTCTTGAAACCAGAGATCAGGGGAAAGCGCGAACGCAGTCCCCCACTACCAGAAATTATGCAGTCGAGTATCCCGCATTTGGGGACATCGCAGGGGTCAGCACATCCGAAGTGCAATGGATGAGCCTCACCCTGGGAGAACCACCTTCGTGATCATGGTGTCTCCCCTGCCAGGTAAGTATGAGTTGGAAGGGGACAGGGTGAGGGCGGGCCGCTGGGCATCTCCCCGCAGAGCGAGGGTGGCATTCACACAGGCAAGGCCTGAGGCCGGGCGAAGCAGAGCATGGGCATTGTGGGGCGCAAGGTGACCAGCCAAGGCCCCTGTGCCCACTTTGGAAAGCGCGCAGCTACCCACAGCAGCTTCCCACAGGCCTCGGTTGGCCAGCAACATTTGCATGTCCACGCCCACCGGCAGCGCCAATCAGGGCCCTGCTTTCGCTATGCTGCACCTTGCTGACACGGGTGGGGGAAAGCCAGGGCTACAGCAAGCACAGAAGGGCGATTGCCATGTCGACTTTGGGCCCAGAAGCAGAGATTTGGGGCTTTTGAAGCCTAAGAGCTGCCACTGAGGCCGCCTCTAGAGGTATGCAGTGCCCTGTTGCCTGGCTAGGCCCCAGTCGACTGCTTGTGGCTGAAAGCCAGGGACAAACAGGCCTGCAAGCGAGCAGGGGTTCTCGCCCCTCACCCCTCACCGAACGCTCCCAAACGCTGCAGACAGAACCCTCGCCGGGCAGAGCCCTCGCCGGGCCACGGCCTGGGGTCCTCAGCCAGAGTCTGGGCCTGGGAAGGCTAGGGCGAGGCAAGAGGCTGGCAGCCAGGCCACAGCCCCAGGGGGGCGATGGAAAGGAGCAGACATGTCACCTGGCCAGGGCCTACTTCCCTGTCTCTGGATAGGTCCCCAGAGTGGGAGGCTGCAGCTATCCCATCATTCCCCAGGCTCAGTACTTAGCATGTGATTCCCTCTTGCCCACGCCCCCGCCCCCCTCCAATCCAGCCGCAGCACCCCAGAAAGAACACAGAAGACGAGAAAGGGTGCTCCAGACTCCTTTTTATTTTTTTTTCCTTTTTGTCTTTCTTGAAACCAGAGATCAGGGGAAAGCGCGAACGCAGTCCCCCACTACCAGAAATTATGCAGTCGAGTATCCCGCATTTGGGGACATCGCAGGGGTCAGCACATCCGAAGTGCAATGGATGAGCCTCACCCTGGGAGAACCACCTTCGTGATCATGGTGTCTCCCCTGCCAGGTAAGTATGAGTTGGAAGGGGACAGGGTGAGGGCGGGCCGCTGGGCATCTCCCCGCAGAGCGAGGGTGGCATTCACACAGGCAAGGCCTGAGGCCGGGCGAAGCAGATGCATGGGCATTGTGGGGCGCAAGGTGACCAGCCAAGGCCCCTGTGCCCACTTTGGAAAGCGCGCAGCTACCCACAGCAGCTTCCCACAGGCCTCGGCCGGCCAGCAACATTTGCATGTCCACGCCCACCGGCAGCGCCAATCAGGGCCCTGCTTTCGCTATGCTGCACCTTGCTGACACGGGTGGGGGAAAGCCAGGGCTACAGCAAGCACACGAGAGGGCTTGGCAGGCCTAAATCGGGCCCAAAAGCAGATTTTTCAGGCCCTTTAAACTGTGCACAAGCAAAGGCTTTCGCAAGCACAACAGAGGGCTTGCCAGGTCGAAATCGGGCCCAGAAGCACGTTTCTAAGCCCTGAGCCAGCATCCCCAGGCTTGTAAATTTGCATATCTAATTGGCCCTCGCCCACTCCCCATTCCAGCCAGCTTACAGCACCCTGGACGGACCACAAGAAACGTCAAAGGGTGCTCCAGACTCCTTTTTATTTTTTTTTCCTTTTTGTCTTTCTTGAAACCAGAGATCAGGGGAAAGCGCGAACGCAGTCCCCCACTACCAGAAATTATGCAGTCGAGTATCCTGCATTTGGGGACATCGCAGGGGTCAGCACATCCGAAGTGCAATGGATGAGCCTCACCCTGGGAGAACCACCTTCGTGATCATGGTGTCTCCCCTGCCAGGTAAGTATGAGTTGGAAGGGGACAGGGTGAGGGCGGGCCGCTGGGCATCTCCCCGCAGAGCGAGGGTGGCATTCACACAGGCAAGGCCTGAGGCCGGGCGAAGCAGAGCATGGGCATTGTGGGGCGCAAGGTGACCAGCCAAGGCCCCTGTGCCCACTTTGGAAAGCGCGCAGCTACCCACAGCAGCTTCCCACAGGCCTCGGCCGGCCAGCAACATTTGCATGTCCACACCCACCGGCAGCGCCAATCAGGGCCCTGCTTTCGCTATGCTGCACCTTGCTGACACGGGTGGGGGAAAGCCAGGGCTACAGCAAGCACAGAAGGGCGATTGCCATGTCGACTTTGGGCCCAGAAGCAGAGATTTGGGGCTTTTGAAGCCTAAGAGCTGCCACTGAGGCCGCCTCTAGAGGTATGCAGTGCCCTGTTGCCTGGCTAGGCCCCAGTCGACTGCTTGTGGCTGAAAGCCAGGGACAAACAGGCCTGCAAGCGAGCAGGGGTTCTCGCCCTGAGCCCCTCACGCCTTCCCGAACGCTCCCAAACGCTGCCGACAGAACCCTCGCCGGGCAGAGCCCTCGCCGGGCCACGGCCTGGGGTCCTCAGCCAGAGTCTGGGCCTGGGGAGGCTAGGGCGAGGCAAGAGGCTGGCAGCCAGGCCACAGCCCCAGGGGGGCGATGGAAAGGAGCAGACATGTCACCTGGCCAGGGCCTACTTCCCTGTCTCTGGATAGGTCCCCAGAGTGGGAGGCTGCAGCTATCCCATCATTCCCCAGGCTCAGTACTTAGCATGTGATTCCCTCTTGCCCACGCCCCCGCCCCCCTCCAATCCAGCCGCAGCACCCCAGAAAGAACACAGAAGACGAGAAAGGGTGCTCCAGACTCCTTTTTATTTTTTTTTCCTTTTTGTCTTTCTTGAAACCAGAGATCAGGGGAAAGCGCGAACGCAGTCCCCCACTACCAGAAATTATGCAGTCGAGTATCCCGCATTTGGGGACATCGCAGGGGTCAGCACATCCGAAGTGCAATGGATGAGCCTCACCCTGGGAGAACCACCTTCGTGATCATGGTGTCTCCCCTGCCAGGTAAGTATGAGTTGGAAGGGGACAGGGTGAGGGCGGGCCGCTGGGCATCTCCCCGCAGAGCGAGGGTGGCATTCACACAGGCAAGGCCTGAGGCCGGGCGAAGCAGAGCATGGGCATTGTGGGGCGCAAGGTGACCAGCCAAGGCCCCTGTGCCCACTTTGGAAAGCGCGCAGCTACCCACAGCAGCTTCCCACAGGCCTCGGCCGGCCAGCAACATTTGCATGTCCACGCCCACCGGCAGCGCCAATCAGGGCCCTGCTTTCGCTATGCTGCACCTTGCTGACACGGGTGGGGGAAAGCCAGGGCTACAGCAAGCACACGAGAGGGCTTGGCAGGCCTAAATCGGGCCCAAAAGCAGATTTTTCAGGCCCTTTAAACTGTGCACAAGCAAAGGCTTTCGCAAGCACAACAGAGGGCTTGCCAGGTCGAAATCGGGCCCAGAAGCACGTTTCTAAGCCCTGAGCCAGCATCCCCAGGCTTGTAAATTTGCATATCTAATTGGCCCTCGCCCACTCACCATTCCAGCCAGCTTACAGCACCCTGGACGGACCACAAGAAACGTCAAAGGGTGCTCCAGACTCCTTTTTTTTTTTTTTTCCTTTTTGTCTTTCTTGAAACCAGAGATCAGGGGAAAGCGCGAACGCAGTCCCCCACTACCAGAAATTATGCAGTCGAGTATCCCGCATTTGGGGACATCGCAGGGGTCAGCACATCCGAAGTGCAATGGATGAGCCTCACCCTGGGAGAACCACCTTCGTGATCATGGTGTCTCCCCTGCCAGGTAAGTATGAGTTGGAAGGGGACAGGGTGAGGGCGGGCCGCTGGGCATCTCCCCGCAGAGCGAGGGTGGCATTCACACAGGCAAGGCCTGAGGCCGGGCGAAGCAGAGCATGGGCATTGTGGGGCGCAAGGTGACCAGCCAAGGCCCCTGTGCCCACTTTGGAAAGCGCGCAGCTACCCACAGCAGCTTCCCACAGGCCTCGGCCGGCCAGCAACATTTGCATGTCCACACCCACCGGCAGCGCCAATCAGGGCCCTGCTTTCGCTATGCTGCACCTTGCTGACACGGGTGGGGGAAAGCCAGGGCTACAGCAAGCACAGAAGGGCGATTGCCATGTCGACTTTGGGCCCAGAAGCAGAGATTTGGGGCTTTTGAAGCCTAAGAGCTGCCACTGAGGCCGCCTCTAGAGGTATGCAGTGCCCTGTTGCCTGGCTAGGCCCCAGTCGACTGCTTGTGGCTGAAAGCCAGGGACAAACAGGCCTGCAAGCGAGCAGGGGTTCTCGCCCTGAGCCCCTCACGCCTTCCCGAACGCTCCCAAACGCTGCCGACAGAACCCTCGCCGGGCAGAGCCCTCGCCGGGCCACGGCCTGGGGTCCTCAGCCAGAGTCTGGGCCTGGGGAGGCTAGGGCGAGGCAAGAGGCTGGCAGCCAGGCCACAGCCCCAGGGGGGCGATGGAAAGGAGCAGACATGTCACCTGGCCAGGGCCTACTTCCCTGTCTCTGGATAGGTCCCCAGAGTGGGAGGCTGCAGCTATCCCATCATTCCCCAGGCTCAGTACTTAGCATGTGATTCCCTCTTGCCCACGCCCCCGCCCCCCTCCAATCCAGCCGCAGCACCCCAGAAAGAACACAGAAGACGAGAAAGGGTGCTCCAGACTCCTTTTTATTTTTTTTTCCTTTTTGTCTTTCTTGAAACCAGAGATCAGGGGAAAGCGCGAACGCAGTCCCCCACTACCAGAAATTATGCAGTCGAGTATCCCGCATTTGGGGACATCGCAGGGGTCAGCACATCCGAAGTGCAATGGATGAGCCTCACCCTGGGAGAACCACCTTCGTGATCATGGTGTCTCCCCTGCCAGGTAAGTATGAGTTGGAAGGGGACAGGGTGAGGGCGGGCCGCTGGGCATCTCCCCGCAGAGCGAGGGTGGCATTCACACAGGCAAGGCCTGAGGCCGGGCGAAGCAGAGCATGGGCATTGTGGGGCGCAAGGTGACCAGCCAAGGCCCCTGTGCCCACTTTGGAAAGCGCGCAGCTACCCACAGCAGCTTCCCACAGGCCTCGGCCGGCCAGCAACATTTGCATGTCCACGCCCACCGGCAGCGCCAATCAGGGCCCTGCTTTCGCTATGCTGCACCTTGCTGACACGGGTGGGGGAAAGCCAGGGCTACAGCAAGCACACGAGAGGGCTTGGCAGGCCTAAATCGGGCCCAAAAGCAGATTTTTCAGGCCCTTTAAACTGTGCACAAGCAAAGGCTTTCGCAAGCACAACAGAGGGCTTGCCAGGTCGAAATCGGGCCCAGAAGCACGTTTCTAAGCCCTGAGCCAGCATCCCCAGGCTTGTAAATTTGCATATCTAATTGGCCCTCGCCCACTCACCATTCCAGCCAGCTTACAGCACCCTGGACGGACCACAAGAAACGTCAAAGGGTGCTCCAGACTCCTTTTTTTTTTTTTTTCCTTTTTGTCTTTCTTGAAACCAGAGATCAGGGGAAAGCGCGAACGCAGTCCCCCACTACCAGAAATTATGCAGTCGAGTATCCCGCATTTGGGGACATCGCAGGGGTCAGCACATCCGAAGTGCAATGGATGAGCCTCACCCTGGGAGAACCACCTTCGTGATCATGGTGTCTCCCCTGCCAGGTAAGTATGAGTTGGAAGGGGACAGGGTGAGGGCGGGCCGCTGGGCATCTCCCCGCAGAGCGAGGGTGGCATTCACACAGGCAAGGCCTGAGGCCGGGCGAAGCAGAGCATGGGCATTGTGGGGCGCAAGGTGACCAGCCAAGGCCCCTGTGCCCACTTTGGAAAGCGCGCAGCTACCCACAGCAGCTTCCCACAGGCCTCGGCCGGCCAGCAACATTTGCATGTCCACACCCACCGGCAGCGCCAATCAGGGCCCTGCTTTCGCTATGCTGCACCTTGCTGACACGGGTGGGGGAAAGCCAGGGCTACAGCAAGCACAGAAGGGCGATTGCCATGTCGACTTTGGGCCCAGAAGCAGAGATTTGGGGCTTTTGAAGCCTAAGAGCTGCCACTGAGGCCGCCTCTAGAGGTATGCAGTGCCCTGTTGCCTGGCTAGGCCCCAGTCGACTGCTTGTGGCTGAAAGCCAGGGACAAACAGGCCTGCAAGCGAGCAGGGGTTCTCGCCCTGAGCCCCTCACGCCTTCCCGAACGCTCCCAAACGCTGCCGACAGAACCCTCGCCGGGCAGAGCCCTCGCCGGGCCACGGCCTGGGGTCCTCAGCCAGAGTCTGGGCCTGGGGAGGCTAGGGCGAGGCAAGAGGCTGGCAGCCAGGCCACAGCCCCAGGGGGGCGATGGAAAGGAGCAGACATGTCACCTGGCCAGGGCCTACTTCCCTGTCTCTGGATAGGTCCCCAGAGTGGGAGGCTGCAGCTATCCCATCATTCCCCAGGCTCAGTACTTAGCATGTGATTCCCTCTTGCCCCCGCCCCCGCCCCCCTCCAATCCAGCCGCAGCACCCCAGAAAGAACACAGAAGACGAGAAAGGGTGCTCCAGACTCCTTTTTATTTTTTTTTCCTTTTTGTCTTTCTTGAAACCAGAGATCAGGGGAAAGCGCGAACGCAGTCCCCCACTACCAGAAATTATGCAGTCGAGTATCCCGCATTTGGGGACATCGCAGGGGTCAGCACATCCGAAGTGCAATGGATGAGCCTCACCCTGGGAGAACCACCTTCGTGATCATGGTGTCTCCCCTGCCAGGTAAGTATGAGTTGGAAGGGGACAGGGCGAGGGCGGGCCGCTGAGCATCTCCCCGCAGAGCGAGGGTGGCATTCACACAGGCAAGGCCTGAGGCCGGGCGAAGCAGAGCATGGGCATTGTGGGGCGCAAGGTGACCAGCCAAGGCCCCTGTGCCCACTTTGGAAAGCGCGCAGCTACCCACAGCAGCTTCCCACAGGCCTCGGCCGGCCAGCAACATTTGCATGTCCACGCCCACCGGCAGCGCCAATCAGGGCCCTGCTTTCGCTATGCTGCACCTTGCTGACACGGGTGGGGGAAAGCCAGGGCTACAGCAAGCACAGAAGGGCGATTGCCATGTCGACTTTGGGCCCAGAAGCAGAGATTTGGGGCTTTTGAAGCCTAAGAGCTGCCACTGAGGCCGCCTCTAGAGGTATGCAGTGCCCTGTTGCCTGGCTAGGCCCCAGTCGACTGCTTGTGGCTGAAAGCCAGGGACAAACAGGCCTGCAAGCGAGCAGGGGTTCTCGCCCTGAGCCCCTCACGCCTTCCCGAACGCTCCCAAACGCTGCCGACAGAACCCTCGCCGGGCAGAGCCCTCGCCGGGCCACGGCCTGGGGTCCTCAGCCAGAGTCTGGGCCTGGGGAGGCTAGGGCGAGGCAAGAGGCTGGCAGCCAGGCCACAGCCCCAGGGGGGCGATGGAAAGGAGCAGACATGTCACCTGGCCAGGGCCTACTTCCCTGTCTCTGGATAGGTCCCCAGAGTGGGAGGCTGCAGCTATCCCATCATTCCCCAGGCTCAGTACTTAGCATGTGATTCCCTCTTGCCCCCGCCCCCGCCCCCCTCCAATCCAGCCGCAGCACCCCAGAAAGAACACAGAAGACGAGAAAGGGTGCTCCAGACTCCTTTTTATTTTTTTTTCCTTTTTGTCTTTCTTGAAACCAGAGATCAGGGGAAAGCGCGAACGCAGTCCCCCACTACCAGAAATTATGCAGTCGAGTATCCCGCATTTGGGGACATCGCAGGGGTCAGCACATCCGAAGTGCAATGGATGAGCCTCACCCTGGGAGAACCACCTTCGTGATCATGGTGTCTCCCCTGCCAGGTAAGTATGAGTTGGAAGGGGACAGGGCGAGGGCGGGCCGCTGAGCATCTCCCCGCAGAGCGAGGGTGGCATTCACACAGGCAAGGCCTGAGGCCGGGCGAAGCAGAGCATGGGCATTGTGGGGCGCAAGGTGACCAGCCAAGGCCCCTGTGCCCACTTTGGAAAGCGCGCAGCTACCCACAGCAGCTTCCCACAGGCCTCGGCCGGCCAGCAACATTTGCATGTCCACGCCCACCGGCAGCGCCAATCAGGGCCCTGCTTTCGCTATGCTGCACCTTGCTGACACGGGTGGGGGAAAGCCAGGGCTACAGCAAGCACAGAAGGGCGATTGCCATGTCGACTTTGGGCCCAGAAGCAGAGATTTGGGGCTTTTGAAGCCTAAGAGCTGCCACTGAGGCCGCCTCTAGAGGTATGCAGTGCCCTGTTGCCTGGCTAGGCCCCAGTCGACTGCTTGTGGCTGAAAGCCAGGGACAAACAGGCCTGCAAGCGAGCAGGGGTTCTCGCCCTGAGCCCCTCACGCCTTCCCGAACGCTCCCAAACGCTGCCGACAGAACCCTCGCCGGGCAGAGCCCTCGCCGGGCCACGGCCTGGGGTCCTCAGCCAGAGTCTGGGCCTGGGGAGGCTAGGGCGAGGCAAGAGGCTGGCAGCCAGGCCACAGCCCCAGGGGGGCGATGGAAAGGAGCAGACATGTCACCTGGCCAGGGCCTACTTCCCTGTCTCTGGATAGGTCCCCAGAGTGGGAGGCTGCAGCTATCCCATCATTCCCCAGGCTCAGTACTTAGCATGTGATTCCCTCTTGCCCACGCCCCCGCCCCCCTCCAATCCAGCCGCAGCACCCCAGAAAGAACACAGAAGACGAGAAAGGGTGCTCCAGACTCCTTTTTATTTTTTTTTCCTTTTTGTCTTTCTTGAAACCAGAGATCAGGGGAAAGCGCGAACGCAGTCCCCCACTACCAGAAATTATGCAGTCGAGTATCCCGCATTTGGGGACATCGCAGGGGTCAGCACATCCGAAGTGCAATGGATGAGCCTCACCCTGGGAGAACCACCTTCGTGATCATGGTGTCTCCCCTGCCAGGTAAGTATGAGTTGGAAGGGGACAGGGTGAGGGCGGGCCGCTGGGCATCTCCCCGCAGAGCGAGGGTGGCATTCACACAGGCAAGGCCTGAGGCCGGGCGAAGCAGAGCATGGGCATTGTGGGGCGCAAGGTGACCAGCCAAGGCCCCTGTGCCCACTTTGGAAAGCGCGCAGCTACCCACAGCAGCTTCCCACAGGCCTCGGCCGGCCAGCAACATTTGCATGTCCACGCCCACCGGCAGCGCCAATCAGGGCCCTGCTTTCGCTATGCTGCACCTTGCTGACACGGGTGGGGGAAAGCCAGGGCTACAGCAAGCACACGAGAGGGCTTGGCAGGCCTAAATCGGGCCCAAAAGCAGATTTTTCAGGCCCTTTAAACTGTGCACAAGCAAAGGCTTTCGCAAGCACAACAGAGGGCTTGCCAGGTCGAAATCGGGCCCAGAAGCACGTTTCTAAGCCCTGAGCCAGCATCCCCAGGCTTGTAAATTTGCATATCTAATTGGCCCTCGCCCACTCACCATTCCAGCCAGCTTACAGCACCCTGGACGGACCACAAGAAACGTCAAAGGGTGCTCCAGACTCCTTTTTTTTTTTTTTTCCTTTTTGTCTTTCTTGAAACCAGAGATCAGGGGAAAGCGCGAACGCAGTCCCCCACTACCAGAAATTATGCAGTCGAGTATCCCGCATTTGGGGACATCGCAGGGGTCAGCACATCCGAAGTGCAATGGATGAGCCTCACCCTGGGAGAACCACCTTCGTGATCATGGTGTCTCCCCTGCCAGGTAAGTATGAGTTGGAAGGGGACAGGGTGAGGGCGGGCCGCTGGGCATCTCCCCGCAGAGCGAGGGTGGCATTCACACAGGCAAGGCCTGAGGCCGGGCGAAGCAGAGCATGGGCATTGTGGGGCGCAAGGTGACCAGCCAAGGCCCCTGTGCCCACTTTGGAAAGCGCGCAGCTACCCACAGCAGCTTCCCACAGGCCTCGGCCGGCCAGCAACATTTGCATGTCCACACCCACCGGCAGCGCCAATCAGGGCCCTGCTTTCGCTATGCTGCACCTTGCTGACACGGGTGGGGGAAAGCCAGGGCTACAGCAAGCACAGAAGGGCGATTGCCATGTCGACTTTGGGCCCAGAAGCAGAGATTTGGGGCTTTTGAAGCCTAAGAGCTGCCACTGAGGCCGCCTCTAGAGGTATGCAGTGCCCTGTTGCCTGGCTAGGCCCCAGTCGACTGCTTGTGGCTGAAAGCCAGGGACAAACAGGCCTGCAAGCGAGCAGGGGTTCTCGCCCTGAGCCCCTCACGCCTTCCCGAACGCTCCCAAACGCTGCCGACAGAACCCTCGCCGGGCAGAGCCCTCGCCGGGCCACGGCCTGGGGTCCTCAGCCAGAGTCTGGGCCTGGGGAGGCTAGGGCGAGGCAAGAGGCTGGCAGCCAGGCCACAGCCCCAGGGGGGCGATGGAAAGGAGCAGACATGTCACCTGGCCAGGGCCTACTTCCCTGTCTCTGGATAGGTCCCCAGAGTGGGAGGCTGCAGCTATCCCATCATTCCCCAGGCTCAGTACTTAGCATGTGATTCCCTCTTGCCCACGCCCCCGCCCCCCTCCAATCCAGCCGCAGCACCCCAGAAAGAACACAGAAGACGAGAAAGGGTGCTCCAGACTCCTTTTTATTTTTTTTTCCTTTTTGTCTTTCTTGAAACCAGAGATCAGGGGAAAGCGCGAACGCAGTCCCCCACTACCAGAAATTATGCAGTCGAGTATCCCGCATTTGGGGACATCGCAGGGGTCAGCACATCCGAAGTGCAATGGATGAGCCTCACCCTGGGAGAACCACCTTCGTGATCATGGTGTCTCCCCTGCCAGGTAAGTATGAGTTGGAAGGGGACAGGGCGAGGGCGGGCCGCTGAGCATCTCCCCGCAGAGCGAGGGTGGCATTCACACAGGCAAGGCCTGAGGCCGGGCGAAGCAGAGCATGGGCATTGTGGGGCGCAAGGTGACCAGCCAAGGCCCCTGTGCCCACTTTGGAAAGCGCGCAGCTACCCACAGCAGCTTCCCACAGGCCTCGGCCGGCCAGCAACATTTGCATGTCCACGCCCACCGGCAGCGCCAATCAGGGCCCTGCTTTCGCTATGCTGCACCTTGCTGACACGGGTGGGGGAAAGCCAGGGCTACAGCAAGCACAGAAGGGCGATTGCCATGTCGACTTTGGGCCCAGAAGCAGAGATTTGGGGCTTTTGAAGCCTAAGAGCTGCCACTGAGGCCGCCTCTAGAGGTATGCAGTGCCCTGTTGCCTGGCTAGGCCCCAGTCGACTGCTTGTGGCTGAAAGCCAGGGACAAACAGGCCTGCAAGCGAGCAGGGGTTCTCGCCCTGAGCCCCTCACGCCTTCCCGAACGCTCCCAAACGCTGCCGACAGAACCCTCGCCGGGCAGAGCCCTCGCCGGGCCACGGCCTGGGGTCCTCAGCCAGAGTCTGGGCCTGGGGAGGCTAGGGCGAGGCAAGAGGCTGGCAGCCAGGCCACAGCCCCAGGGGGGCGATGGAAAGGAGCAGACATGTCACCTGGCCAGGGCCTACTTCCCTGTCTCTGGATAGGTCCCCAGAGTGGGAGGCTGCAGCTATCCCATCATTCCCCAGGCTCAGTACTTAGCATGTGATTCCCTCTTGCCCACGCCCCCGCCCCCCTCCAATCCAGCCGCAGCACCCCAGAAAGAACACAGAAGACGAGAAAGGGTGCTCCAGACTCCTTTTTATTTTTTTTTCCTTTTTGTCTTTCTTGAAACCAGAGATCAGGGGAAAGCGCGAACGCAGTCCCCCACTACCAGAAATTATGCAGTCGAGTATCCCGCATTTGGGGACATCGCAGGGGTCAGCACATCCGAAGTGCAATGGATGAGCCTCACCCTGGGAGAACCACCTTCGTGATCATGGTGTCTCCCCTGCCAGGTAAGTATGAGTTGGAAGGGGACAGGGCGAGGGCGGGCCGCTGAGCATCTCCCCGCAGAGCGAGGGTGGCATTCACACAGGCAAGGCCTGAGGCCGGGCGAAGCAGAGCATGGGCATTGTGGGGCGCAAGGTGACCAGCCAAGGCCCCTGTGCCCACTTTGGAAAGCGCGCAGCTACCCACAGCAGCTTCCCACAGGCCTCGGCCGGCCAGCAACATTTGCATGTCCACGCCCACCGGCAGCGCCAATCAGGGCCCTGCTTTCGCTATGCTGCACCTTGCTGACACGGGTGGGGGAAAGCCAGGGCTACAGCAAGCACACGAGAGGGCTTGGCAGGCCTAAATCGGGCCCAAAAGCAGATTTTTCAGGCCCTTTAAACTGTGCACAAGCAAAGGCTTTCGCAAGCACAACAGAGGGCTTGCCAGGTCGAAATCGGGCCCAGAAGCACGTTTCTAAGCCCTGAGCCAGCATCCCCAGGCTTGTAAATTTGCATATCTAATTGGCCCTCGCCCACTCCCCATTCCAGCCAGCTTACAGCACCCTGGACGGACCACAAGAAACGTCAAAGGGTGCTCCAGACTCCTTTTTATTTTTTTTTCCTTTTTGTCTTTCTTGAAACCAGAGATCAGGGGAAAGCGCGAACGCAGTCCCCCACTACCAGAAATTATGCAGTCGAGTATCCCGCATTTGGGGACATCGCAGGGGTCAGCACATCCGAAGTGCAATGGATGAGCCTCACCCTGGGAGAACCACCTTCGTGATCATGGTGTCTCCCCTGCCAGGTAAGTATGAGTTGGAAGGGGACAGGGTGAGGGCGGGCCGCTGGGCATCTCCCCGCAGAGCGAGGGTGGCATTCACACAGGCAAGGCCTGAGGCCGGGCGAAGCAGAGCATGGGCATTGTGGGGCGCAAGGTGACCAGCCAAGGCCCCTGTGCCCACTTTGGAAAGCGCGCAGCTACCCACAGCAGCTTCCCACAGGCCTCGGCCGGCCAGCAACATTTGCATGTCCACGCCCACCGGCAGCGCCAATCAGGGCCCTGCTTTCGCTATGCTGCACCTTGCTGACACGGGTGGGGGAAAGCCAGGGCTACAGCAAGCACAGAAGGGCGATTGCCATGTCGACTTTGGGCCCAGAAGCAGAGATTTGGGGCTTTTGAAGCCTAAGAGCTGCCACTGAGGCCGCCTCTAGAGGTATGCAGTGCCCTGTTGCCTGGCTAGGCCCCAGTCGACTGCTTGTGGCTGAAAGCCAGGGACAAACAGGCCTGCAAGCGAGCAGGGGTTCTCGCCCTGAGCCCCTCACGCCTTCCCGAACGCTCCCAAACGCTGCAGACAGAACCCTCGCCGGGCAGAGCCCTCGCCGGGCCACGGCCTGGGGTCCTCAGCCAGAGTCTCGGCCTGGGAAGGCTAGGGCGAGGCAAGAGGCTGGCAGCCAGGCCACAGCCCCAGGGGGGCGATGGAAAGGAGCAGACATGTCACCTGGCCAGGGCCTACTTCCCTGTCTCTGGATAGGTCCCCAGAGTGGGAGGCTGCAGCTATCCCATCATTCCCCAGGCTCAGTACTTAGCATGTGATTCCCTCTTGCCCACGCCCCCGCCCCCCTCCAATCCAGCCGCAGCACCCCAGAAAGAACACAGAAGACGAGAAAGGGTGCTCCAGACTCCTTTTTATTTTTTTTTCCTTTTTGTCTTTCTTGAAACCAGAGATCAGGGGAAAGCGCGAACGCAGTCCCCCACTACCAGAAATTATGCAGTCGAGTATCCCGCATTTGGGGACATCGCAGGGGTCAGCACATCCGAAGTGCAATGGATGAGCCTCACCCTGGGAGAACCACCTTCGTGATCATGGTGTCTCCCCTGCCAGGTAAGTATGAGTTGGAAGGGGACAGGGTGAGGGCGGGCCGCTGGGCATCTCCCCGCAGAGCGAGGGTGGCATTCACACAGGCAAGGCCTGAGGCCGGGCGAAGCAGAGCATGGGCATTGTGGGGCGCAAGGTGACCAGCCAAGGCCCCTGTGCCCACTTTGGAAAGCGCGCAGCTACCCACAGCAGCTTCCCACAGGCCTCGGCCGGCCAGCAACATTTGCATGTCCACGCCCACCGGCAGCGCCAATCAGGGCCCTGCTTTCGCTATGCTGCACCTTGCTGACACGGGTGGGGGAAAGCCAGGGCTACAGCAAGCACACAAGAGGGCTTGGCAGGCCTAAATCGGGCCCAAAAGCAGATTTTTCAGGCCCTTTAAACTGTGCACAAGCAAAGGCTTTCGCAAGCACAACAGAGGGCTTGCCAGGTCGAAATCGGGCCCAGAAGCACGTTTCTAAGCCCTGAGCCAGCATCCCCAGGCTTGTAAATTTGCATATCTAATTGGCCCTCGCCCACTCCCCATTCCAGCCAGCTTACAGCACCCTGGACGGACCACAAGAAACGTCAAAGGGTGCTCCAGACTCCTTTTTATTTTTTTTTCCTTTTTGTCTTTCTTGAAACCAGAGATCAGGGGAAAGCGCGAACGCAGTCCCCCACTACCAGAAATTATGCAGTCGAGTATCCCGCATTTGGGGACATCGCAGGGGTCAGCACATCCGAAGTGCAATGGATGAGCCTCACCCTGGGAGAACCACCTTCGTGATCATGGTGTCTCCCCTGCCAGGTAAGTATGAGTTGGAAGGGGACAGGGTGAGGGCGGGCCGCTGGGCATCTCCCCGCAGAGCGAGGGTGGCATTCACACAGGCAAGGCCTGAGGCCGGGCGAAGCAGAGCATGGGCATTGTGGGGCGCAAGGTGACCAGCCAAGGCCCCTGTGCCCACTTTGGAAAGCGCGCAGCTACCCACAGCAGCTTCCCACAGGCCTCGGCCGGCCAGCAACATTTGCATGTCCACACCCACCGGCAGCGCCAATCAGGGCCCTGCTTTCGCTATGCTGCACCTTGCTGACACGGGTGGGGGAAAGCCAGGGCTACAGCAAGCACAGAAGGGCGATTGCCATGTCGACTTTGGGCCCAGAAGCAGAGATTTGGGGCTTTTGAAGCCTAAGAGCTGCCACTGAGGCCGCCTCTAGAGGTATGCAGTGCCCTGTTGCCTGGCTAGGCCCCAGTCGACTGCTTGTGGCTGAAAGCCAGGGACAAACAGGCCTGCAAGCGAGCAGGGGTTCTCGCCCTGAGCCCCTCACGCCTTCCCGAACGCTCCCAAACGCTGCCGACAGAACCCTCGCCGGGCAGAGCCCTCGCCGGGCCACGGCCTGGGGTCCTCAGCCAGAGTCTGGGCCTGGGGAGGCTAGGGCGAGGCAAGAGGCTGGCAGCCAGGCCACAGCCCCAGGGGGGCGATGGAAAGGAGCAGACATGTCACCTGGCCAGGGCCTACTTCCCTGTCTCTGGATAGGTCCCCAGAGTGGGAGGCTGCAGCTATCCCATCATTCCCCAGGCTCAGTACTTAGCATGTGATTCCCTCTTGCCCACGCCCCCGCCCCCCTCCAATCCAGCCGCAGCACCCCAGAAAGAACACAGAAGACGAGAAAGGGTGCTCCAGACTCCTTTTTATTTTTTTTTCCTTTTTGTCTTTCTTGAAACCAGAGATCAGGGGAAAGCGCGAACGCAGTCCCCCACTACCAGAAATTATGCAGTCGAGTATCCCGCATTTGGGGACATCGCAGGGGTCAGCACATCCGAAGTGCAATGGATGAGCCTCACCCTGGGAGAACCACCTTCGTGATCATGGTGTCTCCCCTGCCAGGTAAGTATGAGTTGGAAGGGGACAGGGCGAGGGCGGGCCGCTGAGCATCTCCCCGCAGAGCGAGGGTGGCATTCACACAGGCAAGGCCTGAGGCCGGGCGAAGCAGAGCATGGGCATTGTGGGGCGCAAGGTGACCAGCCAAGGCCCCTGTGCCCACTTTGGAAAGCGCGCAGCTACCCACAGCAGCTTCCCACAGGCCTCGGCCGGCCAGCAACATTTGCATGTCCACGCCCACCGGCAGCGCCAATCAGGGCCCTGCTTTCGCTATGCTGCACCTTGCTGACACGGGTGGGGGAAAGCCAGGGCTACAGCAAGCACAGAAGGGCGATTGCCATGTCGACTTTGGGCCCAGAAGCAGAGATTTGGGGCTTTTGAAGCCTAAGAGCTGCCACTGAGGCCGCCTCTAGAGGTATGCAGTGCCCTGTTGCCTGGCTAGGCCCCAGTCGACTGCTTGTGGCTGAAAGCCAGGGACAAACAGGCCTGCAAGCGAGCAGGGGTTCTCGCCCTGAGCCCCTCACGCCTTCCCGAACGCTCCCAAACGCTGCCGACAGAACCCTCGCCGGGCAGAGCCCTCGCCGGGCCACGGCCTGGGGTCCTCAGCCAGAGTCTGGGCCTGGGGAGGCTAGGGCGAGGCAAGAGGCTGGCAGCCAGGCCACAGCCCCAGGGGGGCGATGGAAAGGAGCAGACATGTCACCTGGCCAGGGCCTACTTCCCTGTCTCTGGATAGGTCCCCAGAGTGGGAGGCTGCAGCTATCCCATCATTCCCCAGGCTCAGTACTTAGCATGTGATTCCCTCTTGCCCACGCCCCCGCCCCCCTCCAATCCAGCCGCAGCACCCCAGAAAGAACACAGAAGACGAGAAAGGGTGCTCCAGACTCCTTTTTATTTTTTTTTCCTTTTTGTCTTTCTTGAAACCAGAGATCAGGGGAAAGCGCGAACGCAGTCCCCCACTACCAGAAATTATGCAGTCGAGTATCCCGCATTTGGGGACATCGCAGGGGTCAGCACATCCGAAGTGCAATGGATGAGCCTCACCCTGGGAGAACCACCTTCGTGATCATGGTGTCTCCCCTGCCAGGTAAGTATGAGTTGGAAGGGGACAGGGCGAGGGCGGGCCGCTGAGCATCTCCCCGCAGAGCGAGGGTGGCATTCACACAGGCAAGGCCTGAGGCCGGGCGAAGCAGAGCATGGGCATTGTGGGGCGCAAGGTGACCAGCCAAGGCCCCTGTGCCCACTTTGGAAAGCGCGCAGCTACCCACAGCAGCTTCCCACAGGCCTCGGCCGGCCAGCAACATTTGCATGTCCACGCCCACCGGCAGCGCCAATCAGGGCCCTGCTTTCGCTATGCTGCACCTTGCTGACACGGGTGGGGGAAAGCCAGGGCTACAGCAAGCACAGAAGGGCGATTGCCATGTCGACTTTGGGCCCAGAAGCAGAGATTTGGGGCTTTTGAAGCCTAAGAGCTGCCACTGAGGCCGCCTCTAGAGGTATGCAGTGCCCTGTTGCCTGGCTAGGCCCCAGTCGACTGCTTGTGGCTGAAAGCCAGGGACAAACAGGCCTGCAAGCGAGCAGGGGTTCTCGCCCTGAGCCCCTCACGCCTTCCCGAACGCTCCCAAACGCTGCCGACAGAACCCTCGCCGGGCAGAGCCCTCGCCGGGCCACGGCCTGGGGTCCTCAGCCAGAGTCTGGGCCTGGGGAGGCTAGGGCGAGGCAAGAGGCTGGCAGCCAGGCCACAGCCCCAGGGGGGCGATGGAAAGGAGCAGACATGTCACCTGGCCAGGGCCTACTTCCCTGTCTCTGGATAGGTCCCCAGAGTGGGAGGCTGCAGCTATCCCATCATTCCCCAGGCTCAGTACTTAGCATGTGATTCCCTCTTGCCCACGCCCCCGCCCCCCTCCAATCCAGCCGCAGCACCCCAGAAAGAACACAGAAGACGAGAAAGGGTGCTCCAGACTCCTTTTTATTTTTTTTTCCTTTTTGTCTTTCTTGAAACCAGAGATCAGGGGAAAGCGCGAACGCAGTCCCCCACTACCAGAAATTATGCAGTCGAGTATCCCGCATTTGGGGACATCGCAGGGGTCAGCACATCCGAAGTGCAATGGATGAGCCTCACCCTGGGAGAACCACCTTCGTGATCATGGTGTCTCCCCTGCCAGGTAAGTATGAGTTGGAAGGGGACAGGGTGAGGGCGGGCCGCTGGGCATCTCCCCGCAGAGCGAGGGTGGCATTCACACAGGCAAGGCCTGAGGCCGGGCGAAGCAGAGCATGGGCATTGTGGGGCGCAAGGTGACCAGCCAAGGCCCCTGTGCCCACTTTGGAAAGCGCGCAGCTACCCACAGCAGCTTCCCACAGGCCTCGGCCGGCCAGCAACATTTGCATGTCCACGCCCACCGGCAGCGCCAATCAGGGCCCTGCTTTCGCTATGCTGCACCTTGCTGACACGGGTGGGGGAAAGCCAGGGCTACAGCAAGCACACGAGAGGGCTTGGCAGGCCTAAATCGGGCCCAAAAGCAGATTTTTCAGGCCCTTTAAACTGTGCACAAGCAAAGGCTTTCGCAAGCACAACAGAGGGCTTGCCAGGTCGAAATCGGGCCCAGAAGCACGTTTCTAAGCCCTGAGCCAGCATCCCCAGGCTTGTAAATTTGCATATCTAATTGGCCCTCGCCCACTCACCATTCCAGCCAGCTTACAGCACCCTGGACGGACCACAAGAAACGTCAAAGGGTGCTCCAGACTCCTTTTTTTTTTTTTTTCCTTTTTGTCTTTCTTGAAACCAGAGATCAGGGGAAAGCGCGAACGCAGTCCCCCACTACCAGAAATTATGCAGTCGAGTATCCCGCATTTGGGGACATCGCAGGGGTCAGCACATCCGAAGTGCAATGGATGAGCCTCACCCTGGGAGAACCACCTTCGTGATCATGGTGTCTCCCCTGCCAGGTAAGTATGAGTTGGAAGGGGACAGGGTGAGGGCGGGCCGCTGGGCATCTCCCCGCAGAGCGAGGGTGGCATTCACACAGGCAAGGCCTGAGGCCGGGCGAAGCAGAGCATGGGCATTGTGGGGCGCAAGGTGACCAGCCAAGGCCCCTGTGCCCACTTTGGAAAGCGCGCAGCTACCCACAGCAGCTTCCCACAGGCCTCGGCCGGCCAGCAACATTTGCATGTCCACACCCACCGGCAGCGCCAATCAGGGCCCTGCTTTCGCTATGCTGCACCTTGCTGACACGGGTGGGGGAAAGCCAGGGCTACAGCAAGCACAGAAGGGCGATTGCCATGTCGACTTTGGGCCCAGAAGCAGAGATTTGGGGCTTTTGAAGCCTAAGAGCTGCCACTGAGGCCGCCTCTAGAGGTATGCAGTGCCCTGTTGCCTGGCTAGGCCCCAGTCGACTGCTTGTGGCTGAAAGCCAGGGACAAACAGGCCTGCAAGCGAGCAGGGGTTCTCGCCCTGAGCCCCTCACGCCTTCCCGAACGCTCCCAAACGCTGCCGACAGAACCCTCGCCGGGCAGAGCCCTCGCCGGGCCACGGCCTGGGGTCCTCAGCCAGAGTCTGGGCCTGGGGAGGCTAGGGCGAGGCAAGAGGCTGGCAGCCAGGCCACAGCCCCAGGGGGGCGATGGAAAGGAGCAGACATGTCACCTGGCCAGGGCCTACTTCCCTGTCTCTGGATAGGTCCCCAGAGTGGGAGGCTGCAGCTATCCCATCATTCCCCAGGCTCAGTACTTAGCATGTGATTCCCTCTTGCCCACGCCCCCGCCCCCCTCCAATCCAGCCGCAGCACCCCAGAAAGAACACAGAAGACGAGAAAGGGTGCTCCAGACTCCTTTTTATTTTTTTTTCCTTTTTGTCTTTCTTGAAACCAGAGATCAGGGGAAAGCGCGAACGCAGTCCCCCACTACCAGAAATTATGCAGTCGAGTATCCCGCATTTGGGGACATCGCAGGGGTCAGCACATCCGAAGTGCAATGGATGAGCCTCACCCTGGGAGAACCACCTTCGTGATCATGGTGTCTCCCCTGCCAGGTAAGTATGAGTTGGAAGGGGACAGGGCGAGGGCGGGCCGCTGAGCATCTCCCCGCAGAGCGAGGGTGGCATTCACACAGGCAAGGCCTGAGGCCGGGCGAAGCAGAGCATGGGCATTGTGGGGCGCAAGGTGACCAGCCAAGGCCCCTGTGCCCACTTTGGAAAGCGCGCAGCTACCCACAGCAGCTTCCCACAGGCCTCGGCCGGCCAGCAACATTTGCATGTCCACGCCCACCGGCAGCGCCAATCAGGGCCCTGCTTTCGCTATGCTGCACCTTGCTGACACGGGTGGGGGAAAGCCAGGGCTACAGCAAGCACAGAAGGGCGATTGCCATGTCGACTTTGGGCCCAGAAGCAGAGATTTGGGGCTTTTGAAGCCTAAGAGCTGCCACTGAGGCCGCCTCTAGAGGTATGCAGTGCCCTGTTGCCTGGCTAGGCCCCAGTCGACTGCTTGTGGCTGAAAGCCAGGGACAAACAGGCCTGCAAGCGAGCAGGGGTTCTCGCCCTGAGCCCCTCACGCCTTCCCGAACGCTCCCAAACGCTGCCGACAGAACCCTCGCCGGGCAGAGCCCTCGCCGGGCCACGGCCTGGGGTCCTCAGCCAGAGTCTGGGCCTGGGGAGGCTAGGGCGAGGCAAGAGGCTGGCAGCCAGGCCACAGCCCCAGGGGGGCGATGGAAAGGAGCAGACATGTCACCTGGCCAGGGCCTACTTCCCTGTCTCTGGATAGGTCCCCAGAGTGGGAGGCTGCAGCTATCCCATCATTCCCCAGGCTCAGTACTTAGCATGTGATTCCCTCTTGCCCACGCCCCCGCCCCCCTCCAATCCAGCCGCAGCACCCCAGAAAGAACACAGAAGACGAGAAAGGGTGCTCCAGACTCCTTTTTATTTTTTTTTCCTTTTTGTCTTTCTTGAAACCAGAGATCAGGGGAAAGCGCGAACGCAGTCCCCCACTACCAGAAATTATGCAGTCGAGTATCCCGCATTTGGGGACATCGCAGGGGTCAGCACATCCGAAGTGCAATGGATGAGCCTCACCCTGGGAGAACCACCTTCGTGATCATGGTGTCTCCCCTGCCAGGTAAGTATGAGTTGGAAGGGGACAGGGCGAGGGCGGGCCGCTGAGCATCTCCCCGCAGAGCGAGGGTGGCATTCACACAGGCAAGGCCTGAGGCCGGGCGAAGCAGAGCATGGGCATTGTGGGGCGCAAGGTGACCAGCCAAGGCCCCTGTGCCCACTTTGGAAAGCGCGCAGCTACCCACAGCAGCTTCCCACAGGCCTCGGCCGGCCAGCAACATTTGCATGTCCACGCCCACCGGCAGCGCCAATCAGGGCCCTGCTTTCGCTATGCTGCACCTTGCTGACACGGGTGGGGGAAAGCCAGGGCTACAGCAAGCACACGAGAGGGCTTGGCAGGCCTAAATCGGGCCCAAAAGCAGATTTTTCAGGCCCTTTAAACTGTGCACAAGCAAAGGCTTTCGCAAGCACAACAGAGGGCTTGCCAGGTCGAAATCGGGCCCAGAAGCACGTTTCTAAGCCCTGAGCCAGCATCCCCAGGCTTGTAAATTTGCATATCTAATTGGCCCTCGCCCACTCCCCATTCCAGCCAGCTTACAGCACCCTGGACGGACCACAAGAAACGTCAAAGGGTGCTCCAGACTCCTTTTTATTTTTTTTTCCTTTTTGTCTTTCTTGAAACCAGAGATCAGGGGAAAGCGCGAACGCAGTCCCCCACTACCAGAAATTATGCAGTCGAGTATCCCGCATTTGGGGACATCGCAGGGGTCAGCACATCCGAAGTGCAATGGATGAGCCTCACCCTGGGAGAACCACCTTCGTGATCATGGTGTCTCCCCTGCCAGGTAAGTATGAGTTGGAAGGGGACAGGGTGAGGGCGGGCCGCTGGGCATCTCCCCGCAGAGCGAGGGTGGCATTCACACAGGCAAGGCCTGAGGCCGGGCGAAGCAGAGCATGGGCATTGTGGGGCGCAAGGTGACCAGCCAAGGCCCCTGTGCCCACTTTGGAAAGCGCGCAGCTACCCACAGCAGCTTCCCACAGGCCTCGGCCGGCCAGCAACATTTGCATGTCCACGCCCACCGGCAGCGCCAATCAGGGCCCTGCTTTCGCTATGCTGCACCTTGCTGACACGGGTGGGGGAAAGCCAGGGCTACAGCAAGCACAGAAGGGCGATTGCCATGTCGACTTTGGGCCCAGAAGCAGAGATTTGGGGCTTTTGAAGCCTAAGAGCTGCCACTGAGGCCGCCTCTAGAGGTATGCAGTGCCCTGTTGCCTGGCTAGGCCCCAGTCGACTGCTTGTGGCTGAAAGCCAGGGACAAACAGGCCTGCAAGCGAGCAGGGGTTCTCGCCCTGAGCCCCTCACGCCTTCCCGAACGCTCCCAAACGCTGCAGACAGAACCCTCGCCGGGCAGAGCCCTCGCCGGGCCACGGCCTGGGGTCCTCAGCCAGAGTCTCGGCCTGGGAAGGCTAGGGCGAGGCAAGAGGCTGGCAGCCAGGCCACAGCCCCAGGGGGGCGATGGAAAGGAGCAGACATGTCACCTGGCCAGGGCCTACTTCCCTGTCTCTGGATAGGTCCCCAGAGTGGGAGGCTGCAGCTATCCCATCATTCCCCAGGCTCAGTACTTAGCATGTGATTCCCTCTTGCCCACGCCCCCGCCCCCCTCCAATCCAGCCGCAGCACCCCAGAAAGAACACAGAAGACGAGAAAGGGTGCTCCAGACTCCTTTTTATTTTTTTTTCCTTTTTGTCTTTCTTGAAACCAGAGATCAGGGGAAAGCGCGAACGCAGTCCCCCACTACCAGAAATTATGCAGTCGAGTATCCCGCATTTGGGGACATCGCAGGGGTCAGCACATCCGAAGTGCAATGGATGAGCCTCACCCTGGGAGAACCACCTTCGTGATCATGGTGTCTCCCCTGCCAGGTAAGTATGAGTTGGAAGGGGACAGGGTGAGGGCGGGCCGCTGGGCATCTCCCCGCAGAGCGAGGGTGGCATTCACACAGGCAAGGCCTGAGGCCGGGCGAAGCAGAGCATGGGCATTGTGGGGCGCAAGGTGACCAGCCAAGGCCCCTGTGCCCACTTTGGAAAGCGCGCAGCTACCCACAGCAGCTTCCCACAGGCCTCGGCCGGCCAGCAACATTTGCATGTCCACGCCCACCGGCAGCGCCAATCAGGGCCCTGCTTTCGCTATGCTGCACCTTGCTGACACGGGTGGGGGAAAGCCAGGGCTACAGCAAGCACACAAGAGGGCTTGGCAGGCCTAAATCGGGCCCAAAAGCAGATTTTTCAGGCCCTTTAAACTGTGCACAAGCAAAGGCTTTCGCAAGCACAACAGAGGGCTTGCCAGGTCGAAATCGGGCCCAGAAGCACGTTTCTAAGCCCTGAGCCAGCATCCCCAGGCTTGTAAATTTGCATATCTAATTGGCCCTCGCCCACTCCCCATTCCAGCCAGCTTACAGCACCCTGGACGGACCACAAGAAACGTCAAAGGGTGCTCCAGACTCCTTTTTATTTTTTTTTCCTTTTTGTCTTTCTTGAAACCAGAGATCAGGGGAAAGCGCGAACGCAGTCCCCCACTACCAGAAATTATGCAGTCGAGTATCCCGCATTTGGGGACATCGCAGGGGTCAGCACATCCGAAGTGCAATGGATGAGCCTCACCCTGGGAGAACCACCTTCGTGATCATGGTGTCTCCCCTGCCAGGTAAGTATGAGTTGGAAGGGGACAGGGTGAGGGCGGGCCGCTGGGCATCTCCCCGCAGAGCGAGGGTGGCATTCACACAGGCAAGGCCTGAGGCCGGGCGAAGCAGAGCATGGGCATTGTGGGGCGCAAGGTGACCAGCCAAGGCCCCTGTGCCCACTTTGGAAAGCGCGCAGCTACCCACAGCAGCTTCCCACAGGCCTCGGCCGGCCAGCAACATTTGCATGTCCACACCCACCGGCAGCGCCAATCAGGGCCCTGCTTTCGCTATGCTGCACCTTGCTGACACGGGTGGGGGAAAGCCAGGGCTACAGCAAGCACAGAAGGGCGATTGCCATGTCGACTTTGGGCCCAGAAGCAGAGATTTGGGGCTTTTGAAGCCTAAGAGCTGCCACTGAGGCCGCCTCTAGAGGTATGCAGTGCCCTGTTGCCTGGCTAGGCCCCAGTCGACTGCTTGTGGCTGAAAGCCAGGGACAAACAGGCCTGCAAGCGAGCAGGGGTTCTCGCCCTGAGCCCCTCACGCCTTCCCGAACGCTCCCAAACGCTGCCGACAGAACCCTCGCCGGGCAGAGCCCTCGCCGGGCCACGGCCTGGGGTCCTCAGCCAGAGTCTGGGCCTGGGGAGGCTAGGGCGAGGCAAGAGGCTGGCAGCCAGGCCACAGCCCCAGGGGGGCGATGGAAAGGAGCAGACATGTCACCTGGCCAGGGCCTACTTCCCTGTCTCTGGATAGGTCCCCAGAGTGGGAGGCTGCAGCTATCCCATCATTCCCCAGGCTCAGTACTTAGCATGTGATTCCCTCTTGCCCACGCCCCCGCCCCCCTCCAATCCAGCCGCAGCACCCCAGAAAGAACACAGAAGACGAGAAAGGGTGCTCCAGACTCCTTTTTATTTTTTTTTCCTTTTTGTCTTTCTTGAAACCAGAGATCAGGGGAAAGCGCGAACGCAGTCCCCCACTACCAGAAATTATGCAGTCGAGTATCCCGCATTTGGGGACATCGCAGGGGTCAGCACATCCGAAGTGCAATGGATGAGCCTCACCCTGGGAGAACCACCTTCGTGATCATGGTGTCTCCCCTGCCAGGTAAGTATGAGTTGGAAGGGGACAGGGCGAGGGCGGGCCGCTGAGCATCTCCCCGCAGAGCGAGGGTGGCATTCACACAGGCAAGGCCTGAGGCCGGGCGAAGCAGAGCATGGGCATTGTGGGGCGCAAGGTGACCAGCCAAGGCCCCTGTGCCCACTTTGGAAAGCGCGCAGCTACCCACAGCAGCTTCCCACAGGCCTCGGCCGGCCAGCAACATTTGCATGTCCACGCCCACCGGCAGCGCCAATCAGGGCCCTGCTTTCGCTATGCTGCACCTTGCTGACACGGGTGGGGGAAAGCCAGGGCTACAGCAAGCACACGAGAGGGCTTGGCAGGCCTAAATCGGGCCCAAAAGCAGATTTTTCAGGCCCTTTAAACTGTGCACAAGCAAAGGCTTTCGCAAGCACAACAGAGGGCTTGCCAGGTCGAAATCGGGCCCAGAAGCACGTTTCTAAGCCCTGAGCCAGCATCCCCAGGCTTGTAAATTTGCATATCTAATTGGCCCTCGCCCACTCCCCATTCCAGCCAGCTTACAGCACCCTGGACGGACCACAAGAAACGTCAAAGGGTGCTCCAGACTCCTTTTTATTTTTTTTTCCTTTTTGTCTTTCTTGAAACCAGAGATCAGGGGAAAGCGCGAACGCAGTCCCCCACTACCAGAAATTATGCAGTCGAGTATCCCGCATTTGGGGACATCGCAGGGGTCAGCACATCCGAAGTGCAATGGATGAGCCTCACCCTGGGAGAACCACCTTCGTGATCATGGTGTCTCCCCTGCCAGGTAAGTATGAGTTGGAAGGGGACAGGGTGAGGGCGGGCCGCTGGGCATCTCCCCGCAGAGCGAGGGTGGCATTCACACAGGCAAGGCCTGAGGCCGGGCGAAGCAGAGCATGGGCATTGTGGGGCGCAAGGTGACCAGCCAAGGCCCCTGTGCCCACTTTGGAAAGCGCGCAGCTACCCACAGCAGCTTCCCACAGGCCTCGGCCGGCCAGCAACATTTGCATGTCCACGCCCACCGGCAGCGCCAATCAGGGCCCTGCTTTCGCTATGCTGCACCTTGCTGACACGGGTGGGGGAAAGCCAGGGCTACAGCAAGCACAGAAGGGCGATTGCCATGTCGACTTTGGGCCCAGAAGCAGAGATTTGGGGCTTTTGAAGCCTAAGAGCTGCCACTGAGGCCGCCTCTAGAGGTATGCAGTGCCCTGTTGCCTGGCTAGGCCCCAGTCGACTGCTTGTGGCTGAAAGCCAGGGACAAACAGGCCTGCAAGCGAGCAGGGGTTCTCGCCCTGAGCCCCTCACGCCTTCCCGAACGCTCCCAAACGCTGCAGACAGAACCCTCGCCGGGCAGAGCCCTCGCCGGGCCACGGCCTGGGGTCCTCAGCCAGAGTCTCGGCCTGGGAAGGCTAGGGCGAGGCAAGAGGCTGGCAGCCAGGCCACAGCCCCAGGGGGGCGATGGAAAGGAGCAGACATGTCACCTGGCCAGGGCCTACTTCCCTGTCTCTGGATAGGTCCCCAGAGTGGGAGGCTGCAGCTATCCCATCATTCCCCAGGCTCAGTACTTAGCATGTGATTCCCTCTTGCCCACGCCCCCGCCCCCCTCCAATCCAGCCGCAGCACCCCAGAAAGAACACAGAAGACGAGAAAGGGTGCTCCAGACTCCTTTTTATTTTTTTTTCCTTTTTGTCTTTCTTGAAACCAGAGATCAGGGGAAAGCGCGAACGCAGTCCCCCACTACCAGAAATTATGCAGTCGAGTATCCCGCATTTGGGGACATCGCAGGGGTCAGCACATCCGAAGTGCAATGGATGAGCCTCACCCTGGGAGAACCACCTTCGTGATCATGGTGTCTCCCCTGCCAGGTAAGTATGAGTTGGAAGGGGACAGGGTGAGGGCGGGCCGCTGGGCATCTCCCCGCAGAGCGAGGGTGGCATTCACACAGGCAAGGCCTGAGGCCGGGCGAAGCAGAGCATGGGCATTGTGGGGCGCAAGGTGACCAGCCAAGGCCCCTGTGCCCACTTTGGAAAGCGCGCAGCTACCCACAGCAGCTTCCCACAGGCCTCGGCCGGCCAGCAACATTTGCATGTCCACGCCCACCGGCAGCGCCAATCAGGGCCCTGCTTTCGCTATGCTGCACCTTGCTGACACGGGTGGGGGAAAGCCAGGGCTACAGCAAGCACACAAGAGGGCTTGGCAGGCCTAAATCGGGCCCAAAAGCAGATTTTTCAGGCCCTTTAAACTGTGCACAAGCAAAGGCTTTCGCAAGCACAACAGAGGGCTTGCCAGGTCGAAATCGGGCCCAGAAGCACGTTTCTAAGCCCTGAGCCAGCATCCCCAGGCTTGTAAATTTGCATATCTAATTGGCCCTCGCCCACTCCCCATTCCAGCCAGCTTACAGCACCCTGGACGGACCACAAGAAACGTCAAAGGGTGCTCCAGACTCCTTTTTATTTTTTTTTCCTTTTTGTCTTTCTTGAAACCAGAGATCAGGGGAAAGCGCGAACGCAGTCCCCCACTACCAGAAATTATGCAGTCGAGTATCCCGCATTTGGGGACATCGCAGGGGTCAGCACATCCGAAGTGCAATGGATGAGCCTCACCCTGGGAGAACCACCTTCGTGATCATGGTGTCTCCCCTGCCAGGTAAGTATGAGTTGGAAGGGGACAGGGTGAGGGCGGGCCGCTGGGCATCTCCCCGCAGAGCGAGGGTGGCATTCACACAGGCAAGGCCTGAGGCCGGGCGAAGCAGAGCATGGGCATTGTGGGGCGCAAGGTGACCAGCCAAGGCCCCTGTGCCCACTTTGGAAAGCGCGCAGCTACCCACAGCAGCTTCCCACAGGCCTCGGCCGGCCAGCAACATTTGCATGTCCACACCCACCGGCAGCGCCAATCAGGGCCCTGCTTTCGCTATGCTGCACCTTGCTGACACGGGTGGGGGAAAGCCAGGGCTACAGCAAGCACAGAAGGGCGATTGCCATGTCGACTTTGGGCCCAGAAGCAGAGATTTGGGGCTTTTGAAGCCTAAGAGCTGCCACTGAGGCCGCCTCTAGAGGTATGCAGTGCCCTGTTGCCTGGCTAGGCCCCAGTCGACTGCTTGTGGCTGAAAGCCAGGGACAAACAGGCCTGCAAGCGAGCAGGGGTTCTCGCCCTGAGCCCCTCACGCCTTCCCGAACGCTCCCAAACGCTGCCGACAGAACCCTCGCCGGGCAGAGCCCTCGCCGGGCCACGGCCTGGGGTCCTCAGCCAGAGTCTGGGCCTGGGGAGGCTAGGGCGAGGCAAGAGGCTGGCAGCCAGGCCACAGCCCCAGGGGGGCGATGGAAAGGAGCAGACATGTCACCTGGCCAGGGCCTACTTCCCTGTCTCTGGATAGGTCCCCAGAGTGGGAGGCTGCAGCTATCCCATCATTCCCCAGGCTCAGTACTTAGCATGTGATTCCCTCTTGCCCACGCCCCCGCCCCCCTCCAATCCAGCCGCAGCACCCCAGAAAGAACACAGAAGACGAGAAAGGGTGCTCCAGACTCCTTTTTATTTTTTTTTCCTTTTTGTCTTTCTTGAAACCAGAGATCAGGGGAAAGCGCGAACGCAGTCCCCCACTACCAGAAATTATGCAGTCGAGTATCCCGCATTTGGGGACATCGCAGGGGTCAGCACATCCGAAGTGCAATGGATGAGCCTCACCCTGGGAGAACCACCTTCGTGATCATGGTGTCTCCCCTGCCAGGTAAGTATGAGTTGGAAGGGGACAGGGCGAGGGCGGGCCGCTGAGCATCTCCCCGCAGAGCGAGGGTGGCATTCACACAGGCAAGGCCTGAGGCCGGGCGAAGCAGAGCATGGGCATTGTGGGGCGCAAGGTGACCAGCCAAGGCCCCTGTGCCCACTTTGGAAAGCGCGCAGCTACCCACAGCAGCTTCCCACAGGCCTCGGCCGGCCAGCAACATTTGCATGTCCACGCCCACCGGCAGCGCCAATCAGGGCCCTGCTTTCGCTATGCTGCACCTTGCTGACACGGGTGGGGGAAAGCCAGGGCTACAGCAAGCACAGAAGGGCGATTGCCATGTCGACTTTGGGCCCAGAAGCAGAGATTTGGGGCTTTTGAAGCCTAAGAGCTGCCACTGAGGCCGCCTCTAGAGGTATGCAGTGCCCTGTTGCCTGGCTAGGCCCCAGTCGACTGCTTGTGGCTGAAAGCCAGGGACAAACAGGCCTGCAAGCGAGCAGGGGTTCTCGCCCTGAGCCCCTCACGCCTTCCCGAACGCTCCCAAACGCTGCCGACAGAACCCTCGCCGGGCAGAGCCCTCGCCGGGCCACGGCCTGGGGTCCTCAGCCAGAGTCTGGGCCTGGGGAGGCTAGGGCGAGGCAAGAGGCTGGCAGCCAGGCCACAGCCCCAGGGGGGCGATGGAAAGGAGCAGACATGTCACCTGGCCAGGGCCTACTTCCCTGTCTCTGGATAGGTCCCCAGAGTGGGAGGCTGCAGCTATCCCATCATTCCCCAGGCTCAGTACTTAGCATGTGATTCCCTCTTGCCCACGCCCCCGCCCCCCTCCAATCCAGCCGCAGCACCCCAGAAAGAACACAGAAGACGAGAAAGGGTGCTCCAGACTCCTTTTTATTTTTTTTTCCTTTTTGTCTTTCTTGAAACCAGAGATCAGGGGAAAGCGCGAACGCAGTCCCCCACTACCAGAAATTATGCAGTCGAGTATCCCGCATTTGGGGACATCGCAGGGGTCAGCACATCCGAAGTGCAATGGATGAGCCTCACCCTGGGAGAACCACCTTCGTGATCATGGTGTCTCCCCTGCCAGGTAAGTATGAGTTGGAAGGGGACAGGGTGAGGGCGGGCCGCTGGGCATCTCCCCGCAGAGCGAGGGTGGCATTCACACAGGCAAGGCCTGAGGCCGGGCGAAGCAGAGCATGGGCATTGTGGGGCGCAAGGTGACCAGCCAAGGCCCCTGTGCCCACTTTGGAAAGCGCGCAGCTACCCACAGCAGCTTCCCACAGGCCTCGGCCGGCCAGCAACATTTGCATGTCCACGCCCACCGGCAGCGCCAATCAGGGCCCTGCTTTCGCTATGCTGCACCTTGCTGACACGGGTGGGGGAAAGCCAGGGCTACAGCAAGCACACGAGAGGGCTTGGCAGGCCTAAATCGGGCCCAAAAGCAGATTTTTCAGGCCCTTTAAACTGTGCACAAGCAAAGGCTTTCGCAAGCACAACAGAGGGCTTGCCAGGTCGAAATCGGGCCCAGAAGCACGTTTCTAAGCCCTGAGCCAGCATCCCCAGGCTTGTAAATTTGCATATCTAATTGGCCCTCGCCCACTCCCCATTCCAGCCAGCTTACAGCACCCTGGACGGACCACAAGAAACGTCAAAGGGTGCTCCAGACTCCTTTTTATTTTTTTTTCCTTTTTGTCTTTCTTGAAACCAGAGATCAGGGGAAAGCGCGAACGCAGTCCCCCACTACCAGAAATTATGCAGTCGAGTATCCCGCATTTGGGGACATCGCAGGGGTCAGCACATCCGAAGTGCAATGGATGAGCCTCACCCTGGGAGAACCACCTTCGTGATCATGGTGTCTCCCCTGCCAGGTAAGTATGAGTTGGAAGGGGACAGGGTGAGGGCGGGCCGCTGGGCATCTCCCCGCAGAGCGAGGGTGGCATTCACACAGGCAAGGCCTGAGGCCGGGCGAAGCAGAGCATGGGCATTGTGGGGCGCAAGGTGACCAGCCAAGGCCCCTGTGCCCACTTTGGAAAGCGCGCAGCTACCCACAGCAGCTTCCCACAGGCCTCGGCCGGCCAGCAACATTTGCATGTCCACACCCACCGGCAGCGCCAATCAGGGCCCTGCTTTCGCTATGCTGCACCTTGCTGACACGGGTGGGGGAAAGCCAGGGCTACAGCAAGCACAGAAGGGCGATTGCCATGTCGACTTTGGGCCCAGAAGCAGAGATTTGGGGCTTTTGAAGCCTAAGAGCTGCCACTGAGGCCGCCTCTAGAGGTATGCAGTGCCCTGTTGCCTGGCTAGGCCCCAGTCGACTGCTTGTGGCTGAAAGCCAGGGACAAACAGGCCTGCAAGCGAGCAGGGGTTCTCGCCCTGAGCCCCTCACGCCTTCCCGAACGCTCCCAAACGCTGCCGACAGAACCCTCGCCGGGCAGAGCCCTCGCCGGGCCACGGCCTGGGGTCCTCAGCCAGAGTCTGGGCCTGGGGAGGCTAGGGCGAGGCAAGAGGCTGGCAGCCAGGCCACAGCCCCAGGGGGGCGATGGAAAGGAGCAGACATGTCACCTGGCCAGGGCCTACTTCCCTGTCTCTGGATAGGTCCCCAGAGTGGGAGGCTGCAGCTATCCCATCATTCCCCAGGCTCAGTACTTAGCATGTGATTCCCTCTTGCCCACGCCCCCGCCCCCCTCCAATCCAGCCGCAGCACCCCAGAAAGAACACAGAAGACGAGAAAGGGTGCTCCAGACTCCTTTTTATTTTTTTTTCCTTTTTGTCTTTCTTGAAACCAGAGATCAGGGGAAAGCGCGAACGCAGTCCCCCACTACCAGAAATTATGCAGTCGAGTATCCCGCATTTGGGGACATCGCAGGGGTCAGCACATCCGAAGTGCAATGGATGAGCCTCACCCTGGGAGAACCACCTTCGTGATCATGGTGTCTCCCCTGCCAGGTAAGTATGAGTTGGAAGGGGACAGGGCGAGGGCGGGCCGCTGAGCATCTCCCCGCAGAGCGAGGGTGGCATTCACACAGGCAAGGCCTGAGGCCGGGCGAAGCAGAGCATGGGCATTGTGGGGCGCAAGGTGACCAGCCAAGGCCCCTGTGCCCACTTTGGAAAGCGCGCAGCTACCCACAGCAGCTTCCCACAGGCCTCGGCCGGCCAGCAACATTTGCATGTCCACGCCCACCGGCAGCGCCAATCAGGGCCCTGCTTTCGCTATGCTGCACCTTGCTGACACGGGTGGGGGAAAGCCAGGGCTACAGCAAGCACACGAGAGGGCTTGGCAGGCCTAAATCGGGCCCAAAAGCAGATTTTTCAGGCCCTTTAAACTGTGCACAAGCAAAGGCTTTCGCAAGCACAACAGAGGGCTTGCCAGGTCGAAATCGGGCCCAGAAGCACGTTTCTAAGCCCTGAGCCAGCATCCCCAGGCTTGTAAATTTGCATATCTAATTGGCCCTCGCCCACTCCCCATTCCAGCCAGCTTACAGCACCCTGGACGGACCACAAGAAACGTCAAAGGGTGCTCCAGACTCCTTTTTATTTTTTTTTCCTTTTTGTCTTTCTTGAAACCAGAGATCAGGGGAAAGCGCGAACGCAGTCCCCCACTACCAGAAATTATGCAGTCGAGTATCCCGCATTTGGGGACATCGCAGGGGTCAGCACATCCGAAGTGCAATGGATGAGCCTCACCCTGGGAGAACCACCTTCGTGATCATGGTGTCTCCCCTGCCAGGTAAGTATGAGTTGGAAGGGGACAGGGTGAGGGCGGGCCGCTGGGCATCTCCCCGCAGAGCGAGGGTGGCATTCACACAGGCAAGGCCTGAGGCCGGGCGAAGCAGAGCATGGGCATTGTGGGGCGCAAGGTGACCAGCCAAGGCCCCTGTGCCCACTTTGGAAAGCGCGCAGCTACCCACAGCAGCTTCCCACAGGCCTCGGCCGGCCAGCAACATTTGCATGTCCACGCCCACCGGCAGCGCCAATCAGGGCCCTGCTTTCGCTATGCTGCACCTTGCTGACACGGGTGGGGGAAAGCCAGGGCTACAGCAAGCACAGAAGGGCGATTGCCATGTCGACTTTGGGCCCAGAAGCAGAGATTTGGGGCTTTTGAAGCCTAAGAGCTGCCACTGAGGCCGCCTCTAGAGGTATGCAGTGCCCTGTTGCCTGGCTAGGCCCCAGTCGACTGCTTGTGGCTGAAAGCCAGGGACAAACAGGCCTGCAAGCGAGCAGGGGTTCTCGCCCTGAGCCCCTCACGCCTTCCCGAACGCTCCCAAACGCTGCCGACAGAACCCTCGCCGGGCAGAGCCCTCGCCGGGCCACGGCCTGGGGTCCTCAGCCAGAGTCTGGGCCTGGGGAGGCTAGGGCGAGGCAAGAGGCTGGCAGCCAGGCCACAGCCCCAGGGGGGCGATGGAAAGGAGCAGACATGTCACCTGGCCAGGGCCTACTTCCCTGTCTCTGGATAGGTCCCCAGAGTGGGAGGCTGCAGCTATCCCATCATTCCCCAGGCTCAGTACTTAGCATGTGATTCCCTCTTGCCCACGCCCCCGCCCCCCTCCAATCCAGCCGCAGCACCCCAGAAAGAACACAGAAGACGAGAAAGGGTGCTCCAGACTCCTTTTTATTTTTTTTTCCTTTTTGTCTTTCTTGAAACCAGAGATCAGGGGAAAGCGCGAACGCAGTCCCCCACTACCAGAAATTATGCAGTCGAGTATCCCGCATTTGGGGACATCGCAGGGGTCAGCACATCCGAAGTGCAATGGATGAGCCTCACCCTGGGAGAACCACCTTCGTGATCATGGTGTCTCCCCTGCCAGGTAAGTATGAGTTGGAAGGGGACAGGGCGAGGGCGGGCCGCTGAGCATCTCCCCGCAGAGCGAGGGTGGCATTCACACAGGCAAGGCCTGAGGCCGGGCGAAGCAGAGCATGGGCATTGTGGGGCGCAAGGTGACCAGCCAAGGCCCCTGTGCCCACTTTGGAAAGCGCGCAGCTACCCACAGCAGCTTCCCACAGGCCTCGGCCGGCCAGCAACATTTGCATGTCCACGCCCACCGGCAGCGCCAATCAGGGCCCTGCTTTCGCTATGCTGCACCTTGCTGACACGGGTGGGGGAAAGCCAGGGCTACAGCAAGCACACGAGAGGGCTTGGCAGGCCTAAATCGGGCCCAAAAGCAGATTTTTCAGGCCCTTTAAACTGTGCACAAGCAAAGGCTTTCGCAAGCACAACAGAGGGCTTGCCAGGTCGAAATCGGGCCCAGAAGCACGTTTCTAAGCCCTGAGCCAGCATCCCCAGGCTTGTAAATTTGCATATCTAATTGGCCCTCGCCCACTCCCCATTCCAGCCAGCTTACAGCACCCTGGACGGACCACAAGAAACGTCAAAGGGTGCTCCAGACTCCTTTTTATTTTTTTTTCCTTTTTGTCTTTCTTGAAACCAGAGATCAGGGGAAAGCGCGAACGCAGTCCCCCACTACCAGAAATTATGCAGTCGAGTATCCCGCATTTGGGGACATCGCAGGGGTCAGCACATCCGAAGTGCAATGGATGAGCCTCACCCTGGGAGAACCACCTTCGTGATCATGGTGTCTCCCCTGCCAGGTAAGTATGAGTTGGAAGGGGACAGGGTGAGGGCGGGCCGCTGGGCATCTCCCCGCAGAGCGAGGGTGGCATTCACACAGGCAAGGCCTGAGGCCGGGCGAAGCAGAGCATGGGCATTGTGGGGCGCAAGGTGACCAGCCAAGGCCCCTGTGCCCACTTTGGAAAGCGCGCAGCTACCCACAGCAGCTTCCCACAGGCCTCGGCCGGCCAGCAACATTTGCATGTCCACGCCCACCGGCAGCGCCAATCAGGGCCCTGCTTTCGCTATGCTGCACCTTGCTGACACGGGTGGGGGAAAGCCAGGGCTACAGCAAGCACAGAAGGGCGATTGCCATGTCGACTTTGGGCCCAGAAGCAGAGATTTGGGGCTTTTGAAGCCTAAGAGCTGCCACTGAGGCCGCCTCTAGAGGTATGCAGTGCCCTGTTGCCTGGCTAGGCCCCAGTCGACTGCTTGTGGCTGAAAGCCAGGGACAAACAGGCCTGCAAGCGAGCAGGGGTTCTCGCCCTGAGCCCCTCACGCCTTCCCGAACGCTCCCAAACGCTGCAGACAGAACCCTCGCCGGGCAGAGCCCTCGCCGGGCCACGGCCTGGGGTCCTCAGCCAGAGTCTGGGCCTGGGAAGGCTAGGGCGAGGCAAGAGGCTGGCAGCCAGGCCACAGCCCCAGGGGGGCGATGGAAAGGAGCAGACATGTCACCTGGCCAGGGCCTACTTCCCTGTCTCTGGATAGGTCCCCAGAGTGGGAGGCTGCAGCTATCCCATCATTCCCCAGGCTCAGTACTTAGCATGTGATTCCCTCTTGCCCACGCCCCCGCCCCCCTCCAATCCAGCCGCAGCACCCCAGAAAGAACACAGAAGACGAGAAAGGGTGCTCCAGACTCCTTTTTATTTTTTTTTCCTTTTTGTCTTTCTTGAAACCAGAGATCAGGGGAAAGCGCGAACGCAGTCCCCCACTACCAGAAATTATGCAGTCGAGTATCCCGCATTTGGGGACATCGCAGGGGTCAGCACATCCGAAGTGCAATGGATGAGCCTCACCCTGGGAGAACCACCTTCGTGATCATGGTGTCTCCCCTGCCAGGTAAGTATGAGTTGGAAGGGGACAGGGTGAGGGCGGGCCGCTGGGCATCTCCCCGCAGAGCGAGGGTGGCATTCACACAGGCAAGGCCTGAGGCCGGGCGAAGCAGAGCATGGGCATTGTGGGGCGCAAGGTGACCAGCCAAGGCCCCTGTGCCCACTTTGGAAAGCGCGCAGCTACCCACAGCAGCTTCCCACAGGCCTCGGCCGGCCAGCAACATTTGCATGTCCACGCCCACCGGCAGCGCCAATCAGGGCCCTGCTTTCGCTATGCTGCACCTTGCTGACACGGGTGGGGGAAAGCCAGGGCTACAGCAAGCACAGAAGGGCGATTGCCATGTCGACTTTGGGCCCAGAAGCAGAGATTTGGGGCTTTTGAAGCCTAAGAGCTGCCACTGAGGCCGCCTCTAGAGGTATGCAGTGCCCTGTTGCCTGGCTAGGCCCCAGTCGACTGCTTGTGGCTGAAAGCCAGGGACAAACAGGCCTGCAAGCGAGCAGGGGTTCTCGCCCTGAGCCCCTCACGCCTTCCCGAACGCTCCCAAACGCTGCAGACAGAACCCTCGCCGGGCAGAGCCCTCGCCGGGCCACGGCCTGGGGTCCTCAGCCAGAGTCTGGGCCTGGGGAGGCTAGGGCGAGGCAAGAGGCTGGCAGCCAGGCCACAGCCCCAGGGGGGCGATGGAAAGGAGCAGACATGTCACCTGGCCAGGGCCTACTTCCCTGTCTCTGGATAGGTCCCCAGAGTGGGAGGCTGCAGCTATCCCATCATTCCCCAGGCTCAGTACTTAGCATGTGATTCCCTCTTGCCCACGCCCCCGCCCCCCTCCAATCCAGCCGCAGCACCCCAGAAAGAACACAGAAGACGAGAAAGGGTGCTCCAGACTCCTTTTTATTTTTTTTTCCTTTTTGTCTTTCTTGAAACCAGAGATCAGGGGAAAGCGCGAACGCAGTCCCCCACTACCAGAAATTATGCAGTCGAGTATCCCGCATTTGGGGACATCGCAGGGGTCAGCACATCCGAAGTGCAATGGATGAGCCTCACCCTGGGAGAACCACCTTCGTGATCATGGTGTCTCCCCTGCCAGGTAAGTATGAGTTGGAAGGGGACAGGGTGAGGGCGGGCCGCTGGGCATCTCCCCGCAGAGCGAGGGTGGCATTCACACAGGCAAGGCCTGAGGCCGGGCGAAGCAGAGCATGGGCATTGTGGGGCGCAAGGTGACCAGCCAAGGCCCCTGTGCCCACTTTGGAAAGCGCGCAGCTACCCACAGCAGCTTCCCACAGGCCTCGGCCGGCCAGCAACATTTGCATGTCCACGCCCACCGGCAGCGCCAATCAGGGCCCTGCTTTCGCTATGCTGCACCTTGCTGACACGGGTGGGGGAAAGCCAGGGCTACAGCAAGCACACGAGAGGGCTTGGCAGGCCTAAATCGGGCCCAAAAGCAGATTTTTCAGGCCCTTTAAACTGTGCACAAGCAAAGGCTTTCGCAAGCACAACAGAGGGCTTGCCAGGTCGAAATCGGGCCCAGAAGCACGTTTCTAAGCCCTGAGCCAGCATCCCCAGGCTTGTAAATTTGCATATCTAATTGGCCCTCGCCCACTCACCATTCCAGCCAGCTTACAGCACCCTGGACGGACCACAAGAAACGTCAAAGGGTGCTCCAGACTCCTTTTTATTTTTTTTTCCTTTTTGTCTTTCTTGAAACCAGAGATCAGGGGAAAGCGCGAACGCAGTCCCCCACTACCAGAAATTATGCAGTCGAGTATCCCGCATTTGGGGACATCGCAGGGGTCAGCACATCCGAAGTGCAATGGATGAGCCTCACCCTGGGAGAACCACCTTCGTGATCATGGTGTCTCCCCTGCCAGGTAAGTATGAGTTGGAAGGGGACAGGGTGAGGGCGGGCCGCTGGGCATCTCCCCGCAGAGCGAGGGTGGCATTCACACAGGCAAGGCCTGAGGCCGGGCGAAGCAGAGCATGGGCATTGTGGGGCGCAAGGTGACCAGCCAAGGCCCCTGTGCCCACTTTGGAAAGCGCGCAGCTACCCACAGCAGCTTCCCACAGGCCTCGGCCGGCCAGCAACATTTGCATGTCCACACCCACCGGCAGCGCCAATCAGGGCCCTGCTTTCGCTATGCTGCACCTTGCTGACACGGGTGGGGGAAAGCCAGGGCTACAGCAAGCACAGAAGGGCGATTGCCATGTCGACTTTGGGCCCAGAAGCAGAGATTTGGGGCTTTTGAAGCCTAAGAGCTGCCACTGAGGCCGCCTCTAGAGGTATGCAGTGCCCTGTTGCCTGGCTAGGCCCCAGTCGACTGCTTGTGGCTGAAAGCCAGGGACAAACAGGCCTGCAAGCGAGCAGGGGTTCTCGCCCTGAGCCCCTCACGCCTTCCCGAACGCTCCCAAACGCTGCCGACAGAACCCTCGCCGGGCAGAGCCCTCGCCGGGCCACGGCCTGGGGTCCTCAGCCAGAGTCTGGGCCTGGGGAGGCTAGGGCGAGGCAAGAGGCTGGCAGCCAGGCCACAGCCCCAGGGGGGCGATGGAAAGGAGCAGACATGTCACCTGGCCAGGGCCTACTTCCCTGTCTCTGGATAGGTCCCCAGAGTGGGAGGCTGCAGCTATCCCATCATTCCCCAGGCTCAGTACTTAGCATGTGATTCCCTCTTGCCCACGCCCCCGCCCCCCTCCAATCCAGCCGCAGCACCCCAGAAAGAACACAGAAGACGAGAAAGGGTGCTCCAGACTCCTTTTTATTTTTTTTTCCTTTTTGTCTTTCTTGAAACCAGAGATCAGGGGAAAGCGCGAACGCAGTCCCCCACTACCAGAAATTATGCAGTCGAGTATCCCGCATTTGGGGACATCGCAGGGGTCAGCACATCCGAAGTGCAATGGATGAGCCTCACCCTGGGAGAACCACCTTCGTGATCATGGTGTCTCCCCTGCCAGGTAAGTATGAGTTGGAAGGGGACAGGGTGAGGGCGGGCCGCTGGGCATCTCCCCGCAGAGCGAGGGTGGCATTCACACAGGCAAGGCCTGAGGCCGGGCGAAGCAGAGCATGGGCATTGTGGGGCGCAAGGTGACCAGCCAAGGCCCCTGTGCCCACTTTGGAAAGCGCGCAGCTACCCACAGCAGCTTCCCACAGGCCTCGGCCGGCCAGCAACATTTGCATGTCCACGCCCACCGGCAGCGCCAATCAGGGCCCTGCTTTCGCTATGCTGCACCTTGCTGACACGGGTGGGGGAAAGCCAGGGCTACAGCAAGCACAGAAGGGCGATTGCCATGTCGACTTTGGGCCCAGAAGCAGAGATTTGGGGCTTTTGAAGCCTAAGAGCTGCCACTGAGGCCGCCTCTAGAGGTATGCAGTGCCCTGTTGCCTGGCTAGGCCCCAGTCGACTGCTTGTGGCTGAAAGCCAGGGACAAACAGGCCTGCAAGCGAGCAGGGGTTCTCGCCCTGAGCCTCTCACGCCTTCCCGAACGCTCCCAAACGCTGCAGACAGAACCCTCGCCGGGCAGAGCCCTCGCCGGGCCACGGCCTGGGGTCCTCAGCCAGAGTCTGGGCCTGGGGAGGCTAGGGCGAGGCAAGAGGCTGGCAGCCAGGCCACAGCCCCAGGGGGGCGATGGAAAGGAGCAGACATGTCACCTGGCCAGGGCCTACTTCCCTGTCTCTGGATAGGTCCCCAGAGTGGGAGGCTGCAGCTATCCCATCATTCCCCAGGCTCAGTACTTAGCATGTGATTCCCTCTTGCCCACGCCCCCGCCCCCCTCCAATCCAGCCGCAGCACCCCAGAAAGAACACAGAAGACGAGAAAGGGTGCTCCAGACTCCTTTTTATTTTTTTTTCCTTTTTGTCTTTCTTGAAACCAGAGATCAGGGGAAAGCGCGAACGCAGTCCCCCACTACCAGAAATTATGCAGTCGAGTATCCCGCATTTGGGGACATCGCAGGGGTCAGCACATCCGAAGTGCAATGGATGAGCCTCACCCTGGGAGAACCACCTTCGTGATCATGGTGTCTCCCCTGCCAGGTAAGTATGAGTTGGAAGGGGACAGGGTGAGGGCGGGCCGCTGGGCATCTCCCCGCAGAGCGAGGGTGGCATTCACACAGGCAAGGCCTGAGGCCGGGCGAAGCAGAGCATGGGCATTGTGGGGTGCAAGGTGACCAGCCAAGGCCCCTGTGCCCACTTTGGAAAGCGCGCAGCTACCCACAGCAGCTTCCCACAGGCCTCGGCCGGCCAGCAACATTTGCATGTCCACGCCCACCGGCAGCGCCAATCAGGGCCCTGCTTTCGCTATGCTGCACCTTGCTGACACGGGTGGGGGAAAGCCAGGGCTACAGCAAGCACACGAGAGGGCTTGGCAGGCCTAAATCGGGCCCAAAAGCAGATTTTTCAGGCCCTTTAAACTGTGCACAAGCAAAGGCTTTCGCAAGCACAACAGAGGGCTTGCCAGGTCGAAATCGGGCCCAGAAGCACGTTTCTAAGCCCTGAGCCAGCATCCCCAGGCTTGTAAATTTGCATATCTAATTGGCCCTCGCCCACTCACCATTCCAGCCAGCTTACAGCACCCTGGACGGACCACAAGAAACGTCAAAGGGTGCTCCAGACTCCTTTTTATTTTTTTTTCCTTTTTGTCTTTCTTGAAACCAGAGATCAGGGGAAAGCGCGAACGCAGTCCCCCACTACCAGAAATTATGCAGTCGAGTATCCCGCATTTGGGGACATCGCAGGGGTCAGCACATCCGAAGTGCAATGGATGAGCCTCACCCTGGGAGAACCACCTTCGTGATCATGGTGTCTCCCCTGCCAGGTAAGTATGAGTTGGAAGGGGACAGGGTGAGGGCGGGCCGCTGGGCATCTCCCCGCAGAGCGAGGGTGGCATTCACACAGGCAAGGCCTGAGGCCGGGCGAAGCAGAGCATGGGCATTGTGGGGCGCAAGGTGACCAGCCAAGGCCCCTGTGCCCACTTTGGAAAGCGCGCAGCTACCCACAGCAGCTTCCCACAGGCCTCGGCCGGCCAGCAACATTTGCATGTCCACACCCACCGGCAGCGCCAATCAGGGCCCTGCTTTCGCTATGCTGCACCTTGCTGACACGGGTGGGGGAAAGCCAGGGCTACAGCAAGCACAGAAGGGCGATTGCCATGTCGACTTTGGGCCCAGAAGCAGAGATTTGGGGCTTTTGAAGCCTAAGAGCTGCCACTGAGGCCGCCTCTAGAGGTATGCAGTGCCCTGTTGCCTGGCTAGGCCCCAGTCGACTGCTTGTGGCTGAAAGCCAGGGACAAACAGGCCTGCAAGCGAGCAGGGGTTCTCGCCCTGAGCCCCTCACGCCTTCCCGAACGCTCCCAAACGCTGCCGACAGAACCCTCGCCGGGCAGAGCCCTCGCCGGGCCACGGCCTGGGGTCCTCAGCCAGAGTCTGGGCCTGGGGAGGCTAGGGCGAGGCAAGAGGCTGGCAGCCAGGCCACAGCCCCAGGGGGGCGATGGAAAGGAGCAGACATGTCACCTGGCCAGGGCCTACTTCCCTGTCTCTGGATAGGTCCCCAGAGTGGGAGGCTGCAGCTATCCCATCATTCCCCAGGCTCAGTACTTAGCATGTGATTCCCTCTTGCCCACGCCCCCGCCCCCCTCCAATCCAGCCGCAGCACCCCAGAAAGAACACAGAAGACGAGAAAGGGTGCTCCAGACTCCTTTTTATTTTTTTTTCCTTTTTGTCTTTCTTGAAACCAGAGATCAGGGGAAAGCGCGAACGCAGTCCCCCACTACCAGAAATTATGCAGTCGAGTATCCCGCATTTGGGGACATCGCAGGGGTCAGCACATCCGAAGTGCAATGGATGAGCCTCACCCTGGGAGAACCACCTTCGTGATCATGGTGTCTCCCCTGCCAGGTAAGTATGAGTTGGAAGGGGACAGGGCGAGGGCGGGCCGCTGAGCATCTCCCCGCAGAGCGAGGGTGGCATTCACACAGGCAAGGCCTGAGGCCGGGCGAAGCAGAGCATGGGCATTGTGGGGCGCAAGGTGACCAGCCAAGGCCCCTGTGCCCACTTTGGAAAGCGCGCAGCTACCCACAGCAGCTTCCCACAGGCCTCGGCCGGCCAGCAACATTTGCATGTCCACGCCCACCGGCAGCGCCAATCAGGGCCCTGCTTTCGCTATGCTGCACCTTGCTGACACGGGTGGGGGAAAGCCAGGGCTACAGCAAGCACAGAAGGGCGATTGCCATGTCGACTTTGGGCCCAGAAGCAGAGATTTGGGGCTTTTGAAGCCTAAGAGCTGCCACTGAGGCCGCCTCTAGAGGTATGCAGTGCCCTGTTGCCTGGCTAGGCCCCAGTCGACTGCTTGTGGCTGAAAGCCAGGGACAAACAGGCCTGCAAGCGAGCAGGGGTTCTCGCCCTGAGCCCCTCACGCCTTCCCGAACGCTCCCAAACGCTGCCGACAGAACCCTCGCCGGGCAGAGCCCTCGCCGGGCCACGGCCTGGGGTCCTCAGCCAGAGTCTGGGCCTGGGGAGGCTAGGGCGAGGCAAGAGGCTGGCAGCCAGGCCACAGCCCCAGGGGGGCGATGGAAAGGAGCAGACATGTCACCTGGCCAGGGCCTACTTCCCTGTCTCTGGATAGGTCCCCAGAGTGGGAGGCTGCAGCTATCCCATCATTCCCCAGGCTCAGTACTTAGCATGTGATTCCCTCTTGCCCACGCCCCCGCCCCCCTCCAATCCAGCCGCAGCACCCCAGAAAGAACACAGAAGACGAGAAAGGGTGCTCCAGACTCCTTTTTATTTTTTTTTCCTTTTTGTCTTTCTTGAAACCAGAGATCAGGGGAAAGCGCGAACGCAGTCCCCCACTACCAGAAATTATGCAGTCGAGTATCCCGCATTTGGGGACATCGCAGGGGTCAGCACATCCGAAGTGCAATGGATGAGCCTCACCCTGGGAGAACCACCTTCGTGATCATGGTGTCTCCCCTGCCAGGTAAGTATGAGTTGGAAGGGGACAGGGCGAGGGCGGGCCGCTGAGCATCTCCCCGCAGAGCGAGGGTGGCATTCACACAGGCAAGGCCTGAGGCCGGGCGAAGCAGAGCATGGGCATTGTGGGGCGCAAGGTGACCAGCCAAGGCCCCTGTGCCCACTTTGGAAAGCGCGCAGCTACCCACAGCAGCTTCCCACAGGCCTCGGCCGGCCAGCAACATTTGCATGTCCACGCCCACCGGCAGCGCCAATCAGGGCCCTGCTTTCGCTATGCTGCACCTTGCTGACACGGGTGGGGGAAAGCCAGGGCTACAGCAAGCACACGAGAGGGCTTGGCAGGCCTAAATCGGGCCCAAAAGCAGATTTTTCAGGCCCTTTAAACTGTGCACAAGCAAAGGCTTTCGCAAGCACAACAGAGGGCTTGCCAGGTCGAAATCGGGCCCAGAAGCACGTTTCTAAGCCCTGAGCCAGCATCCCCAGGCTTGTAAATTTGCATATCTAATTGGCCCTCGCCCACTCCCCATTCCAGCCAGCTTACAGCACCCTGGACGGACCACAAGAAACGTCAAAGGGTGCTCCAGACTCCTTTTTATTTTTTTTTCCTTTTTGTCTTTCTTGAAACCAGAGATCAGGGGAAAGCGCGAACGCAGTCCCCCACTACCAGAAATTATGCAGTCGAGTATCCCGCATTTGGGGACATCGCAGGGGTCAGCACATCCGAAGTGCAATGGATGAGCCTCACCCTGGGAGAACCACCTTCGTGATCATGGTGTCTCCCCTGCCAGGTAAGTATGAGTTGGAAGGGGACAGGGTGAGGGCGGGCCGCTGGGCATCTCCCCGCAGAGCGAGGGTGGCATTCACACAGGCAAGGCCTGAGGCCGGGCGAAGCAGAGCATGGGCATTGTGGGGCGCAAGGTGACCAGCCAAGGCCCCTGTGCCCACTTTGGAAAGCGCGCAGCTACCCACAGCAGCTTCCCACAGGCCTCGGCCGGCCAGCAACATTTGCATGTCCACGCCCACCGGCAGCGCCAATCAGGGCCCTGCTTTCGCTATGCTGCACCTTGCTGACACGGGTGGGGGAAAGCCAGGGCTACAGCAAGCACAGAAGGGCGATTGCCATGTCGACTTTGGGCCCAGAAGCAGAGATTTGGGGCTTTTGAAGCCTAAGAGCTGCCACTGAGGCCGCCTCTAGAGGTATGCAGTGCCCTGTTGCCTGGCTAGGCCCCAGTCGACTGCTTGTGGCTGAAAGCCAGGGACAAACAGGCCTGCAAGCGAGCAGGGGTTCTCGCCCTGAGCCCCTCACGCCTTCCCGAACGCTCCCAAACGCTGCCGACAGAACCCTCGCCGGGCAGAGCCCTCGCCGGGCCACGGCCTGGGGTCCTCAGCCAGAGTCTGGGCCTGGGGAGGCTAGGGCGAGGCAAGAGGCTGGCAGCCAGGCCACAGCCCCAGGGGGGCGATGGAAAGGAGCAGACATGTCACCTGGCCAGGGCCTACTTCCCTGTCTCTGGATAGGTCCCCAGAGTGGGAGGCTGCAGCTATCCCATCATTCCCCAGGCTCAGTACTTAGCATGTGATTCCCTCTTGCCCACGCCCCCGCCCCCCTCCAATCCAGCCGCAGCACCCCAGAAAGAACACAGAAGACGAGAAAGGGTGCTCCAGACTCCTTTTTATTTTTTTTTCCTTTTTGTCTTTCTTGAAACCAGAGATCAGGGGAAAGCGCGAACGCAGTCCCCCACTACCAGAAATTATGCAGTCGAGTATCCCGCATTTGGGGACATCGCAGGGGTCAGCACATCCGAAGTGCAATGGATGAGCCTCACCCTGGGAGAACCACCTTCGTGATCATGGTGTCTCCCCTGCCAGGTAAGTATGAGTTGGAAGGGGACAGGGCGAGGGCGGGCCGCTGAGCATCTCCCCGCAGAGCGAGGGTGGCATTCACACAGGCAAGGCCTGAGGCCGGGCGAAGCAGAGCATGGGCATTGTGGGGCGCAAGGTGACCAGCCAAGGCCCCTGTGCCCACTTTGGAAAGCGCGCAGCTACCCACAGCAGCTTCCCACAGGCCTCGGCCGGCCAGCAACATTTGCATGTCCACGCCCACCGGCAGCGCCAATCAGGGCCCTGCTTTCGCTATGCTGCACCTTGCTGACACGGGTGGGGGAAAGCCAGGGCTACAGCAAGCACACGAGAGGGCTTGGCAGGCCTAAATCGGGCCCAAAAGCAGATTTTTCAGGCCCTTTAAACTGTGCACAAGCAAAGGCTTTCGCAAGCACAACAGAGGGCTTGCCAGGTCGAAATCGGGCCCAGAAGCACGTTTCTAAGCCCTGAGCCAGCATCCCCAGGCTTGTAAATTTGCATATCTAATTGGCCCTCGCCCACTCCCCATTCCAGCCAGCTTACAGCACCCTGGACGGACCACAAGAAACGTCAAAGGGTGCTCCAGACTCCTTTTTATTTTTTTTTCCTTTTTGTCTTTCTTGAAACCAGAGATCAGGGGAAAGCGCGAACGCAGTCCCCCACTACCAGAAATTATGCAGTCGAGTATCCCGCATTTGGGGACATCGCAGGGGTCAGCACATCCGAAGTGCAATGGATGAGCCTCACCCTGGGAGAACCACCTTCGTGATCATGGTGTCTCCCCTGCCAGGTAAGTATGAGTTGGAAGGGGACAGGGTGAGGGCGGGCCGCTGGGCATCTCCCCGCAGAGCGAGGGTGGCATTCACACAGGCAAGGCCTGAGGCCGGGCGAAGCAGAGCATGGGCATTGTGGGGCGCAAGGTGACCAGCCAAGGCCCCTGTGCCCACTTTGGAAAGCGCGCAGCTACCCACAGCAGCTTCCCACAGGCCTCGGCCGGCCAGCAACATTTGCATGTCCACGCCCACCGGCAGCGCCAATCAGGGCCCTGCTTTCGCTATGCTGCACCTTGCTGACACGGGTGGGGGAAAGCCAGGGCTACAGCAAGCACAGAAGGGCGATTGCCATGTCGACTTTGGGCCCAGAAGCAGAGATTTGGGGCTTTTGAAGCCTAAGAGCTGCCACTGAGGCCGCCTCTAGAGGTATGCAGTGCCCTGTTGCCTGGCTAGGCCCCAGTCGACTGCTTGTGGCTGAAAGCCAGGGACAAACAGGCCTGCAAGCGAGCAGGGGTTCTCGCCCTGAGCCCCTCACGCCTTCCCGAACGCTCCCAAACGCTGCAGACAGAACCCTCGCCGGGCAGAGCCCTCGCCGGGCCACGGCCTGGGGTCCTCAGCCAGAGTCTGGGCCTGGGAAGGCTAGGGCGAGGCAAGAGGCTGGCAGCCAGGCCACAGCCCCAGGGGGGCGATGGAAAGGAGCAGACATGTCACCTGGCCAGGGCCTACTTCCCTGTCTCTGGATAGGTCCCCAGAGTGGGAGGCTGCAGCTATCCCATCATTCCCCAGGCTCAGTACTTAGCATGTGATTCCCTCTTGCCCACGCCCCCGCCCCCCTCCAATCCAGCCGCAGCACCCCAGAAAGAACACAGAAGACGAGAAAGGGTGCTCCAGACTCCTTTTTATTTTTTTTTCCTTTTTGTCTTTCTTGAAACCAGAGATCAGGGGAAAGCGCGAACGCAGTCCCCCACTACCAGAAATTATGCAGTCGAGTATCCCGCATTTGGGGACATCGCAGGGGTCAGCACATCCGAAGTGCAATGGATGAGCCTCACCCTGGGAGAACCACCTTCGTGATCATGGTGTCTCCCCTGCCAGGTAAGTATGAGTTGGAAGGGGACAGGGTGAGGGCGGGCCGCTGGGCATCTCCCCGCAGAGCGAGGGTGGCATTCACACAGGCAAGGCCTGAGGCCGGGCGAAGCAGAGCATGGGCATTGTGGGGCGCAAGGTGACCAGCCAAGGCCCCTGTGCCCACTTTGGAAAGCGCGCAGCTACCCACAGCAGCTTCCCACAGGCCTCGGCCGGCCAGCAACATTTGCATGTCCACGCCCACCGGCAGCGCCAATCAGGGCCCTGCTTTCGCTATGCTGCACCTTGCTGACACGGGTGGGGGAAAGCCAGGGCTACAGCAAGCACAGAAGGGCGATTGCCATGTCGACTTTGGGCCCAGAAGCAGAGATTTGGGGCTTTTGAAGCCTAAGAGCTGCCACTGAGGCCGCCTCTAGAGGTATGCAGTGCCCTGTTGCCTGGCTAGGCCCCAGTCGACTGCTTGTGGCTGAAAGCCAGGGACAAACAGGCCTGCAAGCGAGCAGGGGTTCTCGCCCTGAGCCCCTCACGCCTTCCCGAACGCTCCCAAACGCTGCCGACAGAACCCTCGCCGGGCAGAGCCCTCGCCGGGCCACGGCCTGGGGTCCTCAGCCAGAGTCTGGGCCTGGGGAGGCTAGGGCGAGGCAAGAGGCTGGCAGCCAGGCCACAGCCCCAGGGGGGCGATGGAAAGGAGCAGACATGTCACCTGGCCAGGGCCTACTTCCCTGTCTCTGGATAGGTCCCCAGAGTGGGAGGCTGCAGCTATCCCATCATTCCCCAGGCTCAGTACTTAGCATGTGATTCCCTCTTGCCCACGCCCCCGCCCCCCTCCAATCCAGCCGCAGCACCCCAGAAAGAACACAGAAGACGAGAAAGGGTGCTCCAGACTCCTTTTTATTTTTTTTTCCTTTTTGTCTTTCTTGAAACCAGAGATCAGGGGAAAGCGCGAACGCAGTCCCCCACTACCAGAAATTATGCAGTCGAGTATCCCGCATTTGGGGACATCGCAGGGGTCAGCACATCCGAAGTGCAATGGATGAGCCTCACCCTGGGAGAACCACCTTCGTGATCATGGTGTCTCCCCTGCCAGGTAAGTATGAGTTGGAAGGGGACAGGGTGAGGGCGGGCCGCTGGGCATCTCCCCGCAGAGCGAGGGTGGCATTCACACAGGCAAGGCCTGAGGCCGGGCGAAGCAGAGCATGGGCATTGTGGGGCGCAAGGTGACCAGCCAAGGCCCCTGTGCCCACTTTGGAAAGCGCGCAGCTACCCACAGCAGCTTCCCACAGGCCTCGGCCGGCCAGCAACATTTGCATGTCCACGCCCACCGGCAGCGCCAATCAGGGCCCTGCTTTCGCTATGCTGCACCTTGCTGACACGGGTGGGGGAAAGCCAGGGCTACAGCAAGCACACGAGAGGGCTTGGCAGGCCTAAATCGGGCCCAAAAGCAGATTTTTCAGGCCCTTTAAACTGTGCACAAGCAAAGGCTTTCGCAAGCACAACAGAGGGCTTGCCAGGTCGAAATCGGGCCCAGAAGCACGTTTCTAAGCCCTGAGCCAGCATCCCCAGGCTTGTAAATTTGCATATCTAATTGGCCCTCGCCCACTCACCATTCCAGCCAGCTTACAGCACCCTGGACGGACCACAAGAAACGTCAAAGGGTGCTCCAGACTCCTTTTTATTTTTTTTTCCTTTTTGTCTTTCTTGAAACCAGAGATCAGGGGAAAGCGCGAACGCAGTCCCCCACTACCAGAAATTATGCAGTCGAGTATCCCGCATTTGGGGACATCGCAGGGGTCAGCACATCCGAAGTGCAATGGATGAGCCTCACCCTGGGAGAACCACCTTCGTGATCATGGTGTCTCCCCTGCCAGGTAAGTATGAGTTGGAAGGGGACAGGGTGAGGGCGGGCCGCTGGGCATCTCCCCGCAGAGCGAGGGTGGCATTCACACAGGCAAGGCCTGAGGCCGGGCGAAGCAGAGCATGGGCATTGTGGGGCGCAAGGTGACCAGCCAAGGCCCCTGTGCCCACTTTGGAAAGCGCGCAGCTACCCACAGCAGCTTCCCACAGGCCTCGGCCGGCCAGCAACATTTGCATGTCCACACCCACCGGCAGCGCCAATCAGGGCCCTGCTTTCGCTATGCTGCACCTTGCTGACACGGGTGGGGGAAAGCCAGGGCTACAGCAAGCACAGAAGGGCGATTGCCATGTCGACTTTGGGCCCAGAAGCAGAGATTTGGGGCTTTTGAAGCCTAAGAGCTGCCACTGAGGCCGCCTCTAGAGGTATGCAGTGCCCTGTTGCCTGGCTAGGCCCCAGTCGACTGCTTGTGGCTGAAAGCCAGGGACAAACAGGCCTGCAAGCGAGCAGGGGTTCTCGCCCTGAGCCCCTCACGCCTTCCCGAACGCTCCCAAACGCTGCCGACAGAACCCTCGCCGGGCAGAGCCCTCGCCGGGCCACGGCCTGGGGTCCTCAGCCAGAGTCTGGGCCTGGGGAGGCTAGGGCGAGGCAAGAGGCTGGCAGCCAGGCCACAGCCCCAGGGGGGCGATGGAAAGGAGCAGACATGTCACCTGGCCAGGGCCTACTTCCCTGTCTCTGGATAGGTCCCCAGAGTGGGAGGCTGCAGCTATCCCATCATTCCCCAGGCTCAGTACTTAGCATGTGATTCCCTCTTGCCCACGCCCCCGCCCCCCTCCAATCCAGCCGCAGCACCCCAGAAAGAACACAGAAGACGAGAAAGGGTGCTCCAGACTCCTTTTTATTTTTTTTTCCTTTTTGTCTTTCTTGAAACCAGAGATCAGGGGAAAGCGCGAACGCAGTCCCCCACTACCAGAAATTATGCAGTCGAGTATCCCGCATTTGGGGACATCGCAGGGGTCAGCACATCCGAAGTGCAATGGATGAGCCTCACCCTGGGAGAACCACCTTCGTGATCATGGTGTCTCCCCTGCCAGGTAAGTATGAGTTGGAAGGGGACAGGGTGAGGGCGGGCCGCTGGGCATCTCCCCGCAGAGCGAGGGTGGCATTCACACAGGCAAGGCCTGAGGCCGGGCGAAGCAGAGCATGGGCATTGTGGGGCGCAAGGTGACCAGCCAAGGCCCCTGTGCCCACTTTGGAAAGCGCGCAGCTACCCACAGCAGCTTCCCACAGGCCTCGGCCGGCCAGCAACATTTGCATGTCCACGCCCACCGGCAGCGCCAATCAGGGCCCTGCTTTCGCTATGCTGCACCTTGCTGACACGGGTGGGGGAAAGCCAGGGCTACAGCAAGCACAGAAGGGCGATTGCCATGTCGACTTTGGGCCCAGAAGCAGAGATTTGGGGCTTTTGAAGCCTAAGAGCTGCCACTGAGGCCGCCTCTAGAGGTATGCAGTGCCCTGTTGCCTGGCTAGGCCCCAGTCGACTGCTTGTGGCTGAAAGCCAGGGACAAACAGGCCTGCAAGCGAGCAGGGGTTCTCGCCCTGAGCCCCTCACGCCTTCCCGAACGCTCCCAAACGCTGCAGACAGAACCCTCGCCGGGCAGAGCCCTCGCCGGGCCACGGCCTGGGGTCCTCAGCCAGAGTCTGGGCCTGGGGAGGCTAGGGCGAGGCAAGAGGCTGGCAGCCAGGCCACAGCCCCAGGGGGGCGATGGAAAGGAGCAGACATGTCACCTGGCCAGGGCCTACTTCCCTGTCTCTGGATAGGTCCCCAGAGTGGGAGGCTGCAGCTATCCCATCATTCCCCAGGCTCAGTACTTAGCATGTGATTCCCTCTTGCCCACGCCCCCGCCCCCCTCCAATCCAGCCGCAGCACCCCAGAAAGAACACAGAAGACGAGAAAGGGTGCTCCAGACTCCTTTTTATTTTTTTTTCCTTTTTGTCTTTCTTGAAACCAGAGATCAGGGGAAAGCGCGAACGCAGTCCCCCACTACCAGAAATTATGCAGTCGAGTATCCCGCATTTGGGGACATCGCAGGGGTCAGCACATCCGAAGTGCAATGGATGAGCCTCACCCTGGGAGAACCACCTTCGTGATCATGGTGTCTCCCCTGCCAGGTAAGTATGAGTTGGAAGGGGACAGGGTGAGGGCGGGCCGCTGGGCATCTCCCCGCAGAGCGAGGGTGGCATTCACACAGGCAAGGCCTGAGGCCGGGCGAAGCAGAGCATGGGCATTGTGGGGTGCAAGGTGACCAGCCAAGGCCCCTGTGCCCACTTTGGAAAGCGCGCAGCTACCCACAGCAGCTTCCCACAGGCCTCGGCCGGCCAGCAACATTTGCATGTCCACGCCCACCGGCAGCGCCAATCAGGGCCCTGCTTTCGCTATGCTGCACCTTGCTGACACGGGTGGGGGAAAGCCAGGGCTACAGCAAGCACACGAGAGGGCTTGGCAGGCCTAAATCGGGCCCAAAAGCAGATTTTTCAGGCCCTTTAAACTGTGCACAAGCAAAGGCTTTCGCAAGCACAACAGAGGGCTTGCCAGGTCGAAATCGGGCCCAGAAGCACGTTTCTAAGCCCTGAGCCAGCATCCCCAGGCTTGTAAATTTGCATATCTAATTGGCCCTCGCCCACTCACCATTCCAGCCAGCTTACAGCACCCTGGACGGACCACAAGAAACGTCAAAGGGTGCTCCAGACTCCTTTTTATTTTTTTTTCCTTTTTGTCTTTCTTGAAACCAGAGATCAGGGGAAAGCGCGAACGCAGTCCCCCACTACCAGAAATTATGCAGTCGAGTATCCCGCATTTGGGGACATCGCAGGGGTCAGCACATCCGAAGTGCAATGGATGAGCCTCACCCTGGGAGAACCACCTTCGTGATCATGGTGTCTCCCCTGCCAGGTAAGTATGAGTTGGAAGGGGACAGGGTGAGGGCGGGCCGCTGGGCATCTCCCCGCAGAGCGAGGGTGGCATTCACACAGGCAAGGCCTGAGGCCGGGCGAAGCAGAGCATGGGCATTGTGGGGCGCAAGGTGACCAGCCAAGGCCCCTGTGCCCACTTTGGAAAGCGCGCAGCTACCCACAGCAGCTTCCCACAGGCCTCGGCCGGCCAGCAACATTTGCATGTCCACACCCACCGGCAGCGCCAATCAGGGCCCTGCTTTCGCTATGCTGCACCTTGCTGACACGGGTGGGGGAAAGCCAGGGCTACAGCAAGCACAGAAGGGCGATTGCCATGTCGACTTTGGGCCCAGAAGCAGAGATTTGGGGCTTTTGAAGCCTAAGAGCTGCCACTGAGGCCGCCTCTAGAGGTATGCAGTGCCCTGTTGCCTGGCTAGGCCCCAGTCGACTGCTTGTGGCTGAAAGCCAGGGACAAACAGGCCTGCAAGCGAGCAGGGGTTCTCGCCCTGAGCCCCTCACGCCTTCCCGAACGCTCCCAAACGCTGCCGACAGAACCCTCGCCGGGCAGAGCCCTCGCCGGGCCACGGCCTGGGGTCCTCAGCCAGAGTCTGGGCCTGGGGAGGCTAGGGCGAGGCAAGAGGCTGGCAGCCAGGCCACAGCCCCAGGGGGGCGATGGAAAGGAGCAGACATGTCACCTGGCCAGGGCCTACTTCCCTGTCTCTGGATAGGTCCCCAGAGTGGGAGGCTGCAGCTATCCCATCATTCCCCAGGCTCAGTACTTAGCATGTGATTCCCTCTTGCCCACGCCCCCGCCCCCCTCCAATCCAGCCGCAGCACCCCAGAAAGAACACAGAAGACGAGAAAGGGTGCTCCAGACTCCTTTTTATTTTTTTTTCCTTTTTGTCTTTCTTGAAACCAGAGATCAGGGGAAAGCGCGAACGCAGTCCCCCACTACCAGAAATTATGCAGTCGAGTATCCCGCATTTGGGGACATCGCAGGGGTCAGCACATCCGAAGTGCAATGGATGAGCCTCACCCTGGGAGAACCACCTTCGTGATCATGGTGTCTCCCCTGCCAGGTAAGTATGAGTTGGAAGGGGACAGGGCGAGGGCGGGCCGCTGAGCATCTCCCCGCAGAGCGAGGGTGGCATTCACACAGGCAAGGCCTGAGGCCGGGCGAAGCAGAGCATGGGCATTGTGGGGCGCAAGGTGACCAGCCAAGGCCCCTGTGCCCACTTTGGAAAGCGCGCAGCTACCCACAGCAGCTTCCCACAGGCCTCGGCCGGCCAGCAACATTTGCATGTCCACGCCCACCGGCAGCGCCAATCAGGGCCCTGCTTTCGCTATGCTGCACCTTGCTGACACGGGTGGGGGAAAGCCAGGGCTACAGCAAGCACAGAAGGGCGATTGCCATGTCGACTTTGGGCCCAGAAGCAGAGATTTGGGGCTTTTGAAGCCTAAGAGCTGCCACTGAGGCCGCCTCTAGAGGTATGCAGTGCCCTGTTGCCTGGCTAGGCCCCAGTCGACTGCTTGTGGCTGAAAGCCAGGGACAAACAGGCCTGCAAGCGAGCAGGGGTTCTCGCCCTGAGCCCCTCACGCCTTCCCGAACGCTCCCAAACGCTGCCGACAGAACCCTCGCCGGGCAGAGCCCTCGCCGGGCCACGGCCTGGGGTCCTCAGCCAGAGTCTGGGCCTGGGGAGGCTAGGGCGAGGCAAGAGGCTGGCAGCCAGGCCACAGCCCCAGGGGGGCGATGGAAAGGAGCAGACATGTCACCTGGCCAGGGCCTACTTCCCTGTCTCTGGATAGGTCCCCAGAGTGGGAGGCTGCAGCTATCCCATCATTCCCCAGGCTCAGTACTTAGCATGTGATTCCCTCTTGCCCACGCCCCCGCCCCCCTCCAATCCAGCCGCAGCACCCCAGAAAGAACACAGAAGACGAGAAAGGGTGCTCCAGACTCCTTTTTATTTTTTTTTCCTTTTTGTCTTTCTTGAAACCAGAGATCAGGGGAAAGCGCGAACGCAGTCCCCCACTACCAGAAATTATGCAGTCGAGTATCCCGCATTTGGGGACATCGCAGGGGTCAGCACATCCGAAGTGCAATGGATGAGCCTCACCCTGGGAGAACCACCTTCGTGATCATGGTGTCTCCCCTGCCAGGTAAGTATGAGTTGGAAGGGGACAGGGCGAGGGCGGGCCGCTGAGCATCTCCCCGCAGAGCGAGGGTGGCATTCACACAGGCAAGGCCTGAGGCCGGGCGAAGCAGAGCATGGGCATTGTGGGGCGCAAGGTGACCAGCCAAGGCCCCTGTGCCCACTTTGGAAAGCGCGCAGCTACCCACAGCAGCTTCCCACAGGCCTCGGCCGGCCAGCAACATTTGCATGTCCACGCCCACCGGCAGCGCCAATCAGGGCCCTGCTTTCGCTATGCTGCACCTTGCTGACACGGGTGGGGGAAAGCCAGGGCTACAGCAAGCACACGAGAGGGCTTGGCAGGCCTAAATCGGGCCCAAAAGCAGATTTTTCAGGCCCTTTAAACTGTGCACAAGCAAAGGCTTTCGCAAGCACAACAGAGGGCTTGCCAGGTCGAAATCGGGCCCAGAAGCACGTTTCTAAGCCCTGAGCCAGCATCCCCAGGCTTGTAAATTTGCATATCTAATTGGCCCTCGCCCACTCCCCATTCCAGCCAGCTTACAGCACCCTGGACGGACCACAAGAAACGTCAAAGGGTGCTCCAGACTCCTTTTTATTTTTTTTTCCTTTTTGTCTTTCTTGAAACCAGAGATCAGGGGAAAGCGCGAACGCAGTCCCCCACTACCAGAAATTATGCAGTCGAGTATCCCGCATTTGGGGACATCGCAGGGGTCAGCACATCCGAAGTGCAATGGATGAGCCTCACCCTGGGAGAACCACCTTCGTGATCATGGTGTCTCCCCTGCCAGGTAAGTATGAGTTGGAAGGGGACAGGGTGAGGGCGGGCCGCTGGGCATCTCCCCGCAGAGCGAGGGTGGCATTCACACAGGCAAGGCCTGAGGCCGGGCGAAGCAGAGCATGGGCATTGTGGGGCGCAAGGTGACCAGCCAAGGCCCCTGTGCCCACTTTGGAAAGCGCGCAGCTACCCACAGCAGCTTCCCACAGGCCTCGGCCGGCCAGCAACATTTGCATGTCCACGCCCACCGGCAGCGCCAATCAGGGCCCTGCTTTCGCTATGCTGCACCTTGCTGACACGGGTGGGGGAAAGCCAGGGCTACAGCAAGCACAGAAGGGCGATTGCCATGTCGACTTTGGGCCCAGAAGCAGAGATTTGGGGCTTTTGAAGCCTAAGAGCTGCCACTGAGGCCGCCTCTAGAGGTATGCAGTGCCCTGTTGCCTGGCTAGGCCCCAGTCGACTGCTTGTGGCTGAAAGCCAGGGACAAACAGGCCTGCAAGCGAGCAGGGGTTCTCGCCCTGAGCCCCTCACGCCTTCCCGAACGCTCCCAAACGCTGCCGACAGAACCCTCGCCGGGCAGAGCCCTCGCCGGGCCACGGCCTGGGGTCCTCAGCCAGAGTCTGGGCCTGGGGAGGCTAGGGCGAGGCAAGAGGCTGGCAGCCAGGCCACAGCCCCAGGGGGGCGATGGAAAGGAGCAGACATGTCACCTGGCCAGGGCCTACTTCCCTGTCTCTGGATAGGTCCCCAGAGTGGGAGGCTGCAGCTATCCCATCATTCCCCAGGCTCAGTACTTAGCATGTGATTCCCTCTTGCCCACGCCCCCGCCCCCCTCCAATCCAGCCGCAGCACCCCAGAAAGAACACAGAAGACGAGAAAGGGTGCTCCAGACTCCTTTTTATTTTTTTTTCCTTTTTGTCTTTCTTGAAACCAGAGATCAGGGGAAAGCGCGAACGCAGTCCCCCACTACCAGAAATTATGCAGTCGAGTATCCCGCATTTGGGGACATCGCAGGGGTCAGCACATCCGAAGTGCAATGGATGAGCCTCACCCTGGGAGAACCACCTTCGTGATCATGGTGTCTCCCCTGCCAGGTAAGTATGAGTTGGAAGGGGACAGGGCGAGGGCGGGCCGCTGAGCATCTCCCCGCAGAGCGAGGGTGGCATTCACACAGGCAAGGCCTGAGGCCGGGCGAAGCAGAGCATGGGCATTGTGGGGCGCAAGGTGACCAGCCAAGGCCCCTGTGCCCACTTTGGAAAGCGCGCAGCTACCCACAGCAGCTTCCCACAGGCCTCGGCCGGCCAGCAACATTTGCATGTCCACGCCCACCGGCAGCGCCAATCAGGGCCCTGCTTTCGCTATGCTGCACCTTGCTGACACGGGTGGGGGAAAGCCAGGGCTACAGCAAGCACACGAGAGGGCTTGGCAGGCCTAAATCGGGCCCAAAAGCAGATTTTTCAGGCCCTTTAAACTGTGCACAAGCAAAGGCTTTCGCAAGCACAACAGAGGGCTTGCCAGGTCGAAATCGGGCCCAGAAGCACGTTTCTAAGCCCTGAGCCAGCATCCCCAGGCTTGTAAATTTGCATATCTAATTGGCCCTCGCCCACTCCCCATTCCAGCCAGCTTACAGCACCCTGGACGGACCACAAGAAACGTCAAAGGGTGCTCCAGACTCCTTTTTATTTTTTTTTCCTTTTTGTCTTTCTTGAAACCAGAGATCAGGGGAAAGCGCGAACGCAGTCCCCCACTACCAGAAATTATGCAGTCGAGTATCCCGCATTTGGGGACATCGCAGGGGTCAGCACATCCGAAGTGCAATGGATGAGCCTCACCCTGGGAGAACCACCTTCGTGATCATGGTGTCTCCCCTGCCAGGTAAGTATGAGTTGGAAGGGGACAGGGTGAGGGCGGGCCGCTGGGCATCTCCCCGCAGAGCGAGGGTGGCATTCACACAGGCAAGGCCTGAGGCCGGGCGAAGCAGAGCATGGGCATTGTGGGGCGCAAGGTGACCAGCCAAGGCCCCTGTGCCCACTTTGGAAAGCGCGCAGCTACCCACAGCAGCTTCCCACAGGCCTCGGCCGGCCAGCAACATTTGCATGTCCACGCCCACCGGCAGCGCCAATCAGGGCCCTGCTTTCGCTATGCTGCACCTTGCTGACACGGGTGGGGGAAAGCCAGGGCTACAGCAAGCACAGAAGGGCGATTGCCATGTCGACTTTGGGCCCAGAAGCAGAGATTTGGGGCTTTTGAAGCCTAAGAGCTGCCACTGAGGCCGCCTCTAGAGGTATGCAGTGCCCTGTTGCCTGGCTAGGCCCCAGTCGACTGCTTGTGGCTGAAAGCCAGGGACAAACAGGCCTGCAAGCGAGCAGGGGTTCTCGCCCTGAGCCCCTCACGCCTTCCCGAACGCTCCCAAACGCTGCAGACAGAACCCTCGCCGGGCAGAGCCCTCGCCGGGCCACGGCCTGGGGTCCTCAGCCAGAGTCTGGGCCTGGGAAGGCTAGGGCGAGGCAAGAGGCTGGCAGCCAGGCCACAGCCCCAGGGGGGCGATGGAAAGGAGCAGACATGTCACCTGGCCAGGGCCTACTTCCCTGTCTCTGGATAGGTCCCCAGAGTGGGAGGCTGCAGCTATCCCATCATTCCCCAGGCTCAGTACTTAGCATGTGATTCCCTCTTGCCCACGCCCCCGCCCCCCTCCAATCCAGCCGCAGCACCCCAGAAAGAACACAGAAGACGAGAAAGGGTGCTCCAGACTCCTTTTTATTTTTTTTTCCTTTTTGTCTTTCTTGAAACCAGAGATCAGGGGAAAGCGCGAACGCAGTCCCCCACTACCAGAAATTATGCAGTCGAGTATCCCGCATTTGGGGACATCGCAGGGGTCAGCACATCCGAAGTGCAATGGATGAGCCTCACCCTGGGAGAACCACCTTCGTGATCATGGTGTCTCCCCTGCCAGGTAAGTATGAGTTGGAAGGGGACAGGGTGAGGGCGGGCCGCTGGGCATCTCCCCGCAGAGCGAGGGTGGCATTCACACAGGCAAGGCCTGAGGCCGGGCGAAGCAGAGCATGGGCATTGTGGGGCGCAAGGTGACCAGCCAAGGCCCCTGTGCCCACTTTGGAAAGCGCGCAGCTACCCACAGCAGCTTCCCACAGGCCTCGGCCGGCCAGCAACATTTGCATGTCCACGCCCACCGGCAGCGCCAATCAGGGCCCTGCTTTCGCTATGCTGCACCTTGCTGACACGGGTGGGGGAAAGCCAGGGCTACAGCAAGCACAGAAGGGCGATTGCCATGTCGACTTTGGGCCCAGAAGCAGAGATTTGGGGCTTTTGAAGCCTAAGAGCTGCCACTGAGGCCGCCTCTAGAGGTATGCAGTGCCCTGTTGCCTGGCTAGGCCCCAGTCGACTGCTTGTGGCTGAAAGCCAGGGACAAACAGGCCTGCAAGCGAGCAGGGGTTCTCGCCCTGAGCCCCTCACGCCTTCCCGAACGCTCCCAAACGCTGCCGACAGAACCCTCGCCGGGCAGAGCCCTCGCCGGGCCACGGCCTGGGGTCCTCAGCCAGAGTCTGGGCCTGGGGAGGCTAGGGCGAGGCAAGAGGCTGGCAGCCAGGCCACAGCCCCAGGGGGGCGATGGAAAGGAGCAGACATGTCACCTGGCCAGGGCCTACTTCCCTGTCTCTGGATAGGTCCCCAGAGTGGGAGGCTGCAGCTATCCCATCATTCCCCAGGCTCAGTACTTAGCATGTGATTCCCTCTTGCCCACGCCCCCGCCCCCCTCCAATCCAGCCGCAGCACCCCAGAAAGAACACAGAAGACGAGAAAGGGTGCTCCAGACTCCTTTTTATTTTTTTTTCCTTTTTGTCTTTCTTGAAACCAGAGATCAGGGGAAAGCGCGAACGCAGTCCCCCACTACCAGAAATTATGCAGTCGAGTATCCCGCATTTGGGGACATCGCAGGGGTCAGCACATCCGAAGTGCAATGGATGAGCCTCACCCTGGGAGAACCACCTTCGTGATCATGGTGTCTCCCCTGCCAGGTAAGTATGAGTTGGAAGGGGACAGGGTGAGGGCGGGCCGCTGGGCATCTCCCCGCAGAGCGAGGGTGGCATTCACACAGGCAAGGCCTGAGGCCGGGCGAAGCAGAGCATGGGCATTGTGGGGCGCAAGGTGACCAGCCAAGGCCCCTGTGCCCACTTTGGAAAGCGCGCAGCTACCCACAGCAGCTTCCCACAGGCCTCGGCCGGCCAGCAACATTTGCATGTCCACGCCCACCGGCAGCGCCAATCAGGGCCCTGCTTTCGCTATGCTGCACCTTGCTGACACGGGTGGGGGAAAGCCAGGGCTACAGCAAGCACACGAGAGGGCTTGGCAGGCCTAAATCGGGCCCAAAAGCAGATTTTTCAGGCCCTTTAAACTGTGCACAAGCAAAGGCTTTCGCAAGCACAACAGAGGGCTTGCCAGGTCGAAATCGGGCCCAGAAGCACGTTTCTAAGCCCTGAGCCAGCATCCCCAGGCTTGTAAATTTGCATATCTAATTGGCCCTCGCCCACTCACCATTCCAGCCAGCTTACAGCACCCTGGACGGACCACAAGAAACGTCAAAGGGTGCTCCAGACTCCTTTTTATTTTTTTTTCCTTTTTGTCTTTCTTGAAACCAGAGATCAGGGGAAAGCGCGAACGCAGTCCCCCACTACCAGAAATTATGCAGTCGAGTATCCCGCATTTGGGGACATCGCAGGGGTCAGCACATCCGAAGTGCAATGGATGAGCCTCACCCTGGGAGAACCACCTTCGTGATCATGGTGTCTCCCCTGCCAGGTAAGTATGAGTTGGAAGGGGACAGGGTGAGGGCGGGCCGCTGGGCATCTCCCCGCAGAGCGAGGGTGGCATTCACACAGGCAAGGCCTGAGGCCGGGCGAAGCAGAGCATGGGCATTGTGGGGCGCAAGGTGACCAGCCAAGGCCCCTGTGCCCACTTTGGAAAGCGCGCAGCTACCCACAGCAGCTTCCCACAGGCCTCGGCCGGCCAGCAACATTTGCATGTCCACACCCACCGGCAGCGCCAATCAGGGCCCTGCTTTCGCTATGCTGCACCTTGCTGACACGGGTGGGGGAAAGCCAGGGCTACAGCAAGCACAGAAGGGCGATTGCCATGTCGACTTTGGGCCCAGAAGCAGAGATTTGGGGCTTTTGAAGCCTAAGAGCTGCCACTGAGGCCGCCTCTAGAGGTATGCAGTGCCCTGTTGCCTGGCTAGGCCCCAGTCGACTGCTTGTGGCTGAAAGCCAGGGACAAACAGGCCTGCAAGCGAGCAGGGGTTCTCGCCCTGAGCCCCTCACGCCTTCCCGAACGCTCCCAAACGCTGCCGACAGAACCCTCGCCGGGCAGAGCCCTCGCCGGGCCACGGCCTGGGGTCCTCAGCCAGAGTCTGGGCCTGGGGAGGCTAGGGCGAGGCAAGAGGCTGGCAGCCAGGCCACAGCCCCAGGGGGGCGATGGAAAGGAGCAGACATGTCACCTGGCCAGGGCCTACTTCCCTGTCTCTGGATAGGTCCCCAGAGTGGGAGGCTGCAGCTATCCCATCATTCCCCAGGCTCAGTACTTAGCATGTGATTCCCTCTTGCCCACGCCCCCGCCCCCCTCCAATCCAGCCGCAGCACCCCAGAAAGAACACAGAAGACGAGAAAGGGTGCTCCAGACTCCTTTTTATTTTTTTTTCCTTTTTGTCTTTCTTGAAACCAGAGATCAGGGGAAAGCGCGAACGCAGTCCCCCACTACCAGAAATTATGCAGTCGAGTATCCCGCATTTGGGGACATCGCAGGGGTCAGCACATCCGAAGTGCAATGGATGAGCCTCACCCTGGGAGAACCACCTTCGTGATCATGGTGTCTCCCCTGCCAGGTAAGTATGAGTTGGAAGGGGACAGGGTGAGGGCGGGCCGCTGGGCATCTCCCCGCAGAGCGAGGGTGGCATTCACACAGGCAAGGCCTGAGGCCGGGCGAAGCAGAGCATGGGCATTGTGGGGCGCAAGGTGACCAGCCAAGGCCCCTGTGCCCACTTTGGAAAGCGCGCAGCTACCCACAGCAGCTTCCCACAGGCCTCGGCCGGCCAGCAACATTTGCATGTCCACGCCCACCGGCAGCGCCAATCAGGGCCCTGCTTTCGCTATGCTGCACCTTGCTGACACGGGTGGGGGAAAGCCAGGGCTACAGCAAGCACAGAAGGGCGATTGCCATGTCGACTTTGGGCCCAGAAGCAGAGATTTGGGGCTTTTGAAGCCTAAGAGCTGCCACTGAGGCCGCCTCTAGAGGTATGCAGTGCCCTGTTGCCTGGCTAGGCCCCAGTCGACTGCTTGTGGCTGAAAGCCAGGGACAAACAGGCCTGCAAGCGAGCAGGGGTTCTCGCCCTGAGCCCCTCACGCCTTCCCGAACGCTCCCAAACGCTGCCGACAGAACCCTCGCCGGGCAGAGCCCTCGCCGGGCCACGGCCTGGGGTCCTCAGCCAGAGTCTGGGCCTGGGGAGGCTAGGGCGAGGCAAGAGGCTGGCAGCCAGGCCACAGCCCCAGGGGGGCGATGGAAAGGAGCAGACATGTCACCTGGCCAGGGCCTACTTCCCTGTCTCTGGATAGGTCCCCAGAGTGGGAGGCTGCAGCTATCCCATCATTCCCCAGGCTCAGTACTTAGCATGTGATTCCCTCTTGCCCACGCCCCCGCCCCCCTCCAATCCAGCCGCAGCACCCCAGAAAGAACACAGAAGACGAGAAAGGGTGCTCCAGACTCCTTTTTATTTTTTTTTCCTTTTTGTCTTTCTTGAAACCAGAGATCAGGGGAAAGCGCGAACGCAGTCCCCCACTACCAGAAATTATGCAGTCGAGTATCCCGCATTTGGGGACATCGCAGGGGTCAGCACATCCGAAGTGCAATGGATGAGCCTCACCCTGGGAGAACCACCTTCGTGATCATGGTGTCTCCCCTGCCAGGTAAGTATGAGTTGGAAGGGGACAGGGCGAGGGCGGGCCGCTGAGCATCTCCCCGCAGAGCGAGGGTGGCATTCACACAGGCAAGGCCTGAGGCCGGGCGAAGCAGAGCATGGGCATTGTGGGGCGCAAGGTGACCAGCCAAGGCCCCTGTGCCCACTTTGGAAAGCGCGCAGCTACCCACAGCAGCTTCCCACAGGCCTCGGCCGGCCAGCAACATTTGCATGTCCACGCCCACCGGCAGCGCCAATCAGGGCCCTGCTTTCGCTATGCTGCACCTTGCTGACACGGGTGGGGGAAAGCCAGGGCTACAGCAAGCACACGAGAGGGCTTGGCAGGCCTAAATCGGGCCCAAAAGCAGATTTTTCAGGCCCTTTAAACTGTGCACAAGCAAAGGCTTTCGCAAGCACAACAGAGGGCTTGCCAGGTCGAAATCGGGCCCAGAAGCACGTTTCTAAGCCCTGAGCCAGCATCCCCAGGCTTGTAAATTTGCATATCTAATTGGCCCTCGCCCACTCCCCATTCCAGCCAGCTTACAGCACCCTGGACGGACCACAAGAAACGTCAAAGGGTGCTCCAGACTCCTTTTTATTTTTTTTTCCTTTTTGTCTTTCTTGAAACCAGAGATCAGGGGAAAGCGCGAACGCAGTCCCCCACTACCAGAAATTATGCAGTCGAGTATCCCGCATTTGGGGACATCGCAGGGGTCAGCACATCCGAAGTGCAATGGATGAGCCTCACCCTGGGAGAACCACCTTCGTGATCATGGTGTCTCCCCTGCCAGGTAAGTATGAGTTGGAAGGGGACAGGGTGAGGGCGGGCCGCTGGGCATCTCCCCGCAGAGCGAGGGTGGCATTCACACAGGCAAGGCCTGAGGCCGGGCGAAGCAGAGCATGGGCATTGTGGGGCGCAAGGTGACCAGCCAAGGCCCCTGTGCCCACTTTGGAAAGCGCGCAGCTACCCACAGCAGCTTCCCACAGGCCTCGGCCGGCCAGCAACATTTGCATGTCCACGCCCACCGGCAGCGCCAATCAGGGCCCTGCTTTCGCTATGCTGCACCTTGCTGACACGGGTGGGGGAAAGCCAGGGCTACAGCAAGCACAGAAGGGCGATTGCCATGTCGACTTTGGGCCCAGAAGCAGAGATTTGGGGCTTTTGAAGCCTAAGAGCTGCCACTGAGGCCGCCTCTAGAGGTATGCAGTGCCCTGTTGCCTGGCTAGGCCCCAGTCGACTGCTTGTGGCTGAAAGCCAGGGACAAACAGGCCTGCAAGCGAGCAGGGGTTCTCGCCCTGAGCCCCTCACGCCTTCCCGAACGCTCCCAAACGCTGCAGACAGAACCCTCGCCGGGCAGAGCCCTCGCCGGGCCACGGCCTGGGGTCCTCAGCCAGAGTCTGGGCCTGGGAAGGCTAGGGCGAGGCAAGAGGCTGGCAGCCAGGCCACAGCCCCAGGGGGGCGATGGAAAGGAGCAGACATGTCACCTGGCCAGGGCCTACTTCCCTGTCTCTGGATAGGTCCCCAGAGTGGGAGGCTGCAGCTATCCCATCATTCCCCAGGCTCAGTACTTAGCATGTGATTCCCTCTTGCCCACGCCCCCGCCCCCCTCCAATCCAGCCGCAGCACCCCAGAAAGAACACAGAAGACGAGAAAGGGTGCTCCAGACTCCTTTTTATTTTTTTTTCCTTTTTGTCTTTCTTGAAACCAGAGATCAGGGGAAAGCGCGAACGCAGTCCCCCACTACCAGAAATTATGCAGTCGAGTATCCCGCATTTGGGGACATCGCAGGGGTCAGCACATCCGAAGTGCAATGGATGAGCCTCACCCTGGGAGAACCACCTTCGTGATCATGGTGTCTCCCCTGCCAGGTAAGTATGAGTTGGAAGGGGACAGGGTGAGGGCGGGCCGCTGGGCATCTCCCCGCAGAGCGAGGGTGGCATTCACACAGGCAAGGCCTGAGGCCGGGCGAAGCAGAGCATGGGCATTGTGGGGCGCAAGGTGACCAGCCAAGGCCCCTGTGCCCACTTTGGAAAGCGCGCAGCTACCCACAGCAGCTTCCCACAGGCCTCGGCCGGCCAGCAACATTTGCATGTCCACGCCCACCGGCAGCGCCAATCAGGGCCCTGCTTTCGCTATGCTGCACCTTGCTGACACGGGTGGGGGAAAGCCAGGGCTACAGCAAGCACAGAAGGGCGATTGCCATGTCGACTTTGGGCCCAGAAGCAGAGATTTGGGGCTTTTGAAGCCTAAGAGCTGCCACTGAGGCCGCCTCTAGAGGTATGCAGTGCCCTGTTGCCTGGCTAGGCCCCAGTCGACTGCTTGTGGCTGAAAGCCAGGGACAAACAGGCCTGCAAGCGAGCAGGGGTTCTCGCCCTGAGCCCCTCACGCCTTCCCGAACGCTCCCAAACGCTGCCGACAGAACCCTCGCCGGGCAGAGCCCTCGCCGGGCCACGGCCTGGGGTCCTCAGCCAGAGTCTGGGCCTGGGGAGGCTAGGGCGAGGCAAGAGGCTGGCAGCCAGGCCACAGCCCCAGGGGGGCGATGGAAAGGAGCAGACATGTCACCTGGCCAGGGCCTACTTCCCTGTCTCTGGATAGGTCCCCAGAGTGGGAGGCTGCAGCTATCCCATCATTCCCCAGGCTCAGTACTTAGCATGTGATTCCCTCTTGCCCACGCCCCCGCCCCCCTCCAATCCAGCCGCAGCACCCCAGAAAGAACACAGAAGACGAGAAAGGGTGCTCCAGACTCCTTTTTATTTTTTTTTCCTTTTTGTCTTTCTTGAAACCAGAGATCAGGGGAAAGCGCGAACGCAGTCCCCCACTACCAGAAATTATGCAGTCGAGTATCCCGCATTTGGGGACATCGCAGGGGTCAGCACATCCGAAGTGCAATGGATGAGCCTCACCCTGGGAGAACCACCTTCGTGATCATGGTGTCTCCCCTGCCAGGTAAGTATGAGTTGGAAGGGGACAGGGTGAGGGCGGGCCGCTGGGCATCTCCCCGCAGAGCGAGGGTGGCATTCACACAGGCAAGGCCTGAGGCCGGGCGAAGCAGAGCATGGGCATTGTGGGGCGCAAGGTGACCAGCCAAGGCCCCTGTGCCCACTTTGGAAAGCGCGCAGCTACCCACAGCAGCTTCCCACAGGCCTCGGCCGGCCAGCAACATTTGCATGTCCACGCCCACCGGCAGCGCCAATCAGGGCCCTGCTTTCGCTATGCTGCACCTTGCTGACACGGGTGGGGGAAAGCCAGGGCTACAGCAAGCACACGAGAGGGCTTGGCAGGCCTAAATCGGGCCCAAAAGCAGATTTTTCAGGCCCTTTAAACTGTGCACAAGCAAAGGCTTTCGCAAGCACAACAGAGGGCTTGCCAGGTCGAAATCGGGCCCAGAAGCACGTTTCTAAGCCCTGAGCCAGCATCCCCAGGCTTGTAAATTTGCATATCTAATTGGCCCTCGCCCACTCACCATTCCAGCCAGCTTACAGCACCCTGGACGGACCACAAGAAACGTCAAAGGGTGCTCCAGACTCCTTTTTATTTTTTTTTCCTTTTTGTCTTTCTTGAAACCAGAGATCAGGGGAAAGCGCGAACGCAGTCCCCCACTACCAGAAATTATGCAGTCGAGTATCCCGCATTTGGGGACATCGCAGGGGTCAGCACATCCGAAGTGCAATGGATGAGCCTCACCCTGGGAGAACCACCTTCGTGATCATGGTGTCTCCCCTGCCAGGTAAGTATGAGTTGGAAGGGGACAGGGTGAGGGCGGGCCGCTGGGCATCTCCCCGCAGAGCGAGGGTGGCATTCACACAGGCAAGGCCTGAGGCCGGGCGAAGCAGAGCATGGGCATTGTGGGGCGCAAGGTGACCAGCCAAGGCCCCTGTGCCCACTTTGGAAAGCGCGCAGCTACCCACAGCAGCTTCCCACAGGCCTCGGCCGGCCAGCAACATTTGCATGTCCACACCCACCGGCAGCGCCAATCAGGGCCCTGCTTTCGCTATGCTGCACCTTGCTGACACGGGTGGGGGAAAGCCAGGGCTACAGCAAGCACAGAAGGGCGATTGCCATGTCGACTTTGGGCCCAGAAGCAGAGATTTGGGGCTTTTGAAGCCTAAGAGCTGCCACTGAGGCCGCCTCTAGAGGTATGCAGTGCCCTGTTGCCTGGCTAGGCCCCAGTCGACTGCTTGTGGCTGAAAGCCAGGGACAAACAGGCCTGCAAGCGAGCAGGGGTTCTCGCCCTGAGCCCCTCACGCCTTCCCGAACGCTCCCAAACGCTGCCGACAGAACCCTCGCCGGGCAGAGCCCTCGCCGGGCCACGGCCTGGGGTCCTCAGCCAGAGTCTGGGCCTGGGGAGGCTAGGGCGAGGCAAGAGGCTGGCAGCCAGGCCACAGCCCCAGGGGGGCGATGGAAAGGAGCAGACATGTCACCTGGCCAGGGCCTACTTCCCTGTCTCTGGATAGGTCCCCAGAGTGGGAGGCTGCAGCTATCCCATCATTCCCCAGGCTCAGTACTTAGCATGTGATTCCCTCTTGCCCACGCCCCCGCCCCCCTCCAATCCAGCCGCAGCACCCCAGAAAGAACACAGAAGACGAGAAAGGGTGCTCCAGACTCCTTTTTATTTTTTTTTCCTTTTTGTCTTTCTTGAAACCAGAGATCAGGGGAAAGCGCGAACGCAGTCCCCCACTACCAGAAATTATGCAGTCGAGTATCCCGCATTTGGGGACATCGCAGGGGTCAGCACATCCGAAGTGCAATGGATGAGCCTCACCCTGGGAGAACCACCTTCGTGATCATGGTGTCTCCCCTGCCAGGTAAGTATGAGTTGGAAGGGGACAGGGTGAGGGCGGGCCGCTGGGCATCTCCCCGCAGAGCGAGGGTGGCATTCACACAGGCAAGGCCTGAGGCCGGGCGAAGCAGAGCATGGGCATTGTGGGGCGCAAGGTGACCAGCCAAGGCCCCTGTGCCCACTTTGGAAAGCGCGCAGCTACCCACAGCAGCTTCCCACAGGCCTCGGCCGGCCAGCAACATTTGCATGTCCACGCCCACCGGCAGCGCCAATCAGGGCCCTGCTTTCGCTATGCTGCACCTTGCTGACACGGGTGGGGGAAAGCCAGGGCTACAGCAAGCACAGAAGGGCGATTGCCATGTCGACTTTGGGCCCAGAAGCAGAGATTTGGGGCTTTTGAAGCCTAAGAGCTGCCACTGAGGCCGCCTCTAGAGGTATGCAGTGCCCTGTTGCCTGGCTAGGCCCCAGTCGACTGCTTGTGGCTGAAAGCCAGGGACAAACAGGCCTGCAAGCGAGCAGGGGTTCTCGCCCTGAGCCCCTCACGCCTTCCCGAACGCTCCCAAACGCTGCAGACAGAACCCTCGCCGGGCAGAGCCCTCGCCGGGCCACGGCCTGGGGTCCTCAGCCAGAGTCTGGGCCTGGGGAGGCTAGGGCGAGGCAAGAGGCTGGCAGCCAGGCCACAGCCCCAGGGGGGCGATGGAAAGGAGCAGACATGTCACCTGGCCAGGGCCTACTTCCCTGTCTCTGGATAGGTCCCCAGAGTGGGAGGCTGCAGCTATCCCATCATTCCCCAGGCTCAGTACTTAGCATGTGATTCCCTCTTGCCCACGCCCCCGCCCCCCTCCAATCCAGCCGCAGCACCCCAGAAAGAACACAGAAGACGAGAAAGGGTGCTCCAGACTCCTTTTTATTTTTTTTTCCTTTTTGTCTTTCTTGAAACCAGAGATCAGGGGAAAGCGCGAACGCAGTCCCCCACTACCAGAAATTATGCAGTCGAGTATCCCGCATTTGGGGACATCGCAGGGGTCAGCACATCCGAAGTGCAATGGATGAGCCTCACCCTGGGAGAACCACCTTCGTGATCATGGTGTCTCCCCTGCCAGGTAAGTATGAGTTGGAAGGGGACAGGGTGAGGGCGGGCCGCTGGGCATCTCCCCGCAGAGCGAGGGTGGCATTCACACAGGCAAGGCCTGAGGCCGGGCGAAGCAGAGCATGGGCATTGTGGGGTGCAAGGTGACCAGCCAAGGCCCCTGTGCCCACTTTGGAAAGCGCGCAGCTACCCACAGCAGCTTCCCACAGGCCTCGGCCGGCCAGCAACATTTGCATGTCCACGCCCACCGGCAGCGCCAATCAGGGCCCTGCTTTCGCTATGCTGCACCTTGCTGACACGGGTGGGGGAAAGCCAGGGCTACAGCAAGCACACGAGAGGGCTTGGCAGGCCTAAATCGGGCCCAAAAGCAGATTTTTCAGGCCCTTTAAACTGTGCACAAGCAAAGGCTTTCGCAAGCACAACAGAGGGCTTGCCAGGTCGAAATCGGGCCCAGAAGCACGTTTCTAAGCCCTGAGCCAGCATCCCCAGGCTTGTAAATTTGCATATCTAATTGGCCCTCGCCCACTCACCATTCCAGCCAGCTTACAGCACCCTGGACGGACCACAAGAAACGTCAAAGGGTGCTCCAGACTCCTTTTTATTTTTTTTTCCTTTTTGTCTTTCTTGAAACCAGAGATCAGGGGAAAGCGCGAACGCAGTCCCCCACTACCAGAAATTATGCAGTCGAGTATCCCGCATTTGGGGACATCGCAGGGGTCAGCACATCCGAAGTGCAATGGATGAGCCTCACCCTGGGAGAACCACCTTCGTGATCATGGTGTCTCCCCTGCCAGGTAAGTATGAGTTGGAAGGGGACAGGGTGAGGGCGGGCCGCTGGGCATCTCCCCGCAGAGCGAGGGTGGCATTCACACAGGCAAGGCCTGAGGCCGGGCGAAGCAGAGCATGGGCATTGTGGGGCGCAAGGTGACCAGCCAAGGCCCCTGTGCCCACTTTGGAAAGCGCGCAGCTACCCACAGCAGCTTCCCACAGGCCTCGGCCGGCCAGCAACATTTGCATGTCCACACCCACCGGCAGCGCCAATCAGGGCCCTGCTTTCGCTATGCTGCACCTTGCTGACACGGGTGGGGGAAAGCCAGGGCTACAGCAAGCACAGAAGGGCGATTGCCATGTCGACTTTGGGCCCAGAAGCAGAGATTTGGGGCTTTTGAAGCCTAAGAGCTGCCACTGAGGCCGCCTCTAGAGGTATGCAGTGCCCTGTTGCCTGGCTAGGCCCCAGTCGACTGCTTGTGGCTGAAAGCCAGGGACAAACAGGCCTGCAAGCGAGCAGGGGTTCTCGCCCTGAGCCCCTCACGCCTTCCCGAACGCTCCCAAACGCTGCCGACAGAACCCTCGCCGGGCAGAGCCCTCGCCGGGCCACGGCCTGGGGTCCTCAGCCAGAGTCTGGGCCTGGGGAGGCTAGGGCGAGGCAAGAGGCTGGCAGCCAGGCCACAGCCCCAGGGGGGCGATGGAAAGGAGCAGACATGTCACCTGGCCAGGGCCTACTTCCCTGTCTCTGGATAGGTCCCCAGAGTGGGAGGCTGCAGCTATCCCATCATTCCCCAGGCTCAGTACTTAGCATGTGATTCCCTCTTGCCCACGCCCCCGCCCCCCTCCAATCCAGCCGCAGCACCCCAGAAAGAACACAGAAGACGAGAAAGGGTGCTCCAGACTCCTTTTTATTTTTTTTTCCTTTTTGTCTTTCTTGAAACCAGAGATCAGGGGAAAGCGCGAACGCAGTCCCCCACTACCAGAAATTATGCAGTCGAGTATCCCGCATTTGGGGACATCGCAGGGGTCAGCACATCCGAAGTGCAATGGATGAGCCTCACCCTGGGAGAACCACCTTCGTGATCATGGTGTCTCCCCTGCCAGGTAAGTATGAGTTGGAAGGGGACAGGGCGAGGGCGGGCCGCTGAGCATCTCCCCGCAGAGCGAGGGTGGCATTCACACAGGCAAGGCCTGAGGCCGGGCGAAGCAGAGCATGGGCATTGTGGGGCGCAAGGTGACCAGCCAAGGCCCCTGTGCCCACTTTGGAAAGCGCGCAGCTACCCACAGCAGCTTCCCACAGGCCTCGGCCGGCCAGCAACATTTGCATGTCCACGCCCACCGGCAGCGCCAATCAGGGCCCTGCTTTCGCTATGCTGCACCTTGCTGACACGGGTGGGGGAAAGCCAGGGCTACAGCAAGCACAGAAGGGCGATTGCCATGTCGACTTTGGGCCCAGAAGCAGAGATTTGGGGCTTTTGAAGCCTAAGAGCTGCCACTGAGGCCGCCTCTAGAGGTATGCAGTGCCCTGTTGCCTGGCTAGGCCCCAGTCGACTGCTTGTGGCTGAAAGCCAGGGACAAACAGGCCTGCAAGCGAGCAGGGGTTCTCGCCCTGAGCCCCTCACGCCTTCCCGAACGCTCCCAAACGCTGCCGACAGAACCCTCGCCGGGCAGAGCCCTCGCCGGGCCACGGCCTGGGGTCCTCAGCCAGAGTCTGGGCCTGGGGAGGCTAGGGCGAGGCAAGAGGCTGGCAGCCAGGCCACAGCCCCAGGGGGGCGATGGAAAGGAGCAGACATGTCACCTGGCCAGGGCCTACTTCCCTGTCTCTGGATAGGTCCCCAGAGTGGGAGGCTGCAGCTATCCCATCATTCCCCAGGCTCAGTACTTAGCATGTGATTCCCTCTTGCCCACGCCCCCGCCCCCCTCCAATCCAGCCGCAGCACCCCAGAAAGAACACAGAAGACGAGAAAGGGTGCTCCAGACTCCTTTTTATTTTTTTTTCCTTTTTGTCTTTCTTGAAACCAGAGATCAGGGGAAAGCGCGAACGCAGTCCCCCACTACCAGAAATTATGCAGTCGAGTATCCCGCATTTGGGGACATCGCAGGGGTCAGCACATCCGAAGTGCAATGGATGAGCCTCACCCTGGGAGAACCACCTTCGTGATCATGGTGTCTCCCCTGCCAGGTAAGTATGAGTTGGAAGGGGACAGGGTGAGGGCGGGCCGCTGGGCATCTCCCCGCAGAGCGAGGGTGGCATTCACACAGGCAAGGCCTGAGGCCGGGCGAAGCAGAGCATGGGCATTGTGGGGCGCAAGGTGACCAGCCAAGGCCCCTGTGCCCACTTTGGAAAGCGCGCAGCTACCCACAGCAGCTTCCCACAGGCCTCGGCCGGCCAGCAACATTTGCATGTCCACGCCCACCGGCAGCGCCAATCAGGGCCCTGCTTTCGCTATGCTGCACCTTGCTGACACGGGTGGGGGAAAGCCAGGGCTACAGCAAGCACACGAGAGGGCTTGGCAGGCCTAAATCGGGCCCAAAAGCAGATTTTTCAGGCCCTTTAAACTGTGCACAAGCAAAGGCTTTCGCAAGCACAACAGAGGGCTTGCCAGGTCGAAATCGGGCCCAGAAGCACGTTTCTAAGCCCTGAGCCAGCATCCCCAGGCTTGTAAATTTGCATATCTAATTGGCCCTCGCCCACTCCCCATTCCAGCCAGCTTACAGCACCCTGGACGGACCACAAGAAACGTCAAAGGGTGCTCCAGACTCCTTTTTATTTTTTTTTCCTTTTTGTCTTTCTTGAAACCAGAGATCAGGGGAAAGCGCGAACGCAGTCCCCCACTACCAGAAATTATGCAGTCGAGTATCCCGCATTTGGGGACATCGCAGGGGTCAGCACATCCGAAGTGCAATGGATGAGCCTCACCCTGGGAGAACCACCTTCGTGATCATGGTGTCTCCCCTGCCAGGTAAGTATGAGTTGGAAGGGGACAGGGTGAGGGCGGGCCGCTGGGCATCTCCCCGCAGAGCGAGGGTGGCATTCACACAGGCAAGGCCTGAGGCCGGGCGAAGCAGAGCATGGGCATTGTGGGGCGCAAGGTGACCAGCCAAGGCCCCTGTGCCCACTTTGGAAAGCGCGCAGCTACCCACAGCAGCTTCCCACAGGCCTCGGCCGGCCAGCAACATTTGCATGTCCACACCCACCGGCAGCGCCAATCAGGGCCCTGCTTTCGCTATGCTGCACCTTGCTGACACGGGTGGGGGAAAGCCAGGGCTACAGCAAGCACAGAAGGGCGATTGCCATGTCGACTTTGGGCCCAGAAGCAGAGATTTGGGGCTTTTGAAGCCTAAGAGCTGCCACTGAGGCCGCCTCTAGAGGTATGCAGTGCCCTGTTGCCTGGCTAGGCCCCAGTCGACTGCTTGTGGCTGAAAGCCAGGGACAAACAGGCCTGCAAGCGAGCAGGGGTTCTCGCCCTGAGCCCCTCACGCCTTCCCGAACGCTCCCAAACGCTGCCGACAGAACCCTCGCCGGGCAGAGCCCTCGCCGGGCCACGGCCTGGGGTCCTCAGCCAGAGTCTGGGCCTGGGGAGGCTAGGGCGAGGCAAGAGGCTGGCAGCCAGGCCACAGCCCCAGGGGGGCGATGGAAAGGAGCAGACATGTCACCTGGCCAGGGCCTACTTCCCTGTCTCTGGATAGGTCCCCAGAGTGGGAGGCTGCAGCTATCCCATCATTCCCCAGGCTCAGTACTTAGCATGTGATTCCCTCTTGCCCACGCCCCCGCCCCCCTCCAATCCAGCCGCAGCACCCCAGAAAGAACACAGAAGACGAGAAAGGGTGCTCCAGACTCCTTTTTATTTTTTTTTCCTTTTTGTCTTTCTTGAAACCAGAGATCAGGGGAAAGCGCGAACGCAGTCCCCCACTACCAGAAATTATGCAGTCGAGTATCCCGCATTTGGGGACATCGCAGGGGTCAGCACATCCGAAGTGCAATGGATGAGCCTCACCCTGGGAGAACCACCTTCGTGATCATGGTGTCTCCCCTGCCAGGTAAGTATGAGTTGGAAGGGGACAGGGCGAGGGCGGGCCGCTGAGCATCTCCCCGCAGAGCGAGGGTGGCATTCACACAGGCAAGGCCTGAGGCCGGGCGAAGCAGAGCATGGGCATTGTGGGGCGCAAGGTGACCAGCCAAGGCCCCTGTGCCCACTTTGGAAAGCGCGCAGCTACCCACAGCAGCTTCCCACAGGCCTCGGCCGGCCAGCAACATTTGCATGTCCACGCCCACCGGCAGCGCCAATCAGGGCCCTGCTTTCGCTATGCTGCACCTTGCTGACACGGGTGGGGGAAAGCCAGGGCTACAGCAAGCACACGAGAGGGCTTGGCAGGCCTAAATCGGGCCCAAAAGCAGATTTTTCAGGCCCTTTAAACTGTGCACAAGCAAAGGCTTTCGCAAGCACAACAGAGGGCTTGCCAGGTCGAAATCGGGCCCAGAAGCACGTTTCTAAGCCCTGAGCCAGCATCCCCAGGCTTGTAAATTTGCATATCTAATTGGCCCTCGCCCACTCCCCATTCCAGCCAGCTTACAGCACCCTGGACGGACCACAAGAAACGTCAAAGGGTGCTCCAGACTCCTTTTTATTTTTTTTTCCTTTTTGTCTTTCTTGAAACCAGAGATCAGGGGAAAGCGCGAACGCAGTCCCCCACTACCAGAAATTATGCAGTCGAGTATCCCGCATTTGGGGACATCGCAGGGGTCAGCACATCCGAAGTGCAATGGATGAGCCTCACCCTGGGAGAACCACCTTCGTGATCATGGTGTCTCCCCTGCCAGGTAAGTATGAGTTGGAAGGGGACAGGGTGAGGGCGGGCCGCTGGGCATCTCCCCGCAGAGCGAGGGTGGCATTCACACAGGCAAGGCCTGAGGCCGGGCGAAGCAGAGCATGGGCATTGTGGGGCGCAAGGTGACCAGCCAAGGCCCCTGTGCCCACTTTGGAAAGCGCGCAGCTACCCACAGCAGCTTCCCACAGGCCTCGGCCGGCCAGCAACATTTGCATGTCCACGCCCACCGGCAGCGCCAATCAGGGCCCTGCTTTCGCTATGCTGCACCTTGCTGACACGGGTGGGGGAAAGCCAGGGCTACAGCAAGCACAGAAGGGCGATTGCCATGTCGACTTTGGGCCCAGAAGCAGAGATTTGGGGCTTTTGAAGCCTAAGAGCTGCCACTGAGGCCGCCTCTAGAGGTATGCAGTGCCCTGTTGCCTGGCTAGGCCCCAGTCGACTGCTTGTGGCTGAAAGCCAGGGACAAACAGGCCTGCAAGCGAGCAGGGGTTCTCGCCCTGAGCCCCTCACGCCTTCCCTCACGCTCCCAAACGCTGCAGACAGAACCCTCGCCGGGCAGAGCCCTCGCCGGGCCACGGCCTGGGGTCCTCAGCCAGAGTCTGGGCCTGGGAAGGCTAGGGCGAGGCAAGAGGCTGGCAGCCAGGCCACAGCCCCAGGGGGGCGATGGAAAGGAGCAGACATGTCACCTGGCCAGGGCCTACTTCCCTGTCTCTGGATAGGTCCCCAGAGTGGGAGGCTGCAGCTATCCCATCATTCCCCAGGCTCAGTACTTAGCATGTGATTCCCTCTTGCCCACGCCCCCGCCCCCCTCCAATCCAGCCGCAGCACCCCAGAAAGAACACAGAAGACGAGAAAGGGTGCTCCAGACTCCTTTTTATTTTTTTTTCCTTTTTGTCTTTCTTGAAACCAGAGATCAGGGGAAAGCGCGAACGCAGTCCCCCACTACCAGAAATTATGCAGTCGAGTATCCCGCATTTGGGGACATCGCAGGGGTCAGCACATCCGAAGTGCAATGGATGAGCCTCACCCTGGGAGAACCACCTTCGTGATCATGGTGTCTCCCCTGCCAGGTAAGTATGAGTTGGAAGGGGACAGGGTGAGGGCGGGCCGCTGGGCATCTCCCCGCAGAGCGAGGGTGGCATTCACACAGGCAAGGCCTGAGGCCGGGCGAAGCAGAGCATGGGCATTGTGGGGCGCAAGGTGACCAGCCAAGGCCCCTGTGCCCACTTTGGAAAGCGCGCAGCTACCCACAGCAGCTTCCCACAGGCCTCGGCCGGCCAGCAACATTTGCATGTCCACGCCCACCGGCAGCGCCAATCAGGGCCCTGCTTTCGCTATGCTGCACCTTGCTGACACGGGTGGGGGAAAGCCAGGGCTACAGCAAGCACAGAAGGGCGATTGCCATGTCGACTTTGGGCCCAGAAGCAGAGATTTGGGGCTTTTGAAGCCTAAGAGCTGCCACTGAGGCCGCCTCTAGAGGTATGCAGTGCCCTGTTGCCTGGCTAGGCCCCAGTCGACTGCTTGTGGCTGAAAGCCAGGGACAAACAGGCCTGCAAGCGAGCAGGGGTTCTCGCCCTGAGCCCCTCACGCCTTCCCGAACGCTCCCAAACGCTGCAGACAGAACCCTCGCCGGGCAGAGCCCTCGCCGGGCCACGGCCTGGGGTCCTCAGCCAGAGTCTGGGCCTGGGGAGGCTAGGGCGAGGCAAGAGGCTGGCAGCCAGGCCACAGCCCCAGGGGGGCGATGGAAAGGAGCAGACATGTCACCTGGCCAGGGCCTACTTCCCTGTCTCTGGATAGGTCCCCAGAGTGGGAGGCTGCAGCTATCCCATCATTCCCCAGGCTCAGTACTTAGCATGTGATTCCCTCTTGCCCACGCCCCCGCCCCCCTCCAATCCAGCCGCAGCACCCCAGAAAGAACACAGAAGACGAGAAAGGGTGCTCCAGACTCCTTTTTATTTTTTTTTCCTTTTTGTCTTTCTTGAAACCAGAGATCAGGGGAAAGCGCGAACGCAGTCCCCCACTACCAGAAATTATGCAGTCGAGTATCCCGCATTTGGGGACATCGCAGGGGTCAGCACATCCGAAGTGCAATGGATGAGCCTCACCCTGGGAGAACCACCTTCGTGATCATGGTGTCTCCCCTGCCAGGTAAGTATGAGTTGGAAGGGGACAGGGTGAGGGCGGGCCGCTGGGCATCTCCCCGCAGAGCGAGGGTGGCATTCACACAGGCAAGGCCTGAGGCCGGGCGAAGCAGAGCATGGGCATTGTGGGGCGCAAGGTGACCAGCCAAGGCCCCTGTGCCCACTTTGGAAAGCGCGCAGCTACCCACAGCAGCTTCCCACAGGCCTCGGCCGGCCAGCAACATTTGCATGTCCACGCCCACCGGCAGCGCCAATCAGGGCCCTGCTTTCGCTATGCTGCACCTTGCTGACACGGGTGGGGGAAAGCCAGGGCTACAGCAAGCACACGAGAGGGCTTGGCAGGCCTAAATCGGGCCCAAAAGCAGATTTTTCAGGCCCTTTAAACTGTGCACAAGCAAAGGCTTTCGCAAGCACAACAGAGGGCTTGCCAGGTCGAAATCGGGCCCAGAAGCACGTTTCTAAGCCCTGAGCCAGCATCCCCAGGCTTGTAAATTTGCATATCTAATTGGCCCTCGCCCACTCCCCATTCCAGCCAGCTTACAGCACCCTGGACGGACCACAAGAAACGTCAAAGGGTGCTCCAGACTCCTTTTTATTTTTTTTTCCTTTTTGTCTTTCTTGAAACCAGAGATCAGGGGAAAGCGCGAACGCAGTCCCCCACTACCAGAAATTATGCAGTCGAGTATCCCGCATTTGGGGACATCGCAGGGGTCAGCACATCCGAAGTGCAATGGATGAGCCTCACCCTGGGAGAACCACCTTCGTGATCATGGTGTCTCCCCTGCCAGGTAAGTATGAGTTGGAAGGGGACAGGGTGAGGGCGGGCCGCTGGGCATCTCCCCGCAGAGCGAGGGTGGCATTCACACAGGCAAGGCCTGAGGCCGGGCGAAGCAGAGCATGGGCATTGTGGGGCGCAAGGTGACCAGCCAAGGCCCCTGTGCCCACTTTGGAAAGCGCGCAGCTACCCACAGCAGCTTCCCACAGGCCTCGGCCGGCCAGCAACATTTGCATGTCCACACCCACCGGCAGCGCCAATCAGGGCCCTGCTTTCGCTATGCTGCACCTTGCTGACACGGGTGGGGGAAAGCCAGGGCTACAGCAAGCACAGAAGGGCGATTGCCATGTCGACTTTGGGCCCAGAAGCAGAGATTTGGGGCTTTTGAAGCCTAAGAGCTGCCACTGAGGCCGCCTCTAGAGGTATGCAGTGCCCTGTTGCCTGGCTAGGCCCCAGTCGACTGCTTGTGGCTGAAAGCCAGGGACAAACAGGCCTGCAAGCGAGCAGGGGTTCTCGCCCTGAGCCCCTCACGCCTTCCCGAACGCTCCCAAACGCTGCCGACAGAACCCTCGCCGGGCAGAGCCCTCGCCGGGCCACGGCCTGGGGTCCTCAGCCAGAGTCTGGGCCTGGGGAGGCTAGGGCGAGGCAAGAGGCTGGCAGCCAGGCCACAGCCCCAGGGGGGCGATGGAAAGGAGCAGACATGTCACCTGGCCAGGGCCTACTTCCCTGTCTCTGGATAGGTCCCCAGAGTGGGAGGCTGCAGCTATCCCATCATTCCCCAGGCTCAGTACTTAGCATGTGATTCCCTCTTGCCCACGCCCCCGCCCCCCTCCAATCCAGCCGCAGCACCCCAGAAAGAACACAGAAGACGAGAAAGGGTGCTCCAGACTCCTTTTTATTTTTTTTTCCTTTTTGTCTTTCTTGAAACCAGAGATCAGGGGAAAGCGCGAACGCAGTCCCCCACTACCAGAAATTATGCAGTCGAGTATCCCGCATTTGGGGACATCGCAGGGGTCAGCACATCCGAAGTGCAATGGATGAGCCTCACCCTGGGAGAACCACCTTCGTGATCATGGTGTCTCCCCTGCCAGGTAAGTATGAGTTGGAAGGGGACAGGGCGAGGGCGGGCCGCTGAGCATCTCCCCGCAGAGCGAGGGTGGCATTCACACAGGCAAGGCCTGAGGCCGGGCGAAGCAGAGCATGGGCATTGTGGGGCGCAAGGTGACCAGCCAAGGCCCCTGTGCCCACTTTGGAAAGCGCGCAGCTACCCACAGCAGCTTCCCACAGGCCTCGGCCGGCCAGCAACATTTGCATGTCCACGCCCACCGGCAGCGCCAATCAGGGCCCTGCTTTCGCTATGCTGCACCTTGCTGACACGGGTGGGGGAAAGCCAGGGCTACAGCAAGCACACGAGAGGGCTTGGCAGGCCTAAATCGGGCCCAAAAGCAGATTTTTCAGGCCCTTTAAACTGTGCACAAGCAAAGGCTTTCGCAAGCACAACAGAGGGCTTGCCAGGTCGAAATCGGGCCCAGAAGCACGTTTCTAAGCCCTGAGCCAGCATCCCCAGGCTTGTAAATTTGCATATCTAATTGGCCCTCGCCCACTCCCCATTCCAGCCAGCTTACAGCACCCTGGACGGACCACAAGAAACGTCAAAGGGTGCTCCAGACTCCTTTTTATTTTTTTTTCCTTTTTGTCTTTCTTGAAACCAGAGATCAGGGGAAAGCGCGAACGCAGTCCCCCACTACCAGAAATTATGCAGTCGAGTATCCCGCATTTGGGGACATCGCAGGGGTCAGCACATCCGAAGTGCAATGGATGAGCCTCACCCTGGGAGAACCACCTTCGTGATCATGGTGTCTCCCCTGCCAGGTAAGTATGAGTTGGAAGGGGACAGGGTGAGGGCGGGCCGCTGGGCATCTCCCCGCAGAGCGAGGGTGGCATTCACACAGGCAAGGCCTGAGGCCGGGCGAAGCAGAGCATGGGCATTGTGGGGCGCAAGGTGACCAGCCAAGGCCCCTGTGCCCACTTTGGAAAGCGCGCAGCTACCCACAGCAGCTTCCCACAGGCCTCGGCCGGCCAGCAACATTTGCATGTCCACGCCCACCGGCAGCGCCAATCAGGGCCCTGCTTTCGCTATGCTGCACCTTGCTGACACGGGTGGGGGAAAGCCAGGGCTACAGCAAGCACAGAAGGGCGATTGCCATGTCGACTTTGGGCCCAGAAGCAGAGATTTGGGGCTTTTGAAGCCTAAGAGCTGCCACTGAGGCCGCCTCTAGAGGTATGCAGTGCCCTGTTGCCTGGCTAGGCCCCAGTCGACTGCTTGTGGCTGAAAGCCAGGGACAAACAGGCCTGCAAGCGAGCAGGGGTTCTCGCCCTGAGCCCCTCACGCCTTCCCTCACGCTCCCAAACGCTGCAGACAGAACCCTCGCCGGGCAGAGCCCTCGCCGGGCCACGGCCTGGGGTCCTCAGCCAGAGTCTGGGCCTGGGAAGGCTAGGGCGAGGCAAGAGGCTGGCAGCCAGGCCACAGCCCCAGGGGGGCGATGGAAAGGAGCAGACATGTCACCTGGCCAGGGCCTACTTCCCTGTCTCTGGATAGGTCCCCAGAGTGGGAGGCTGCAGCTATCCCATCATTCCCCAGGCTCAGTACTTAGCATGTGATTCCCTCTTGCCCACGCCCCCGCCCCCCTCCAATCCAGCCGCAGCACCCCAGAAAGAACACAGAAGACGAGAAAGGGTGCTCCAGACTCCTTTTTATTTTTTTTTCCTTTTTGTCTTTCTTGAAACCAGAGATCAGGGGAAAGCGCGAACGCAGTCCCCCACTACCAGAAATTATGCAGTCGAGTATCCCGCATTTGGGGACATCGCAGGGGTCAGCACATCCGAAGTGCAATGGATGAGCCTCACCCTGGGAGAACCACCTTCGTGATCATGGTGTCTCCCCTGCCAGGTAAGTATGAGTTGGAAGGGGACAGGGTGAGGGCGGGCCGCTGGGCATCTCCCCGCAGAGCGAGGGTGGCATTCACACAGGCAAGGCCTGAGGCCGGGCGAAGCAGAGCATGGGCATTGTGGGGCGCAAGGTGACCAGCCAAGGCCCCTGTGCCCACTTTGGAAAGCGCGCAGCTACCCACAGCAGCTTCCCACAGGCCTCGGCCGGCCAGCAACATTTGCATGTCCACGCCCACCGGCAGCGCCAATCAGGGCCCTGCTTTCGCTATGCTGCACCTTGCTGACACGGGTGGGGGAAAGCCAGGGCTACAGCAAGCACAGAAGGGCGATTGCCATGTCGACTTTGGGCCCAGAAGCAGAGATTTGGGGCTTTTGAAGCCTAAGAGCTGCCACTGAGGCCGCCTCTAGAGGTATGCAGTGCCCTGTTGCCTGGCTAGGCCCCAGTCGACTGCTTGTGGCTGAAAGCCAGGGACAAACAGGCCTGCAAGCGAGCAGGGGTTCTCGCCCTGAGCCCCTCACGCCTTCCCGAACGCTCCCAAACGCTGCAGACAGAACCCTCGCCGGGCAGAGCCCTCGCCGGGCCACGGCCTGGGGTCCTCAGCCAGAGTCTGGGCCTGGGGAGGCTAGGGCGAGGCAAGAGGCTGGCAGCCAGGCCACAGCCCCAGGGGGGCGATGGAAAGGAGCAGACATGTCACCTGGCCAGGGCCTACTTCCCTGTCTCTGGATAGGTCCCCAGAGTGGGAGGCTGCAGCTATCCCATCATTCCCCAGGCTCAGTACTTAGCATGTGATTCCCTCTTGCCCACGCCCCCGCCCCCCTCCAATCCAGCCGCAGCACCCCAGAAAGAACACAGAAGACGAGAAAGGGTGCTCCAGACTCCTTTTTATTTTTTTTTCCTTTTTGTCTTTCTTGAAACCAGAGATCAGGGGAAAGCGCGAACGCAGTCCCCCACTACCAGAAATTATGCAGTCGAGTATCCCGCATTTGGGGACATCGCAGGGGTCAGCACATCCGAAGTGCAATGGATGAGCCTCACCCTGGGAGAACCACCTTCGTGATCATGGTGTCTCCCCTGCCAGGTAAGTATGAGTTGGAAGGGGACAGGGTGAGGGCGGGCCGCTGGGCATCTCCCCGCAGAGCGAGGGTGGCATTCACACAGGCAAGGCCTGAGGCCGGGCGAAGCAGAGCATGGGCATTGTGGGGCGCAAGGTGACCAGCCAAGGCCCCTGTGCCCACTTTGGAAAGCGCGCAGCTACCCACAGCAGCTTCCCACAGGCCTCGGCCGGCCAGCAACATTTGCATGTCCACGCCCACCGGCAGCGCCAATCAGGGCCCTGCTTTCGCTATGCTGCACCTTGCTGACACGGGTGGGGGAAAGCCAGGGCTACAGCAAGCACACGAGAGGGCTTGGCAGGCCTAAATCGGGCCCAAAAGCAGATTTTTCAGGCCCTTTAAACTGTGCACAAGCAAAGGCTTTCGCAAGCACAACAGAGGGCTTGCCAGGTCGAAATCGGGCCCAGAAGCACGTTTCTAAGCCCTGAGCCAGCATCCCCAGGCTTGTAAATTTGCATATCTAATTGGCCCTCGCCCACTCACCATTCCAGCCAGCTTACAGCACCCTGGACGGACCACAAGAAACGTCAAAGGGTGCTCCAGACTCCTTTTTATTTTTTTTTCCTTTTTGTCTTTCTTGAAACCAGAGATCAGGGGAAAGCGCGAACGCAGTCCCCCACTACCAGAAATTATGCAGTCGAGTATCCCGCATTTGGGGACATCGCAGGGGTCAGCACATCCGAAGTGCAATGGATGAGCCTCACCCTGGGAGAACCACCTTCGTGATCATGGTGTCTCCCCTGCCAGGTAAGTATGAGTTGGAAGGGGACAGGGTGAGGGCGGGCCGCTGGGCATCTCCCCGCAGAGCGAGGGTGGCATTCACACAGGCAAGGCCTGAGGCCGGGCGAAGCAGAGCATGGGCATTGTGGGGCGCAAGGTGACCAGCCAAGGCCCCTGTGCCCACTTTGGAAAGCGCGCAGCTACCCACAGCAGCTTCCCACAGGCCTCGGCCGGCCAGCAACATTTGCATGTCCACACCCACCGGCAGCGCCAATCAGGGCCCTGCTTTCGCTATGCTGCACCTTGCTGACACGGGTGGGGGAAAGCCAGGGCTACAGCAAGCACAGAAGGGCGATTGCCATGTCGACTTTGGGCCCAGAAGCAGAGATTTGGGGCTTTTGAAGCCTAAGAGCTGCCACTGAGGCCGCCTCTAGAGGTATGCAGTGCCCTGTTGCCTGGCTAGGCCCCAGTCGACTGCTTGTGGCTGAAAGCCAGGGACAAACAGGCCTGCAAGCGAGCAGGGGTTCTCGCCCTGAGCCCCTCACGCCTTCCCGAACGCTCCCAAACGCTGCCGACAGAACCCTCGCCGGGCAGAGCCCTCGCCGGGCCACGGCCTGGGGTCCTCAGCCAGAGTCTGGGCCTGGGGAGGCTAGGGCGAGGCAAGAGGCTGGCAGCCAGGCCACAGCCCCAGGGGGGCGATGGAAAGGAGCAGACATGTCACCTGGCCAGGGCCTACTTCCCTGTCTCTGGATAGGTCCCCAGAGTGGGAGGCTGCAGCTATCCCATCATTCCCCAGGCTCAGTACTTAGCATGTGATTCCCTCTTGCCCACGCCCCCGCCCCCCTCCAATCCAGCCGCAGCACCCCAGAAAGAACACAGAAGACGAGAAAGGGTGCTCCAGACTCCTTTTTATTTTTTTTTCCTTTTTGTCTTTCTTGAAACCAGAGATCAGGGGAAAGCGCGAACGCAGTCCCCCACTACCAGAAATTATGCAGTCGAGTATCCCGCATTTGGGGACATCGCAGGGGTCAGCACATCCGAAGTGCAATGGATGAGCCTCACCCTGGGAGAACCACCTTCGTGATCATGGTGTCTCCCCTGCCAGGTAAGTATGAGTTGGAAGGGGACAGGGCGAGGGCGGGCCGCTGAGCATCTCCCCGCAGAGCGAGGGTGGCATTCACACAGGCAAGGCCTGAGGCCGGGCGAAGCAGAGCATGGGCATTGTGGGGCGCAAGGTGACCAGCCAAGGCCCCTGTGCCCACTTTGGAAAGCGCGCAGCTACCCACAGCAGCTTCCCACAGGCCTCGGCCGGCCAGCAACATTTGCATGTCCACGCCCACCGGCAGCGCCAATCAGGGCCCTGCTTTCGCTATGCTGCACCTTGCTGACACGGGTGGGGGAAAGCCAGGGCTACAGCAAGCACAGAAGGGCGATTGCCATGTCGACTTTGGGCCCAGAAGCAGAGATTTGGGGCTTTTGAAGCCTAAGAGCTGCCACTGAGGCCGCCTCTAGAGGTATGCAGTGCCCTGTTGCCTGGCTAGGCCCCAGTCGACTGCTTGTGGCTGAAAGCCAGGGACAAACAGGCCTGCAAGCGAGCAGGGGTTCTCGCCCTGAGCCCCTCACGCCTTCCCGAACGCTCCCAAACGCTGCCGACAGAACCCTCGCCGGGCAGAGCCCTCGCCGGGCCACGGCCTGGGGTCCTCAGCCAGAGTCTGGGCCTGGGGAGGCTAGGGCGAGGCAAGAGGCTGGCAGCCAGGCCACAGCCCCAGGGGGGCGATGGAAAGGAGCAGACATGTCACCTGGCCAGGGCCTACTTCCCTGTCTCTGGATAGGTCCCCAGAGTGGGAGGCTGCAGCTATCCCATCATTCCCCAGGCTCAGTACTTAGCATGTGATTCCCTCTTGCCCACGCCCCCGCCCCCCTCCAATCCAGCCGCAGCACCCCAGAAAGAACACAGAAGACGAGAAAGGGTGCTCCAGACTCCTTTTTATTTTTTTTTCCTTTTTGTCTTTCTTGAAACCAGAGATCAGGGGAAAGCGCGAACGCAGTCCCCCACTACCAGAAATTATGCAGTCGAGTATCCCGCATTTGGGGACATCGCAGGGGTCAGCACATCCGAAGTGCAATGGATGAGCCTCACCCTGGGAGAACCACCTTCGTGATCATGGTGTCTCCCCTGCCAGGTAAGTATGAGTTGGAAGGGGACAGGGTGAGGGCGGGCCGCTGGGCATCTCCCCGCAGAGCGAGGGTGGCATTCACACAGGCAAGGCCTGAGGCCGGGCGAAGCAGAGCATGGGCATTGTGGGGCGCAAGGTGACCAGCCAAGGCCCCTGTGCCCACTTTGGAAAGCGCGCAGCTACCCACAGCAGCTTCCCACAGGCCTCGGCCGGCCAGCAACATTTGCATGTCCACGCCCACCGGCAGCGCCAATCAGGGCCCTGCTTTCGCTATGCTGCACCTTGCTGACACGGGTGGGGGAAAGCCAGGGCTACAGCAAGCACACGAGAGGGCTTGGCAGGCCTAAATCGGGCCCAAAAGCAGATTTTTCAGGCCCTTTAAACTGTGCACAAGCAAAGGCTTTCGCAAGCACAACAGAGGGCTTGCCAGGTCGAAATCGGGCCCAGAAGCACGTTTCTAAGCCCTGAGCCAGCATCCCCAGGCTTGTAAATTTGCATATCTAATTGGCCCTCGCCCACTCCCCATTCCAGCCAGCTTACAGCACCCTGGACGGACCACAAGAAACGTCAAAGGGTGCTCCAGACTCCTTTTTATTTTTTTTTCCTTTTTGTCTTTCTTGAAACCAGAGATCAGGGGAAAGCGCGAACGCAGTCCCCCACTACCAGAAATTATGCAGTCGAGTATCCCGCATTTGGGGACATCGCAGGGGTCAGCACATCCGAAGTGCAATGGATGAGCCTCACCCTGGGAGAACCACCTTCGTGATCATGGTGTCTCCCCTGCCAGGTAAGTATGAGTTGGAAGGGGACAGGGTGAGGGCGGGCCGCTGGGCATCTCCCCGCAGAGCGAGGGTGGCATTCACACAGGCAAGGCCTGAGGCCGGGCGAAGCAGAGCATGGGCATTGTGGGGCGCAAGGTGACCAGCCAAGGCCCCTGTGCCCACTTTGGAAAGCGCGCAGCTACCCACAGCAGCTTCCCACAGGCCTCGGCCGGCCAGCAACATTTGCATGTCCACACCCACCGGCAGCGCCAATCAGGGCCCTGCTTTCGCTATGCTGCACCTTGCTGACACGGGTGGGGGAAAGCCAGGGCTACAGCAAGCACAGAAGGGCGATTGCCATGTCGACTTTGGGCCCAGAAGCAGAGATTTGGGGCTTTTGAAGCCTAAGAGCTGCCACTGAGGCCGCCTCTAGAGGTATGCAGTGCCCTGTTGCCTGGCTAGGCCCCAGTCGACTGCTTGTGGCTGAAAGCCAGGGACAAACAGGCCTGCAAGCGAGCAGGGGTTCTCGCCCTGAGCCCCTCACGCCTTCCCGAACGCTCCCAAACGCTGCCGACAGAACCCTCGCCGGGCAGAGCCCTCGCCGGGCCACGGCCTGGGGTCCTCAGCCAGAGTCTGGGCCTGGGGAGGCTAGGGCGAGGCAAGAGGCTGGCAGCCAGGCCACAGCCCCAGGGGGGCGATGGAAAGGAGCAGACATGTCACCTGGCCAGGGCCTACTTCCCTGTCTCTGGATAGGTCCCCAGAGTGGGAGGCTGCAGCTATCCCATCATTCCCCAGGCTCAGTACTTAGCATGTGATTCCCTCTTGCCCACGCCCCCGCCCCCCTCCAATCCAGCCGCAGCACCCCAGAAAGAACACAGAAGACGAGAAAGGGTGCTCCAGACTCCTTTTTATTTTTTTTTCCTTTTTGTCTTTCTTGAAACCAGAGATCAGGGGAAAGCGCGAACGCAGTCCCCCACTACCAGAAATTATGCAGTCGAGTATCCCGCATTTGGGGACATCGCAGGGGTCAGCACATCCGAAGTGCAATGGATGAGCCTCACCCTGGGAGAACCACCTTCGTGATCATGGTGTCTCCCCTGCCAGGTAAGTATGAGTTGGAAGGGGACAGGGCGAGGGCGGGCCGCTGAGCATCTCCCCGCAGAGCGAGGGTGGCATTCACACAGGCAAGGCCTGAGGCCGGGCGAAGCAGAGCATGGGCATTGTGGGGCGCAAGGTGACCAGCCAAGGCCCCTGTGCCCACTTTGGAAAGCGCGCAGCTACCCACAGCAGCTTCCCACAGGCCTCGGCCGGCCAGCAACATTTGCATGTCCACGCCCACCGGCAGCGCCAATCAGGGCCCTGCTTTCGCTATGCTGCACCTTGCTGACACGGGTGGGGGAAAGCCAGGGCTACAGCAAGCACACGAGAGGGCTTGGCAGGCCTAAATCGGGCCCAAAAGCAGATTTTTCAGGCCCTTTAAACTGTGCACAAGCAAAGGCTTTCGCAAGCACAACAGAGGGCTTGCCAGGTCGAAATCGGGCCCAGAAGCACGTTTCTAAGCCCTGAGCCAGCATCCCCAGGCTTGTAAATTTGCATATCTAATTGGCCCTCGCCCACTCCCCATTCCAGCCAGCTTACAGCACCCTGGACGGACCACAAGAAACGTCAAAGGGTGCTCCAGACTCCTTTTTATTTTTTTTTCCTTTTTGTCTTTCTTGAAACCAGAGATCAGGGGAAAGCGCGAACGCAGTCCCCCACTACCAGAAATTATGCAGTCGAGTATCCCGCATTTGGGGACATCGCAGGGGTCAGCACATCCGAAGTGCAATGGATGAGCCTCACCCTGGGAGAACCACCTTCGTGATCATGGTGTCTCCCCTGCCAGGTAAGTATGAGTTGGAAGGGGACAGGGTGAGGGCGGGCCGCTGGGCATCTCCCCGCAGAGCGAGGGTGGCATTCACACAGGCAAGGCCTGAGGCCGGGCGAAGCAGAGCATGGGCATTGTGGGGCGCAAGGTGACCAGCCAAGGCCCCTGTGCCCACTTTGGAAAGCGCGCAGCTACCCACAGCAGCTTCCCACAGGCCTCGGCCGGCCAGCAACATTTGCATGTCCACGCCCACCGGCAGCGCCAATCAGGGCCCTGCTTTCGCTATGCTGCACCTTGCTGACACGGGTGGGGGAAAGCCAGGGCTACAGCAAGCACAGAAGGGCGATTGCCATGTCGACTTTGGGCCCAGAAGCAGAGATTTGGGGCTTTTGAAGCCTAAGAGCTGCCACTGAGGCCGCCTCTAGAGGTATGCAGTGCCCTGTTGCCTGGCTAGGCCCCAGTCGACTGCTTGTGGCTGAAAGCCAGGGACAAACAGGCCTGCAAGCGAGCAGGGGTTCTCGCCCTGAGCCCCTCACGCCTTCCCTCACGCTCCCAAACGCTGCAGACAGAACCCTCGCCGGGCAGAGCCCTCGCCGGGCCACGGCCTGGGGTCCTCAGCCAGAGTCTGGGCCTGGGAAGGCTAGGGCGAGGCAAGAGGCTGGCAGCCAGGCCACAGCCCCAGGGGGGCGATGGAAAGGAGCAGACATGTCACCTGGCCAGGGCCTACTTCCCTGTCTCTGGATAGGTCCCCAGAGTGGGAGGCTGCAGCTATCCCATCATTCCCCAGGCTCAGTACTTAGCATGTGATTCCCTCTTGCCCACGCCCCCGCCCCCCTCCAATCCAGCCGCAGCACCCCAGAAAGAACACAGAAGACGAGAAAGGGTGCTCCAGACTCCTTTTTATTTTTTTTTCCTTTTTGTCTTTCTTGAAACCAGAGATCAGGGGAAAGCGCGAACGCAGTCCCCCACTACCAGAAATTATGCAGTCGAGTATCCCGCATTTGGGGACATCGCAGGGGTCAGCACATCCGAAGTGCAATGGATGAGCCTCACCCTGGGAGAACCACCTTCGTGATCATGGTGTCTCCCCTGCCAGGTAAGTATGAGTTGGAAGGGGACAGGGCGAGGGCGGGCCGCTGAGCATCTCCCCGCAGAGCGAGGGTGGCATTCACACAGGCAAGGCCTGAGGCCGGGCGAAGCAGAGCATGGGCATTGTGGGGCGCAAGGTGACCAGCCAAGGCCCCTGTGCCCACTTTGGAAAGCGCGCAGCTACCCACAGCAGCTTCCCACAGGCCTCGGCCGGCCAGCAACATTTGCATGTCCACGCCCACCGGCAGCGCCAATCAGGGCCCTGCTTTCGCTATGCTGCACCTTGCTGACACGGGTGGGGGAAAGCCAGGGCTACAGCAAGCACACGAGAGGGCTTGGCAGGCCTAAATCGGGCCCAAAAGCAGATTTTTCAGGCCCTTTAAACTGTGCACAAGCAAAGGCTTTCGCAAGCACAACAGAGGGCTTGCCAGGTCGAAATCGGGCCCAGAAGCACGTTTCTAAGCCCTGAGCCAGCATCCCCAGGCTTGTAAATTTGCATATCTAATTGGCCCTCGCCCACTTCCCATTCCAGCCAGCTTACAGCACCCTGGACGGACCACAAGAAACGTCAAAGGGTGCTCCAGACTCCTTTTTATTTTTTTTTCCTTTTTGTCTTTCTTGAAACCAGAGATCAGGGGAAAGCGCGAACGCAGTCCCCCACTACCAGAAATTATGCAGTCGAGTATCCCGCATTTGGGGACATCGCAGGGGTCAGCACATCCGAAGTGCAATGGATGAGCCTCACCCTGGGAGAACCACCTTCGTGATCATGGTGTCTCCCCTGCCAGGTAAGTATGAGTTGGAAGGGGACAGGGTGAGGGCGGGCCGCTGGGCATCTCCCCGCAGAGCGAGGGTGGCATTCACACAGGCAAGGCCTGAGGCCGGGCGAAGCAGAGCATGGGCATTGTGGGGCGCAAGGTGACCAGCCAAGGCCCCTGTGCCCACTTTGGAAAGCGCGCAGCTACCCACAGCAGCTTCCCACAGGCCTCGGCCGGCCAGCAACATTTGCATGTCCACGCCCACCGGCAGCGCCAATCAGGGCCCTGCTTTCGCTATGCTGCACCTTGCTGACACGGGTGGGGGAAAGCCAGGGCTACAGCAAGCACACGAGAGGGCTTGGCAGGCCTAAATCGGGCCCAAAAGCAGATTTTTCAGGCCCTTTAAACTGTGCACAAGCAAAGGCTTTCGCAAGCACAACAGAGGGCTTGCCAGGTCGAAATCGGGCCCAGAAGCACGTTTCTAAGCCCTGAGCCAGCATCCCCAGGCTTGTAAATTTGCATATCTAATTGGCCCTCGCCCACTCCCCATTCCAGCCAGCTTACAGCACCCTGGACGGACCACAAGAAACGTCAAAGGGTGCTCCAGACTCCTTTTTATTTTTTTTTCCTTTTTGTCTTTCTTGAAACCAGAGATCAGGGGAAAGCGCGAACGCAGTCCCCCACTACCAGAAATTATGCAGTCGAGTATCCCGCATTTGGGGACATCGCAGGGGTCAGCACATCCGAAGTGCAATGGATGAGCCTCACCCTGGGAGAACCACCTTCGTGATCATGGTGTCTCCCCTGCCAGGTAAGTATGAGTTGGAAGGGGACAGGGTGAGGGCGGGCCGCTGGGCATCTCCCCGCAGAGCGAGGGTGGCATTCACACAGGCAAGGCCTGAGGCCGGGCGAAGCAGAGCATGGGCATTGTGGGGCGCAAGGTGACCAGCCAAGGCCCCTGTGCCCACTTTGGAAAGCGCGCAGCTACCCACAGCAGCTTCCCACAGGCCTCGGCCGGCCAGCAACATTTGCATGTCCACGCCCACCGGCAGCGCCAATCAGGGCCCTGCTTTCGCTATGCTGCACCTTGCTGACACGGGTGGGGGAAAGCCAGGGCTACAGCAAGCACAGAAGGGCGATTGCCATGTCGACTTTGGGCCCAGAAGCAGAGATTTGGGGCTTTTGAAGCCTAAGAGCTGCCACTGAGGCCGCCTCTAGAGGTATGCAGTGCCCTGTTGCCTGGCTAGGCCCCAGTCGACTGCTTGTGGCTGAAAGCCAGGGACAAACAGGCCTGCAAGCGAGCAGGGGTTCTCGCCCTGAGCCCCTCACGCCTTCCCGAACGCTCCCAAACGCTGCCGACAGAACCCTCGCCGGGCAGAGCCCTCGCCGGGCCACGGCCTGGGGTCCTCAGCCAGAGTCTGGGCCTGGGGAGGCTAGGGCGAGGCAAGAGGCTGGCAGCCAGGCCACAGCCCCAGGGGGGCGATGGAAAGGAGCAGACATGTCACCTGGCCAGGGCCTACTTCCCTGTCTCTGGATAGGTCCCCAGAGTGGGAGGCTGCAGCTATCCCATCATTCCCCAGGCTCAGTACTTAGCATGTGATTCCCTCTTGCCCACGCCCCCGCCCCCCTCCAATCCAGCCGCAGCACCCCAGAAAGAACACAGAAGACGAGAAAGGGTGCTCCAGACTCCTTTTTATTTTTTTTTCCTTTTTGTCTTTCTTGAAACCAGAGATCAGGGGAAAGCGCGAACGCAGTCCCCCACTACCAGAAATTATGCAGTCGAGTATCCCGCATTTGGGGACATCGCAGGGGTCAGCACATCCGAAGTGCAATGGATGAGCCTCACCCTGGGAGAACCACCTTCGTGATCATGGTGTCTCCCCTGCCAGGTAAGTATGAGTTGGAAGGGGACAGGGTGAGGGCGGGCCGCTGGGCATCTCCCCGCAGAGCGAGGGTGGCATTCACACAGGCAAGGCCTGAGGCCGGGCGAAGCAGAGCATGGGCATTGTGGGGCGCAAGGTGACCAGCCAAGGCCCCTGTGCCCACTTTGGAAAGCGCGCAGCTACCCACAGCAGCTTCCCACAGGCCTCGGCCGGCCAGCAACATTTGCATGTCCACGCCCACCGGCAGCGCCAATCAGGGCCCTGCTTTCGCTATGCTGCACCTTGCTGACACGGGTGGGGGAAAGCCAGGGCTACAGCAAGCACACGAGAGGGCTTGGCAGGCCTAAATCGGGCCCAAAAGCAGATTTTTCAGGCCCTTTAAACTGTGCACAAGCAAAGGCTTTCGCAAGCACAACAGAGGGCTTGCCAGGTCGAAATCGGGCCCAGAAGCACGTTTCTAAGCCCTGAGCCAGCATCCCCAGGCTTGTAAATTTGCATATCTAATTGGCCCTCGCCCACTCCCCATTCCAGCCAGCTTACAGCACCCTGGACGGACCACAAGAAACGTCAAAGGGTGCTCCAGACTCCTTTTTATTTTTTTTTCCTTTTTGTCTTTCTTGAAACCAGAGATCAGGGGAAAGCGCGAACGCAGTCCCCCACTACCAGAAATTATGCAGTCGAGTATCCCGCATTTGGGGACATCGCAGGGGTCAGCACATCCGAAGTGCAATGGATGAGCCTCACCCTGGGAGAACCACCTTCGTGATCATGGTGTCTCCCCTGCCAGGTAAGTATGAGTTGGAAGGGGACAGGGTGAGGGCGGGCCGCTGGGCATCTCCCCGCAGAGCGAGGGTGGCATTCACACAGGCAAGGCCTGAGGCCGGGCGAAGCAGAGCATGGGCATTGTGGGGCGCAAGGTGACCAGCCAAGGCCCCTGTGCCCACTTTGGAAAGCGCGCAGCTACCCACAGCAGCTTCCCACAGGCCTCGGCCGGCCAGCAACATTTGCATGTCCACACCCACCGGCAGCGCCAATCAGGGCCCTGCTTTCGCTATGCTGCACCTTGCTGACACGGGTGGGGGAAAGCCAGGGCTACAGCAAGCACAGAAGGGCGATTGCCATGTCGACTTTGGGCCCAGAAGCAGAGATTTGGGGCTTTTGAAGCCTAAGAGCTGCCACTGAGGCCGCCTCTAGAGGTATGCAGTGCCCTGTTGCCTGGCTAGGCCCCAGTCGACTGCTTGTGGCTGAAAGCCAGGGACAAACAGGCCTGCAAGCGAGCAGGGGTTCTCGCCCTGAGCCCCTCACGCCTTCCCGAACGCTCCCAAACGCTGCCGACAGAACCCTCGCCGGGCAGAGCCCTCGCCGGGCCACGGCCTGGGGTCCTCAGCCAGAGTCTGGGCCTGGGGAGGCTAGGGCGAGGCAAGAGGCTGGCAGCCAGGCCACAGCCCCAGGGGGGCGATGGAAAGGAGCAGACATGTCACCTGGCCAGGGCCTACTTCCCTGTCTCTGGATAGGTCCCCAGAGTGGGAGGCTGCAGCTATCCCATCATTCCCCAGGCTCAGTACTTAGCATGTGATTCCCTCTTGCCCACGCCCCCGCCCCCCTCCAATCCAGCCGCAGCACCCCAGAAAGAACACAGAAGACGAGAAAGGGTGCTCCAGACTCCTTTTTATTTTTTTTTCCTTTTTGTCTTTCTTGAAACCAGAGATCAGGGGAAAGCGCGAACGCAGTCCCCCACTACCAGAAATTATGCAGTCGAGTATCCCGCATTTGGGGACATCGCAGGGGTCAGCACATCCGAAGTGCAATGGATGAGCCTCACCCTGGGAGAACCACCTTCGTGATCATGGTGTCTCCCCTGCCAGGTAAGTATGAGTTGGAAGGGGACAGGGCGAGGGCGGGCCGCTGAGCATCTCCCCGCAGAGCGAGGGTGGCATTCACACAGGCAAGGCCTGAGGCCGGGCGAAGCAGAGCATGGGCATTGTGGGGCGCAAGGTGACCAGCCAAGGCCCCTGTGCCCACTTTGGAAAGCGCGCAGCTACCCACAGCAGCTTCCCACAGGCCTCGGCCGGCCAGCAACATTTGCATGTCCACGCCCACCGGCAGCGCCAATCAGGGCCCTGCTTTCGCTATGCTGCACCTTGCTGACACGGGTGGGGGAAAGCCAGGGCTACAGCAAGCACACGAGAGGGCTTGGCAGGCCTAAATCGGGCCCAAAAGCAGATTTTTCAGGCCCTTTAAACTGTGCACAAGCAAAGGCTTTCGCAAGCACAACAGAGGGCTTGCCAGGTCGAAATCGGGCCCAGAAGCACGTTTCTAAGCCCTGAGCCAGCATCCCCAGGCTTGTAAATTTGCATATCTAATTGGCCCTCGCCCACTCCCCATTCCAGCCAGCTTACAGCACCCTGGACGGACCACAAGAAACGTCAAAGGGTGCTCCAGACTCCTTTTTATTTTTTTTTCCTTTTTGTCTTTCTTGAAACCAGAGATCAGGGGAAAGCGCGAACGCAGTCCCCCACTACCAGAAATTATGCAGTCGAGTATCCCGCATTTGGGGACATCGCAGGGGTCAGCACATCCGAAGTGCAATGGATGAGCCTCACCCTGGGAGAACCACCTTCGTGATCATGGTGTCTCCCCTGCCAGGTAAGTATGAGTTGGAAGGGGACAGGGTGAGGGCGGGCCGCTGGGCATCTCCCCGCAGAGCGAGGGTGGCATTCACACAGGCAAGGCCTGAGGCCGGGCGAAGCAGAGCATGGGCATTGTGGGGCGCAAGGTGACCAGCCAAGGCCCCTGTGCCCACTTTGGAAAGCGCGCAGCTACCCACAGCAGCTTCCCACAGGCCTCGGCCGGCCAGCAACATTTGCATGTCCACGCCCACCGGCAGCGCCAATCAGGGCCCTGCTTTCGCTATGCTGCACCTTGCTGACACGGGTGGGGGAAAGCCAGGGCTACAGCAAGCACAGAAGGGCGATTGCCATGTCGACTTTGGGCCCAGAAGCAGAGATTTGGGGCTTTTGAAGCCTAAGAGCTGCCACTGAGGCCGCCTCTAGAGGTATGCAGTGCCCTGTTGCCTGGCTAGGCCCCAGTCGACTGCTTGTGGCTGAAAGCCAGGGACAAACAGGCCTGCAAGCGAGCAGGGGTTCTCGCCCTGAGCCCCTCACGCCTTCCCGAACGCTCCCAAACGCTGCAGACAGAACCCTCGCCGGGCAGAGCCCTCGCCGGGCCACGGCCTGGGGTCCTCAGCCAGAGTCTGGGCCTGGGGAGGCTAGGGCGAGGCAAGAGGCTGGCAGCCAGGCCACAGCCCCAGGGGGGCGATGGAAAGGAGCAGACATGTCACCTGGCCAGGGCCTACTTCCCTGTCTCTGGATAGGTCCCCAGAGTGGGAGGCTGCAGCTATCCCATCATTCCCCAGGCTCAGTACTTAGCATGTGATTCCCTCTTGCCCACGCCCCCGCCCCCCTCCAATCCAGCCGCAGCACCCCAGAAAGAACACAGAAGACGAGAAAGGGTGCTCCAGACTCCTTTTTATTTTTTTTTCCTTTTTGTCTTTCTTGAAACCAGAGATCAGGGGAAAGCGCGAACGCAGTCCCCCACTACCAGAAATTATGCAGTCGAGTATCCCGCATTTGGGGACATCGCAGGGGTCAGCACATCCGAAGTGCAATGGATGAGCCTCACCCTGGGAGAACCACCTTCGTGATCATGGTGTCTCCCCTGCCAGGTAAGTATGAGTTGGAAGGGGACAGGGTGAGGGCGGGCCGCTGGGCATCTCCCCGCAGAGCGAGGGTGGCATTCACACAGGCAAGGCCTGAGGCCGGGCGAAGCAGAGCATGGGCATTGTGGGGCGCAAGGTGACCAGCCAAGGCCCCTGTGCCCACTTTGGAAAGCGCGCAGCTACCCACAGCAGCTTCCCACAGGCCTCGGCCGGCCAGCAACATTTGCATGTCCACGCCCACCGGCAGCGCCAATCAGGGCCCTGCTTTCGCTATGCTGCACCTTGCTGACACGGGTGGGGGAAAGCCAGGGCTACAGCAAGCACACGAGAGGGCTTGGCAGGCCTAAATCGGGCCCAAAAGCAGATTTTTCAGGCCCTTTAAACTGTGCACAAGCAAAGGCTTTCGCAAGCACAACAGAGGGCTTGCCAGGTCGAAATCGGGCCCAGAAGCACGTTTCTAAGCCCTGAGCCAGCATCCCCAGGCTTGTAAATTTGCATATCTAATTGGCCCTCGCCCACTCACCATTCCAGCCAGCTTACAGCACCCTGGACGGACCACAAGAAACGTCAAAGGGTGCTCCAGACTCCTTTTTATTTTTTTTTCCTTTTTGTCTTTCTTGAAACCAGAGATCAGGGGAAAGCGCGAACGCAGTCCCCCACTACCAGAAATTATGCAGTCGAGTATCCCGCATTTGGGGACATCGCAGGGGTCAGCACATCCGAAGTGCAATGGATGAGCCTCACCCTGGGAGAACCACCTTCGTGATCATGGTGTCTCCCCTGCCAGGTAAGTATGAGTTGGAAGGGGACAGGGTGAGGGCGGGCCGCTGGGCATCTCCCCGCAGAGCGAGGGTGGCATTCACACAGGCAAGGCCTGAGGCCGGGCGAAGCAGAGCATGGGCATTGTGGGGCGCAAGGTGACCAGCCAAGGCCCCTGTGCCCACTTTGGAAAGCGCGCAGCTACCCACAGCAGCTTCCCACAGGCCTCGGCCGGCCAGCAACATTTGCATGTCCACACCCACCGGCAGCGCCAATCAGGGCCCTGCTTTCGCTATGCTGCACCTTGCTGACACGGGTGGGGGAAAGCCAGGGCTACAGCAAGCACAGAAGGGCGATTGCCATGTCGACTTTGGGCCCAGAAGCAGAGATTTGGGGCTTTTGAAGCCTAAGAGCTGCCACTGAGGCCGCCTCTAGAGGTATGCAGTGCCCTGTTGCCTGGCTAGGCCCCAGTCGACTGCTTGTGGCTGAAAGCCAGGGACAAACAGGCCTGCAAGCGAGCAGGGGTTCTCGCCCTGAGCCCCTCACGCCTTCCCGAACGCTCCCAAACGCTGCCGACAGAACCCTCGCCGGGCAGAGCCCTCGCCGGGCCACGGCCTGGGGTCCTCAGCCAGAGTCTGGGCCTGGGGAGGCTAGGGCGAGGCAAGAGGCTGGCAGCCAGGCCACAGCCCCAGGGGGGCGATGGAAAGGAGCAGACATGTCACCTGGCCAGGGCCTACTTCCCTGTCTCTGGATAGGTCCCCAGAGTGGGAGGCTGCAGCTATCCCATCATTCCCCAGGCTCAGTACTTAGCATGTGATTCCCTCTTGCCCACGCCCCCGCCCCCCTCCAATCCAGCCGCAGCACCCCAGAAAGAACACAGAAGACGAGAAAGGGTGCTCCAGACTCCTTTTTATTTTTTTTTCCTTTTTGTCTTTCTTGAAACCAGAGATCAGGGGAAAGCGCGAACGCAGTCCCCCACTACCAGAAATTATGCAGTCGAGTATCCCGCATTTGGGGACATCGCAGGGGTCAGCACATCCGAAGTGCAATGGATGAGCCTCACCCTGGGAGAACCACCTTCGTGATCATGGTGTCTCCCCTGCCAGGTAAGTATGAGTTGGAAGGGGACAGGGCGAGGGCGGGCCGCTGAGCATCTCCCCGCAGAGCGAGGGTGGCATTCACACAGGCAAGGCCTGAGGCCGGGCGAAGCAGAGCATGGGCATTGTGGGGCGCAAGGTGACCAGCCAAGGCCCCTGTGCCCACTTTGGAAAGCGCGCAGCTACCCACAGCAGCTTCCCACAGGCCTCGGCCGGCCAGCAACATTTGCATGTCCACGCCCACCGGCAGCGCCAATCAGGGCCCTGCTTTCGCTATGCTGCACCTTGCTGACACGGGTGGGGGAAAGCCAGGGCTACAGCAAGCACAGAAGGGCGATTGCCATGTCGACTTTGGGCCCAGAAGCAGAGATTTGGGGCTTTTGAAGCCTAAGAGCTGCCACTGAGGCCGCCTCTAGAGGTATGCAGTGCCCTGTTGCCTGGCTAGGCCCCAGTCGACTGCTTGTGGCTGAAAGCCAGGGACAAACAGGCCTGCAAGCGAGCAGGGGTTCTCGCCCTGAGCCCCTCACGCCTTCCCGAACGCTCCCAAACGCTGCCGACAGAACCCTCGCCGGGCAGAGCCCTCGCCGGGCCACGGCCTGGGGTCCTCAGCCAGAGTCTGGGCCTGGGGAGGCTAGGGCGAGGCAAGAGGCTGGCAGCCAGGCCACAGCCCCAGGGGGGCGATGGAAAGGAGCAGACATGTCACCTGGCCAGGGCCTACTTCCCTGTCTCTGGATAGGTCCCCAGAGTGGGAGGCTGCAGCTATCCCATCATTCCCCAGGCTCAGTACTTAGCATGTGATTCCCTCTTGCCCACGCCCCCGCCCCCCTCCAATCCAGCCGCAGCACCCCAGAAAGAACACAGAAGACGAGAAAGGGTGCTCCAGACTCCTTTTTATTTTTTTTTCCTTTTTGTCTTTCTTGAAACCAGAGATCAGGGGAAAGCGCGAACGCAGTCCCCCACTACCAGAAATTATGCAGTCGAGTATCCCGCATTTGGGGACATCGCAGGGGTCAGCACATCCGAAGTGCAATGGATGAGCCTCACCCTGGGAGAACCACCTTCGTGATCATGGTGTCTCCCCTGCCAGGTAAGTATGAGTTGGAAGGGGACAGGGTGAGGGCGGGCCGCTGGGCATCTCCCCGCAGAGCGAGGGTGGCATTCACACAGGCAAGGCCTGAGGCCGGGCGAAGCAGAGCATGGGCATTGTGGGGCGCAAGGTGACCAGCCAAGGCCCCTGTGCCCACTTTGGAAAGCGCGCAGCTACCCACAGCAGCTTCCCACAGGCCTCGGCCGGCCAGCAACATTTGCATGTCCACGCCCACCGGCAGCGCCAATCAGGGCCCTGCTTTCGCTATGCTGCACCTTGCTGACACGGGTGGGGGAAAGCCAGGGCTACAGCAAGCACACGAGAGGGCTTGGCAGGCCTAAATCGGGCCCAAAAGCAGATTTTTCAGGCCCTTTAAACTGTGCACAAGCAAAGGCTTTCGCAAGCACAACAGAGGGCTTGCCAGGTCGAAATCGGGCCCAGAAGCACGTTTCTAAGCCCTGAGCCAGCATCCCCAGGCTTGTAAATTTGCATATCTAATTGGCCCTCGCCCACTCCCCATTCCAGCCAGCTTACAGCACCCTGGACGGACCACAAGAAACGTCAAAGGGTGCTCCAGACTCCTTTTTATTTTTTTTTCCTTTTTGTCTTTCTTGAAACCAGAGATCAGGGGAAAGCGCGAACGCAGTCCCCCACTACCAGAAATTATGCAGTCGAGTATCCCGCATTTGGGGACATCGCAGGGGTCAGCACATCCGAAGTGCAATGGATGAGCCTCACCCTGGGAGAACCACCTTCGTGATCATGGTGTCTCCCCTGCCAGGTAAGTATGAGTTGGAAGGGGACAGGGTGAGGGCGGGCCGCTGGGCATCTCCCCGCAGAGCGAGGGTGGCATTCACACAGGCAAGGCCTGAGGCCGGGCGAAGCAGAGCATGGGCATTGTGGGGCGCAAGGTGACCAGCCAAGGCCCCTGTGCCCACTTTGGAAAGCGCGCAGCTACCCACAGCAGCTTCCCACAGGCCTCGGCCGGCCAGCAACATTTGCATGTCCACACCCACCGGCAGCGCCAATCAGGGCCCTGCTTTCGCTATGCTGCACCTTGCTGACACGGGTGGGGGAAAGCCAGGGCTACAGCAAGCACAGAAGGGCGATTGCCATGTCGACTTTGGGCCCAGAAGCAGAGATTTGGGGCTTTTGAAGCCTAAGAGCTGCCACTGAGGCCGCCTCTAGAGGTATGCAGTGCCCTGTTGCCTGGCTAGGCCCCAGTCGACTGCTTGTGGCTGAAAGCCAGGGACAAACAGGCCTGCAAGCGAGCAGGGGTTCTCGCCCTGAGCCCCTCACGCCTTCCCGAACGCTCCCAAACGCTGCCGACAGAACCCTCGCCGGGCAGAGCCCTCGCCGGGCCACGGCCTGGGGTCCTCAGCCAGAGTCTGGGCCTGGGGAGGCTAGGGCGAGGCAAGAGGCTGGCAGCCAGGCCACAGCCCCAGGGGGGCGATGGAAAGGAGCAGACATGTCACCTGGCCAGGGCCTACTTCCCTGTCTCTGGATAGGTCCCCAGAGTGGGAGGCTGCAGCTATCCCATCATTCCCCAGGCTCAGTACTTAGCATGTGATTCCCTCTTGCCCACGCCCCCGCCCCCCTCCAATCCAGCCGCAGCACCCCAGAAAGAACACAGAAGACGAGAAAGGGTGCTCCAGACTCCTTTTTATTTTTTTTTCCTTTTTGTCTTTCTTGAAACCAGAGATCAGGGGAAAGCGCGAACGCAGTCCCCCACTACCAGAAATTATGCAGTCGAGTATCCCGCATTTGGGGACATCGCAGGGGTCAGCACATCCGAAGTGCAATGGATGAGCCTCACCCTGGGAGAACCACCTTCGTGATCATGGTGTCTCCCCTGCCAGGTAAGTATGAGTTGGAAGGGGACAGGGCGAGGGCGGGCCGCTGAGCATCTCCCCGCAGAGCGAGGGTGGCATTCACACAGGCAAGGCCTGAGGCCGGGCGAAGCAGAGCATGGGCATTGTGGGGCGCAAGGTGACCAGCCAAGGCCCCTGTGCCCACTTTGGAAAGCGCGCAGCTACCCACAGCAGCTTCCCACAGGCCTCGGCCGGCCAGCAACATTTGCATGTCCACGCCCACCGGCAGCGCCAATCAGGGCCCTGCTTTCGCTATGCTGCACCTTGCTGACACGGGTGGGGGAAAGCCAGGGCTACAGCAAGCACACGAGAGGGCTTGGCAGGCCTAAATCGGGCCCAAAAGCAGATTTTTCAGGCCCTTTAAACTGTGCACAAGCAAAGGCTTTCGCAAGCACAACAGAGGGCTTGCCAGGTCGAAATCGGGCCCAGAAGCACGTTTCTAAGCCCTGAGCCAGCATCCCCAGGCTTGTAAATTTGCATATCTAATTGGCCCTCGCCCACTCCCCATTCCAGCCAGCTTACAGCACCCTGGACGGACCACAAGAAACGTCAAAGGGTGCTCCAGACTCCTTTTTATTTTTTTTTCCTTTTTGTCTTTCTTGAAACCAGAGATCAGGGGAAAGCGCGAACGCAGTCCCCCACTACCAGAAATTATGCAGTCGAGTATCCCGCATTTGGGGACATCGCAGGGGTCAGCACATCCGAAGTGCAATGGATGAGCCTCACCCTGGGAGAACCACCTTCGTGATCATGGTGTCTCCCCTGCCAGGTAAGTATGAGTTGGAAGGGGACAGGGTGAGGGCGGGCCGCTGGGCATCTCCCCGCAGAGCGAGGGTGGCATTCACACAGGCAAGGCCTGAGGCCGGGCGAAGCAGAGCATGGGCATTGTGGGGCGCAAGGTGACCAGCCAAGGCCCCTGTGCCCACTTTGGAAAGCGCGCAGCTACCCACAGCAGCTTCCCACAGGCCTCGGCCGGCCAGCAACATTTGCATGTCCACGCCCACCGGCAGCGCCAATCAGGGCCCTGCTTTCGCTATGCTGCACCTTGCTGACACGGGTGGGGGAAAGCCAGGGCTACAGCAAGCACAGAAGGGCGATTGCCATGTCGACTTTGGGCCCAGAAGCAGAGATTTGGGGCTTTTGAAGCCTAAGAGCTGCCACTGAGGCCGCCTCTAGAGGTATGCAGTGCCCTGTTGCCTGGCTAGGCCCCAGTCGACTGCTTGTGGCTGAAAGCCAGGGACAAACAGGCCTGCAAGCGAGCAGGGGTTCTCGCCCTGAGCCCCTCACGCCTTCCCGAACGCTCCCAAACGCTGCAGACAGAACCCTCGCCGGGCAGAGCCCTCGCCGGGCCACGGCCTGGGGTCCTCAGCCAGAGTCTGGGCCTGGGAAGGCTAGGGCGAGGCAAGAGGCTGGCAGCCAGGCCACAGCCCCAGGGGGGCGATGGAAAGGAGCAGACATGTCACCTGGCCAGGGCCTACTTCCCTGTCTCTGGATAGGTCCCCAGAGTGGGAGGCTGCAGCTATCCCATCATTCCCCAGGCTCAGTACTTAGCATGTGATTCCCTCTTGCCCACGCCCCCGCCCCCCTCCAATCCAGCCGCAGCACCCCAGAAAGAACACAGAAGACGAGAAAGGGTGCTCCAGACTCCTTTTTTTTTTTTTTCCTTTTTGTCTTTCTTGAAACCAGAGATCAGGGGAAAGCGCGAACGCAGTCCCCCACTACCAGAAATTATGCAGTCGAGTATCCCGCATTTGGGGACATCGCAGGGGTCAGCACATCCGAAGTGCAATGGATGAGCCTCACCCTGGGAGAACCACCTTCGTGATCATGGTGTCTCCCCTGCCAGGTAAGTATGAGTTGGAAGGGGACAGGGTGAGGGCGGGCCGCTGGGCATCTCCCCGCAGAGCGAGGGTGGCATTCACACAGGCAAGGCCTGAGGCCGGGCGAAGCAGAGCATGGGCATTGTGGGGCGCAAGGTGACCAGCCAAGGCCCCTGTGCCCACTTTGGAAAGCGCGCAGCTACCCACAGCAGCTTCCCACAGGCCTCGGCCGGCCAGCAACATTTGCATGTCCACGCCCACCGGCAGCGCCAATCAGGGCCCTGCTTTCGCTATGCTGCACCTTGCTGACACGGGTGGGGGAAAGCCAGGGCTACAGCAAGCACAGAAGGGCGATTGCCATGTCGACTTTGGGCCCAGAAGCAGAGATTTGGGGCTTTTGAAGCCTAAGAGCTGCCACTGAGGCCGCCTCTAGAGGTATGCAGTGCCCTGTTGCCTGGCTAGGCCCCAGTCGACTGCTTGTGGCTGAAAGCCAGGGACAAACAGGCCTGCAAGCGAGCAGGGGTTCTCGCCCTGAGCCCCTCACGCCTTCCCTCACGCTCCCAAACGCTGCAGACAGAACCCTCGCCGGGCAGAGCCCTCGCCGGGCCACGGCCTGGGGTCCTCAGCCAGAGTCTGGGCCTGGGAAGGCTAGGGCGAGGCAAGAGGCTGGCAGCCAGGCCACAGCCCCAGGGGGGCGATGGAAAGGAGCAGACATGTCACCTGGCCAGGGCCTACTTCCCTGTCTCTGGATAGGTCCCCAGAGTGGGAGGCTGCAGCTATCCCATCATTCCCCAGGCTCAGTACTTAGCATGTGATTCCCTCTTGCCCACGCCCCCGCCCCCCTCCAATCCAGCCGCAGCACCCCAGAAAGAACACAGAAGACGAGAAAGGGTGCTCCAGACTCCTTTTTATTTTTTTTTCCTTTTTGTCTTTCTTGAAACCAGAGATCAGGGGAAAGCGCGAACGCAGTCCCCCACTACCAGAAATTATGCAGTCGAGTATCCCGCATTTGGGGACATCGCAGGGGTCAGCACATCCGAAGTGCAATGGATGAGCCTCACCCTGGGAGAACCACCTTCGTGATCATGGTGTCTCCCCTGCCAGGTAAGTATGAGTTGGAAGGGGACAGGGTGAGGGCGGGCCGCTGGGCATCTCCCCGCAGAGCGAGGGTGGCATTCACACAGGCAAGGCCTGAGGCCGGGCGAAGCAGAGCATGGGCATTGTGGGGCGCAAGGTGACCAGCCAAGGCCCCTGTGCCCACTTTGGAAAGCGCGCAGCTACCCACAGCAGCTTCCCACAGGCCTCGGCCGGCCAGCAACATTTGCATGTCCACGCCCACCGGCAGCGCCAATCAGGGCCCTGCTTTCGCTATGCTGCACCTTGCTGACACGGGTGGGGGAAAGCCAGGGCTACAGCAAGCACACGAGAGGGCTTGGCAGGCCTAAATCGGGCCCAAAAGCAGATTTTTCAGGCCCTTTAAACTGTGCACAAGCAAAGGCTTTCGCAAGCACAACAGAGGGCTTGCCAGGTCGAAATCGGGCCCAGAAGCACGTTTCTAAGCCCTGAGCCAGCATCCCCAGGCTTGTAAATTTGCATATCTAATTGGCCCTCGCCCACTCACCATTCCAGCCAGCTTACAGCACCCTGGACGGACCACAAGAAACGTCAAAGGGTGCTCCAGACTCCTTTTTATTTTTTTTTCCTTTTTGTCTTTCTTGAAACCAGAGATCAGGGGAAAGCGCGAACGCAGTCCCCCACTACCAGAAATTATGCAGTCGAGTATCCCGCATTTGGGGACATCGCAGGGGTCAGCACATCCGAAGTGCAATGGATGAGCCTCACCCTGGGAGAACCACCTTCGTGATCATGGTGTCTCCCCTGCCAGGTAAGTATGAGTTGGAAGGGGACAGGGTGAGGGCGGGCCGCTGGGCATCTCCCCGCAGAGCGAGGGTGGCATTCACACAGGCAAGGCCTGAGGCCGGGCGAAGCAGAGCATGGGCATTGTGGGGCGCAAGGTGACCAGCCAAGGCCCCTGTGCCCACTTTGGAAAGCGCGCAGCTACCCACAGCAGCTTCCCACAGGCCTCGGCCGGCCAGCAACATTTGCATGTCCACACCCACCGGCAGCGCCAATCAGGGCCCTGCTTTCGCTATGCTGCACCTTGCTGACACGGGTGGGGGAAAGCCAGGGCTACAGCAAGCACAGAAGGGCGATTGCCATGTCGACTTTGGGCCCAGAAGCAGAGATTTGGGGCTTTTGAAGCCTAAGAGCTGCCACTGAGGCCGCCTCTAGAGGTATGCAGTGCCCTGTTGCCTGGCTAGGCCCCAGTCGACTGCTTGTGGCTGAAAGCCAGGGACAAACAGGCCTGCAAGCGAGCAGGGGTTCTCGCCCTGAGCCCCTCACGCCTTCCCGAACGCTCCCAAACGCTGCCGACAGAACCCTCGCCGGGCAGAGCCCTCGCCGGGCCACGGCCTGGGGTCCTCAGCCAGAGTCTGGGCCTGGGGAGGCTAGGGCGAGGCAAGAGGCTGGCAGCCAGGCCACAGCCCCAGGGGGGCGATGGAAAGGAGCAGACATGTCACCTGGCCAGGGCCTACTTCCCTGTCTCTGGATAGGTCCCCAGAGTGGGAGGCTGCAGCTATCCCATCATTCCCCAGGCTCAGTACTTAGCATGTGATTCCCTCTTGCCCACGCCCCCGCCCCCCTCCAATCCAGCCGCAGCACCCCAGAAAGAACACAGAAGACGAGAAAGGGTGCTCCAGACTCCTTTTTATTTTTTTTTCCTTTTTGTCTTTCTTGAAACCAGAGATCAGGGGAAAGCGCGAACGCAGTCCCCCACTACCAGAAATTATGCAGTCGAGTATCCCGCATTTGGGGACATCGCAGGGGTCAGCACATCCGAAGTGCAATGGATGAGCCTCACCCTGGGAGAACCACCTTCGTGATCATGGTGTCTCCCCTGCCAGGTAAGTATGAGTTGGAAGGGGACAGGGCGAGGGCGGGCCGCTGAGCATCTCCCCGCAGAGCGAGGGTGGCATTCACACAGGCAAGGCCTGAGGCCGGGCGAAGCAGAGCATGGGCATTGTGGGGCGCAAGGTGACCAGCCAAGGCCCCTGTGCCCACTTTGGAAAGCGCGCAGCTACCCACAGCAGCTTCCCACAGGCCTCGGCCGGCCAGCAACATTTGCATGTCCACGCCCACCGGCAGCGCCAATCAGGGCCCTGCTTTCGCTATGCTGCACCTTGCTGACACGGGTGGGGGAAAGCCAGGGCTACAGCAAGCACAGAAGGGCGATTGCCATGTCGACTTTGGGCCCAGAAGCAGAGATTTGGGGCTTTTGAAGCCTAAGAGCTGCCACTGAGGCCGCCTCTAGAGGTATGCAGTGCCCTGTTGCCTGGCTAGGCCCCAGTCGACTGCTTGTGGCTGAAAGCCAGGGACAAACAGGCCTGCAAGCGAGCAGGGGTTCTCGCCCTGAGCCCCTCACGCCTTCCCGAACGCTCCCAAACGCTGCCGACAGAACCCTCGCCGGGCAGAGCCCTCGCCGGGCCACGGCCTGGGGTCCTCAGCCAGAGTCTGGGCCTGGGGAGGCTAGGGCGAGGCAAGAGGCTGGCAGCCAGGCCACAGCCCCAGGGGGGCGATGGAAAGGAGCAGACATGTCACCTGGCCAGGGCCTACTTCCCTGTCTCTGGATAGGTCCCCAGAGTGGGAGGCTGCAGCTATCCCATCATTCCCCAGGCTCAGTACTTAGCATGTGATTCCCTCTTGCCCACGCCCCCGCCCCCCTCCAATCCAGCCGCAGCACCCCAGAAAGAACACAGAAGACGAGAAAGGGTGCTCCAGACTCCTTTTTATTTTTTTTTCCTTTTTGTCTTTCTTGAAACCAGAGATCAGGGGAAAGCGCGAACGCAGTCCCCCACTACCAGAAATTATGCAGTCGAGTATCCCGCATTTGGGGACATCGCAGGGGTCAGCACATCCGAAGTGCAATGGATGAGCCTCACCCTGGGAGAACCACCTTCGTGATCATGGTGTCTCCCCTGCCAGGTAAGTATGAGTTGGAAGGGGACAGGGCGAGGGCGGGCCGCTGAGCATCTCCCCGCAGAGCGAGGGTGGCATTCACACAGGCAAGGCCTGAGGCCGGGCGAAGCAGAGCATGGGCATTGTGGGGCGCAAGGTGACCAGCCAAGGCCCCTGTGCCCACTTTGGAAAGCGCGCAGCTACCCACAGCAGCTTCCCACAGGCCTCGGCCGGCCAGCAACATTTGCATGTCCACGCCCACCGGCAGCGCCAATCAGGGCCCTGCTTTCGCTATGCTGCACCTTGCTGACACGGGTGGGGGAAAGCCAGGGCTACAGCAAGCACACGAGAGGGCTTGGCAGGCCTAAATCGGGCCCAAAAGCAGATTTTTCAGGCCCTTTAAACTGTGCACAAGCAAAGGCTTTCGCAAGCACAACAGAGGGCTTGCCAGGTCGAAATCGGGCCCAGAAGCACGTTTCTAAGCCCTGAGCCAGCATCCCCAGGCTTGTAAATTTGCATATCTAATTGGCCCTCGCCCACTCCCCATTCCAGCCAGCTTACAGCACCCTGGACGGACCACAAGAAACGTCAAAGGGTGCTCCAGACTCCTTTTTATTTTTTTTTCCTTTTTGTCTTTCTTGAAACCAGAGATCAGGGGAAAGCGCGAACGCAGTCCCCCACTACCAGAAATTATGCAGTCGAGTATCCCGCATTTGGGGACATCGCAGGGGTCAGCACATCCGAAGTGCAATGGATGAGCCTCACCCTGGGAGAACCACCTTCGTGATCATGGTGTCTCCCCTGCCAGGTAAGTATGAGTTGGAAGGGGACAGGGTGAGGGCGGGCCGCTGGGCATCTCCCCGCAGAGCGAGGGTGGCATTCACACAGGCAAGGCCTGAGGCCGGGCGAAGCAGAGCATGGGCATTGTGGGGCGCAAGGTGACCAGCCAAGGCCCCTGTGCCCACTTTGGAAAGCGCGCAGCTACCCACAGCAGCTTCCCACAGGCCTCGGCCGGCCAGCAACATTTGCATGTCCACGCCCACCGGCAGCGCCAATCAGGGCCCTGCTTTCGCTATGCTGCACCTTGCTGACACGGGTGGGGGAAAGCCAGGGCTACAGCAAGCACACGAGAGGGCTTGGCAGGCCTAAATCGGGCCCAAAAGCAGATTTTTCAGGCCCTTTAAACTGTGCACAAGCAAAGGCTTTCGCAAGCACAACAGAGGGCTTGCCAGGTCGAAATCGGGCCCAGAAGCACGTTTCTAAGCCCTGAGCCAGCATCCCCAGGCTTGTAAATTTGCATATCTAATTGGCCCTCGCCCACTCCCCATTCCAGCCAGCTTACAGCACCCTGGACGGACCACAAGAAACGTCAAAGGGTGCTCCAGACTCCTTTTTATTTTTTTTTCCTTTTTGTCTTTCTTGAAACCAGAGATCAGGGGAAAGCGCGAACGCAGTCCCCCACTACCAGAAATTATGCAGTCGAGTATCCCGCATTTGGGGACATCGCAGGGGTCAGCACATCCGAAGTGCAATGGATGAGCCTCACCCTGGGAGAACCACCTTCGTGATCATGGTGTCTCCCCTGCCAGGTAAGTATGAGTTGGAAGGGGACAGGGTGAGGGCGGGCCGCTGGGCATCTCCCCGCAGAGCGAGGGTGGCATTCACACAGGCAAGGCCTGAGGCCGGGCGAAGCAGAGCATGGGCATTGTGGGGCGCAAGGTGACCAGCCAAGGCCCCTGTGCCCACTTTGGAAAGCGCGCAGCTACCCACAGCAGCTTCCCACAGGCCTCGGCCGGCCAGCAACATTTGCATGTCCACACCCACCGGCAGCGCCAATCAGGGCCCTGCTTTCGCTATGCTGCACCTTGCTGACACGGGTGGGGGAAAGCCAGGGCTACAGCAAGCACAGAAGGGCGATTGCCATGTCGACTTTGGGCCCAGAAGCAGAGATTTGGGGCTTTTGAAGCCTAAGAGCTGCCACTGAGGCCGCCTCTAGAGGTATGCAGTGCCCTGTTGCCTGGCTAGGCCCCAGTCGACTGCTTGTGGCTGAAAGCCAGGGACAAACAGGCCTGCAAGCGAGCAGGGGTTCTCGCCCTGAGCCCCTCACGCCTTCCCGAACGCTCCCAAACGCTGCCGACAGAACCCTCGCCGGGCAGAGCCCTCGCCGGGCCACGGCCTGGGGTCCTCAGCCAGAGTCTGGGCCTGGGGAGGCTAGGGCGAGGCAAGAGGCTGGCAGCCAGGCCACAGCCCCAGGGGGGCGATGGAAAGGAGCAGACATGTCACCTGGCCAGGGCCTACTTCCCTGTCTCTGGATAGGTCCCCAGAGTGGGAGGCTGCAGCTATCCCATCATTCCCCAGGCTCAGTACTTAGCATGTGATTCCCTCTTGCCCACGCCCCCGCCCCCCTCCAATCCAGCCGCAGCACCCCAGAAAGAACACAGAAGACGAGAAAGGGTGCTCCAGACTCCTTTTTATTTTTTTTTCCTTTTTGTCTTTCTTGAAACCAGAGATCAGGGGAAAGCGCGAACGCAGTCCCCCACTACCAGAAATTATGCAGTCGAGTATCCCGCATTTGGGGACATCGCAGGGGTCAGCACATCCGAAGTGCAATGGATGAGCCTCACCCTGGGAGAACCACCTTCGTGATCATGGTGTCTCCCCTGCCAGGTAAGTATGAGTTGGAAGGGGACAGGGCGAGGGCGGGCCGCTGAGCATCTCCCCGCAGAGCGAGGGTGGCATTCACACAGGCAAGGCCTGAGGCCGGGCGAAGCAGAGCATGGGCATTGTGGGGCGCAAGGTGACCAGCCAAGGCCCCTGTGCCCACTTTGGAAAGCGCGCAGCTACCCACAGCAGCTTCCCACAGGCCTCGGCCGGCCAGCAACATTTGCATGTCCACGCCCACCGGCAGCGCCAATCAGGGCCCTGCTTTCGCTATGCTGCACCTTGCTGACACGGGTGGGGGAAAGCCAGGGCTACAGCAAGCACACGAGAGGGCTTGGCAGGCCTAAATCGGGCCCAAAAGCAGATTTTTCAGGCCCTTTAAACTGTGCACAAGCAAAGGCTTTCGCAAGCACAACAGAGGGCTTGCCAGGTCGAAATCGGGCCCAGAAGCACGTTTCTAAGCCCTGAGCCAGCATCCCCAGGCTTGTAAATTTGCATATCTAATTGGCCCTCGCCCACTCCCCATTCCAGCCAGCTTACAGCACCCTGGACGGACCACAAGAAACGTCAAAGGGTGCTCCAGACTCCTTTTTATTTTTTTTTCCTTTTTGTCTTTCTTGAAACCAGAGATCAGGGGAAAGCGCGAACGCAGTCCCCCACTACCAGAAATTATGCAGTCGAGTATCCCGCATTTGGGGACATCGCAGGGGTCAGCACATCCGAAGTGCAATGGATGAGCCTCACCCTGGGAGAACCACCTTCGTGATCATGGTGTCTCCCCTGCCAGGTAAGTATGAGTTGGAAGGGGACAGGGTGAGGGCGGGCCGCTGGGCATCTCCCCGCAGAGCGAGGGTGGCATTCACACAGGCAAGGCCTGAGGCCGGGCGAAGCAGAGCATGGGCATTGTGGGGCGCAAGGTGACCAGCCAAGGCCCCTGTGCCCACTTTGGAAAGCGCGCAGCTACCCACAGCAGCTTCCCACAGGCCTCGGCCGGCCAGCAACATTTGCATGTCCACACCCACCGGCAGCGCCAATCAGGGCCCTGCTTTCGCTATGCTGCACCTTGCTGACACGGGTGGGGGAAAGCCAGGGCTACAGCAAGCACAGAAGGGCGATTGCCATGTCGACTTTGGGCCCAGAAGCAGAGATTTGGGGCTTTTGAAGCCTAAGAGCTGCCACTGAGGCCGCCTCTAGAGGTATGCAGTGCCCTGTTGCCTGGCTAGGCCCCAGTCGACTGCTTGTGGCTGAAAGCCAGGGACAAACAGGCCTGCAAGCGAGCAGGGGTTCTCGCCCTGAGCCCCTCACGCCTTCCCGAACGCTCCCAAACGCTGCCGACAGAACCCTCGCCGGGCAGAGCCCTCGCCGGGCCACGGCCTGGGGTCCTCAGCCAGAGTCTGGGCCTGGGGAGGCTAGGGCGAGGCAAGAGGCTGGCAGCCAGGCCACAGCCCCAGGGGGGCGATGGAAAGGAGCAGACATGTCACCTGGCCAGGGCCTACTTCCCTGTCTCTGGATAGGTCCCCAGAGTGGGAGGCTGCAGCTATCCCATCATTCCCCAGGCTCAGTACTTAGCATGTGATTCCCTCTTGCCCACGCCCCCGCCCCCCTCCAATCCAGCCGCAGCACCCCAGAAAGAACACAGAAGACGAGAAAGGGTGCTCCAGACTCCTTTTTATTTTTTTTTCCTTTTTGTCTTTCTTGAAACCAGAGATCAGGGGAAAGCGCGAACGCAGTCCCCCACTACCAGAAATTATGCAGTCGAGTATCCCGCATTTGGGGACATCGCAGGGGTCAGCACATCCGAAGTGCAATGGATGAGCCTCACCCTGGGAGAACCACCTTCGTGATCATGGTGTCTCCCCTGCCAGGTAAGTATGAGTTGGAAGGGGACAGGGCGAGGGCGGGCCGCTGAGCATCTCCCCGCAGAGCGAGGGTGGCATTCACACAGGCAAGGCCTGAGGCCGGGCGAAGCAGAGCATGGGCATTGTGGGGCGCAAGGTGACCAGCCAAGGCCCCTGTGCCCACTTTGGAAAGCGCGCAGCTACCCACAGCAGCTTCCCACAGGCCTCGGCCGGCCAGCAACATTTGCATGTCCACGCCCACCGGCAGCGCCAATCAGGGCCCTGCTTTCGCTATGCTGCACCTTGCTGACACGGGTGGGGGAAAGCCAGGGCTACAGCAAGCACACGAGAGGGCTTGGCAGGCCTAAATCGGGCCCAAAAGCAGATTTTTCAGGCCCTTTAAACTGTGCACAAGCAAAGGCTTTCGCAAGCACAACAGAGGGCTTGCCAGGTCGAAATCGGGCCCAGAAGCACGTTTCTAAGCCCTGAGCCAGCATCCCCAGGCTTGTAAATTTGCATATCTAATTGGCCCTCGCCCACTCCCCATTCCAGCCAGCTTACAGCACCCTGGACGGACCACAAGAAACGTCAAAGGGTGCTCCAGACTCCTTTTTATTTTTTTTTCCTTTTTGTCTTTCTTGAAACCAGAGATCAGGGGAAAGCGCGAACGCAGTCCCCCACTACCAGAAATTATGCAGTCGAGTATCCCGCATTTGGGGACATCGCAGGGGTCAGCACATCCGAAGTGCAATGGATGAGCCTCACCCTGGGAGAACCACCTTCGTGATCATGGTGTCTCCCCTGCCAGGTAAGTATGAGTTGGAAGGGGACAGGGTGAGGGCGGGCCGCTGGGCATCTCCCCGCAGAGCGAGGGTGGCATTCACACAGGCAAGGCCTGAGGCCGGGCGAAGCAGAGCATGGGCATTGTGGGGCGCAAGGTGACCAGCCAAGGCCCCTGTGCCCACTTTGGAAAGCGCGCAGCTACCCACAGCAGCTTCCCACAGGCCTCGGCCGGCCAGCAACATTTGCATGTCCACGCCCACCGGCAGCGCCAATCAGGGCCCTGCTTTCGCTATGCTGCACCTTGCTGACACGGGTGGGGGAAAGCCAGGGCTACAGCAAGCACAGAAGGGCGATTGCCATGTCGACTTTGGGCCCAGAAGCAGAGATTTGGGGCTTTTGAAGCCTAAGAGCTGCCACTGAGGCCGCCTCTAGAGGTATGCAGTGCCCTGTTGCCTGGCTAGGCCCCAGTCGACTGCTTGTGGCTGAAAGCCAGGGACAAACAGGCCTGCAAGCGAGCAGGGGTTCTCGCCCTGAGCCCCTCACGCCTTCCCTCACGCTCCCAAACGCTGCAGACAGAACCCTCGCCGGGCAGAGCCCTCGCCGGGCCACGGCCTGGGGTCCTCAGCCAGAGTCTGGGCCTGGGAAGGCTAGGGCGAGGCAAGAGGCTGGCAGCCAGGCCACAGCCCCAGGGGGGCGATGGAAAGGAGCAGACATGTCACCTGGCCAGGGCCTACTTCCCTGTCTCTGGATAGGTCCCCAGAGTGGGAGGCTGCAGCTATCCCATCATTCCCCAGGCTCAGTACTTAGCATGTGATTCCCTCTTGCCCACGCCCCCGCCCCCCTCCAATCCAGCCGCAGCACCCCAGAAAGAACACAGAAGACGAGAAAGGGTGCTCCAGACTCCTTTTTATTTTTTTTTCCTTTTTGTCTTTCTTGAAACCAGAGATCAGGGGAAAGCGCGAACGCAGTCCCCCACTACCAGAAATTATGCAGTCGAGTATCCCGCATTTGGGGACATCGCAGGGGTCAGCACATCCGAAGTGCAATGGATGAGCCTCACCCTGGGAGAACCACCTTCGTGATCATGGTGTCTCCCCTGCCAGGTAAGTATGAGTTGGAAGGGGACAGGGTGAGGGCGGGCCGCTGGGCATCTCCCCGCAGAGCGAGGGTGGCATTCACACAGGCAAGGCCTGAGGCCGGGCGAAGCAGAGCATGGGCATTGTGGGGCGCAAGGTGACCAGCCAAGGCCCCTGTGCCCACTTTGGAAAGCGCGCAGCTACCCACAGCAGCTTCCCACAGGCCTCGGCCGGCCAGCAACATTTGCATGTCCACGCCCACCGGCAGCGCCAATCAGGGCCCTGCTTTCGCTATGCTGCACCTTGCTGACACGGGTGGGGGAAAGCCAGGGCTACAGCAAGCACAGAAGGGCGATTGCCATGTCGACTTTGGGCCCAGAAGCAGAGATTTGGGGCTTTTGAAGCCTAAGAGCTGCCACTGAGGCCGCCTCTAGAGGTATGCAGTGCCCTGTTGCCTGGCTAGGCCCCAGTCGACTGCTTGTGGCTGAAAGCCAGGGACAAACAGGCCTGCAAGCGAGCAGGGGTTCTCGCCCTGAGCCCCTCACGCCTTCCCGAACGCTCCCAAACGCTGCAGACAGAACCCTCGCCGGGCAGAGCCCTCGCCGGGCCACGGCCTGGGGTCCTCAGCCAGAGTCTGGGCCTGGGGAGGCTAGGGCGAGGCAAGAGGCTGGCAGCCAGGCCACAGCCCCAGGGGGGCGATGGAAAGGAGCAGACATGTCACCTGGCCAGGGCCTACTTCCCTGTCTCTGGATAGGTCCCCAGAGTGGGAGGCTGCAGCTATCCCATCATTCCCCAGGCTCAGTACTTAGCATGTGATTCCCTCTTGCCCACGCCCCCGCCCCCCTCCAATCCAGCCGCAGCACCCCAGAAAGAACACAGAAGACGAGAAAGGGTGCTCCAGACTCCTTTTTATTTTTTTTTCCTTTTTGTCTTTCTTGAAACCAGAGATCAGGGGAAAGCGCGAACGCAGTCCCCCACTACCAGAAATTATGCAGTCGAGTATCCCGCATTTGGGGACATCGCAGGGGTCAGCACATCCGAAGTGCAATGGATGAGCCTCACCCTGGGAGAACCACCTTCGTGATCATGGTGTCTCCCCTGCCAGGTAAGTATGAGTTGGAAGGGGACAGGGTGAGGGCGGGCCGCTGGGCATCTCCCCGCAGAGCGAGGGTGGCATTCACACAGGCAAGGCCTGAGGCCGGGCGAAGCAGAGCATGGGCATTGTGGGGCGCAAGGTGACCAGCCAAGGCCCCTGTGCCCACTTTGGAAAGCGCGCAGCTACCCACAGCAGCTTCCCACAGGCCTCGGCCGGCCAGCAACATTTGCATGTCCACGCCCACCGGCAGCGCCAATCAGGGCCCTGCTTTCGCTATGCTGCACCTTGCTGACACGGGTGGGGGAAAGCCAGGGCTACAGCAAGCACACGAGAGGGCTTGGCAGGCCTAAATCGGGCCCAAAAGCAGATTTTTCAGGCCCTTTAAACTGTGCACAAGCAAAGGCTTTCGCAAGCACAACAGAGGGCTTGCCAGGTCGAAATCGGGCCCAGAAGCACGTTTCTAAGCCCTGAGCCAGCATCCCCAGGCTTGTAAATTTGCATATCTAATTGGCCCTCGCCCACTCACCATTCCAGCCAGCTTACAGCACCCTGGACGGACCACAAGAAACGTCAAAGGGTGCTCCAGACTCCTTTTTATTTTTTTTTCCTTTTTGTCTTTCTTGAAACCAGAGATCAGGGGAAAGCGCGAACGCAGTCCCCCACTACCAGAAATTATGCAGTCGAGTATCCCGCATTTGGGGACATCGCAGGGGTCAGCACATCCGAAGTGCAATGGATGAGCCTCACCCTGGGAGAACCACCTTCGTGATCATGGTGTCTCCCCTGCCAGGTAAGTATGAGTTGGAAGGGGACAGGGTGAGGGCGGGCCGCTGGGCATCTCCCCGCAGAGCGAGGGTGGCATTCACACAGGCAAGGCCTGAGGCCGGGCGAAGCAGAGCATGGGCATTGTGGGGCGCAAGGTGACCAGCCAAGGCCCCTGTGCCCACTTTGGAAAGCGCGCAGCTACCCACAGCAGCTTCCCACAGGCCTCGGCCGGCCAGCAACATTTGCATGTCCACACCCACCGGCAGCGCCAATCAGGGCCCTGCTTTCGCTATGCTGCACCTTGCTGACACGGGTGGGGGAAAGCCAGGGCTACAGCAAGCACAGAAGGGCGATTGCCATGTCGACTTTGGGCCCAGAAGCAGAGATTTGGGGCTTTTGAAGCCTAAGAGCTGCCACTGAGGCCGCCTCTAGAGGTATGCAGTGCCCTGTTGCCTGGCTAGGCCCCAGTCGACTGCTTGTGGCTGAAAGCCAGGGACAAACAGGCCTGCAAGCGAGCAGGGGTTCTCGCCCTGAGCCCCTCACGCCTTCCCGAACGCTCCCAAACGCTGCCGACAGAACCCTCGCCGGGCAGAGCCCTCGCCGGGCCACGGCCTGGGGTCCTCAGCCAGAGTCTGGGCCTGGGGAGGCTAGGGCGAGGCAAGAGGCTGGCAGCCAGGCCACAGCCCCAGGGGGGCGATGGAAAGGAGCAGACATGTCACCTGGCCAGGGCCTACTTCCCTGTCTCTGGATAGGTCCCCAGAGTGGGAGGCTGCAGCTATCCCATCATTCCCCAGGCTCAGTACTTAGCATGTGATTCCCTCTTGCCCACGCCCCCGCCCCCCTCCAATCCAGCCGCAGCACCCCAGAAAGAACACAGAAGACGAGAAAGGGTGCTCCAGACTCCTTTTTATTTTTTTTTCCTTTTTGTCTTTCTTGAAACCAGAGATCAGGGGAAAGCGCGAACGCAGTCCCCCACTACCAGAAATTATGCAGTCGAGTATCCCGCATTTGGGGACATCGCAGGGGTCAGCACATCCGAAGTGCAATGGATGAGCCTCACCCTGGGAGAACCACCTTCGTGATCATGGTGTCTCCCCTGCCAGGTAAGTATGAGTTGGAAGGGGACAGGGCGAGGGCGGGCCGCTGAGCATCTCCCCGCAGAGCGAGGGTGGCATTCACACAGGCAAGGCCTGAGGCCGGGCGAAGCAGAGCATGGGCATTGTGGGGCGCAAGGTGACCAGCCAAGGCCCCTGTGCCCACTTTGGAAAGCGCGCAGCTACCCACAGCAGCTTCCCACAGGCCTCGGCCGGCCAGCAACATTTGCATGTCCACGCCCACCGGCAGCGCCAATCAGGGCCCTGCTTTCGCTATGCTGCACCTTGCTGACACGGGTGGGGGAAAGCCAGGGCTACAGCAAGCACAGAAGGGCGATTGCCATGTCGACTTTGGGCCCAGAAGCAGAGATTTGGGGCTTTTGAAGCCTAAGAGCTGCCACTGAGGCCGCCTCTAGAGGTATGCAGTGCCCTGTTGCCTGGCTAGGCCCCAGTCGACTGCTTGTGGCTGAAAGCCAGGGACAAACAGGCCTGCAAGCGAGCAGGGGTTCTCGCCCTGAGCCCCTCACGCCTTCCCGAACGCTCCCAAACGCTGCCGACAGAACCCTCGCCGGGCAGAGCCCTCGCCGGGCCACGGCCTGGGGTCCTCAGCCAGAGTCTGGGCCTGGGGAGGCTAGGGCGAGGCAAGAGGCTGGCAGCCAGGCCACAGCCCCAGGGGGGCGATGGAAAGGAGCAGACATGTCACCTGGCCAGGGCCTACTTCCCTGTCTCTGGATAGGTCCCCAGAGTGGGAGGCTGCAGCTATCCCATCATTCCCCAGGCTCAGTACTTAGCATGTGATTCCCTCTTGCCCACGCCCCCGCCCCCCTCCAATCCAGCCGCAGCACCCCAGAAAGAACACAGAAGACGAGAAAGGGTGCTCCAGACTCCTTTTTATTTTTTTTTCCTTTTTGTCTTTCTTGAAACCAGAGATCAGGGGAAAGCGCGAACGCAGTCCCCCACTACCAGAAATTATGCAGTCGAGTATCCCGCATTTGGGGACATCGCAGGGGTCAGCACATCCGAAGTGCAATGGATGAGCCTCACCCTGGGAGAACCACCTTCGTGATCATGGTGTCTCCCCTGCCAGGTAAGTATGAGTTGGAAGGGGACAGGGTGAGGGCGGGCCGCTGGGCATCTCCCCGCAGAGCGAGGGTGGCATTCACACAGGCAAGGCCTGAGGCCGGGCGAAGCAGAGCATGGGCATTGTGGGGCGCAAGGTGACCAGCCAAGGCCCCTGTGCCCACTTTGGAAAGCGCGCAGCTACCCACAGCAGCTTCCCACAGGCCTCGGCCGGCCAGCAACATTTGCATGTCCACGCCCACCGGCAGCGCCAATCAGGGCCCTGCTTTCGCTATGCTGCACCTTGCTGACACGGGTGGGGGAAAGCCAGGGCTACAGCAAGCACACGAGAGGGCTTGGCAGGCCTAAATCGGGCCCAAAAGCAGATTTTTCAGGCCCTTTAAACTGTGCACAAGCAAAGGCTTTCGCAAGCACAACAGAGGGCTTGCCAGGTCGAAATCGGGCCCAGAAGCACGTTTCTAAGCCCTGAGCCAGCATCCCCAGGCTTGTAAATTTGCATATCTAATTGGCCCTCGCCCACTCCCCATTCCAGCCAGCTTACAGCACCCTGGACGGACCACAAGAAACGTCAAAGGGTGCTCCAGACTCCTTTTTATTTTTTTTTCCTTTTTGTCTTTCTTGAAACCAGAGATCAGGGGAAAGCGCGAACGCAGTCCCCCACTACCAGAAATTATGCAGTCGAGTATCCCGCATTTGGGGACATCGCAGGGGTCAGCACATCCGAAGTGCAATGGATGAGCCTCACCCTGGGAGAACCACCTTCGTGATCATGGTGTCTCCCCTGCCAGGTAAGTATGAGTTGGAAGGGGACAGGGTGAGGGCGGGCCGCTGGGCATCTCCCCGCAGAGCGAGGGTGGCATTCACACAGGCAAGGCCTGAGGCCGGGCGAAGCAGAGCATGGGCATTGTGGGGCGCAAGGTGACCAGCCAAGGCCCCTGTGCCCACTTTGGAAAGCGCGCAGCTACCCACAGCAGCTTCCCACAGGCCTCGGCCGGCCAGCAACATTTGCATGTCCACACCCACCGGCAGCGCCAATCAGGGCCCTGCTTTCGCTATGCTGCACCTTGCTGACACGGGTGGGGGAAAGCCAGGGCTACAGCAAGCACAGAAGGGCGATTGCCATGTCGACTTTGGGCCCAGAAGCAGAGATTTGGGGCTTTTGAAGCCTAAGAGCTGCCACTGAGGCCGCCTCTAGAGGTATGCAGTGCCCTGTTGCCTGGCTAGGCCCCAGTCGACTGCTTGTGGCTGAAAGCCAGGGACAAACAGGCCTGCAAGCGAGCAGGGGTTCTCGCCCTGAGCCCCTCACGCCTTCCCGAACGCTCCCAAACGCTGCCGACAGAACCCTCGCCGGGCAGAGCCCTCGCCGGGCCACGGCCTGGGGTCCTCAGCCAGAGTCTGGGCCTGGGGAGGCTAGGGCGAGGCAAGAGGCTGGCAGCCAGGCCACAGCCCCAGGGGGGCGATGGAAAGGAGCAGACATGTCACCTGGCCAGGGCCTACTTCCCTGTCTCTGGATAGGTCCCCAGAGTGGGAGGCTGCAGCTATCCCATCATTCCCCAGGCTCAGTACTTAGCATGTGATTCCCTCTTGCCCACGCCCCCGCCCCCCTCCAATCCAGCCGCAGCACCCCAGAAAGAACACAGAAGACGAGAAAGGGTGCTCCAGACTCCTTTTTATTTTTTTTTCCTTTTTGTCTTTCTTGAAACCAGAGATCAGGGGAAAGCGCGAACGCAGTCCCCCACTACCAGAAATTATGCAGTCGAGTATCCCGCATTTGGGGACATCGCAGGGGTCAGCACATCCGAAGTGCAATGGATGAGCCTCACCCTGGGAGAACCACCTTCGTGATCATGGTGTCTCCCCTGCCAGGTAAGTATGAGTTGGAAGGGGACAGGGCGAGGGCGGGCCGCTGAGCATCTCCCCGCAGAGCGAGGGTGGCATTCACACAGGCAAGGCCTGAGGCCGGGCGAAGCAGAGCATGGGCATTGTGGGGCGCAAGGTGACCAGCCAAGGCCCCTGTGCCCACTTTGGAAAGCGCGCAGCTACCCACAGCAGCTTCCCACAGGCCTCGGCCGGCCAGCAACATTTGCATGTCCACGCCCACCGGCAGCGCCAATCAGGGCCCTGCTTTCGCTATGCTGCACCTTGCTGACACGGGTGGGGGAAAGCCAGGGCTACAGCAAGCACACGAGAGGGCTTGGCAGGCCTAAATCGGGCCCAAAAGCAGATTTTTCAGGCCCTTTAAACTGTGCACAAGCAAAGGCTTTCGCAAGCACAACAGAGGGCTTGCCAGGTCGAAATCGGGCCCAGAAGCACGTTTCTAAGCCCTGAGCCAGCATCCCCAGGCTTGTAAATTTGCATATCTAATTGGCCCTCGCCCACTCCCCATTCCAGCCAGCTTACAGCACCCTGGACGGACCACAAGAAACGTCAAAGGGTGCTCCAGACTCCTTTTTATTTTTTTTTCCTTTTTGTCTTTCTTGAAACCAGAGATCAGGGGAAAGCGCGAACGCAGTCCCCCACTACCAGAAATTATGCAGTCGAGTATCCCGCATTTGGGGACATCGCAGGGGTCAGCACATCCGAAGTGCAATGGATGAGCCTCACCCTGGGAGAACCACCTTCGTGATCATGGTGTCTCCCCTGCCAGGTAAGTATGAGTTGGAAGGGGACAGGGTGAGGGCGGGCCGCTGGGCATCTCCCCGCAGAGCGAGGGTGGCATTCACACAGGCAAGGCCTGAGGCCGGGCGAAGCAGAGCATGGGCATTGTGGGGCGCAAGGTGACCAGCCAAGGCCCCTGTGCCCACTTTGGAAAGCGCGCAGCTACCCACAGCAGCTTCCCACAGGCCTCGGCCGGCCAGCAACATTTGCATGTCCACGCCCACCGGCAGCGCCAATCAGGGCCCTGCTTTCGCTATGCTGCACCTTGCTGACACGGGTGGGGGAAAGCCAGGGCTACAGCAAGCACAGAAGGGCGATTGCCATGTCGACTTTGGGCCCAGAAGCAGAGATTTGGGGCTTTTGAAGCCTAAGAGCTGCCACTGAGGCCGCCTCTAGAGGTATGCAGTGCCCTGTTGCCTGGCTAGGCCCCAGTCGACTGCTTGTGGCTGAAAGCCAGGGACAAACAGGCCTGCAAGCGAGCAGGGGTTCTCGCCCTGAGCCCCTCACGCCTTCCCGAACGCTCCCAAACGCTGCAGACAGAACCCTCGCCGGGCAGAGCCCTCGCCGGGCCACGGCCTGGGGTCCTCAGCCAGAGTCTGGGCCTGGGAAGGCTAGGGCGAGGCAAGAGGCTGGCAGCCAGGCCACAGCCCCAGGGGGGCGATGGAAAGGAGCAGACATGTCACCTGGCCAGGGCCTACTTCCCTGTCTCTGGATAGGTCCCCAGAGTGGGAGGCTGCAGCTATCCCATCATTCCCCAGGCTCAGTACTTAGCATGTGATTCCCTCTTGCCCACGCCCCCGCCCCCCTCCAATCCAGCCGCAGCACCCCAGAAAGAACACAGAAGACGAGAAAGGGTGCTCCAGACTCCTTTTTTTTTTTTTTCCTTTTTGTCTTTCTTGAAACCAGAGATCAGGGGAAAGCGCGAACGCAGTCCCCCACTACCAGAAATTATGCAGTCGAGTATCCCGCATTTGGGGACATCGCAGGGGTCAGCACATCCGAAGTGCAATGGATGAGCCTCACCCTGGGAGAACCACCTTCGTGATCATGGTGTCTCCCCTGCCAGGTAAGTATGAGTTGGAAGGGGACAGGGTGAGGGCGGGCCGCTGGGCATCTCCCCGCAGAGCGAGGGTGGCATTCACACAGGCAAGGCCTGAGGCCGGGCGAAGCAGAGCATGGGCATTGTGGGGCGCAAGGTGACCAGCCAAGGCCCCTGTGCCCACTTTGGAAAGCGCGCAGCTACCCACAGCAGCTTCCCACAGGCCTCGGCCGGCCAGCAACATTTGCATGTCCACGCCCACCGGCAGCGCCAATCAGGGCCCTGCTTTCGCTATGCTGCACCTTGCTGACACGGGTGGGGGAAAGCCAGGGCTACAGCAAGCACAGAAGGGCGATTGCCATGTCGACTTTGGGCCCAGAAGCAGAGATTTGGGGCTTTTGAAGCCTAAGAGCTGCCACTGAGGCCGCCTCTAGAGGTATGCAGTGCCCTGTTGCCTGGCTAGGCCCCAGTCGACTGCTTGTGGCTGAAAGCCAGGGACAAACAGGCCTGCAAGCGAGCAGGGGTTCTCGCCCTGAGCCCCTCACGCCTTCCCTCACGCTCCCAAACGCTGCAGACAGAACCCTCGCCGGGCAGAGCCCTCGCCGGGCCACGGCCTGGGGTCCTCAGCCAGAGTCTGGGCCTGGGAAGGCTAGGGCGAGGCAAGAGGCTGGCAGCCAGGCCACAGCCCCAGGGGGGCGATGGAAAGGAGCAGACATGTCACCTGGCCAGGGCCTACTTCCCTGTCTCTGGATAGGTCCCCAGAGTGGGAGGCTGCAGCTATCCCATCATTCCCCAGGCTCAGTACTTAGCATGTGATTCCCTCTTGCCCACGCCCCCGCCCCCCTCCAATCCAGCCGCAGCACCCCAGAAAGAACACAGAAGACGAGAAAGGGTGCTCCAGACTCCTTTTTATTTTTTTTTCCTTTTTGTCTTTCTTGAAACCAGAGATCAGGGGAAAGCGCGAACGCAGTCCCCCACTACCAGAAATTATGCAGTCGAGTATCCCGCATTTGGGGACATCGCAGGGGTCAGCACATCCGAAGTGCAATGGATGAGCCTCACCCTGGGAGAACCACCTTCGTGATCATGGTGTCTCCCCTGCCAGGTAAGTATGAGTTGGAAGGGGACAGGGTGAGGGCGGGCCGCTGGGCATCTCCCCGCAGAGCGAGGGTGGCATTCACACAGGCAAGGCCTGAGGCCGGGCGAAGCAGAGCATGGGCATTGTGGGGCGCAAGGTGACCAGCCAAGGCCCCTGTGCCCACTTTGGAAAGCGCGCAGCTACCCACAGCAGCTTCCCACAGGCCTCGGCCGGCCAGCAACATTTGCATGTCCACGCCCACCGGCAGCGCCAATCAGGGCCCTGCTTTCGCTATGCTGCACCTTGCTGACACGGGTGGGGGAAAGCCAGGGCTACAGCAAGCACACGAGAGGGCTTGGCAGGCCTAAATCGGGCCCAAAAGCAGATTTTTCAGGCCCTTTAAACTGTGCACAAGCAAAGGCTTTCGCAAGCACAACAGAGGGCTTGCCAGGTCGAAATCGGGCCCAGAAGCACGTTTCTAAGCCCTGAGCCAGCATCCCCAGGCTTGTAAATTTGCATATCTAATTGGCCCTCGCCCACTCACCATTCCAGCCAGCTTACAGCACCCTGGACGGACCACAAGAAACGTCAAAGGGTGCTCCAGACTCCTTTTTATTTTTTTTTCCTTTTTGTCTTTCTTGAAACCAGAGATCAGGGGAAAGCGCGAACGCAGTCCCCCACTACCAGAAATTATGCAGTCGAGTATCCCGCATTTGGGGACATCGCAGGGGTCAGCACATCCGAAGTGCAATGGATGAGCCTCACCCTGGGAGAACCACCTTCGTGATCATGGTGTCTCCCCTGCCAGGTAAGTATGAGTTGGAAGGGGACAGGGTGAGGGCGGGCCGCTGGGCATCTCCCCGCAGAGCGAGGGTGGCATTCACACAGGCAAGGCCTGAGGCCGGGCGAAGCAGAGCATGGGCATTGTGGGGCGCAAGGTGACCAGCCAAGGCCCCTGTGCCCACTTTGGAAAGCGCGCAGCTACCCACAGCAGCTTCCCACAGGCCTCGGCCGGCCAGCAACATTTGCATGTCCACACCCACCGGCAGCGCCAATCAGGGCCCTGCTTTCGCTATGCTGCACCTTGCTGACACGGGTGGGGGAAAGCCAGGGCTACAGCAAGCACAGAAGGGCGATTGCCATGTCGACTTTGGGCCCAGAAGCAGAGATTTGGGGCTTTTGAAGCCTAAGAGCTGCCACTGAGGCCGCCTCTAGAGGTATGCAGTGCCCTGTTGCCTGGCTAGGCCCCAGTCGACTGCTTGTGGCTGAAAGCCAGGGACAAACAGGCCTGCAAGCGAGCAGGGGTTCTCGCCCTGAGCCCCTCACGCCTTCCCGAACGCTCCCAAACGCTGCCGACAGAACCCTCGCCGGGCAGAGCCCTCGCCGGGCCACGGCCTGGGGTCCTCAGCCAGAGTCTGGGCCTGGGGAGGCTAGGGCGAGGCAAGAGGCTGGCAGCCAGGCCACAGCCCCAGGGGGGCGATGGAAAGGAGCAGACATGTCACCTGGCCAGGGCCTACTTCCCTGTCTCTGGATAGGTCCCCAGAGTGGGAGGCTGCAGCTATCCCATCATTCCCCAGGCTCAGTACTTAGCATGTGATTCCCTCTTGCCCACGCCCCCGCCCCCCTCCAATCCAGCCGCAGCACCCCAGAAAGAACACAGAAGACGAGAAAGGGTGCTCCAGACTCCTTTTTATTTTTTTTTCCTTTTTGTCTTTCTTGAAACCAGAGATCAGGGGAAAGCGCGAACGCAGTCCCCCACTACCAGAAATTATGCAGTCGAGTATCCCGCATTTGGGGACATCGCAGGGGTCAGCACATCCGAAGTGCAATGGATGAGCCTCACCCTGGGAGAACCACCTTCGTGATCATGGTGTCTCCCCTGCCAGGTAAGTATGAGTTGGAAGGGGACAGGGCGAGGGCGGGCCGCTGAGCATCTCCCCGCAGAGCGAGGGTGGCATTCACACAGGCAAGGCCTGAGGCCGGGCGAAGCAGAGCATGGGCATTGTGGGGCGCAAGGTGACCAGCCAAGGCCCCTGTGCCCACTTTGGAAAGCGCGCAGCTACCCACAGCAGCTTCCCACAGGCCTCGGCCGGCCAGCAACATTTGCATGTCCACGCCCACCGGCAGCGCCAATCAGGGCCCTGCTTTCGCTATGCTGCACCTTGCTGACACGGGTGGGGGAAAGCCAGGGCTACAGCAAGCACAGAAGGGCGATTGCCATGTCGACTTTGGGCCCAGAAGCAGAGATTTGGGGCTTTTGAAGCCTAAGAGCTGCCACTGAGGCCGCCTCTAGAGGTATGCAGTGCCCTGTTGCCTGGCTAGGCCCCAGTCGACTGCTTGTGGCTGAAAGCCAGGGACAAACAGGCCTGCAAGCGAGCAGGGGTTCTCGCCCTGAGCCCCTCACGCCTTCCCGAACGCTCCCAAACGCTGCCGACAGAACCCTCGCCGGGCAGAGCCCTCGCCGGGCCACGGCCTGGGGTCCTCAGCCAGAGTCTGGGCCTGGGGAGGCTAGGGCGAGGCAAGAGGCTGGCAGCCAGGCCACAGCCCCAGGGGGGCGATGGAAAGGAGCAGACATGTCACCTGGCCAGGGCCTACTTCCCTGTCTCTGGATAGGTCCCCAGAGTGGGAGGCTGCAGCTATCCCATCATTCCCCAGGCTCAGTACTTAGCATGTGATTCCCTCTTGCCCACGCCCCCGCCCCCCTCCAATCCAGCCGCAGCACCCCAGAAAGAACACAGAAGACGAGAAAGGGTGCTCCAGACTCCTTTTTATTTTTTTTTCCTTTTTGTCTTTCTTGAAACCAGAGATCAGGGGAAAGCGCGAACGCAGTCCCCCACTACCAGAAATTATGCAGTCGAGTATCCCGCATTTGGGGACATCGCAGGGGTCAGCACATCCGAAGTGCAATGGATGAGCCTCACCCTGGGAGAACCACCTTCGTGATCATGGTGTCTCCCCTGCCAGGTAAGTATGAGTTGGAAGGGGACAGGGCGAGGGCGGGCCGCTGAGCATCTCCCCGCAGAGCGAGGGTGGCATTCACACAGGCAAGGCCTGAGGCCGGGCGAAGCAGAGCATGGGCATTGTGGGGCGCAAGGTGACCAGCCAAGGCCCCTGTGCCCACTTTGGAAAGCGCGCAGCTACCCACAGCAGCTTCCCACAGGCCTCGGCCGGCCAGCAACATTTGCATGTCCACGCCCACCGGCAGCGCCAATCAGGGCCCTGCTTTCGCTATGCTGCACCTTGCTGACACGGGTGGGGGAAAGCCAGGGCTACAGCAAGCACACGAGAGGGCTTGGCAGGCCTAAATCGGGCCCAAAAGCAGATTTTTCAGGCCCTTTAAACTGTGCACAAGCAAAGGCTTTCGCAAGCACAACAGAGGGCTTGCCAGGTCGAAATCGGGCCCAGAAGCACGTTTCTAAGCCCTGAGCCAGCATCCCCAGGCTTGTAAATTTGCATATCTAATTGGCCCTCGCCCACTCCCCATTCCAGCCAGCTTACAGCACCCTGGACGGACCACAAGAAACGTCAAAGGGTGCTCCAGACTCCTTTTTATTTTTTTTTCCTTTTTGTCTTTCTTGAAACCAGAGATCAGGGGAAAGCGCGAACGCAGTCCCCCACTACCAGAAATTATGCAGTCGAGTATCCCGCATTTGGGGACATCGCAGGGGTCAGCACATCCGAAGTGCAATGGATGAGCCTCACCCTGGGAGAACCACCTTCGTGATCATGGTGTCTCCCCTGCCAGGTAAGTATGAGTTGGAAGGGGACAGGGTGAGGGCGGGCCGCTGGGCATCTCCCCGCAGAGCGAGGGTGGCATTCACACAGGCAAGGCCTGAGGCCGGGCGAAGCAGAGCATGGGCATTGTGGGGCGCAAGGTGACCAGCCAAGGCCCCTGTGCCCACTTTGGAAAGCGCGCAGCTACCCACAGCAGCTTCCCACAGGCCTCGGCCGGCCAGCAACATTTGCATGTCCACGCCCACCGGCAGCGCCAATCAGGGCCCTGCTTTCGCTATGCTGCACCTTGCTGACACGGGTGGGGGAAAGCCAGGGCTACAGCAAGCACACGAGAGGGCTTGGCAGGCCTAAATCGGGCCCAAAAGCAGATTTTTCAGGCCCTTTAAACTGTGCACAAGCAAAGGCTTTCGCAAGCACAACAGAGGGCTTGCCAGGTCGAAATCGGGCCCAGAAGCACGTTTCTAAGCCCTGAGCCAGCATCCCCAGGCTTGTAAATTTGCATATCTAATTGGCCCTCGCCCACTCCCCATTCCAGCCAGCTTACAGCACCCTGGACGGACCACAAGAAACGTCAAAGGGTGCTCCAGACTCCTTTTTATTTTTTTTTCCTTTTTGTCTTTCTTGAAACCAGAGATCAGGGGAAAGCGCGAACGCAGTCCCCCACTACCAGAAATTATGCAGTCGAGTATCCCGCATTTGGGGACATCGCAGGGGTCAGCACATCCGAAGTGCAATGGATGAGCCTCACCCTGGGAGAACCACCTTCGTGATCATGGTGTCTCCCCTGCCAGGTAAGTATGAGTTGGAAGGGGACAGGGTGAGGGCGGGCCGCTGGGCATCTCCCCGCAGAGCGAGGGTGGCATTCACACAGGCAAGGCCTGAGGCCGGGCGAAGCAGAGCATGGGCATTGTGGGGCGCAAGGTGACCAGCCAAGGCCCCTGTGCCCACTTTGGAAAGCGCGCAGCTACCCACAGCAGCTTCCCACAGGCCTCGGCCGGCCAGCAACATTTGCATGTCCACACCCACCGGCAGCGCCAATCAGGGCCCTGCTTTCGCTATGCTGCACCTTGCTGACACGGGTGGGGGAAAGCCAGGGCTACAGCAAGCACAGAAGGGCGATTGCCATGTCGACTTTGGGCCCAGAAGCAGAGATTTGGGGCTTTTGAAGCCTAAGAGCTGCCACTGAGGCCGCCTCTAGAGGTATGCAGTGCCCTGTTGCCTGGCTAGGCCCCAGTCGACTGCTTGTGGCTGAAAGCCAGGGACAAACAGGCCTGCAAGCGAGCAGGGGTTCTCGCCCTGAGCCCCTCACGCCTTCCCGAACGCTCCCAAACGCTGCCGACAGAACCCTCGCCGGGCAGAGCCCTCGCCGGGCCACGGCCTGGGGTCCTCAGCCAGAGTCTGGGCCTGGGGAGGCTAGGGCGAGGCAAGAGGCTGGCAGCCAGGCCACAGCCCCAGGGGGGCGATGGAAAGGAGCAGACATGTCACCTGGCCAGGGCCTACTTCCCTGTCTCTGGATAGGTCCCCAGAGTGGGAGGCTGCAGCTATCCCATCATTCCCCAGGCTCAGTACTTAGCATGTGATTCCCTCTTGCCCACGCCCCCGCCCCCCTCCAATCCAGCCGCAGCACCCCAGAAAGAACACAGAAGACGAGAAAGGGTGCTCCAGACTCCTTTTTATTTTTTTTTCCTTTTTGTCTTTCTTGAAACCAGAGATCAGGGGAAAGCGCGAACGCAGTCCCCCACTACCAGAAATTATGCAGTCGAGTATCCCGCATTTGGGGACATCGCAGGGGTCAGCACATCCGAAGTGCAATGGATGAGCCTCACCCTGGGAGAACCACCTTCGTGATCATGGTGTCTCCCCTGCCAGGTAAGTATGAGTTGGAAGGGGACAGGGCGAGGGCGGGCCGCTGAGCATCTCCCCGCAGAGCGAGGGTGGCATTCACACAGGCAAGGCCTGAGGCCGGGCGAAGCAGAGCATGGGCATTGTGGGGCGCAAGGTGACCAGCCAAGGCCCCTGTGCCCACTTTGGAAAGCGCGCAGCTACCCACAGCAGCTTCCCACAGGCCTCGGCCGGCCAGCAACATTTGCATGTCCACGCCCACCGGCAGCGCCAATCAGGGCCCTGCTTTCGCTATGCTGCACCTTGCTGACACGGGTGGGGGAAAGCCAGGGCTACAGCAAGCACACGAGAGGGCTTGGCAGGCCTAAATCGGGCCCAAAAGCAGATTTTTCAGGCCCTTTAAACTGTGCACAAGCAAAGGCTTTCGCAAGCACAACAGAGGGCTTGCCAGGTCGAAATCGGGCCCAGAAGCACGTTTCTAAGCCCTGAGCCAGCATCCCCAGGCTTGTAAATTTGCATATCTAATTGGCCCTCGCCCACTCCCCATTCCAGCCAGCTTACAGCACCCTGGACGGACCACAAGAAACGTCAAAGGGTGCTCCAGACTCCTTTTTATTTTTTTTTCCTTTTTGTCTTTCTTGAAACCAGAGATCAGGGGAAAGCGCGAACGCAGTCCCCCACTACCAGAAATTATGCAGTCGAGTATCCCGCATTTGGGGACATCGCAGGGGTCAGCACATCCGAAGTGCAATGGATGAGCCTCACCCTGGGAGAACCACCTTCGTGATCATGGTGTCTCCCCTGCCAGGTAAGTATGAGTTGGAAGGGGACAGGGTGAGGGCGGGCCGCTGGGCATCTCCCCGCAGAGCGAGGGTGGCATTCACACAGGCAAGGCCTGAGGCCGGGCGAAGCAGAGCATGGGCATTGTGGGGCGCAAGGTGACCAGCCAAGGCCCCTGTGCCCACTTTGGAAAGCGCGCAGCTACCCACAGCAGCTTCCCACAGGCCTCGGCCGGCCAGCAACATTTGCATGTCCACGCCCACCGGCAGCGCCAATCAGGGCCCTGCTTTCGCTATGCTGCACCTTGCTGACACGGGTGGGGGAAAGCCAGGGCTACAGCAAGCACAGAAGGGCGATTGCCATGTCGACTTTGGGCCCAGAAGCAGAGATTTGGGGCTTTTGAAGCCTAAGAGCTGCCACTGAGGCCGCCTCTAGAGGTATGCAGTGCCCTGTTGCCTGGCTAGGCCCCAGTCGACTGCTTGTGGCTGAAAGCCAGGGACAAACAGGCCTGCAAGCGAGCAGGGGTTCTCGCCCTGAGCCCCTCACGCCTTCCCGAACGCTCCCAAACGCTGCAGACAGAACCCTCGCCGGGCAGAGCCCTCGCCGGGCCACGGCCTGGGGTCCTCAGCCAGAGTCTGGGCCTGGGAAGGCTAGGGCGAGGCAAGAGGCTGGCAGCCAGGCCACAGCCCCAGGGGGGCGATGGAAAGGAGCAGACATGTCACCTGGCCAGGGCCTACTTCCCTGTCTCTGGATAGGTCCCCAGAGTGGGAGGCTGCAGCTATCCCATCATTCCCCAGGCTCAGTACTTAGCATGTGATTCCCTCTTGCCCACGCCCCCGCCCCCCTCCAATCCAGCCGCAGCACCCCAGAAAGAACACAGAAGACGAGAAAGGGTGCTCCAGACTCCTTTTTTTTTTTTTTTCCTTTTTGTCTTTCTTGAAACCAGAGATCAGGGGAAAGCGCGAACGCAGTCCCCCACTACCAGAAATTATGCAGTCGAGTATCCCGCATTTGGGGACATCGCAGGGGTCAGCACATCCGAAGTGCAATGGATGAGCCTCACCCTGGGAGAACCACCTTCGTGATCATGGTGTCTCCCCTGCCAGGTAAGTATGAGTTGGAAGGGGACAGGGTGAGGGCGGGCCGCTGGGCATCTCCCCGCAGAGCGAGGGTGGCATTCACACAGGCAAGGCCTGAGGCCGGGCGAAGCAGAGCATGGGCATTGTGGGGCGCAAGGTGACCAGCCAAGGCCCCTGTGCCCACTTTGGAAAGCGCGCAGCTACCCACAGCAGCTTCCCACAGGCCTCGGCCGGCCAGCAACATTTGCATGTCCACGCCCACCGGCAGCGCCAATCAGGGCCCTGCTTTCGCTATGCTGCACCTTGCTGACACGGGTGGGGGAAAGCCAGGGCTACAGCAAGCACAGAAGGGCGATTGCCATGTCGACTTTGGGCCCAGAAGCAGAGATTTGGGGCTTTTGAAGCCTAAGAGCTGCCACTGAGGCCGCCTCTAGAGGTATGCAGTGCCCTGTTGCCTGGCTAGGCCCCAGTCGACTGCTTGTGGCTGAAAGCCAGGGACAAACAGGCCTGCAAGCGAGCAGGGGTTCTCGCCCTGAGCCCCTCACGCCTTCCCGAACGCTCCCAAACGCTGCAGACAGAACCCTCGCCGGGCAGAGCCCTCGCCGGGCCACGGCCTGGGGTCCTCAGCCAGAGTCTGGGCCTGGGAAGGCTAGGGCGAGGCAAGAGGCTGGCAGCCAGGCCACAGCCCCAGGGGGGCGATGGAAAGGAGCAGACATGTCACCTGGCCAGGGCCTACTTCCCTGTCTCTGGATAGGTCCCCAGAGTGGGAGGCTGCAGCTATCCCATCATTCCCCAGGCTCAGTACTTAGCATGTGATTCCCTCTTGCCCACGCCCCCGCCCCCCTCCAATCCAGCCGCAGCACCCCAGAAAGAACACAGAAGACGAGAAAGGGTGCTCCAGACTCCTTTTTTTTTTTTTTCCTTTTTGTCTTTCTTGAAACCAGAGATCAGGGGAAAGCGCGAACGCAGTCCCCCACTACCAGAAATTATGCAGTCGAGTATCCCGCATTTGGGGACATCGCAGGGGTCAGCACATCCGAAGTGCAATGGATGAGCCTCACCCTGGGAGAACCACCTTCGTGATCATGGTGTCTCCCCTGCCAGGTAAGTATGAGTTGGAAGGGGACAGGGTGAGGGCGGGCCGCTGGGCATCTCCCCGCAGAGCGAGGGTGGCATTCACACAGGCAAGGCCTGAGGCCGGGCGAAGCAGAGCATGGGCATTGTGGGGCGCAAGGTGACCAGCCAAGGCCCCTGTGCCCACTTTGGAAAGCGCGCAGCTACCCACAGCAGCTTCCCACAGGCCTCGGCCGGCCAGCAACATTTGCATGTCCACGCCCACCGGCAGCGCCAATCAGGGCCCTGCTTTCGCTATGCTGCACCTTGCTGACACGGGTGGGGGAAAGCCAGGGCTACAGCAAGCACAGAAGGGCGATTGCCATGTCGACTTTGGGCCCAGAAGCAGAGATTTGGGGCTTTTGAAGCCTAAGAGCTGCCACTGAGGCCGCCTCTAGAGGTATGCAGTGCCCTGTTGCCTGGCTAGGCCCCAGTCGACTGCTTGTGGCTGAAAGCCAGGGACAAACAGGCCTGCAAGCGAGCAGGGGTTCTCGCCCTGAGCCCCTCACGCCTTCCCTCACGCTCCCAAACGCTGCAGACAGAACCCTCGCCGGGCAGAGCCCTCGCCGGGCCACGGCCTGGGGTCCTCAGCCAGAGTCTGGGCCTGGGAAGGCTAGGGCGAGGCAAGAGGCTGGCAGCCAGGCCACAGCCCCAGGGGGGCGATGGAAAGGAGCAGACATGTCACCTGGCCAGGGCCTACTTCCCTGTCTCTGGATAGGTCCCCAGAGTGGGAGGCTGCAGCTATCCCATCATTCCCCAGGCTCAGTACTTAGCATGTGATTCCCTCTTGCCCACGCCCCCGCCCCCCTCCAATCCAGCCGCAGCACCCCAGAAAGAACACAGAAGACGAGAAAGGGTGCTCCAGACTCCTTTTTATTTTTTTTTCCTTTTTGTCTTTCTTGAAACCAGAGATCAGGGGAAAGCGCGAACGCAGTCCCCCACTACCAGAAATTATGCAGTCGAGTATCCCGCATTTGGGGACATCGCAGGGGTCAGCACATCCGAAGTGCAATGGATGAGCCTCACCCTGGGAGAACCACCTTCGTGATCATGGTGTCTCCCCTGCCAGGTAAGTATGAGTTGGAAGGGGACAGGGTGAGGGCGGGCCGCTGGGCATCTCCCCGCAGAGCGAGGGTGGCATTCACACAGGCAAGGCCTGAGGCCGGGCGAAGCAGAGCATGGGCATTGTGGGGCGCAAGGTGACCAGCCAAGGCCCCTGTGCCCACTTTGGAAAGCGCGCAGCTACCCACAGCAGCTTCCCACAGGCCTCGGCCGGCCAGCAACATTTGCATGTCCACGCCCACCGGCAGCGCCAATCAGGGCCCTGCTTTCGCTATGCTGCACCTTGCTGACACGGGTGGGGGAAAGCCAGGGCTACAGCAAGCACACGAGAGGGCTTGGCAGGCCTAAATCGGGCCCAAAAGCAGATTTTTCAGGCCCTTTAAACTGTGCACAAGCAAAGGCTTTCGCAAGCACAACAGAGGGCTTGCCAGGTCGAAATCGGGCCCAGAAGCACGTTTCTAAGCCCTGAGCCAGCATCCCCAGGCTTGTAAATTTGCATATCTAATTGGCCCTCGCCCACTCACCATTCCAGCCAGCTTACAGCACCCTGGACGGACCACAAGAAACGTCAAAGGGTGCTCCAGACTCCTTTTTATTTTTTTTTCCTTTTTGTCTTTCTTGAAACCAGAGATCAGGGGAAAGCGCGAACGCAGTCCCCCACTACCAGAAATTATGCAGTCGAGTATCCCGCATTTGGGGACATCGCAGGGGTCAGCACATCCGAAGTGCAATGGATGAGCCTCACCCTGGGAGAACCACCTTCGTGATCATGGTGTCTCCCCTGCCAGGTAAGTATGAGTTGGAAGGGGACAGGGTGAGGGCGGGCCGCTGGGCATCTCCCCGCAGAGCGAGGGTGGCATTCACACAGGCAAGGCCTGAGGCCGGGCGAAGCAGAGCATGGGCATTGTGGGGCGCAAGGTGACCAGCCAAGGCCCCTGTGCCCACTTTGGAAAGCGCGCAGCTACCCACAGCAGCTTCCCACAGGCCTCGGCCGGCCAGCAACATTTGCATGTCCACACCCACCGGCAGCGCCAATCAGGGCCCTGCTTTCGCTATGCTGCACCTTGCTGACACGGGTGGGGGAAAGCCAGGGCTACAGCAAGCACAGAAGGGCGATTGCCATGTCGACTTTGGGCCCAGAAGCAGAGATTTGGGGCTTTTGAAGCCTAAGAGCTGCCACTGAGGCCGCCTCTAGAGGTATGCAGTGCCCTGTTGCCTGGCTAGGCCCCAGTCGACTGCTTGTGGCTGAAAGCCAGGGACAAACAGGCCTGCAAGCGAGCAGGGGTTCTCGCCCTGAGCCCCTCACGCCTTCCCGAACGCTCCCAAACGCTGCCGACAGAACCCTCGCCGGGCAGAGCCCTCGCCGGGCCACGGCCTGGGGTCCTCAGCCAGAGTCTGGGCCTGGGGAGGCTAGGGCGAGGCAAGAGGCTGGCAGCCAGGCCACAGCCCCAGGGGGGCGATGGAAAGGAGCAGACATGTCACCTGGCCAGGGCCTACTTCCCTGTCTCTGGATAGGTCCCCAGAGTGGGAGGCTGCAGCTATCCCATCATTCCCCAGGCTCAGTACTTAGCATGTGATTCCCTCTTGCCCACGCCCCCGCCCCCCTCCAATCCAGCCGCAGCACCCCAGAAAGAACACAGAAGACGAGAAAGGGTGCTCCAGACTCCTTTTTATTTTTTTTTCCTTTTTGTCTTTCTTGAAACCAGAGATCAGGGGAAAGCGCGAACGCAGTCCCCCACTACCAGAAATTATGCAGTCGAGTATCCCGCATTTGGGGACATCGCAGGGGTCAGCACATCCGAAGTGCAATGGATGAGCCTCACCCTGGGAGAACCACCTTCGTGATCATGGTGTCTCCCCTGCCAGGTAAGTATGAGTTGGAAGGGGACAGGGCGAGGGCGGGCCGCTGAGCATCTCCCCGCAGAGCGAGGGTGGCATTCACACAGGCAAGGCCTGAGGCCGGGCGAAGCAGAGCATGGGCATTGTGGGGCGCAAGGTGACCAGCCAAGGCCCCTGTGCCCACTTTGGAAAGCGCGCAGCTACCCACAGCAGCTTCCCACAGGCCTCGGCCGGCCAGCAACATTTGCATGTCCACGCCCACCGGCAGCGCCAATCAGGGCCCTGCTTTCGCTATGCTGCACCTTGCTGACACGGGTGGGGGAAAGCCAGGGCTACAGCAAGCACAGAAGGGCGATTGCCATGTCGACTTTGGGCCCAGAAGCAGAGATTTGGGGCTTTTGAAGCCTAAGAGCTGCCACTGAGGCCGCCTCTAGAGGTATGCAGTGCCCTGTTGCCTGGCTAGGCCCCAGTCGACTGCTTGTGGCTGAAAGCCAGGGACAAACAGGCCTGCAAGCGAGCAGGGGTTCTCGCCCTGAGCCCCTCACGCCTTCCCGAACGCTCCCAAACGCTGCCGACAGAACCCTCGCCGGGCAGAGCCCTCGCCGGGCCACGGCCTGGGGTCCTCAGCCAGAGTCTGGGCCTGGGGAGGCTAGGGCGAGGCAAGAGGCTGGCAGCCAGGCCACAGCCCCAGGGGGGCGATGGAAAGGAGCAGACATGTCACCTGGCCAGGGCCTACTTCCCTGTCTCTGGATAGGTCCCCAGAGTGGGAGGCTGCAGCTATCCCATCATTCCCCAGGCTCAGTACTTAGCATGTGATTCCCTCTTGCCCACGCCCCCGCCCCCCTCCAATCCAGCCGCAGCACCCCAGAAAGAACACAGAAGACGAGAAAGGGTGCTCCAGACTCCTTTTTATTTTTTTTTCCTTTTTGTCTTTCTTGAAACCAGAGATCAGGGGAAAGCGCGAACGCAGTCCCCCACTACCAGAAATTATGCAGTCGAGTATCCCGCATTTGGGGACATCGCAGGGGTCAGCACATCCGAAGTGCAATGGATGAGCCTCACCCTGGGAGAACCACCTTCGTGATCATGGTGTCTCCCCTGCCAGGTAAGTATGAGTTGGAAGGGGACAGGGCGAGGGCGGGCCGCTGAGCATCTCCCCGCAGAGCGAGGGTGGCATTCACACAGGCAAGGCCTGAGGCCGGGCGAAGCAGAGCATGGGCATTGTGGGGCGCAAGGTGACCAGCCAAGGCCCCTGTGCCCACTTTGGAAAGCGCGCAGCTACCCACAGCAGCTTCCCACAGGCCTCGGCCGGCCAGCAACATTTGCATGTCCACGCCCACCGGCAGCGCCAATCAGGGCCCTGCTTTCGCTATGCTGCACCTTGCTGACACGGGTGGGGGAAAGCCAGGGCTACAGCAAGCACACGAGAGGGCTTGGCAGGCCTAAATCGGGCCCAAAAGCAGATTTTTCAGGCCCTTTAAACTGTGCACAAGCAAAGGCTTTCGCAAGCACAACAGAGGGCTTGCCAGGTCGAAATCGGGCCCAGAAGCACGTTTCTAAGCCCTGAGCCAGCATCCCCAGGCTTGTAAATTTGCATATCTAATTGGCCCTCGCCCACTCCCCATTCCAGCCAGCTTACAGCACCCTGGACGGACCACAAGAAACGTCAAAGGGTGCTCCAGACTCCTTTTTATTTTTTTTTCCTTTTTGTCTTTCTTGAAACCAGAGATCAGGGGAAAGCGCGAACGCAGTCCCCCACTACCAGAAATTATGCAGTCGAGTATCCCGCATTTGGGGACATCGCAGGGGTCAGCACATCCGAAGTGCAATGGATGAGCCTCACCCTGGGAGAACCACCTTCGTGATCATGGTGTCTCCCCTGCCAGGTAAGTATGAGTTGGAAGGGGACAGGGTGAGGGCGGGCCGCTGGGCATCTCCCCGCAGAGCGAGGGTGGCATTCACACAGGCAAGGCCTGAGGCCGGGCGAAGCAGAGCATGGGCATTGTGGGGCGCAAGGTGACCAGCCAAGGCCCCTGTGCCCACTTTGGAAAGCGCGCAGCTACCCACAGCAGCTTCCCACAGGCCTCGGCCGGCCAGCAACATTTGCATGTCCACGCCCACCGGCAGCGCCAATCAGGGCCCTGCTTTCGCTATGCTGCACCTTGCTGACACGGGTGGGGGAAAGCCAGGGCTACAGCAAGCACACGAGAGGGCTTGGCAGGCCTAAATCGGGCCCAAAAGCAGATTTTTCAGGCCCTTTAAACTGTGCACAAGCAAAGGCTTTCGCAAGCACAACAGAGGGCTTGCCAGGTCGAAATCGGGCCCAGAAGCACGTTTCTAAGCCCTGAGCCAGCATCCCCAGGCTTGTAAATTTGCATATCTAATTGGCCCTCGCCCACTCCCCATTCCAGCCAGCTTACAGCACCCTGGACGGACCACAAGAAACGTCAAAGGGTGCTCCAGACTCCTTTTTATTTTTTTTTCCTTTTTGTCTTTCTTGAAACCAGAGATCAGGGGAAAGCGCGAACGCAGTCCCCCACTACCAGAAATTATGCAGTCGAGTATCCCGCATTTGGGGACATCGCAGGGGTCAGCACATCCGAAGTGCAATGGATGAGCCTCACCCTGGGAGAACCACCTTCGTGATCATGGTGTCTCCCCTGCCAGGTAAGTATGAGTTGGAAGGGGACAGGGTGAGGGCGGGCCGCTGGGCATCTCCCCGCAGAGCGAGGGTGGCATTCACACAGGCAAGGCCTGAGGCCGGGCGAAGCAGAGCATGGGCATTGTGGGGCGCAAGGTGACCAGCCAAGGCCCCTGTGCCCACTTTGGAAAGCGCGCAGCTACCCACAGCAGCTTCCCACAGGCCTCGGCCGGCCAGCAACATTTGCATGTCCACACCCACCGGCAGCGCCAATCAGGGCCCTGCTTTCGCTATGCTGCACCTTGCTGACACGGGTGGGGGAAAGCCAGGGCTACAGCAAGCACAGAAGGGCGATTGCCATGTCGACTTTGGGCCCAGAAGCAGAGATTTGGGGCTTTTGAAGCCTAAGAGCTGCCACTGAGGCCGCCTCTAGAGGTATGCAGTGCCCTGTTGCCTGGCTAGGCCCCAGTCGACTGCTTGTGGCTGAAAGCCAGGGACAAACAGGCCTGCAAGCGAGCAGGGGTTCTCGCCCTGAGCCCCTCACGCCTTCCCGAACGCTCCCAAACGCTGCCGACAGAACCCTCGCCGGGCAGAGCCCTCGCCGGGCCACGGCCTGGGGTCCTCAGCCAGAGTCTGGGCCTGGGGAGGCTAGGGCGAGGCAAGAGGCTGGCAGCCAGGCCACAGCCCCAGGGGGGCGATGGAAAGGAGCAGACATGTCACCTGGCCAGGGCCTACTTCCCTGTCTCTGGATAGGTCCCCAGAGTGGGAGGCTGCAGCTATCCCATCATTCCCCAGGCTCAGTACTTAGCATGTGATTCCCTCTTGCCCACGCCCCCGCCCCCCTCCAATCCAGCCGCAGCACCCCAGAAAGAACACAGAAGACGAGAAAGGGTGCTCCAGACTCCTTTTTATTTTTTTTTCCTTTTTGTCTTTCTTGAAACCAGAGATCAGGGGAAAGCGCGAACGCAGTCCCCCACTACCAGAAATTATGCAGTCGAGTATCCCGCATTTGGGGACATCGCAGGGGTCAGCACATCCGAAGTGCAATGGATGAGCCTCACCCTGGGAGAACCACCTTCGTGATCATGGTGTCTCCCCTGCCAGGTAAGTATGAGTTGGAAGGGGACAGGGCGAGGGCGGGCCGCTGAGCATCTCCCCGCAGAGCGAGGGTGGCATTCACACAGGCAAGGCCTGAGGCCGGGCGAAGCAGAGCATGGGCATTGTGGGGCGCAAGGTGACCAGCCAAGGCCCCTGTGCCCACTTTGGAAAGCGCGCAGCTACCCACAGCAGCTTCCCACAGGCCTCGGCCGGCCAGCAACATTTGCATGTCCACGCCCACCGGCAGCGCCAATCAGGGCCCTGCTTTCGCTATGCTGCACCTTGCTGACACGGGTGGGGGAAAGCCAGGGCTACAGCAAGCACACGAGAGGGCTTGGCAGGCCTAAATCGGGCCCAAAAGCAGATTTTTCAGGCCCTTTAAACTGTGCACAAGCAAAGGCTTTCGCAAGCACAACAGAGGGCTTGCCAGGTCGAAATCGGGCCCAGAAGCACGTTTCTAAGCCCTGAGCCAGCATCCCCAGGCTTGTAAATTTGCATATCTAATTGGCCCTCGCCCACTCCCCATTCCAGCCAGCTTACAGCACCCTGGACGGACCACAAGAAACGTCAAAGGGTGCTCCAGACTCCTTTTTATTTTTTTTTCCTTTTTGTCTTTCTTGAAACCAGAGATCAGGGGAAAGCGCGAACGCAGTCCCCCACTACCAGAAATTATGCAGTCGAGTATCCCGCATTTGGGGACATCGCAGGGGTCAGCACATCCGAAGTGCAATGGATGAGCCTCACCCTGGGAGAACCACCTTCGTGATCATGGTGTCTCCCCTGCCAGGTAAGTATGAGTTGGAAGGGGACAGGGTGAGGGCGGGCCGCTGGGCATCTCCCCGCAGAGCGAGGGTGGCATTCACACAGGCAAGGCCTGAGGCCGGGCGAAGCAGAGCATGGGCATTGTGGGGCGCAAGGTGACCAGCCAAGGCCCCTGTGCCCACTTTGGAAAGCGCGCAGCTACCCACAGCAGCTTCCCACAGGCCTCGGCCGGCCAGCAACATTTGCATGTCCACGCCCACCGGCAGCGCCAATCAGGGCCCTGCTTTCGCTATGCTGCACCTTGCTGACACGGGTGGGGGAAAGCCAGGGCTACAGCAAGCACAGAAGGGCGATTGCCATGTCGACTTTGGGCCCAGAAGCAGAGATTTGGGGCTTTTGAAGCCTAAGAGCTGCCACTGAGGCCGCCTCTAGAGGTATGCAGTGCCCTGTTGCCTGGCTAGGCCCCAGTCGACTGCTTGTGGCTGAAAGCCAGGGACAAACAGGCCTGCAAGCGAGCAGGGGTTCTCGCCCTGAGCCCCTCACGCCTTCCCGAACGCTCCCAAACGCTGCAGACAGAACCCTCGCCGGGCAGAGCCCTCGCCGGGCCACGGCCTGGGGTCCTCAGCCAGAGTCTGGGCCTGGGAAGGCTAGGGCGAGGCAAGAGGCTGGCAGCCAGGCCACAGCCCCAGGGGGGCGATGGAAAGGAGCAGACATGTCACCTGGCCAGGGCCTACTTCCCTGTCTCTGGATAGGTCCCCAGAGTGGGAGGCTGCAGCTATCCCATCATTCCCCAGGCTCAGTACTTAGCATGTGATTCCCTCTTGCCCACGCCCCCGCCCCCCTCCAATCCAGCCGCAGCACCCCAGAAAGAACACAGAAGACGAGAAAGGGTGCTCCAGACTCCTTTTTTTTTTTTTTTCCTTTTTGTCTTTCTTGAAACCAGAGATCAGGGGAAAGCGCGAACGCAGTCCCCCACTACCAGAAATTATGCAGTCGAGTATCCCGCATTTGGGGACATCGCAGGGGTCAGCACATCCGAAGTGCAATGGATGAGCCTCACCCTGGGAGAACCACCTTCGTGATCATGGTGTCTCCCCTGCCAGGTAAGTATGAGTTGGAAGGGGACAGGGTGAGGGCGGGCCGCTGGGCATCTCCCCGCAGAGCGAGGGTGGCATTCACACAGGCAAGGCCTGAGGCCGGGCGAAGCAGAGCATGGGCATTGTGGGGCGCAAGGTGACCAGCCAAGGCCCCTGTGCCCACTTTGGAAAGCGCGCAGCTACCCACAGCAGCTTCCCACAGGCCTCGGCCGGCCAGCAACATTTGCATGTCCACGCCCACCGGCAGCGCCAATCAGGGCCCTGCTTTCGCTATGCTGCACCTTGCTGACACGGGTGGGGGAAAGCCAGGGCTACAGCAAGCACAGAAGGGCGATTGCCATGTCGACTTTGGGCCCAGAAGCAGAGATTTGGGGCTTTTGAAGCCTAAGAGCTGCCACTGAGGCCGCCTCTAGAGGTATGCAGTGCCCTGTTGCCTGGCTAGGCCCCAGTCGACTGCTTGTGGCTGAAAGCCAGGGACAAACAGGCCTGCAAGCGAGCAGGGGTTCTCGCCCTGAGCCCCTCACGCCTTCCCGAACGCTCCCAAACGCTGCAGACAGAACCCTCGCCGGGCAGAGCCCTCGCCGGGCCACGGCCTGGGGTCCTCAGCCAGAGTCTGGGCCTGGGAAGGCTAGGGCGAGGCAAGAGGCTGGCAGCCAGGCCACAGCCCCAGGGGGGCGATGGAAAGGAGCAGACATGTCACCTGGCCAGGGCCTACTTCCCTGTCTCTGGATAGGTCCCCAGAGTGGGAGGCTGCAGCTATCCCATCATTCCCCAGGCTCAGTACTTAGCATGTGATTCCCTCTTGCCCACGCCCCCGCCCCCCTCCAATCCAGCCGCAGCACCCCAGAAAGAACACAGAAGACGAGAAAGGGTGCTCCAGACTCCTTTTTATTTTTTTTTCCTTTTTGTCTTTCTTGAAACCAGAGATCAGGGGAAAGCGCGAACGCAGTCCCCCACTACCAGAAATTATGCAGTCGAGTATCCCGCATTTGGGGACATCGCAGGGGTCAGCACATCCGAAGTGCAATGGATGAGCCTCACCCTGGGAGAACCACCTTCGTGATCATGGTGTCTCCCCTGCCAGGTAAGTATGAGTTGGAAGGGGACAGGGTGAGGGCGGGCCGCTGGGCATCTCCCCGCAGAGCGAGGGTGGCATTCACACAGGCAAGGCCTGAGGCCGGGCGAAGCAGAGCATGGGCATTGTGGGGCGCAAGGTGACCAGCCAAGGCCCCTGTGCCCACTTTGGAAAGCGCGCAGCTACCCACAGCAGCTTCCCACAGGCCTCGGCCGGCCAGCAACATTTGCATGTCCACGCCCACCGGCAGCGCCAATCAGGGCCCTGCTTTCGCTATGCTGCACCTTGCTGACACGGGTGGGGGAAAGCCAGGGCTACAGCAAGCACACGAGAGGGCTTGGCAGGCCTAAATCGGGCCCAAAAGCAGATTTTTCAGGCCCTTTAAACTGTGCACAAGCAAAGGCTTTCGCAAGCACAACAGAGGGCTTGCCAGGTCGAAATCGGGCCCAGAAGCACGTTTCTAAGCCCTGAGCCAGCATCCCCAGGCTTGTAAATTTGCATATCTAATTGGCCCTCGCCCACTCCCCATTCCAGCCAGCTTACAGCACCCTGGACGGACCACAAGAAACGTCAAAGGGTGCTCCAGACTCCTTTTTATTTTTTTTTCCTTTTTGTCTTTCTTGAAACCAGAGATCAGGGGAAAGCGCGAACGCAGTCCCCCACTACCAGAAATTATGCAGTCGAGTATCCCGCATTTGGGGACATCGCAGGGGTCAGCACATCCGAAGTGCAATGGATGAGCCTCACCCTGGGAGAACCACCTTCGTGATCATGGTGTCTCCCCTGCCAGGTAAGTATGAGTTGGAAGGGGACAGGGTGAGGGCGGGCCGCTGGGCATCTCCCCGCAGAGCGAGGGTGGCATTCACACAGGCAAGGCCTGAGGCCGGGCGAAGCAGAGCATGGGCATTGTGGGGCGCAAGGTGACCAGCCAAGGCCCCTGTGCCCACTTTGGAAAGCGCGCAGCTACCCACAGCAGCTTCCCACAGGCCTCGGCCGGCCAGCAACATTTGCATGTCCACACCCACCGGCAGCGCCAATCAGGGCCCTGCTTTCGCTATGCTGCACCTTGCTGACACGGGTGGGGGAAAGCCAGGGCTACAGCAAGCACAGAAGGGCGATTGCCATGTCGACTTTGGGCCCAGAAGCAGAGATTTGGGGCTTTTGAAGCCTAAGAGCTGCCACTGAGGCCGCCTCTAGAGGTATGCAGTGCCCTGTTGCCTGGCTAGGCCCCAGTCGACTGCTTGTGGCTGAAAGCCAGGGACAAACAGGCCTGCAAGCGAGCAGGGGTTCTCGCCCTGAGCCCCTCACGCCTTCCCGAACGCTCCCAAACGCTGCCGACAGAACCCTCGCCGGGCAGAGCCCTCGCCGGGCCACGGCCTGGGGTCCTCAGCCAGAGTCTGGGCCTGGGGAGGCTAGGGCGAGGCAAGAGGCTGGCAGCCAGGCCACAGCCCCAGGGGGGCGATGGAAAGGAGCAGACATGTCACCTGGCCAGGGCCTACTTCCCTGTCTCTGGATAGGTCCCCAGAGTGGGAGGCTGCAGCTATCCCATCATTCCCCAGGCTCAGTACTTAGCATGTGATTCCCTCTTGCCCACGCCCCCGCCCCCCTCCAATCCAGCCGCAGCACCCCAGAAAGAACACAGAAGACGAGAAAGGGTGCTCCAGACTCCTTTTTATTTTTTTTTCCTTTTTGTCTTTCTTGAAACCAGAGATCAGGGGAAAGCGCGAACGCAGTCCCCCACTACCAGAAATTATGCAGTCGAGTATCCCGCATTTGGGGACATCGCAGGGGTCAGCACATCCGAAGTGCAATGGATGAGCCTCACCCTGGGAGAACCACCTTCGTGATCATGGTGTCTCCCCTGCCAGGTAAGTATGAGTTGGAAGGGGACAGGGCGAGGGCGGGCCGCTGAGCATCTCCCCGCAGAGCGAGGGTGGCATTCACACAGGCAAGGCCTGAGGCCGGGCGAAGCAGAGCATGGGCATTGTGGGGCGCAAGGTGACCAGCCAAGGCCCCTGTGCCCACTTTGGAAAGCGCGCAGCTACCCACAGCAGCTTCCCACAGGCCTCGGCCGGCCAGCAACATTTGCATGTCCACGCCCACCGGCAGCGCCAATCAGGGCCCTGCTTTCGCTATGCTGCACCTTGCTGACACGGGTGGGGGAAAGCCAGGGCTACAGCAAGCACACGAGAGGGCTTGGCAGGCCTAAATCGGGCCCAAAAGCAGATTTTTCAGGCCCTTTAAACTGTGCACAAGCAAAGGCTTTCGCAAGCACAACAGAGGGCTTGCCAGGTCGAAATCGGGCCCAGAAGCACGTTTCTAAGCCCTGAGCCAGCATCCCCAGGCTTGTAAATTTGCATATCTAATTGGCCCTCGCCCACTCCCCATTCCAGCCAGCTTACAGCACCCTGGACGGACCACAAGAAACGTCAAAGGGTGCTCCAGACTCCTTTTTATTTTTTTTTCCTTTTTGTCTTTCTTGAAACCAGAGATCAGGGGAAAGCGCGAACGCAGTCCCCCACTACCAGAAATTATGCAGTCGAGTATCCCGCATTTGGGGACATCGCAGGGGTCAGCACATCCGAAGTGCAATGGATGAGCCTCACCCTGGGAGAACCACCTTCGTGATCATGGTGTCTCCCCTGCCAGGTAAGTATGAGTTGGAAGGGGACAGGGTGAGGGCGGGCCGCTGGGCATCTCCCCGCAGAGCGAGGGTGGCATTCACACAGGCAAGGCCTGAGGCCGGGCGAAGCAGAGCATGGGCATTGTGGGGCGCAAGGTGACCAGCCAAGGCCCCTGTGCCCACTTTGGAAAGCGCGCAGCTACCCACAGCAGCTTCCCACAGGCCTCGGCCGGCCAGCAACATTTGCATGTCCACGCCCACCGGCAGCGCCAATCAGGGCCCTGCTTTCGCTATGCTGCACCTTGCTGACACGGGTGGGGGAAAGCCAGGGCTACAGCAAGCACAGAAGGGCGATTGCCATGTCGACTTTGGGCCCAGAAGCAGAGATTTGGGGCTTTTGAAGCCTAAGAGCTGCCACTGAGGCCGCCTCTAGAGGTATGCAGTGCCCTGTTGCCTGGCTAGGCCCCAGTCGACTGCTTGTGGCTGAAAGCCAGGGACAAACAGGCCTGCAAGCGAGCAGGGGTTCTCGCCCTGAGCCCCTCACGCCTTCCCTCACGCTCCCAAACGCTGCAGACAGAACCCTCGCCGGGCAGAGCCCTCGCCGGGCCACGGCCTGGGGTCCTCAGCCAGAGTCTGGGCCTGGGAAGGCTAGGGCGAGGCAAGAGGCTGGCAGCCAGGCCACAGCCCCAGGGGGGCGATGGAAAGGAGCAGACATGTCACCTGGCCAGGGCCTACTTCCCTGTCTCTGGATAGGTCCCCAGAGTGGGAGGCTGCAGCTATCCCATCATTCCCCAGGCTCAGTACTTAGCATGTGATTCCCTCTTGCCCACGCCCCCGCCCCCCTCCAATCCAGCCGCAGCACCCCAGAAAGAACACAGAAGACGAGAAAGGGTGCTCCAGACTCCTTTTTATTTTTTTTTCCTTTTTGTCTTTCTTGAAACCAGAGATCAGGGGAAAGCGCGAACGCAGTCCCCCACTACCAGAAATTATGCAGTCGAGTATCCCGCATTTGGGGACATCGCAGGGGTCAGCACATCCGAAGTGCAATGGATGAGCCTCACCCTGGGAGAACCACCTTCGTGATCATGGTGTCTCCCCTGCCAGGTAAGTATGAGTTGGAAGGGGACAGGGTGAGGGCGGGCCGCTGGGCATCTCCCCGCAGAGCGAGGGTGGCATTCACACAGGCAAGGCCTGAGGCCGGGCGAAGCAGAGCATGGGCATTGTGGGGCGCAAGGTGACCAGCCAAGGCCCCTGTGCCCACTTTGGAAAGCGCGCAGCTACCCACAGCAGCTTCCCACAGGCCTCGGCCGGCCAGCAACATTTGCATGTCCACGCCCACCGGCAGCGCCAATCAGGGCCCTGCTTTCGCTATGCTGCACCTTGCTGACACGGGTGGGGGAAAGCCAGGGCTACAGCAAGCACAGAAGGGCGATTGCCATGTCGACTTTGGGCCCAGAAGCAGAGATTTGGGGCTTTTGAAGCCTAAGAGCTGCCACTGAGGCCGCCTCTAGAGGTATGCAGTGCCCTGTTGCCTGGCTAGGCCCCAGTCGACTGCTTGTGGCTGAAAGCCAGGGACAAACAGGCCTGCAAGCGAGCAGGGGTTCTCGCCCTGAGCCCCTCACGCCTTCCCGAACGCTCCCAAACGCTGCAGACAGAACCCTCGCCGGGCAGAGCCCTCGCCGGGCCACGGCCTGGGGTCCTCAGCCAGAGTCTGGGCCTGGGGAGGCTAGGGCGAGGCAAGAGGCTGGCAGCCAGGCCACAGCCCCAGGGGGGCGATGGAAAGGAGCAGACATGTCACCTGGCCAGGGCCTACTTCCCTGTCTCTGGATAGGTCCCCAGAGTGGGAGGCTGCAGCTATCCCATCATTCCCCAGGCTCAGTACTTAGCATGTGATTCCCTCTTGCCCACGCCCCCGCCCCCCTCCAATCCAGCCGCAGCACCCCAGAAAGAACACAGAAGACGAGAAAGGGTGCTCCAGACTCCTTTTTATTTTTTTTTCCTTTTTGTCTTTCTTGAAACCAGAGATCAGGGGAAAGCGCGAACGCAGTCCCCCACTACCAGAAATTATGCAGTCGAGTATCCCGCATTTGGGGACATCGCAGGGGTCAGCACATCCGAAGTGCAATGGATGAGCCTCACCCTGGGAGAACCACCTTCGTGATCATGGTGTCTCCCCTGCCAGGTAAGTATGAGTTGGAAGGGGACAGGGTGAGGGCGGGCCGCTGGGCATCTCCCCGCAGAGCGAGGGTGGCATTCACACAGGCAAGGCCTGAGGCCGGGCGAAGCAGAGCATGGGCATTGTGGGGCGCAAGGTGACCAGCCAAGGCCCCTGTGCCCACTTTGGAAAGCGCGCAGCTACCCACAGCAGCTTCCCACAGGCCTCGGCCGGCCAGCAACATTTGCATGTCCACGCCCACCGGCAGCGCCAATCAGGGCCCTGCTTTCGCTATGCTGCACCTTGCTGACACGGGTGGGGGAAAGCCAGGGCTACAGCAAGCACACGAGAGGGCTTGGCAGGCCTAAATCGGGCCCAAAAGCAGATTTTTCAGGCCCTTTAAACTGTGCACAAGCAAAGGCTTTCGCAAGCACAACAGAGGGCTTGCCAGGTCGAAATCGGGCCCAGAAGCACGTTTCTAAGCCCTGAGCCAGCATCCCCAGGCTTGTAAATTTGCATATCTAATTGGCCCTCGCCCACTCCCCATTCCAGCCAGCTTACAGCACCCTGGACGGACCACAAGAAACGTCAAAGGGTGCTCCAGACTCCTTTTTATTTTTTTTTCCTTTTTGTCTTTCTTGAAACCAGAGATCAGGGGAAAGCGCGAACGCAGTCCCCCACTACCAGAAATTATGCAGTCGAGTATCCCGCATTTGGGGACATCGCAGGGGTCAGCACATCCGAAGTGCAATGGATGAGCCTCACCCTGGGAGAACCACCTTCGTGATCATGGTGTCTCCCCTGCCAGGTAAGTATGAGTTGGAAGGGGACAGGGTGAGGGCGGGCCGCTGGGCATCTCCCCGCAGAGCGAGGGTGGCATTCACACAGGCAAGGCCTGAGGCCGGGCGAAGCAGAGCATGGGCATTGTGGGGCGCAAGGTGACCAGCCAAGGCCCCTGTGCCCACTTTGGAAAGCGCGCAGCTACCCACAGCAGCTTCCCACAGGCCTCGGCCGGCCAGCAACATTTGCATGTCCACGCCCACCGGCAGCGCCAATCAGGGCCCTGCTTTCGCTATGCTGCACCTTGCTGACACGGGTGGGGGAAAGCCAGGGCTACAGCAAGCACAGAAGGGCGATTGCCATGTCGACTTTGGGCCCAGAAGCAGAGATTTGGGGCTTTTGAAGCCTAAGAGCTGCCACTGAGGCCGCCTCTAGAGGTATGCAGTGCCCTGTTGCCTGGCTAGGCCCCAGTCGACTGCTTGTGGCTGAAAGCCAGGGACAAACAGGCCTGCAAGCGAGCAGGGGTTCTCGCCCTGAGCCCCTCACGCCTTCCCGAACGCTCCCAAACGCTGCCGACAGAACCCTCGCCGGGCAGAGCCCTCGCCGGGCCACGGCCTGGGGTCCTCAGCCAGAGTCTGGGCCTGGGGAGGCTAGGGCGAGGCAAGAGGCTGGCAGCCAGGCCACAGCCCCAGGGGGGCGATGGAAAGGAGCAGACATGTCACCTGGCCAGGGCCTACTTCCCTGTCTCTGGATAGGTCCCCAGAGTGGGAGGCTGCAGCTATCCCATCATTCCCCAGGCTCAGTACTTAGCATGTGATTCCCTCTTGCCCACGCCCCCGCCCCCCTCCAATCCAGCCGCAGCACCCCAGAAAGAACACAGAAGACGAGAAAGGGTGCTCCAGACTCCTTTTTATTTTTTTTTCCTTTTTGTCTTTCTTGAAACCAGAGATCAGGGGAAAGCGCGAACGCAGTCCCCCACTACCAGAAATTATGCAGTCGAGTATCCCGCATTTGGGGACATCGCAGGGGTCAGCACATCCGAAGTGCAATGGATGAGCCTCACCCTGGGAGAACCACCTTCGTGATCATGGTGTCTCCCCTGCCAGGTAAGTATGAGTTGGAAGGGGACAGGGCGAGGGCGGGCCGCTGAGCATCTCCCCGCAGAGCGAGGGTGGCATTCACACAGGCAAGGCCTGAGGCCGGGCGAAGCAGAGCATGGGCATTGTGGGGCGCAAGGTGACCAGCCAAGGCCCCTGTGCCCACTTTGGAAAGCGCGCAGCTACCCACAGCAGCTTCCCACAGGCCTCGGCCGGCCAGCAACATTTGCATGTCCACGCCCACCGGCAGCGCCAATCAGGGCCCTGCTTTCGCTATGCTGCACCTTGCTGACACGGGTGGGGGAAAGCCAGGGCTACAGCAAGCACACGAGAGGGCTTGGCAGGCCTAAATCGGGCCCAAAAGCAGATTTTTCAGGCCCTTTAAACTGTGCACAAGCAAAGGCTTTCGCAAGCACAACAGAGGGCTTGCCAGGTCGAAATCGGGCCCAGAAGCACGTTTCTAAGCCCTGAGCCAGCATCCCCAGGCTTGTAAATTTGCATATCTAATTGGCCCTCGCCCACTCCCCATTCCAGCCAGCTTACAGCACCCTGGACGGACCACAAGAAACGTCAAAGGGTGCTCCAGACTCCTTTTTATTTTTTTTTCCTTTTTGTCTTTCTTGAAACCAGAGATCAGGGGAAAGCGCGAACGCAGTCCCCCACTACCAGAAATTATGCAGTCGAGTATCCCGCATTTGGGGACATCGCAGGGGTCAGCACATCCGAAGTGCAATGGATGAGCCTCACCCTGGGAGAACCACCTTCGTGATCATGGTGTCTCCCCTGCCAGGTAAGTATGAGTTGGAAGGGGACAGGGTGAGGGCGGGCCGCTGGGCATCTCCCCGCAGAGCGAGGGTGGCATTCACACAGGCAAGGCCTGAGGCCGGGCGAAGCAGAGCATGGGCATTGTGGGGCGCAAGGTGACCAGCCAAGGCCCCTGTGCCCACTTTGGAAAGCGCGCAGCTACCCACAGCAGCTTCCCACAGGCCTCGGCCGGCCAGCAACATTTGCATGTCCACGCCCACCGGCAGCGCCAATCAGGGCCCTGCTTTCGCTATGCTGCACCTTGCTGACACGGGTGGGGGAAAGCCAGGGCTACAGCAAGCACACGAGAGGGCTTGGCAGGCCTAAATCGGGCCCAAAAGCAGATTTTTCAGGCCCTTTAAACTGTGCACAAGCAAAGGCTTTCGCAAGCACAACAGAGGGCTTGCCAGGTCGAAATCGGGCCCAGAAGCACGTTTCTAAGCCCTGAGCCAGCATCCCCAGGCTTGTAAATTTGCATATCTAATTGGCCCTCGCCCACTCCCCATTCCAGCCAGCTTACAGCACCCTGGACGGACCACAAGAAACGTCAAAGGGTGCTCCAGACTCCTTTTTATTTTTTTTTCCTTTTTGTCTTTCTTGAAACCAGAGATCAGGGGAAAGCGCGAACGCAGTCCCCCACTACCAGAAATTATGCAGTCGAGTATCCCGCATTTGGGGACATCGCAGGGGTCAGCACATCCGAAGTGCAATGGATGAGCCTCACCCTGGGAGAACCACCTTCGTGATCATGGTGTCTCCCCTGCCAGGTAAGTATGAGTTGGAAGGGGACAGGGTGAGGGCGGGCCGCTGGGCATCTCCCCGCAGAGCGAGGGTGGCATTCACACAGGCAAGGCCTGAGGCCGGGCGAAGCAGAGCATGGGCATTGTGGGGCGCAAGGTGACCAGCCAAGGCCCCTGTGCCCACTTTGGAAAGCGCGCAGCTACCCACAGCAGCTTCCCACAGGCCTCGGCCGGCCAGCAACATTTGCATGTCCACACCCACCGGCAGCGCCAATCAGGGCCCTGCTTTCGCTATGCTGCACCTTGCTGACACGGGTGGGGGAAAGCCAGGGCTACAGCAAGCACAGAAGGGCGATTGCCATGTCGACTTTGGGCCCAGAAGCAGAGATTTGGGGCTTTTGAAGCCTAAGAGCTGCCACTGAGGCCGCCTCTAGAGGTATGCAGTGCCCTGTTGCCTGGCTAGGCCCCAGTCGACTGCTTGTGGCTGAAAGCCAGGGACAAACAGGCCTGCAAGCGAGCAGGGGTTCTCGCCCTGAGCCCCTCACGCCTTCCCGAACGCTCCCAAACGCTGCCGACAGAACCCTCGCCGGGCAGAGCCCTCGCCGGGCCACGGCCTGGGGTCCTCAGCCAGAGTCTGGGCCTGGGGAGGCTAGGGCGAGGCAAGAGGCTGGCAGCCAGGCCACAGCCCCAGGGGGGCGATGGAAAGGAGCAGACATGTCACCTGGCCAGGGCCTACTTCCCTGTCTCTGGATAGGTCCCCAGAGTGGGAGGCTGCAGCTATCCCATCATTCCCCAGGCTCAGTACTTAGCATGTGATTCCCTCTTGCCCACGCCCCCGCCCCCCTCCAATCCAGCCGCAGCACCCCAGAAAGAACACAGAAGACGAGAAAGGGTGCTCCAGACTCCTTTTTATTTTTTTTTCCTTTTTGTCTTTCTTGAAACCAGAGATCAGGGGAAAGCGCGAACGCAGTCCCCCACTACCAGAAATTATGCAGTCGAGTATCCCGCATTTGGGGACATCGCAGGGGTCAGCACATCCGAAGTGCAATGGATGAGCCTCACCCTGGGAGAACCACCTTCGTGATCATGGTGTCTCCCCTGCCAGGTAAGTATGAGTTGGAAGGGGACAGGGCGAGGGCGGGCCGCTGAGCATCTCCCCGCAGAGCGAGGGTGGCATTCACACAGGCAAGGCCTGAGGCCGGGCGAAGCAGAGCATGGGCATTGTGGGGCGCAAGGTGACCAGCCAAGGCCCCTGTGCCCACTTTGGAAAGCGCGCAGCTACCCACAGCAGCTTCCCACAGGCCTCGGCCGGCCAGCAACATTTGCATGTCCACGCCCACCGGCAGCGCCAATCAGGGCCCTGCTTTCGCTATGCTGCACCTTGCTGACACGGGTGGGGGAAAGCCAGGGCTACAGCAAGCACACGAGAGGGCTTGGCAGGCCTAAATCGGGCCCAAAAGCAGATTTTTCAGGCCCTTTAAACTGTGCACAAGCAAAGGCTTTCGCAAGCACAACAGAGGGCTTGCCAGGTCGAAATCGGGCCCAGAAGCACGTTTCTAAGCCCTGAGCCAGCATCCCCAGGCTTGTAAATTTGCATATCTAATTGGCCCTCGCCCACTCCCCATTCCAGCCAGCTTACAGCACCCTGGACGGACCACAAGAAACGTCAAAGGGTGCTCCAGACTCCTTTTTATTTTTTTTTCCTTTTTGTCTTTCTTGAAACCAGAGATCAGGGGAAAGCGCGAACGCAGTCCCCCACTACCAGAAATTATGCAGTCGAGTATCCCGCATTTGGGGACATCGCAGGGGTCAGCACATCCGAAGTGCAATGGATGAGCCTCACCCTGGGAGAACCACCTTCGTGATCATGGTGTCTCCCCTGCCAGGTAAGTATGAGTTGGAAGGGGACAGGGTGAGGGCGGGCCGCTGGGCATCTCCCCGCAGAGCGAGGGTGGCATTCACACAGGCAAGGCCTGAGGCCGGGCGAAGCAGAGCATGGGCATTGTGGGGCGCAAGGTGACCAGCCAAGGCCCCTGTGCCCACTTTGGAAAGCGCGCAGCTACCCACAGCAGCTTCCCACAGGCCTCGGCCGGCCAGCAACATTTGCATGTCCACGCCCACCGGCAGCGCCAATCAGGGCCCTGCTTTCGCTATGCTGCACCTTGCTGACACGGGTGGGGGAAAGCCAGGGCTACAGCAAGCACAGAAGGGCGATTGCCATGTCGACTTTGGGCCCAGAAGCAGAGATTTGGGGCTTTTGAAGCCTAAGAGCTGCCACTGAGGCCGCCTCTAGAGGTATGCAGTGCCCTGTTGCCTGGCTAGGCCCCAGTCGACTGCTTGTGGCTGAAAGCCAGGGACAAACAGGCCTGCAAGCGAGCAGGGGTTCTCGCCCTGAGCCCCTCACGCCTTCCCGAACGCTCCCAAACGCTGCAGACAGAACCCTCGCCGGGCAGAGCCCTCGCCGGGCCACGGCCTGGGGTCCTCAGCCAGAGTCTGGGCCTGGGAAGGCTAGGGCGAGGCAAGAGGCTGGCAGCCAGGCCACAGCCCCAGGGGGGCGATGGAAAGGAGCAGACATGTCACCTGGCCAGGGCCTACTTCCCTGTCTCTGGATAGGTCCCCAGAGTGGGAGGCTGCAGCTATCCCATCATTCCCCAGGCTCAGTACTTAGCATGTGATTCCCTCTTGCCCACGCCCCCGCCCCCCTCCAATCCAGCCGCAGCACCCCAGAAAGAACACAGAAGACGAGAAAGGGTGCTCCAGACTCCTTTTTTTTTTTTTTTCCTTTTTGTCTTTCTTGAAACCAGAGATCAGGGGAAAGCGCGAACGCAGTCCCCCACTACCAGAAATTATGCAGTCGAGTATCCCGCATTTGGGGACATCGCAGGGGTCAGCACATCCGAAGTGCAATGGATGAGCCTCACCCTGGGAGAACCACCTTCGTGATCATGGTGTCTCCCCTGCCAGGTAAGTATGAGTTGGAAGGGGACAGGGTGAGGGCGGGCCGCTGGGCATCTCCCCGCAGAGCGAGGGTGGCATTCACACAGGCAAGGCCTGAGGCCGGGCGAAGCAGAGCATGGGCATTGTGGGGCGCAAGGTGACCAGCCAAGGCCCCTGTGCCCACTTTGGAAAGCGCGCAGCTACCCACAGCAGCTTCCCACAGGCCTCGGCCGGCCAGCAACATTTGCATGTCCACGCCCACCGGCAGCGCCAATCAGGGCCCTGCTTTCGCTATGCTGCACCTTGCTGACACGGGTGGGGGAAAGCCAGGGCTACAGCAAGCACAGAAGGGCGATTGCCATGTCGACTTTGGGCCCAGAAGCAGAGATTTGGGGCTTTTGAAGCCTAAGAGCTGCCACTGAGGCCGCCTCTAGAGGTATGCAGTGCCCTGTTGCCTGGCTAGGCCCCAGTCGACTGCTTGTGGCTGAAAGCCAGGGACAAACAGGCCTGCAAGCGAGCAGGGGTTCTCGCCCTGAGCCCCTCACGCCTTCCCGAACGCTCCCAAACGCTGCAGACAGAACCCTCGCCGGGCAGAGCCCTCGCCGGGCCACGGCCTGGGGTCCTCAGCCAGAGTCTGGGCCTGGGAAGGCTAGGGCGAGGCAAGAGGCTGGCAGCCAGGCCACAGCCCCAGGGGGGCGATGGAAAGGAGCAGACATGTCACCTGGCCAGGGCCTACTTCCCTGTCTCTGGATAGGTCCCCAGAGTGGGAGGCTGCAGCTATCCCATCATTCCCCAGGCTCAGTACTTAGCATGTGATTCCCTCTTGCCCACGCCCCCGCCCCCCTCCAATCCAGCCGCAGCACCCCAGAAAGAACACAGAAGACGAGAAAGGGTGCTCCAGACTCCTTTTTATTTTTTTTTCCTTTTTGTCTTTCTTGAAACCAGAGATCAGGGGAAAGCGCGAACGCAGTCCCCCACTACCAGAAATTATGCAGTCGAGTATCCCGCATTTGGGGACATCGCAGGGGTCAGCACATCCGAAGTGCAATGGATGAGCCTCACCCTGGGAGAACCACCTTCGTGATCATGGTGTCTCCCCTGCCAGGTAAGTATGAGTTGGAAGGGGACAGGGTGAGGGCGGGCCGCTGGGCATCTCCCCGCAGAGCGAGGGTGGCATTCACACAGGCAAGGCCTGAGGCCGGGCGAAGCAGAGCATGGGCATTGTGGGGCGCAAGGTGACCAGCCAAGGCCCCTGTGCCCACTTTGGAAAGCGCGCAGCTACCCACAGCAGCTTCCCACAGGCCTCGGCCGGCCAGCAACATTTGCATGTCCACGCCCACCGGCAGCGCCAATCAGGGCCCTGCTTTCGCTATGCTGCACCTTGCTGACACGGGTGGGGGAAAGCCAGGGCTACAGCAAGCACACGAGAGGGCTTGGCAGGCCTAAATCGGGCCCAAAAGCAGATTTTTCAGGCCCTTTAAACTGTGCACAAGCAAAGGCTTTCGCAAGCACAACAGAGGGCTTGCCAGGTCGAAATCGGGCCCAGAAGCACGTTTCTAAGCCCTGAGCCAGCATCCCCAGGCTTGTAAATTTGCATATCTAATTGGCCCTCGCCCACTCCCCATTCCAGCCAGCTTACAGCACCCTGGACGGACCACAAGAAACGTCAAAGGGTGCTCCAGACTCCTTTTTATTTTTTTTTCCTTTTTGTCTTTCTTGAAACCAGAGATCAGGGGAAAGCGCGAACGCAGTCCCCCACTACCAGAAATTATGCAGTCGAGTATCCCGCATTTGGGGACATCGCAGGGGTCAGCACATCCGAAGTGCAATGGATGAGCCTCACCCTGGGAGAACCACCTTCGTGATCATGGTGTCTCCCCTGCCAGGTAAGTATGAGTTGGAAGGGGACAGGGTGAGGGCGGGCCGCTGGGCATCTCCCCGCAGAGCGAGGGTGGCATTCACACAGGCAAGGCCTGAGGCCGGGCGAAGCAGAGCATGGGCATTGTGGGGCGCAAGGTGACCAGCCAAGGCCCCTGTGCCCACTTTGGAAAGCGCGCAGCTACCCACAGCAGCTTCCCACAGGCCTCGGCCGGCCAGCAACATTTGCATGTCCACACCCACCGGCAGCGCCAATCAGGGCCCTGCTTTCGCTATGCTGCACCTTGCTGACACGGGTGGGGGAAAGCCAGGGCTACAGCAAGCACAGAAGGGCGATTGCCATGTCGACTTTGGGCCCAGAAGCAGAGATTTGGGGCTTTTGAAGCCTAAGAGCTGCCACTGAGGCCGCCTCTAGAGGTATGCAGTGCCCTGTTGCCTGGCTAGGCCCCAGTCGACTGCTTGTGGCTGAAAGCCAGGGACAAACAGGCCTGCAAGCGAGCAGGGGTTCTCGCCCTGAGCCCCTCACGCCTTCCCGAACGCTCCCAAACGCTGCCGACAGAACCCTCGCCGGGCAGAGCCCTCGCCGGGCCACGGCCTGGGGTCCTCAGCCAGAGTCTGGGCCTGGGGAGGCTAGGGCGAGGCAAGAGGCTGGCAGCCAGGCCACAGCCCCAGGGGGGCGATGGAAAGGAGCAGACATGTCACCTGGCCAGGGCCTACTTCCCTGTCTCTGGATAGGTCCCCAGAGTGGGAGGCTGCAGCTATCCCATCATTCCCCAGGCTCAGTACTTAGCATGTGATTCCCTCTTGCCCACGCCCCCGCCCCCCTCCAATCCAGCCGCAGCACCCCAGAAAGAACACAGAAGACGAGAAAGGGTGCTCCAGACTCCTTTTTATTTTTTTTTCCTTTTTGTCTTTCTTGAAACCAGAGATCAGGGGAAAGCGCGAACGCAGTCCCCCACTACCAGAAATTATGCAGTCGAGTATCCCGCATTTGGGGACATCGCAGGGGTCAGCACATCCGAAGTGCAATGGATGAGCCTCACCCTGGGAGAACCACCTTCGTGATCATGGTGTCTCCCCTGCCAGGTAAGTATGAGTTGGAAGGGGACAGGGCGAGGGCGGGCCGCTGAGCATCTCCCCGCAGAGCGAGGGTGGCATTCACACAGGCAAGGCCTGAGGCCGGGCGAAGCAGAGCATGGGCATTGTGGGGCGCAAGGTGACCAGCCAAGGCCCCTGTGCCCACTTTGGAAAGCGCGCAGCTACCCACAGCAGCTTCCCACAGGCCTCGGCCGGCCAGCAACATTTGCATGTCCACGCCCACCGGCAGCGCCAATCAGGGCCCTGCTTTCGCTATGCTGCACCTTGCTGACACGGGTGGGGGAAAGCCAGGGCTACAGCAAGCACACGAGAGGGCTTGGCAGGCCTAAATCGGGCCCAAAAGCAGATTTTTCAGGCCCTTTAAACTGTGCACAAGCAAAGGCTTTCGCAAGCACAACAGAGGGCTTGCCAGGTCGAAATCGGGCCCAGAAGCACGTTTCTAAGCCCTGAGCCAGCATCCCCAGGCTTGTAAATTTGCATATCTAATTGGCCCTCGCCCACTCCCCATTCCAGCCAGCTTACAGCACCCTGGACGGACCACAAGAAACGTCAAAGGGTGCTCCAGACTCCTTTTTATTTTTTTTTCCTTTTTGTCTTTCTTGAAACCAGAGATCAGGGGAAAGCGCGAACGCAGTCCCCCACTACCAGAAATTATGCAGTCGAGTATCCCGCATTTGGGGACATCGCAGGGGTCAGCACATCCGAAGTGCAATGGATGAGCCTCACCCTGGGAGAACCACCTTCGTGATCATGGTGTCTCCCCTGCCAGGTAAGTATGAGTTGGAAGGGGACAGGGTGAGGGCGGGCCGCTGGGCATCTCCCCGCAGAGCGAGGGTGGCATTCACACAGGCAAGGCCTGAGGCCGGGCGAAGCAGAGCATGGGCATTGTGGGGCGCAAGGTGACCAGCCAAGGCCCCTGTGCCCACTTTGGAAAGCGCGCAGCTACCCACAGCAGCTTCCCACAGGCCTCGGCCGGCCAGCAACATTTGCATGTCCACGCCCACCGGCAGCGCCAATCAGGGCCCTGCTTTCGCTATGCTGCACCTTGCTGACACGGGTGGGGGAAAGCCAGGGCTACAGCAAGCACAGAAGGGCGATTGCCATGTCGACTTTGGGCCCAGAAGCAGAGATTTGGGGCTTTTGAAGCCTAAGAGCTGCCACTGAGGCCGCCTCTAGAGGTATGCAGTGCCCTGTTGCCTGGCTAGGCCCCAGTCGACTGCTTGTGGCTGAAAGCCAGGGACAAACAGGCCTGCAAGCGAGCAGGGGTTCTCGCCCTGAGCCCCTCACGCCTTCCCTCACGCTCCCAAACGCTGCAGACAGAACCCTCGCCGGGCAGAGCCCTCGCCGGGCCACGGCCTGGGGTCCTCAGCCAGAGTCTGGGCCTGGGAAGGCTAGGGCGAGGCAAGAGGCTGGCAGCCAGGCCACAGCCCCAGGGGGGCGATGGAAAGGAGCAGACATGTCACCTGGCCAGGGCCTACTTCCCTGTCTCTGGATAGGTCCCCAGAGTGGGAGGCTGCAGCTATCCCATCATTCCCCAGGCTCAGTACTTAGCATGTGATTCCCTCTTGCCCACGCCCCCGCCCCCCTCCAATCCAGCCGCAGCACCCCAGAAAGAACACAGAAGACGAGAAAGGGTGCTCCAGACTCCTTTTTATTTTTTTTTCCTTTTTGTCTTTCTTGAAACCAGAGATCAGGGGAAAGCGCGAACGCAGTCCCCCACTACCAGAAATTATGCAGTCGAGTATCCCGCATTTGGGGACATCGCAGGGGTCAGCACATCCGAAGTGCAATGGATGAGCCTCACCCTGGGAGAACCACCTTCGTGATCATGGTGTCTCCCCTGCCAGGTAAGTATGAGTTGGAAGGGGACAGGGTGAGGGCGGGCCGCTGGGCATCTCCCCGCAGAGCGAGGGTGGCATTCACACAGGCAAGGCCTGAGGCCGGGCGAAGCAGAGCATGGGCATTGTGGGGCGCAAGGTGACCAGCCAAGGCCCCTGTGCCCACTTTGGAAAGCGCGCAGCTACCCACAGCAGCTTCCCACAGGCCTCGGCCGGCCAGCAACATTTGCATGTCCACGCCCACCGGCAGCGCCAATCAGGGCCCTGCTTTCGCTATGCTGCACCTTGCTGACACGGGTGGGGGAAAGCCAGGGCTACAGCAAGCACAGAAGGGCGATTGCCATGTCGACTTTGGGCCCAGAAGCAGAGATTTGGGGCTTTTGAAGCCTAAGAGCTGCCACTGAGGCCGCCTCTAGAGGTATGCAGTGCCCTGTTGCCTGGCTAGGCCCCAGTCGACTGCTTGTGGCTGAAAGCCAGGGACAAACAGGCCTGCAAGCGAGCAGGGGTTCTCGCCCTGAGCCCCTCACGCCTTCCCGAACGCTCCCAAACGCTGCAGACAGAACCCTCGCCGGGCAGAGCCCTCGCCGGGCCACGGCCTGGGGTCCTCAGCCAGAGTCTGGGCCTGGGGAGGCTAGGGCGAGGCAAGAGGCTGGCAGCCAGGCCACAGCCCCAGGGGGGCGATGGAAAGGAGCAGACATGTCACCTGGCCAGGGCCTACTTCCCTGTCTCTGGATAGGTCCCCAGAGTGGGAGGCTGCAGCTATCCCATCATTCCCCAGGCTCAGTACTTAGCATGTGATTCCCTCTTGCCCACGCCCCCGCCCCCCTCCAATCCAGCCGCAGCACCCCAGAAAGAACACAGAAGACGAGAAAGGGTGCTCCAGACTCCTTTTTATTTTTTTTTCCTTTTTGTCTTTCTTGAAACCAGAGATCAGGGGAAAGCGCGAACGCAGTCCCCCACTACCAGAAATTATGCAGTCGAGTATCCCGCATTTGGGGACATCGCAGGGGTCAGCACATCCGAAGTGCAATGGATGAGCCTCACCCTGGGAGAACCACCTTCGTGATCATGGTGTCTCCCCTGCCAGGTAAGTATGAGTTGGAAGGGGACAGGGTGAGGGCGGGCCGCTGGGCATCTCCCCGCAGAGCGAGGGTGGCATTCACACAGGCAAGGCCTGAGGCCGGGCGAAGCAGAGCATGGGCATTGTGGGGCGCAAGGTGACCAGCCAAGGCCCCTGTGCCCACTTTGGAAAGCGCGCAGCTACCCACAGCAGCTTCCCACAGGCCTCGGCCGGCCAGCAACATTTGCATGTCCACGCCCACCGGCAGCGCCAATCAGGGCCCTGCTTTCGCTATGCTGCACCTTGCTGACACGGGTGGGGGAAAGCCAGGGCTACAGCAAGCACACGAGAGGGCTTGGCAGGCCTAAATCGGGCCCAAAAGCAGATTTTTCAGGCCCTTTAAACTGTGCACAAGCAAAGGCTTTCGCAAGCACAACAGAGGGCTTGCCAGGTCGAAATCGGGCCCAGAAGCACGTTTCTAAGCCCTGAGCCAGCATCCCCAGGCTTGTAAATTTGCATATCTAATTGGCCCTCGCCCACTCCCCATTCCAGCCAGCTTACAGCACCCTGGACGGACCACAAGAAACGTCAAAGGGTGCTCCAGACTCCTTTTTATTTTTTTTTCCTTTTTGTCTTTCTTGAAACCAGAGATCAGGGGAAAGCGCGAACGCAGTCCCCCACTACCAGAAATTATGCAGTCGAGTATCCCGCATTTGGGGACATCGCAGGGGTCAGCACATCCGAAGTGCAATGGATGAGCCTCACCCTGGGAGAACCACCTTCGTGATCATGGTGTCTCCCCTGCCAGGTAAGTATGAGTTGGAAGGGGACAGGGTGAGGGCGGGCCGCTGGGCATCTCCCCGCAGAGCGAGGGTGGCATTCACACAGGCAAGGCCTGAGGCCGGGCGAAGCAGAGCATGGGCATTGTGGGGCGCAAGGTGACCAGCCAAGGCCCCTGTGCCCACTTTGGAAAGCGCGCAGCTACCCACAGCAGCTTCCCACAGGCCTCGGCCGGCCAGCAACATTTGCATGTCCACGCCCACCGGCAGCGCCAATCAGGGCCCTGCTTTCGCTATGCTGCACCTTGCTGACACGGGTGGGGGAAAGCCAGGGCTACAGCAAGCACAGAAGGGCGATTGCCATGTCGACTTTGGGCCCAGAAGCAGAGATTTGGGGCTTTTGAAGCCTAAGAGCTGCCACTGAGGCCGCCTCTAGAGGTATGCAGTGCCCTGTTGCCTGGCTAGGCCCCAGTCGACTGCTTGTGGCTGAAAGCCAGGGACAAACAGGCCTGCAAGCGAGCAGGGGTTCTCGCCCTGAGCCCCTCACGCCTTCCCGAACGCTCCCAAACGCTGCCGACAGAACCCTCGCCGGGCAGAGCCCTCGCCGGGCCACGGCCTGGGGTCCTCAGCCAGAGTCTGGGCCTGGGGAGGCTAGGGCGAGGCAAGAGGCTGGCAGCCAGGCCACAGCCCCAGGGGGGCGATGGAAAGGAGCAGACATGTCACCTGGCCAGGGCCTACTTCCCTGTCTCTGGATAGGTCCCCAGAGTGGGAGGCTGCAGCTATCCCATCATTCCCCAGGCTCAGTACTTAGCATGTGATTCCCTCTTGCCCACGCCCCCGCCCCCCTCCAATCCAGCCGCAGCACCCCAGAAAGAACACAGAAGACGAGAAAGGGTGCTCCAGACTCCTTTTTATTTTTTTTTCCTTTTTGTCTTTCTTGAAACCAGAGATCAGGGGAAAGCGCGAACGCAGTCCCCCACTACCAGAAATTATGCAGTCGAGTATCCCGCATTTGGGGACATCGCAGGGGTCAGCACATCCGAAGTGCAATGGATGAGCCTCACCCTGGGAGAACCACCTTCGTGATCATGGTGTCTCCCCTGCCAGGTAAGTATGAGTTGGAAGGGGACAGGGCGAGGGCGGGCCGCTGAGCATCTCCCCGCAGAGCGAGGGTGGCATTCACACAGGCAAGGCCTGAGGCCGGGCGAAGCAGAGCATGGGCATTGTGGGGCGCAAGGTGACCAGCCAAGGCCCCTGTGCCCACTTTGGAAAGCGCGCAGCTACCCACAGCAGCTTCCCACAGGCCTCGGCCGGCCAGCAACATTTGCATGTCCACGCCCACCGGCAGCGCCAATCAGGGCCCTGCTTTCGCTATGCTGCACCTTGCTGACACGGGTGGGGGAAAGCCAGGGCTACAGCAAGCACACGAGAGGGCTTGGCAGGCCTAAATCGGGCCCAAAAGCAGATTTTTCAGGCCCTTTAAACTGTGCACAAGCAAAGGCTTTCGCAAGCACAACAGAGGGCTTGCCAGGTCGAAATCGGGCCCAGAAGCACGTTTCTAAGCCCTGAGCCAGCATCCCCAGGCTTGTAAATTTGCATATCTAATTGGCCCTCGCCCACTCCCCATTCCAGCCAGCTTACAGCACCCTGGACGGACCACAAGAAACGTCAAAGGGTGCTCCAGACTCCTTTTTATTTTTTTTTCCTTTTTGTCTTTCTTGAAACCAGAGATCAGGGGAAAGCGCGAACGCAGTCCCCCACTACCAGAAATTATGCAGTCGAGTATCCCGCATTTGGGGACATCGCAGGGGTCAGCACATCCGAAGTGCAATGGATGAGCCTCACCCTGGGAGAACCACCTTCGTGATCATGGTGTCTCCCCTGCCAGGTAAGTATGAGTTGGAAGGGGACAGGGTGAGGGCGGGCCGCTGGGCATCTCCCCGCAGAGCGAGGGTGGCATTCACACAGGCAAGGCCTGAGGCCGGGCGAAGCAGAGCATGGGCATTGTGGGGCGCAAGGTGACCAGCCAAGGCCCCTGTGCCCACTTTGGAAAGCGCGCAGCTACCCACAGCAGCTTCCCACAGGCCTCGGCCGGCCAGCAACATTTGCATGTCCACGCCCACCGGCAGCGCCAATCAGGGCCCTGCTTTCGCTATGCTGCACCTTGCTGACACGGGTGGGGGAAAGCCAGGGCTACAGCAAGCACACGAGAGGGCTTGGCAGGCCTAAATCGGGCCCAAAAGCAGATTTTTCAGGCCCTTTAAACTGTGCACAAGCAAAGGCTTTCGCAAGCACAACAGAGGGCTTGCCAGGTCGAAATCGGGCCCAGAAGCACGTTTCTAAGCCCTGAGCCAGCATCCCCAGGCTTGTAAATTTGCATATCTAATTGGCCCTCGCCCACTCCCCATTCCAGCCAGCTTACAGCACCCTGGACGGACCACAAGAAACGTCAAAGGGTGCTCCAGACTCCTTTTTATTTTTTTTTCCTTTTTGTCTTTCTTGAAACCAGAGATCAGGGGAAAGCGCGAACGCAGTCCCCCACTACCAGAAATTATGCAGTCGAGTATCCCGCATTTGGGGACATCGCAGGGGTCAGCACATCCGAAGTGCAATGGATGAGCCTCACCCTGGGAGAACCACCTTCGTGATCATGGTGTCTCCCCTGCCAGGTAAGTATGAGTTGGAAGGGGACAGGGTGAGGGCGGGCCGCTGGGCATCTCCCCGCAGAGCGAGGGTGGCATTCACACAGGCAAGGCCTGAGGCCGGGCGAAGCAGAGCATGGGCATTGTGGGGCGCAAGGTGACCAGCCAAGGCCCCTGTGCCCACTTTGGAAAGCGCGCAGCTACCCACAGCAGCTTCCCACAGGCCTCGGCCGGCCAGCAACATTTGCATGTCCACACCCACCGGCAGCGCCAATCAGGGCCCTGCTTTCGCTATGCTGCACCTTGCTGACACGGGTGGGGGAAAGCCAGGGCTACAGCAAGCACAGAAGGGCGATTGCCATGTCGACTTTGGGCCCAGAAGCAGAGATTTGGGGCTTTTGAAGCCTAAGAGCTGCCACTGAGGCCGCCTCTAGAGGTATGCAGTGCCCTGTTGCCTGGCTAGGCCCCAGTCGACTGCTTGTGGCTGAAAGCCAGGGACAAACAGGCCTGCAAGCGAGCAGGGGTTCTCGCCCTGAGCCCCTCACGCCTTCCCGAACGCTCCCAAACGCTGCCGACAGAACCCTCGCCGGGCAGAGCCCTCGCCGGGCCACGGCCTGGGGTCCTCAGCCAGAGTCTGGGCCTGGGGAGGCTAGGGCGAGGCAAGAGGCTGGCAGCCAGGCCACAGCCCCAGGGGGGCGATGGAAAGGAGCAGACATGTCACCTGGCCAGGGCCTACTTCCCTGTCTCTGGATAGGTCCCCAGAGTGGGAGGCTGCAGCTATCCCATCATTCCCCAGGCTCAGTACTTAGCATGTGATTCCCTCTTGCCCACGCCCCCGCCCCCCTCCAATCCAGCCGCAGCACCCCAGAAAGAACACAGAAGACGAGAAAGGGTGCTCCAGACTCCTTTTTATTTTTTTTTCCTTTTTGTCTTTCTTGAAACCAGAGATCAGGGGAAAGCGCGAACGCAGTCCCCCACTACCAGAAATTATGCAGTCGAGTATCCCGCATTTGGGGACATCGCAGGGGTCAGCACATCCGAAGTGCAATGGATGAGCCTCACCCTGGGAGAACCACCTTCGTGATCATGGTGTCTCCCCTGCCAGGTAAGTATGAGTTGGAAGGGGACAGGGCGAGGGCGGGCCGCTGAGCATCTCCCCGCAGAGCGAGGGTGGCATTCACACAGGCAAGGCCTGAGGCCGGGCGAAGCAGAGCATGGGCATTGTGGGGCGCAAGGTGACCAGCCAAGGCCCCTGTGCCCACTTTGGAAAGCGCGCAGCTACCCACAGCAGCTTCCCACAGGCCTCGGCCGGCCAGCAACATTTGCATGTCCACGCCCACCGGCAGCGCCAATCAGGGCCCTGCTTTCGCTATGCTGCACCTTGCTGACACGGGTGGGGGAAAGCCAGGGCTACAGCAAGCACACGAGAGGGCTTGGCAGGCCTAAATCGGGCCCAAAAGCAGATTTTTCAGGCCCTTTAAACTGTGCACAAGCAAAGGCTTTCGCAAGCACAACAGAGGGCTTGCCAGGTCGAAATCGGGCCCAGAAGCACGTTTCTAAGCCCTGAGCCAGCATCCCCAGGCTTGTAAATTTGCATATCTAATTGGCCCTCGCCCACTCCCCATTCCAGCCAGCTTACAGCACCCTGGACGGACCACAAGAAACGTCAAAGGGTGCTCCAGACTCCTTTTTATTTTTTTTTCCTTTTTGTCTTTCTTGAAACCAGAGATCAGGGGAAAGCGCGAACGCAGTCCCCCACTACCAGAAATTATGCAGTCGAGTATCCCGCATTTGGGGACATCGCAGGGGTCAGCACATCCGAAGTGCAATGGATGAGCCTCACCCTGGGAGAACCACCTTCGTGATCATGGTGTCTCCCCTGCCAGGTAAGTATGAGTTGGAAGGGGACAGGGTGAGGGCGGGCCGCTGGGCATCTCCCCGCAGAGCGAGGGTGGCATTCACACAGGCAAGGCCTGAGGCCGGGCGAAGCAGAGCATGGGCATTGTGGGGCGCAAGGTGACCAGCCAAGGCCCCTGTGCCCACTTTGGAAAGCGCGCAGCTACCCACAGCAGCTTCCCACAGGCCTCGGCCGGCCAGCAACATTTGCATGTCCACGCCCACCGGCAGCGCCAATCAGGGCCCTGCTTTCGCTATGCTGCACCTTGCTGACACGGGTGGGGGAAAGCCAGGGCTACAGCAAGCACAGAAGGGCGATTGCCATGTCGACTTTGGGCCCAGAAGCAGAGATTTGGGGCTTTTGAAGCCTAAGAGCTGCCACTGAGGCCGCCTCTAGAGGTATGCAGTGCCCTGTTGCCTGGCTAGGCCCCAGTCGACTGCTTGTGGCTGAAAGCCAGGGACAAACAGGCCTGCAAGCGAGCAGGGGTTCTCGCCCTGAGCCCCTCACGCCTTCCCGAACGCTCCCAAACGCTGCAGACAGAACCCTCGCCGGGCAGAGCCCTCGCCGGGCCACGGCCTGGGGTCCTCAGCCAGAGTCTGGGCCTGGGAAGGCTAGGGCGAGGCAAGAGGCTGGCAGCCAGGCCACAGCCCCAGGGGGGCGATGGAAAGGAGCAGACATGTCACCTGGCCAGGGCCTACTTCCCTGTCTCTGGATAGGTCCCCAGAGTGGGAGGCTGCAGCTATCCCATCATTCCCCAGGCTCAGTACTTAGCATGTGATTCCCTCTTGCCCACGCCCCCGCCCCCCTCCAATCCAGCCGCAGCACCCCAGAAAGAACACAGAAGACGAGAAAGGGTGCTCCAGACTCCTTTTTTTTTTTTTTTCCTTTTTGTCTTTCTTGAAACCAGAGATCAGGGGAAAGCGCGAACGCAGTCCCCCACTACCAGAAATTATGCAGTCGAGTATCCCGCATTTGGGGACATCGCAGGGGTCAGCACATCCGAAGTGCAATGGATGAGCCTCACCCTGGGAGAACCACCTTCGTGATCATGGTGTCTCCCCTGCCAGGTAAGTATGAGTTGGAAGGGGACAGGGTGAGGGCGGGCCGCTGGGCATCTCCCCGCAGAGCGAGGGTGGCATTCACACAGGCAAGGCCTGAGGCCGGGCGAAGCAGAGCATGGGCATTGTGGGGCGCAAGGTGACCAGCCAAGGCCCCTGTGCCCACTTTGGAAAGCGCGCAGCTACCCACAGCAGCTTCCCACAGGCCTCGGCCGGCCAGCAACATTTGCATGTCCACGCCCACCGGCAGCGCCAATCAGGGCCCTGCTTTCGCTATGCTGCACCTTGCTGACACGGGTGGGGGAAAGCCAGGGCTACAGCAAGCACAGAAGGGCGATTGCCATGTCGACTTTGGGCCCAGAAGCAGAGATTTGGGGCTTTTGAAGCCTAAGAGCTGCCACTGAGGCCGCCTCTAGAGGTATGCAGTGCCCTGTTGCCTGGCTAGGCCCCAGTCGACTGCTTGTGGCTGAAAGCCAGGGACAAACAGGCCTGCAAGCGAGCAGGGGTTCTCGCCCTGAGCCCCTCACGCCTTCCCGAACGCTCCCAAACGCTGCAGACAGAACCCTCGCCGGGCAGAGCCCTCGCCGGGCCACGGCCTGGGGTCCTCAGCCAGAGTCTGGGCCTGGGAAGGCTAGGGCGAGGCAAGAGGCTGGCAGCCAGGCCACAGCCCCAGGGGGGCGATGGAAAGGAGCAGACATGTCACCTGGCCAGGGCCTACTTCCCTGTCTCTGGATAGGTCCCCAGAGTGGGAGGCTGCAGCTATCCCATCATTCCCCAGGCTCAGTACTTAGCATGTGATTCCCTCTTGCCCACGCCCCCGCCCCCCTCCAATCCAGCCGCAGCACCCCAGAAAGAACACAGAAGACGAGAAAGGGTGCTCCAGACTCCTTTTTATTTTTTTTTCCTTTTTGTCTTTCTTGAAACCAGAGATCAGGGGAAAGCGCGAACGCAGTCCCCCACTACCAGAAATTATGCAGTCGAGTATCCCGCATTTGGGGACATCGCAGGGGTCAGCACATCCGAAGTGCAATGGATGAGCCTCACCCTGGGAGAACCACCTTCGTGATCATGGTGTCTCCCCTGCCAGGTAAGTATGAGTTGGAAGGGGACAGGGTGAGGGCGGGCCGCTGGGCATCTCCCCGCAGAGCGAGGGTGGCATTCACACAGGCAAGGCCTGAGGCCGGGCGAAGCAGAGCATGGGCATTGTGGGGCGCAAGGTGACCAGCCAAGGCCCCTGTGCCCACTTTGGAAAGCGCGCAGCTACCCACAGCAGCTTCCCACAGGCCTCGGCCGGCCAGCAACATTTGCATGTCCACGCCCACCGGCAGCGCCAATCAGGGCCCTGCTTTCGCTATGCTGCACCTTGCTGACACGGGTGGGGGAAAGCCAGGGCTACAGCAAGCACACGAGAGGGCTTGGCAGGCCTAAATCGGGCCCAAAAGCAGATTTTTCAGGCCCTTTAAACTGTGCACAAGCAAAGGCTTTCGCAAGCACAACAGAGGGCTTGCCAGGTCGAAATCGGGCCCAGAAGCACGTTTCTAAGCCCTGAGCCAGCATCCCCAGGCTTGTAAATTTGCATATCTAATTGGCCCTCGCCCACTCCCCATTCCAGCCAGCTTACAGCACCCTGGACGGACCACAAGAAACGTCAAAGGGTGCTCCAGACTCCTTTTTATTTTTTTTTCCTTTTTGTCTTTCTTGAAACCAGAGATCAGGGGAAAGCGCGAACGCAGTCCCCCACTACCAGAAATTATGCAGTCGAGTATCCCGCATTTGGGGACATCGCAGGGGTCAGCACATCCGAAGTGCAATGGATGAGCCTCACCCTGGGAGAACCACCTTCGTGATCATGGTGTCTCCCCTGCCAGGTAAGTATGAGTTGGAAGGGGACAGGGTGAGGGCGGGCCGCTGGGCATCTCCCCGCAGAGCGAGGGTGGCATTCACACAGGCAAGGCCTGAGGCCGGGCGAAGCAGAGCATGGGCATTGTGGGGCGCAAGGTGACCAGCCAAGGCCCCTGTGCCCACTTTGGAAAGCGCGCAGCTACCCACAGCAGCTTCCCACAGGCCTCGGCCGGCCAGCAACATTTGCATGTCCACACCCACCGGCAGCGCCAATCAGGGCCCTGCTTTCGCTATGCTGCACCTTGCTGACACGGGTGGGGGAAAGCCAGGGCTACAGCAAGCACAGAAGGGCGATTGCCATGTCGACTTTGGGCCCAGAAGCAGAGATTTGGGGCTTTTGAAGCCTAAGAGCTGCCACTGAGGCCGCCTCTAGAGGTATGCAGTGCCCTGTTGCCTGGCTAGGCCCCAGTCGACTGCTTGTGGCTGAAAGCCAGGGACAAACAGGCCTGCAAGCGAGCAGGGGTTCTCGCCCTGAGCCCCTCACGCCTTCCCGAACGCTCCCAAACGCTGCCGACAGAACCCTCGCCGGGCAGAGCCCTCGCCGGGCCACGGCCTGGGGTCCTCAGCCAGAGTCTGGGCCTGGGGAGGCTAGGGCGAGGCAAGAGGCTGGCAGCCAGGCCACAGCCCCAGGGGGGCGATGGAAAGGAGCAGACATGTCACCTGGCCAGGGCCTACTTCCCTGTCTCTGGATAGGTCCCCAGAGTGGGAGGCTGCAGCTATCCCATCATTCCCCAGGCTCAGTACTTAGCATGTGATTCCCTCTTGCCCACGCCCCCGCCCCCCTCCAATCCAGCCGCAGCACCCCAGAAAGAACACAGAAGACGAGAAAGGGTGCTCCAGACTCCTTTTTATTTTTTTTTCCTTTTTGTCTTTCTTGAAACCAGAGATCAGGGGAAAGCGCGAACGCAGTCCCCCACTACCAGAAATTATGCAGTCGAGTATCCCGCATTTGGGGACATCGCAGGGGTCAGCACATCCGAAGTGCAATGGATGAGCCTCACCCTGGGAGAACCACCTTCGTGATCATGGTGTCTCCCCTGCCAGGTAAGTATGAGTTGGAAGGGGACAGGGCGAGGGCGGGCCGCTGAGCATCTCCCCGCAGAGCGAGGGTGGCATTCACACAGGCAAGGCCTGAGGCCGGGCGAAGCAGAGCATGGGCATTGTGGGGCGCAAGGTGACCAGCCAAGGCCCCTGTGCCCACTTTGGAAAGCGCGCAGCTACCCACAGCAGCTTCCCACAGGCCTCGGCCGGCCAGCAACATTTGCATGTCCACGCCCACCGGCAGCGCCAATCAGGGCCCTGCTTTCGCTATGCTGCACCTTGCTGACACGGGTGGGGGAAAGCCAGGGCTACAGCAAGCACACGAGAGGGCTTGGCAGGCCTAAATCGGGCCCAAAAGCAGATTTTTCAGGCCCTTTAAACTGTGCACAAGCAAAGGCTTTCGCAAGCACAACAGAGGGCTTGCCAGGTCGAAATCGGGCCCAGAAGCACGTTTCTAAGCCCTGAGCCAGCATCCCCAGGCTTGTAAATTTGCATATCTAATTGGCCCTCGCCCACTCCCCATTCCAGCCAGCTTACAGCACCCTGGACGGACCACAAGAAACGTCAAAGGGTGCTCCAGACTCCTTTTTATTTTTTTTTCCTTTTTGTCTTTCTTGAAACCAGAGATCAGGGGAAAGCGCGAACGCAGTCCCCCACTACCAGAAATTATGCAGTCGAGTATCCCGCATTTGGGGACATCGCAGGGGTCAGCACATCCGAAGTGCAATGGATGAGCCTCACCCTGGGAGAACCACCTTCGTGATCATGGTGTCTCCCCTGCCAGGTAAGTATGAGTTGGAAGGGGACAGGGTGAGGGCGGGCCGCTGGGCATCTCCCCGCAGAGCGAGGGTGGCATTCACACAGGCAAGGCCTGAGGCCGGGCGAAGCAGAGCATGGGCATTGTGGGGCGCAAGGTGACCAGCCAAGGCCCCTGTGCCCACTTTGGAAAGCGCGCAGCTACCCACAGCAGCTTCCCACAGGCCTCGGCCGGCCAGCAACATTTGCATGTCCACGCCCACCGGCAGCGCCAATCAGGGCCCTGCTTTCGCTATGCTGCACCTTGCTGACACGGGTGGGGGAAAGCCAGGGCTACAGCAAGCACAGAAGGGCGATTGCCATGTCGACTTTGGGCCCAGAAGCAGAGATTTGGGGCTTTTGAAGCCTAAGAGCTGCCACTGAGGCCGCCTCTAGAGGTATGCAGTGCCCTGTTGCCTGGCTAGGCCCCAGTCGACTGCTTGTGGCTGAAAGCCAGGGACAAACAGGCCTGCAAGCGAGCAGGGGTTCTCGCCCTGAGCCCCTCACGCCTTCCCTCACGCTCCCAAACGCTGCAGACAGAACCCTCGCCGGGCAGAGCCCTCGCCGGGCCACGGCCTGGGGTCCTCAGCCAGAGTCTGGGCCTGGGAAGGCTAGGGCGAGGCAAGAGGCTGGCAGCCAGGCCACAGCCCCAGGGGGGCGATGGAAAGGAGCAGACATGTCACCTGGCCAGGGCCTACTTCCCTGTCTCTGGATAGGTCCCCAGAGTGGGAGGCTGCAGCTATCCCATCATTCCCCAGGCTCAGTACTTAGCATGTGATTCCCTCTTGCCCACGCCCCCGCCCCCCTCCAATCCAGCCGCAGCACCCCAGAAAGAACACAGAAGACGAGAAAGGGTGCTCCAGACTCCTTTTTATTTTTTTTTCCTTTTTGTCTTTCTTGAAACCAGAGATCAGGGGAAAGCGCGAACGCAGTCCCCCACTACCAGAAATTATGCAGTCGAGTATCCCGCATTTGGGGACATCGCAGGGGTCAGCACATCCGAAGTGCAATGGATGAGCCTCACCCTGGGAGAACCACCTTCGTGATCATGGTGTCTCCCCTGCCAGGTAAGTATGAGTTGGAAGGGGACAGGGTGAGGGCGGGCCGCTGGGCATCTCCCCGCAGAGCGAGGGTGGCATTCACACAGGCAAGGCCTGAGGCCGGGCGAAGCAGAGCATGGGCATTGTGGGGCGCAAGGTGACCAGCCAAGGCCCCTGTGCCCACTTTGGAAAGCGCGCAGCTACCCACAGCAGCTTCCCACAGGCCTCGGCCGGCCAGCAACATTTGCATGTCCACGCCCACCGGCAGCGCCAATCAGGGCCCTGCTTTCGCTATGCTGCACCTTGCTGACACGGGTGGGGGAAAGCCAGGGCTACAGCAAGCACAGAAGGGCGATTGCCATGTCGACTTTGGGCCCAGAAGCAGAGATTTGGGGCTTTTGAAGCCTAAGAGCTGCCACTGAGGCCGCCTCTAGAGGTATGCAGTGCCCTGTTGCCTGGCTAGGCCCCAGTCGACTGCTTGTGGCTGAAAGCCAGGGACAAACAGGCCTGCAAGCGAGCAGGGGTTCTCGCCCTGAGCCCCTCACGCCTTCCCGAACGCTCCCAAACGCTGCAGACAGAACCCTCGCCGGGCAGAGCCCTCGCCGGGCCACGGCCTGGGGTCCTCAGCCAGAGTCTGGGCCTGGGGAGGCTAGGGCGAGGCAAGAGGCTGGCAGCCAGGCCACAGCCCCAGGGGGGCGATGGAAAGGAGCAGACATGTCACCTGGCCAGGGCCTACTTCCCTGTCTCTGGATAGGTCCCCAGAGTGGGAGGCTGCAGCTATCCCATCATTCCCCAGGCTCAGTACTTAGCATGTGATTCCCTCTTGCCCACGCCCCCGCCCCCCTCCAATCCAGCCGCAGCACCCCAGAAAGAACACAGAAGACGAGAAAGGGTGCTCCAGACTCCTTTTTATTTTTTTTTCCTTTTTGTCTTTCTTGAAACCAGAGATCAGGGGAAAGCGCGAACGCAGTCCCCCACTACCAGAAATTATGCAGTCGAGTATCCCGCATTTGGGGACATCGCAGGGGTCAGCACATCCGAAGTGCAATGGATGAGCCTCACCCTGGGAGAACCACCTTCGTGATCATGGTGTCTCCCCTGCCAGGTAAGTATGAGTTGGAAGGGGACAGGGTGAGGGCGGGCCGCTGGGCATCTCCCCGCAGAGCGAGGGTGGCATTCACACAGGCAAGGCCTGAGGCCGGGCGAAGCAGAGCATGGGCATTGTGGGGCGCAAGGTGACCAGCCAAGGCCCCTGTGCCCACTTTGGAAAGCGCGCAGCTACCCACAGCAGCTTCCCACAGGCCTCGGCCGGCCAGCAACATTTGCATGTCCACGCCCACCGGCAGCGCCAATCAGGGCCCTGCTTTCGCTATGCTGCACCTTGCTGACACGGGTGGGGGAAAGCCAGGGCTACAGCAAGCACACGAGAGGGCTTGGCAGGCCTAAATCGGGCCCAAAAGCAGATTTTTCAGGCCCTTTAAACTGTGCACAAGCAAAGGCTTTCGCAAGCACAACAGAGGGCTTGCCAGGTCGAAATCGGGCCCAGAAGCACGTTTCTAAGCCCTGAGCCAGCATCCCCAGGCTTGTAAATTTGCATATCTAATTGGCCCTCGCCCACTCACCATTCCAGCCAGCTTACAGCACCCTGGACGGACCACAAGAAACGTCAAAGGGTGCTCCAGACTCCTTTTTATTTTTTTTTCCTTTTTGTCTTTCTTGAAACCAGAGATCAGGGGAAAGCGCGAACGCAGTCCCCCACTACCAGAAATTATGCAGTCGAGTATCCCGCATTTGGGGACATCGCAGGGGTCAGCACATCCGAAGTGCAATGGATGAGCCTCACCCTGGGAGAACCACCTTCGTGATCATGGTGTCTCCCCTGCCAGGTAAGTATGAGTTGGAAGGGGACAGGGTGAGGGCGGGCCGCTGGGCATCTCCCCGCAGAGCGAGGGTGGCATTCACACAGGCAAGGCCTGAGGCCGGGCGAAGCAGAGCATGGGCATTGTGGGGCGCAAGGTGACCAGCCAAGGCCCCTGTGCCCACTTTGGAAAGCGCGCAGCTACCCACAGCAGCTTCCCACAGGCCTCGGCCGGCCAGCAACATTTGCATGTCCACACCCACCGGCAGCGCCAATCAGGGCCCTGCTTTCGCTATGCTGCACCTTGCTGACACGGGTGGGGGAAAGCCAGGGCTACAGCAAGCACAGAAGGGCGATTGCCATGTCGACTTTGGGCCCAGAAGCAGAGATTTGGGGCTTTTGAAGCCTAAGAGCTGCCACTGAGGCCGCCTCTAGAGGTATGCAGTGCCCTGTTGCCTGGCTAGGCCCCAGTCGACTGCTTGTGGCTGAAAGCCAGGGACAAACAGGCCTGCAAGCGAGCAGGGGTTCTCGCCCTGAGCCCCTCACGCCTTCCCGAACGCTCCCAAACGCTGCCGACAGAACCCTCGCCGGGCAGAGACCTCGCCGGGCCACGGCCTGGGGTCCTCAGCCAGAGTCTGGGCCTGGGGAGGCTAGGGCGAGGCAAGAGGCTGGCAGCCAGGCCACAGCCCCAGGGGGGCGATGGAAAGGAGCAGACATGTCACCTGGCCAGGGCCTACTTCCCTGTCTCTGGATAGGTCCCCAGAGTGGGAGGCTGCAGCTATCCCATCATTCCCCAGGCTCAGTACTTAGCATGTGATTCCCTCTTGCCCACGCCCCCGCCCCCCTCCAATCCAGCCGCAGCACCCCAGAAAGAACACAGAAGACGAGAAAGGGTGCTCCAGACTCCTTTTTATTTTTTTTTCCTTTTTGTCTTTCTTGAAACCAGAGATCAGGGGAAAGCGCGAACGCAGTCCCCCACTACCAGAAATTATGCAGTCGAGTATCCCGCATTTGGGGACATCGCAGGGGTCAGCACATCCGAAGTGCAATGGATGAGCCTCACCCTGGGAGAACCACCTTCGTGATCATGGTGTCTCCCCTGCCAGGTAAGTATGAGTTGGAAGGGGACAGGGCGAGGGCGGGCCGCTGAGCATCTCCCCGCAGAGCGAGGGTGGCATTCACACAGGCAAGGCCTGAGGCCGGGCGAAGCAGAGCATGGGCATTGTGGGGCGCAAGGTGACCAGCCAAGGCCCCTGTGCCCACTTTGGAAAGCGCGCAGCTACCCACAGCAGCTTCCCACAGGCCTCGGCCGGCCAGCAACATTTGCATGTCCACGCCCACCGGCAGCGCCAATCAGGGCCCTGCTTTCGCTATGCTGCACCTTGCTGACACGGGTGGGGGAAAGCCAGGGCTACAGCAAGCACAGAAGGGCGATTGCCATGTCGACTTTGGGCCCAGAAGCAGAGATTTGGGGCTTTTGAAGCCTAAGAGCTGCCACTGAGGCCGCCTCTAGAGGTATGCAGTGCCCTGTTGCCTGGCTAGGCCCCAGTCGACTGCTTGTGGCTGAAAGCCAGGGACAAACAGGCCTGCAAGCGAGCAGGGGTTCTCGCCCTGAGCCCCTCACGCCTTCCCGAACGCTCCCAAACGCTGCCGACAGAACCCTCGCCGGGCAGAGCCCTCGCCGGGCCACGGCCTGGGGTCCTCAGCCAGAGTCTGGGCCTGGGGAGGCTAGGGCGAGGCAAGAGGCTGGCAGCCAGGCCACAGCCCCAGGGGGGCGATGGAAAGGAGCAGACATGTCACCTGGCCAGGGCCTACTTCCCTGTCTCTGGATAGGTCCCCAGAGTGGGAGGCTGCAGCTATCCCATCATTCCCCAGGCTCAGTACTTAGCATGTGATTCCCTCTTGCCCACGCCCCCGCCCCCCTCCAATCCAGCCGCAGCACCCCAGAAAGAACACAGAAGACGAGAAAGGGTGCTCCAGACTCCTTTTTATTTTTTTTTCCTTTTTGTCTTTCTTGAAACCAGAGATCAGGGGAAAGCGCGAACGCAGTCCCCCACTACCAGAAATTATGCAGTCGAGTATCCCGCATTTGGGGACATCGCAGGGGTCAGCACATCCGAAGTGCAATGGATGAGCCTCACCCTGGGAGAACCACCTTCGTGATCATGGTGTCTCCCCTGCCAGGTAAGTATGAGTTGGAAGGGGACAGGGTGAGGGCGGGCCGCTGGGCATCTCCCCGCAGAGCGAGGGTGGCATTCACACAGGCAAGGCCTGAGGCCGGGCGAAGCAGAGCATGGGCATTGTGGGGCGCAAGGTGACCAGCCAAGGCCCCTGTGCCCACTTTGGAAAGCGCGCAGCTACCCACAGCAGCTTCCCACAGGCCTCGGCCGGCCAGCAACATTTGCATGTCCACGCCCACCGGCAGCGCCAATCAGGGCCCTGCTTTCGCTATGCTGCACCTTGCTGACACGGGTGGGGGAAAGCCAGGGCTACAGCAAGCACACGAGAGGGCTTGGCAGGCCTAAATCGGGCCCAAAAGCAGATTTTTCAGGCCCTTTAAACTGTGCACAAGCAAAGGCTTTCGCAAGCACAACAGAGGGCTTGCCAGGTCGAAATCGGGCCCAGAAGCACGTTTCTAAGCCCTGAGCCAGCATCCCCAGGCTTGTAAATTTGCATATCTAATTGGCCCTCGCCCACTCCCCATTCCAGCCAGCTTACAGCACCCTGGACGGACCACAAGAAACGTCAAAGGGTGCTCCAGACTCCTTTTTATTTTTTTTTCCTTTTTGTCTTTCTTGAAACCAGAGATCAGGGGAAAGCGCGAACGCAGTCCCCCACTACCAGAAATTATGCAGTCGAGTATCCCGCATTTGGGGACATCGCAGGGGTCAGCACATCCGAAGTGCAATGGATGAGCCTCACCCTGGGAGAACCACCTTCGTGATCATGGTGTCTCCCCTGCCAGGTAAGTATGAGTTGGAAGGGGACAGGGTGAGGGCGGGCCGCTGGGCATCTCCCCGCAGAGCGAGGGTGGCATTCACACAGGCAAGGCCTGAGGCCGGGCGAAGCAGAGCATGGGCATTGTGGGGCGCAAGGTGACCAGCCAAGGCCCCTGTGCCCACTTTGGAAAGCGCGCAGCTACCCACAGCAGCTTCCCACAGGCCTCGGCCGGCCAGCAACATTTGCATGTCCACACCCACCGGCAGCGCCAATCAGGGCCCTGCTTTCGCTATGCTGCACCTTGCTGACACGGGTGGGGGAAAGCCAGGGCTACAGCAAGCACAGAAGGGCGATTGCCATGTCGACTTTGGGCCCAGAAGCAGAGATTTGGGGCTTTTGAAGCCTAAGAGCTGCCACTGAGGCCGCCTCTAGAGGTATGCAGTGCCCTGTTGCCTGGCTAGGCCCCAGTCGACTGCTTGTGGCTGAAAGCCAGGGACAAACAGGCCTGCAAGCGAGCAGGGGTTCTCGCCCTGAGCCCCTCACGCCTTCCCGAACGCTCCCAAACGCTGCCGACAGAACCCTCGCCGGGCAGAGCCCTCGCCGGGCCACGGCCTGGGGTCCTCAGCCAGAGTCTGGGCCTGGGGAGGCTAGGGCGAGGCAAGAGGCTGGCAGCCAGGCCACAGCCCCAGGGGGGCGATGGAAAGGAGCAGACATGTCACCTGGCCAGGGCCTACTTCCCTGTCTCTGGATAGGTCCCCAGAGTGGGAGGCTGCAGCTATCCCATCATTCCCCAGGCTCAGTACTTAGCATGTGATTCCCTCTTGCCCACGCCCCCGCCCCCCTCCAATCCAGCCGCAGCACCCCAGAAAGAACACAGAAGACGAGAAAGGGTGCTCCAGACTCCTTTTTATTTTTTTTTCCTTTTTGTCTTTCTTGAAACCAGAGATCAGGGGAAAGCGCGAACGCAGTCCCCCACTACCAGAAATTATGCAGTCGAGTATCCCGCATTTGGGGACATCGCAGGGGTCAGCACATCCGAAGTGCAATGGATGAGCCTCACCCTGGGAGAACCACCTTCGTGATCATGGTGTCTCCCCTGCCAGGTAAGTATGAGTTGGAAGGGGACAGGGCGAGGGCGGGCCGCTGAGCATCTCCCCGCAGAGCGAGGGTGGCATTCACACAGGCAAGGCCTGAGGCCGGGCGAAGCAGAGCATGGGCATTGTGGGGCGCAAGGTGACCAGCCAAGGCCCCTGTGCCCACTTTGGAAAGCGCGCAGCTACCCACAGCAGCTTCCCACAGGCCTCGGCCGGCCAGCAACATTTGCATGTCCACGCCCACCGGCAGCGCCAATCAGGGCCCTGCTTTCGCTATGCTGCACCTTGCTGACACGGGTGGGGGAAAGCCAGGGCTACAGCAAGCACACGAGAGGGCTTGGCAGGCCTAAATCGGGCCCAAAAGCAGATTTTTCAGGCCCTTTAAACTGTGCACAAGCAAAGGCTTTCGCAAGCACAACAGAGGGCTTGCCAGGTCGAAATCGGGCCCAGAAGCACGTTTCTAAGCCCTGAGCCAGCATCCCCAGGCTTGTAAATTTGCATATCTAATTGGCCCTCGCCCACTCCCCATTCCAGCCAGCTTACAGCACCCTGGACGGACCACAAGAAACGTCAAAGGGTGCTCCAGACTCCTTTTTATTTTTTTTTCCTTTTTGTCTTTCTTGAAACCAGAGATCAGGGGAAAGCGCGAACGCAGTCCCCCACTACCAGAAATTATGCAGTCGAGTATCCCGCATTTGGGGACATCGCAGGGGTCAGCACATCCGAAGTGCAATGGATGAGCCTCACCCTGGGAGAACCACCTTCGTGATCATGGTGTCTCCCCTGCCAGGTAAGTATGAGTTGGAAGGGGACAGGGTGAGGGCGGGCCGCTGGGCATCTCCCCGCAGAGCGAGGGTGGCATTCACACAGGCAAGGCCTGAGGCCGGGCGAAGCAGAGCATGGGCATTGTGGGGCGCAAGGTGACCAGCCAAGGCCCCTGTGCCCACTTTGGAAAGCGCGCAGCTACCCACAGCAGCTTCCCACAGGCCTCGGCCGGCCAGCAACATTTGCATGTCCACGCCCACCGGCAGCGCCAATCAGGGCCCTGCTTTCGCTATGCTGCACCTTGCTGACACGGGTGGGGGAAAGCCAGGGCTACAGCAAGCACAGAAGGGCGATTGCCATGTCGACTTTGGGCCCAGAAGCAGAGATTTGGGGCTTTTGAAGCCTAAGAGCTGCCACTGAGGCCGCCTCTAGAGGTATGCAGTGCCCTGTTGCCTGGCTAGGCCCCAGTCGACTGCTTGTGGCTGAAAGCCAGGGACAAACAGGCCTGCAAGCGAGCAGGGGTTCTCGCCCTGAGCCCCTCACGCCTTCCCGAACGCTCCCAAACGCTGCAGACAGAACCCTCGCCGGGCAGAGCCCTCGCCGGGCCACGGCCTGGGGTCCTCAGCCAGAGTCTGGGCCTGGGAAGGCTAGGGCGAGGCAAGAGGCTGGCAGCCAGGCCACAGCCCCAGGGGGGCGATGGAAAGGAGCAGACATGTCACCTGGCCAGGGCCTACTTCCCTGTCTCTGGATAGGTCCCCAGAGTGGGAGGCTGCAGCTATCCCATCATTCCCCAGGCTCAGTACTTAGCATGTGATTCCCTCTTGCCCACGCCCCCGCCCCCCTCCAATCCAGCCGCAGCACCCCAGAAAGAACACAGAAGACGAGAAAGGGTGCTCCAGACTCCTTTTTTTTTTTTTTCCTTTTTGTCTTTCTTGAAACCAGAGATCAGGGGAAAGCGCGAACGCAGTCCCCCACTACCAGAAATTATGCAGTCGAGTATCCCGCATTTGGGGACATCGCAGGGGTCAGCACATCCGAAGTGCAATGGATGAGCCTCACCCTGGGAGAACCACCTTCGTGATCATGGTGTCTCCCCTGCCAGGTAAGTATGAGTTGGAAGGGGACAGGGTGAGGGCGGGCCGCTGGGCATCTCCCCGCAGAGCGAGGGTGGCATTCACACAGGCAAGGCCTGAGGCCGGGCGAAGCAGAGCATGGGCATTGTGGGGCGCAAGGTGACCAGCCAAGGCCCCTGTGCCCACTTTGGAAAGCGCGCAGCTACCCACAGCAGCTTCCCACAGGCCTCGGCCGGCCAGCAACATTTGCATGTCCACGCCCACCGGCAGCGCCAATCAGGGCCCTGCTTTCGCTATGCTGCACCTTGCTGACACGGGTGGGGGAAAGCCAGGGCTACAGCAAGCACAGAAGGGCGATTGCCATGTCGACTTTGGGCCCAGAAGCAGAGATTTGGGGCTTTTGAAGCCTAAGAGCTGCCACTGAGGCCGCCTCTAGAGGTATGCAGTGCCCTGTTGCCTGGCTAGGCCCCAGTCGACTGCTTGTGGCTGAAAGCCAGGGACAAACAGGCCTGCAAGCGAGCAGGGGTTCTCGCCCTGAGCCCCTCACGCCTTCCCTCACGCTCCCAAACGCTGCAGACAGAACCCTCGCCGGGCAGAGCCCTCGCCGGGCCACGGCCTGGGGTCCTCAGCCAGAGTCTGGGCCTGGGAAGGCTAGGGCGAGGCAAGAGGCTGGCAGCCAGGCCACAGCCCCAGGGGGGCGATGGAAAGGAGCAGACATGTCACCTGGCCAGGGCCTACTTCCCTGTCTCTGGATAGGTCCCCAGAGTGGGAGGCTGCAGCTATCCCATCATTCCCCAGGCTCAGTACTTAGCATGTGATTCCCTCTTGCCCACGCCCCCGCCCCCCTCCAATCCAGCCGCAGCACCCCAGAAAGAACACAGAAGACGAGAAAGGGTGCTCCAGACTCCTTTTTATTTTTTTTTCCTTTTTGTCTTTCTTGAAACCAGAGATCAGGGGAAAGCGCGAACGCAGTCCCCCACTACCAGAAATTATGCAGTCGAGTATCCCGCATTTGGGGACATCGCAGGGGTCAGCACATCCGAAGTGCAATGGATGAGCCTCACCCTGGGAGAACCACCTTCGTGATCATGGTGTCTCCCCTGCCAGGTAAGTATGAGTTGGAAGGGGACAGGGTGAGGGCGGGCCGCTGGGCATCTCCCCGCAGAGCGAGGGTGGCATTCACACAGGCAAGGCCTGAGGCCGGGCGAAGCAGAGCATGGGCATTGTGGGGCGCAAGGTGACCAGCCAAGGCCCCTGTGCCCACTTTGGAAAGCGCGCAGCTACCCACAGCAGCTTCCCACAGGCCTCGGCCGGCCAGCAACATTTGCATGTCCACGCCCACCGGCAGCGCCAATCAGGGCCCTGCTTTCGCTATGCTGCACCTTGCTGACACGGGTGGGGGAAAGCCAGGGCTACAGCAAGCACACGAGAGGGCTTGGCAGGCCTAAATCGGGCCCAAAAGCAGATTTTTCAGGCCCTTTAAACTGTGCACAAGCAAAGGCTTTCGCAAGCACAACAGAGGGCTTGCCAGGTCGAAATCGGGCCCAGAAGCACGTTTCTAAGCCCTGAGCCAGCATCCCCAGGCTTGTAAATTTGCATATCTAATTGGCCCTCGCCCACTCACCATTCCAGCCAGCTTACAGCACCCTGGACGGACCACAAGAAACGTCAAAGGGTGCTCCAGACTCCTTTTTATTTTTTTTTCCTTTTTGTCTTTCTTGAAACCAGAGATCAGGGGAAAGCGCGAACGCAGTCCCCCACTACCAGAAATTATGCAGTCGAGTATCCCGCATTTGGGGACATCGCAGGGGTCAGCACATCCGAAGTGCAATGGATGAGCCTCACCCTGGGAGAACCACCTTCGTGATCATGGTGTCTCCCCTGCCAGGTAAGTATGAGTTGGAAGGGGACAGGGTGAGGGCGGGCCGCTGGGCATCTCCCCGCAGAGCGAGGGTGGCATTCACACAGGCAAGGCCTGAGGCCGGGCGAAGCAGAGCATGGGCATTGTGGGGCGCAAGGTGACCAGCCAAGGCCCCTGTGCCCACTTTGGAAAGCGCGCAGCTACCCACAGCAGCTTCCCACAGGCCTCGGCCGGCCAGCAACATTTGCATGTCCACACCCACCGGCAGCGCCAATCAGGGCCCTGCTTTCGCTATGCTGCACCTTGCTGACACGGGTGGGGGAAAGCCAGGGCTACAGCAAGCACAGAAGGGCGATTGCCATGTCGACTTTGGGCCCAGAAGCAGAGATTTGGGGCTTTTGAAGCCTAAGAGCTGCCACTGAGGCCGCCTCTAGAGGTATGCAGTGCCCTGTTGCCTGGCTAGGCCCCAGTCGACTGCTTGTGGCTGAAAGCCAGGGACAAACAGGCCTGCAAGCGAGCAGGGGTTCTCGCCCTGAGCCCCTCACGCCTTCCCGAACGCTCCCAAACGCTGCCGACAGAACCCTCGCCGGGCAGAGCCCTCGCCGGGCCACGGCCTGGGGTCCTCAGCCAGAGTCTGGGCCTGGGGAGGCTAGGGCGAGGCAAGAGGCTGGCAGCCAGGCCACAGCCCCAGGGGGGCGATGGAAAGGAGCAGACATGTCACCTGGCCAGGGCCTACTTCCCTGTCTCTGGATAGGTCCCCAGAGTGGGAGGCTGCAGCTATCCCATCATTCCCCAGGCTCAGTACTTAGCATGTGATTCCCTCTTGCCCACGCCCCCGCCCCCCTCCAATCCAGCCGCAGCACCCCAGAAAGAACACAGAAGACGAGAAAGGGTGCTCCAGACTCCTTTTTATTTTTTTTTCCTTTTTGTCTTTCTTGAAACCAGAGATCAGGGGAAAGCGCGAACGCAGTCCCCCACTACCAGAAATTATGCAGTCGAGTATCCCGCATTTGGGGACATCGCAGGGGTCAGCACATCCGAAGTGCAATGGATGAGCCTCACCCTGGGAGAACCACCTTCGTGATCATGGTGTCTCCCCTGCCAGGTAAGTATGAGTTGGAAGGGGACAGGGCGAGGGCGGGCCGCTGAGCATCTCCCCGCAGAGCGAGGGTGGCATTCACACAGGCAAGGCCTGAGGCCGGGCGAAGCAGAGCATGGGCATTGTGGGGCGCAAGGTGACCAGCCAAGGCCCCTGTGCCCACTTTGGAAAGCGCGCAGCTACCCACAGCAGCTTCCCACAGGCCTCGGCCGGCCAGCAACATTTGCATGTCCACGCCCACCGGCAGCGCCAATCAGGGCCCTGCTTTCGCTATGCTGCACCTTGCTGACACGGGTGGGGGAAAGCCAGGGCTACAGCAAGCACAGAAGGGCGATTGCCATGTCGACTTTGGGCCCAGAAGCAGAGATTTGGGGCTTTTGAAGCCTAAGAGCTGCCACTGAGGCCGCCTCTAGAGGTATGCAGTGCCCTGTTGCCTGGCTAGGCCCCAGTCGACTGCTTGTGGCTGAAAGCCAGGGACAAACAGGCCTGCAAGCGAGCAGGGGTTCTCGCCCTGAGCCCCTCACGCCTTCCCGAACGCTCCCAAACGCTGCCGACAGAACCCTCGCCGGGCAGAGCCCTCGCCGGGCCACGGCCTGGGGTCCTCAGCCAGAGTCTGGGCCTGGGGAGGCTAGGGCGAGGCAAGAGGCTGGCAGCCAGGCCACAGCCCCAGGGGGGCGATGGAAAGGAGCAGACATGTCACCTGGCCAGGGCCTACTTCCCTGTCTCTGGATAGGTCCCCAGAGTGGGAGGCTGCAGCTATCCCATCATTCCCCAGGCTCAGTACTTAGCATGTGATTCCCTCTTGCCCACGCCCCCGCCCCCCTCCAATCCAGCCGCAGCACCCCAGAAAGAACACAGAAGACGAGAAAGGGTGCTCCAGACTCCTTTTTATTTTTTTTTCCTTTTTGTCTTTCTTGAAACCAGAGATCAGGGGAAAGCGCGAACGCAGTCCCCCACTACCAGAAATTATGCAGTCGAGTATCCCGCATTTGGGGACATCGCAGGGGTCAGCACATCCGAAGTGCAATGGATGAGCCTCACCCTGGGAGAACCACCTTCGTGATCATGGTGTCTCCCCTGCCAGGTAAGTATGAGTTGGAAGGGGACAGGGCGAGGGCGGGCCGCTGAGCATCTCCCCGCAGAGCGAGGGTGGCATTCACACAGGCAAGGCCTGAGGCCGGGCGAAGCAGAGCATGGGCATTGTGGGGCGCAAGGTGACCAGCCAAGGCCCCTGTGCCCACTTTGGAAAGCGCGCAGCTACCCACAGCAGCTTCCCACAGGCCTCGGCCGGCCAGCAACATTTGCATGTCCACGCCCACCGGCAGCGCCAATCAGGGCCCTGCTTTCGCTATGCTGCACCTTGCTGACACGGGTGGGGGAAAGCCAGGGCTACAGCAAGCACACGAGAGGGCTTGGCAGGCCTAAATCGGGCCCAAAAGCAGATTTTTCAGGCCCTTTAAACTGTGCACAAGCAAAGGCTTTCGCAAGCACAACAGAGGGCTTGCCAGGTCGAAATCGGGCCCAGAAGCACGTTTCTAAGCCCTGAGCCAGCATCCCCAGGCTTGTAAATTTGCATATCTAATTGGCCCTCGCCCACTCCCCATTCCAGCCAGCTTACAGCACCCTGGACGGACCACAAGAAACGTCAAAGGGTGCTCCAGACTCCTTTTTATTTTTTTTTCCTTTTTGTCTTTCTTGAAACCAGAGATCAGGGGAAAGCGCGAACGCAGTCCCCCACTACCAGAAATTATGCAGTCGAGTATCCCGCATTTGGGGACATCGCAGGGGTCAGCACATCCGAAGTGCAATGGATGAGCCTCACCCTGGGAGAACCACCTTCGTGATCATGGTGTCTCCCCTGCCAGGTAAGTATGAGTTGGAAGGGGACAGGGTGAGGGCGGGCCGCTGGGCATCTCCCCGCAGAGCGAGGGTGGCATTCACACAGGCAAGGCCTGAGGCCGGGCGAAGCAGAGCATGGGCATTGTGGGGCGCAAGGTGACCAGCCAAGGCCCCTGTGCCCACTTTGGAAAGCGCGCAGCTACCCACAGCAGCTTCCCACAGGCCTCGGCCGGCCAGCAACATTTGCATGTCCACGCCCACCGGCAGCGCCAATCAGGGCCCTGCTTTCGCTATGCTGCACCTTGCTGACACGGGTGGGGGAAAGCCAGGGCTACAGCAAGCACACGAGAGGGCTTGGCAGGCCTAAATCGGGCCCAAAAGCAGATTTTTCAGGCCCTTTAAACTGTGCACAAGCAAAGGCTTTCGCAAGCACAACAGAGGGCTTGCCAGGTCGAAATCGGGCCCAGAAGCACGTTTCTAAGCCCTGAGCCAGCATCCCCAGGCTTGTAAATTTGCATATCTAATTGGCCCTCGCCCACTCCCCATTCCAGCCAGCTTACAGCACCCTGGACGGACCACAAGAAACGTCAAAGGGTGCTCCAGACTCCTTTTTATTTTTTTTTCCTTTTTGTCTTTCTTGAAACCAGAGATCAGGGGAAAGCGCGAACGCAGTCCCCCACTACCAGAAATTATGCAGTCGAGTATCCCGCATTTGGGGACATCGCAGGGGTCAGCACATCCGAAGTGCAATGGATGAGCCTCACCCTGGGAGAACCACCTTCGTGATCATGGTGTCTCCCCTGCCAGGTAAGTATGAGTTGGAAGGGGACAGGGTGAGGGCGGGCCGCTGGGCATCTCCCCGCAGAGCGAGGGTGGCATTCACACAGGCAAGGCCTGAGGCCGGGCGAAGCAGAGCATGGGCATTGTGGGGCGCAAGGTGACCAGCCAAGGCCCCTGTGCCCACTTTGGAAAGCGCGCAGCTACCCACAGCAGCTTCCCACAGGCCTCGGCCGGCCAGCAACATTTGCATGTCCACACCCACCGGCAGCGCCAATCAGGGCCCTGCTTTCGCTATGCTGCACCTTGCTGACACGGGTGGGGGAAAGCCAGGGCTACAGCAAGCACAGAAGGGCGATTGCCATGTCGACTTTGGGCCCAGAAGCAGAGATTTGGGGCTTTTGAAGCCTAAGAGCTGCCACTGAGGCCGCCTCTAGAGGTATGCAGTGCCCTGTTGCCTGGCTAGGCCCCAGTCGACTGCTTGTGGCTGAAAGCCAGGGACAAACAGGCCTGCAAGCGAGCAGGGGTTCTCGCCCTGAGCCCCTCACGCCTTCCCGAACGCTCCCAAACGCTGCCGACAGAACCCTCGCCGGGCAGAGCCCTCGCCGGGCCACGGCCTGGGGTCCTCAGCCAGAGTCTGGGCCTGGGGAGGCTAGGGCGAGGCAAGAGGCTGGCAGCCAGGCCACAGCCCCAGGGGGGCGATGGAAAGGAGCAGACATGTCACCTGGCCAGGGCCTACTTCCCTGTCTCTGGATAGGTCCCCAGAGTGGGAGGCTGCAGCTATCCCATCATTCCCCAGGCTCAGTACTTAGCATGTGATTCCCTCTTGCCCACGCCCCCGCCCCCCTCCAATCCAGCCGCAGCACCCCAGAAAGAACACAGAAGACGAGAAAGGGTGCTCCAGACTCCTTTTTATTTTTTTTTCCTTTTTGTCTTTCTTGAAACCAGAGATCAGGGGAAAGCGCGAACGCAGTCCCCCACTACCAGAAATTATGCAGTCGAGTATCCCGCATTTGGGGACATCGCAGGGGTCAGCACATCCGAAGTGCAATGGATGAGCCTCACCCTGGGAGAACCACCTTCGTGATCATGGTGTCTCCCCTGCCAGGTAAGTATGAGTTGGAAGGGGACAGGGCGAGGGCGGGCCGCTGAGCATCTCCCCGCAGAGCGAGGGTGGCATTCACACAGGCAAGGCCTGAGGCCGGGCGAAGCAGAGCATGGGCATTGTGGGGCGCAAGGTGACCAGCCAAGGCCCCTGTGCCCACTTTGGAAAGCGCGCAGCTACCCACAGCAGCTTCCCACAGGCCTCGGCCGGCCAGCAACATTTGCATGTCCACGCCCACCGGCAGCGCCAATCAGGGCCCTGCTTTCGCTATGCTGCACCTTGCTGACACGGGTGGGGGAAAGCCAGGGCTACAGCAAGCACACGAGAGGGCTTGGCAGGCCTAAATCGGGCCCAAAAGCAGATTTTTCAGGCCCTTTAAACTGTGCACAAGCAAAGGCTTTCGCAAGCACAACAGAGGGCTTGCCAGGTCGAAATCGGGCCCAGAAGCACGTTTCTAAGCCCTGAGCCAGCATCCCCAGGCTTGTAAATTTGCATATCTAATTGGCCCTCGCCCACTCCCCATTCCAGCCAGCTTACAGCACCCTGGACGGACCACAAGAAACGTCAAAGGGTGCTCCAGACTCCTTTTTATTTTTTTTTCCTTTTTGTCTTTCTTGAAACCAGAGATCAGGGGAAAGCGCGAACGCAGTCCCCCACTACCAGAAATTATGCAGTCGAGTATCCCGCATTTGGGGACATCGCAGGGGTCAGCACATCCGAAGTGCAATGGATGAGCCTCACCCTGGGAGAACCACCTTCGTGATCATGGTGTCTCCCCTGCCAGGTAAGTATGAGTTGGAAGGGGACAGGGTGAGGGCGGGCCGCTGGGCATCTCCCCGCAGAGCGAGGGTGGCATTCACACAGGCAAGGCCTGAGGCCGGGCGAAGCAGAGCATGGGCATTGTGGGGCGCAAGGTGACCAGCCAAGGCCCCTGTGCCCACTTTGGAAAGCGCGCAGCTACCCACAGCAGCTTCCCACAGGCCTCGGCCGGCCAGCAACATTTGCATGTCCACACCCACCGGCAGCGCCAATCAGGGCCCTGCTTTCGCTATGCTGCACCTTGCTGACACGGGTGGGGGAAAGCCAGGGCTACAGCAAGCACAGAAGGGCGATTGCCATGTCGACTTTGGGCCCAGAAGCAGAGATTTGGGGCTTTTGAAGCCTAAGAGCTGCCACTGAGGCCGCCTCTAGAGGTATGCAGTGCCCTGTTGCCTGGCTAGGCCCCAGTCGACTGCTTGTGGCTGAAAGCCAGGGACAAACAGGCCTGCAAGCGAGCAGGGGTTCTCGCCCTGAGCCCCTCACGCCTTCCCGAACGCTCCCAAACGCTGCCGACAGAACCCTCGCCGGGCAGAGCCCTCGCCGGGCCACGGCCTGGGGTCCTCAGCCAGAGTCTGGGCCTGGGGAGGCTAGGGCGAGGCAAGAGGCTGGCAGCCAGGCCACAGCCCCAGGGGGGCGATGGAAAGGAGCAGACATGTCACCTGGCCAGGGCCTACTTCCCTGTCTCTGGATAGGTCCCCAGAGTGGGAGGCTGCAGCTATCCCATCATTCCCCAGGCTCAGTACTTAGCATGTGATTCCCTCTTGCCCACGCCCCCGCCCCCCTCCAATCCAGCCGCAGCACCCCAGAAAGAACACAGAAGACGAGAAAGGGTGCTCCAGACTCCTTTTTATTTTTTTTTCCTTTTTGTCTTTCTTGAAACCAGAGATCAGGGGAAAGCGCGAACGCAGTCCCCCACTACCAGAAATTATGCAGTCGAGTATCCCGCATTTGGGGACATCGCAGGGGTCAGCACATCCGAAGTGCAATGGATGAGCCTCACCCTGGGAGAACCACCTTCGTGATCATGGTGTCTCCCCTGCCAGGTAAGTATGAGTTGGAAGGGGACAGGGCGAGGGCGGGCCGCTGAGCATCTCCCCGCAGAGCGAGGGTGGCATTCACACAGGCAAGGCCTGAGGCCGGGCGAAGCAGAGCATGGGCATTGTGGGGCGCAAGGTGACCAGCCAAGGCCCCTGTGCCCACTTTGGAAAGCGCGCAGCTACCCACAGCAGCTTCCCACAGGCCTCGGCCGGCCAGCAACATTTGCATGTCCACGCCCACCGGCAGCGCCAATCAGGGCCCTGCTTTCGCTATGCTGCACCTTGCTGACACGGGTGGGGGAAAGCCAGGGCTACAGCAAGCACACGAGAGGGCTTGGCAGGCCTAAATCGGGCCCAAAAGCAGATTTTTCAGGCCCTTTAAACTGTGCACAAGCAAAGGCTTTCGCAAGCACAACAGAGGGCTTGCCAGGTCGAAATCGGGCCCAGAAGCACGTTTCTAAGCCCTGAGCCAGCATCCCCAGGCTTGTAAATTTGCATATCTAATTGGCCCTCGCCCACTCCCCATTCCAGCCAGCTTACAGCACCCTGGACGGACCACAAGAAACGTCAAAGGGTGCTCCAGACTCCTTTTTATTTTTTTTTCCTTTTTGTCTTTCTTGAAACCAGAGATCAGGGGAAAGCGCGAACGCAGTCCCCCACTACCAGAAATTATGCAGTCGAGTATCCCGCATTTGGGGACATCGCAGGGGTCAGCACATCCGAAGTGCAATGGATGAGCCTCACCCTGGGAGAACCACCTTCGTGATCATGGTGTCTCCCCTGCCAGGTAAGTATGAGTTGGAAGGGGACAGGGTGAGGGCGGGCCGCTGGGCATCTCCCCGCAGAGCGAGGGTGGCATTCACACAGGCAAGGCCTGAGGCCGGGCGAAGCAGAGCATGGGCATTGTGGGGCGCAAGGTGACCAGCCAAGGCCCCTGTGCCCACTTTGGAAAGCGCGCAGCTACCCACAGCAGCTTCCCACAGGCCTCGGCCGGCCAGCAACATTTGCATGTCCACGCCCACCGGCAGCGCCAATCAGGGCCCTGCTTTCGCTATGCTGCACCTTGCTGACACGGGTGGGGGAAAGCCAGGGCTACAGCAAGCACAGAAGGGCGATTGCCATGTCGACTTTGGGCCCAGAAGCAGAGATTTGGGGCTTTTGAAGCCTAAGAGCTGCCACTGAGGCCGCCTCTAGAGGTATGCAGTGCCCTGTTGCCTGGCTAGGCCCCAGTCGACTGCTTGTGGCTGAAAGCCAGGGACAAACAGGCCTGCAAGCGAGCAGGGGTTCTCGCCCTGAGCCCCTCACGCCTTCCCTCACGCTCCCAAACGCTGCAGACAGAACCCTCGCCGGGCAGAGCCCTCGCCGGGCCACGGCCTGGGGTCCTCAGCCAGAGTCTGGGCCTGGGAAGGCTAGGGCGAGGCAAGAGGCTGGCAGCCAGGCCACAGCCCCAGGGGGGCGATGGAAAGGAGCAGACATGTCACCTGGCCAGGGCCTACTTCCCTGTCTCTGGATAGGTCCCCAGAGTGGGAGGCTGCAGCTATCCCATCATTCCCCAGGCTCAGTACTTAGCATGTGATTCCCTCTTGCCCACGCCCCCGCCCCCCTCCAATCCAGCCGCAGCACCCCAGAAAGAACACAGAAGACGAGAAAGGGTGCTCCAGACTCCTTTTTATTTTTTTTTCCTTTTTGTCTTTCTTGAAACCAGAGATCAGGGGAAAGCGCGAACGCAGTCCCCCACTACCAGAAATTATGCAGTCGAGTATCCCGCATTTGGGGACATCGCAGGGGTCAGCACATCCGAAGTGCAATGGATGAGCCTCACCCTGGGAGAACCACCTTCGTGATCATGGTGTCTCCCCTGCCAGGTAAGTATGAGTTGGAAGGGGACAGGGTGAGGGCGGGCCGCTGGGCATCTCCCCGCAGAGCGAGGGTGGCATTCACACAGGCAAGGCCTGAGGCCGGGCGAAGCAGAGCATGGGCATTGTGGGGCGCAAGGTGACCAGCCAAGGCCCCTGTGCCCACTTTGGAAAGCGCGCAGCTACCCACAGCAGCTTCCCACAGGCCTCGGCCGGCCAGCAACATTTGCATGTCCACGCCCACCGGCAGCGCCAATCAGGGCCCTGCTTTCGCTATGCTGCACCTTGCTGACACGGGTGGGGGAAAGCCAGGGCTACAGCAAGCACAGAAGGGCGATTGCCATGTCGACTTTGGGCCCAGAAGCAGAGATTTGGGGCTTTTGAAGCCTAAGAGCTGCCACTGAGGCCGCCTCTAGAGGTATGCAGTGCCCTGTTGCCTGGCTAGGCCCCAGTCGACTGCTTGTGGCTGAAAGCCAGGGACAAACAGGCCTGCAAGCGAGCAGGGGTTCTCGCCCTGAGCCCCTCACGCCTTCCCGAACGCTCCCAAACGCTGCAGACAGAACCCTCGCCGGGCAGAGCCCTCGCCGGGCCACGGCCTGGGGTCCTCAGCCAGAGTCTGGGCCTGGGGAGGCTAGGGCGAGGCAAGAGGCTGGCAGCCAGGCCACAGCCCCAGGGGGGCGATGGAAAGGAGCAGACATGTCACCTGGCCAGGGCCTACTTCCCTGTCTCTGGATAGGTCCCCAGAGTGGGAGGCTGCAGCTATCCCATCATTCCCCAGGCTCAGTACTTAGCATGTGATTCCCTCTTGCCCACGCCCCCGCCCCCCTCCAATCCAGCCGCAGCACCCCAGAAAGAACACAGAAGACGAGAAAGGGTGCTCCAGACTCCTTTTTATTTTTTTTTCCTTTTTGTCTTTCTTGAAACCAGAGATCAGGGGAAAGCGCGAACGCAGTCCCCCACTACCAGAAATTATGCAGTCGAGTATCCCGCATTTGGGGACATCGCAGGGGTCAGCACATCCGAAGTGCAATGGATGAGCCTCACCCTGGGAGAACCACCTTCGTGATCATGGTGTCTCCCCTGCCAGGTAAGTATGAGTTGGAAGGGGACAGGGTGAGGGCGGGCCGCTGGGCATCTCCCCGCAGAGCGAGGGTGGCATTCACACAGGCAAGGCCTGAGGCCGGGCGAAGCAGAGCATGGGCATTGTGGGGCGCAAGGTGACCAGCCAAGGCCCCTGTGCCCACTTTGGAAAGCGCGCAGCTACCCACAGCAGCTTCCCACAGGCCTCGGCCGGCCAGCAACATTTGCATGTCCACGCCCACCGGCAGCGCCAATCAGGGCCCTGCTTTCGCTATGCTGCACCTTGCTGACACGGGTGGGGGAAAGCCAGGGCTACAGCAAGCACACGAGAGGGCTTGGCAGGCCTAAATCGGGCCCAAAAGCAGATTTTTCAGGCCCTTTAAACTGTGCACAAGCAAAGGCTTTCGTAAGCACAACAGAGGGCTTGCCAGGTCGAAATCGGGCCCAGAAGCACGTTTCTAAGCCCTGAGCCAGCATCCCCAGGCTTGTAAATTTGCATATCTAATTGGCCCTCGCCCACTCACCATTCCAGCCAGCTTACAGCACCCTGGACGGACCACAAGAAACGTCAAAGGGTGCTCCAGACTCCTTTTTATTTTTTTTTCCTTTTTGTCTTTCTTGAAACCAGAGATCAGGGGAAAGCGCGAACGCAGTCCCCCACTACCAGAAATTATGCAGTCGAGTATCCCGCATTTGGGGACATCGCAGGGGTCAGCACATCCGAAGTGCAATGGATGAGCCTCACCCTGGGAGAACCACCTTCGTGATCATGGTGTCTCCCCTGCCAGGTAAGTATGAGTTGGAAGGGGACAGGGTGAGGGCGGGCCGCTGGGCATCTCCCCGCAGAGCGAGGGTGGCATTCACACAGGCAAGGCCTGAGGCCGGGCGAAGCAGAGCATGGGCATTGTGGGGCGCAAGGTGACCAGCCAAGGCCCCTGTGCCCACTTTGGAAAGCGCGCAGCTACCCACAGCAGCTTCCCACAGGCCTCGGCCGGCCAGCAACATTTGCATGTCCACACCCACCGGCAGCGCCAATCAGGGCCCTGCTTTCGCTATGCTGCACCTTGCTGACACGGGTGGGGGAAAGCCAGGGCTACAGCAAGCACAGAAGGGCGATTGCCATGTCGACTTTGGGCCCAGAAGCAGAGATTTGGGGCTTTTGAAGCCTAAGAGCTGCCACTGAGGCCGCCTCTAGAGGTATGCAGTGCCCTGTTGCCTGGCTAGGCCCCAGTCGACTGCTTGTGGCTGAAAGCCAGGGACAAACAGGCCTGCAAGCGAGCAGGGGTTCTCGCCCTGAGCCCCTCACGCCTTCCCGAACGCTCCCAAACGCTGCCGACAGAACCCTCGCCGGGCAGAGCCCTCGCCGGGCCACGGCCTGGGGTCCTCAGCCAGAGTCTGGGCCTGGGGAGGCTAGGGCGAGGCAAGAGGCTGGCAGCCAGGCCACAGCCCCAGGGGGGCGATGGAAAGGAGCAGACATGTCACCTGGCCAGGGCCTACTTCCCTGTCTCTGGATAGGTCCCCAGAGTGGGAGGCTGCAGCTATCCCATCATTCCCCAGGCTCAGTACTTAGCATGTGATTCCCTCTTGCCCACGCCCCCGCCCCCCTCCAATCCAGCCGCAGCACCCCAGAAAGAACACAGAAGACGAGAAAGGGTGCTCCAGACTCCTTTTTATTTTTTTTTCCTTTTTGTCTTTCTTGAAACCAGAGATCAGGGGAAAGCGCGAACGCAGTCCCCCACTACCAGAAATTATGCAGTCGAGTATCCCGCATTTGGGGACATCGCAGGGGTCAGCACATCCGAAGTGCAATGGATGAGCCTCACCCTGGGAGAACCACCTTCGTGATCATGGTGTCTCCCCTGCCAGGTAAGTATGAGTTGGAAGGGGACAGGGCGAGGGCGGGCCGCTGAGCATCTCCCCGCAGAGCGAGGGTGGCATTCACACAGGCAAGGCCTGAGGCCGGGCGAAGCAGAGCATGGGCATTGTGGGGCGCAAGGTGACCAGCCAAGGCCCCTGTGCCCACTTTGGAAAGCGCGCAGCTACCCACAGCAGCTTCCCACAGGCCTCGGCCGGCCAGCAACATTTGCATGTCCACGCCCACCGGCAGCGCCAATCAGGGCCCTGCTTTCGCTATGCTGCACCTTGCTGACACGGGTGGGGGAAAGCCAGGGCTACAGCAAGCACAGAAGGGCGATTGCCATGTCGACTTTGGGCCCAGAAGCAGAGATTTGGGGCTTTTGAAGCCTAAGAGCTGCCACTGAGGCCGCCTCTAGAGGTATGCAGTGCCCTGTTGCCTGGCTAGGCCCCAGTCGACTGCTTGTGGCTGAAAGCCAGGGACAAACAGGCCTGCAAGCGAGCAGGGGTTCTCGCCCTGAGCCCCTCACGCCTTCCCGAACGCTCCCAAACGCTGCCGACAGAACCCTCGCCGGGCAGAGCCCTCGCCGGGCCACGGCCTGGGGTCCTCAGCCAGAGTCTGGGCCTGGGGAGGCTAGGGCGAGGCAAGAGGCTGGCAGCCAGGCCACAGCCCCAGGGGGGCGATGGAAAGGAGCAGACATGTCACCTGGCCAGGGCCTACTTCCCTGTCTCTGGATAGGTCCCCAGAGTGGGAGGCTGCAGCTATCCCATCATTCCCCAGGCTCAGTACTTAGCATGTGATTCCCTCTTGCCCACGCCCCCGCCCCCCTCCAATCCAGCCGCAGCACCCCAGAAAGAACACAGAAGACGAGAAAGGGTGCTCCAGACTCCTTTTTATTTTTTTTTCCTTTTTGTCTTTCTTGAAACCAGAGATCAGGGGAAAGCGCGAACGCAGTCCCCCACTACCAGAAATTATGCAGTCGAGTATCCCGCATTTGGGGACATCGCAGGGGTCAGCACATCCGAAGTGCAATGGATGAGCCTCACCCTGGGAGAACCACCTTCGTGATCATGGTGTCTCCCCTGCCAGGTAAGTATGAGTTGGAAGGGGACAGGGTGAGGGCGGGCCGCTGGGCATCTCCCCGCAGAGCGAGGGTGGCATTCACACAGGCAAGGCCTGAGGCCGGGCGAAGCAGAGCATGGGCATTGTGGGGCGCAAGGTGACCAGCCAAGGCCCCTGTGCCCACTTTGGAAAGCGCGCAGCTACCCACAGCAGCTTCCCACAGGCCTCGGCCGGCCAGCAACATTTGCATGTCCACGCCCACCGGCAGCGCCAATCAGGGCCCTGCTTTCGCTATGCTGCACCTTGCTGACACGGGTGGGGGAAAGCCAGGGCTACAGCAAGCACACGAGAGGGCTTGGCAGGCCTAAATCGGGCCCAAAAGCAGATTTTTCAGGCCCTTTAAACTGTGCACAAGCAAAGGCTTTCGCAAGCACAACAGAGGGCTTGCCAGGTCGAAATCGGGCCCAGAAGCACGTTTCTAAGCCCTGAGCCAGCATCCCCAGGCTTGTAAATTTGCATATCTAATTGGCCCTCGCCCACTCCCCATTCCAGCCAGCTTACAGCACCCTGGACGGACCACAAGAAACGTCAAAGGGTGCTCCAGACTCCTTTTTATTTTTTTTTCCTTTTTGTCTTTCTTGAAACCAGAGATCAGGGGAAAGCGCGAACGCAGTCCCCCACTACCAGAAATTATGCAGTCGAGTATCCCGCATTTGGGGACATCGCAGGGGTCAGCACATCCGAAGTGCAATGGATGAGCCTCACCCTGGGAGAACCACCTTCGTGATCATGGTGTCTCCCCTGCCAGGTAAGTATGAGTTGGAAGGGGACAGGGTGAGGGCGGGCCGCTGGGCATCTCCCCGCAGAGCGAGGGTGGCATTCACACAGGCAAGGCCTGAGGCCGGGCGAAGCAGAGCATGGGCATTGTGGGGCGCAAGGTGACCAGCCAAGGCCCCTGTGCCCACTTTGGAAAGCGCGCAGCTACCCACAGCAGCTTCCCACAGGCCTCGGCCGGCCAGCAACATTTGCATGTCCACACCCACCGGCAGCGCCAATCAGGGCCCTGCTTTCGCTATGCTGCACCTTGCTGACACGGGTGGGGGAAAGCCAGGGCTACAGCAAGCACAGAAGGGCGATTGCCATGTCGACTTTGGGCCCAGAAGCAGAGATTTGGGGCTTTTGAAGCCTAAGAGCTGCCACTGAGGCCGCCTCTAGAGGTATGCAGTGCCCTGTTGCCTGGCTAGGCCCCAGTCGACTGCTTGTGGCTGAAAGCCAGGGACAAACAGGCCTGCAAGCGAGCAGGGGTTCTCGCCCTGAGCCCCTCACGCCTTCCCGAACGCTCCCAAACGCTGCCGACAGAACCCTCGCCGGGCAGAGCCCTCGCCGGGCCACGGCCTGGGGTCCTCAGCCAGAGTCTGGGCCTGGGGAGGCTAGGGCGAGGCAAGAGGCTGGCAGCCAGGCCACAGCCCCAGGGGGGCGATGGAAAGGAGCAGACATGTCACCTGGCCAGGGCCTACTTCCCTGTCTCTGGATAGGTCCCCAGAGTGGGAGGCTGCAGCTATCCCATCATTCCCCAGGCTCAGTACTTAGCATGTGATTCCCTCTTGCCCACGCCCCCGCCCCCCTCCAATCCAGCCGCAGCACCCCAGAAAGAACACAGAAGACGAGAAAGGGTGCTCCAGACTCCTTTTTATTTTTTTTTCCTTTTTGTCTTTCTTGAAACCAGAGATCAGGGGAAAGCGCGAACGCAGTCCCCCACTACCAGAAATTATGCAGTCGAGTATCCCGCATTTGGGGACATCGCAGGGGTCAGCACATCCGAAGTGCAATGGCTGAGCCTCACCCTGGGAGAACCACCTTCGTGATCATGGTGTCTCCCCTGCCAGGTAAGTATGAGTTGGAAGGGGACAGGGCGAGGGCGGGCCGCTGAGCATCTCCCCACAGAGCGAGGGTGGCATTCACACAGGCAAGGCCTGAGGCCGGGCGAAGCAGAGCATGGGCATTGTGGGGCGCAAGGTGACCAGCCAAGGCCCCTGTGCCCACTTTGGAAAGCGCGCAGCTACCCACAGCAGCTTCCCACAGGCCTCGGCCGGCCAGCAACATTTGCATGTCCACGCCCACCGGCAGCGCCAATCAGGGCCCTGCTTTCGCTATGCTGCACCTTGCTGACACGGGTGGGGGAAAGCCAGGGCTACAGCAAGCACACGAGAGGGCTTGGCAGGCCTAAATCGGGCCCAAAAGCAGATTTTTCAGGCCCTTTAAACTGTGCACAAGCAAAGGCTTTCGCAAGCACAACAGAGGGCTTGCCAGGTCGAAATCGGGCCCAGAAGCACGTTTCTAAGCCCTGAGCCAGCATCCCCAGGCTTGTAAATTTGCATATCTAATTGGCCCTCGCCCACTCCCCATTCCAGCCAGCTTACAGCACCCTGGACGGACCACAAGAAACGTCAAAGGGTGCTCCAGACTCCTTTTTATTTTTTTTTCCTTTTTGTCTTTCTTGAAACCAGAGATCAGGGGAAAGCGCGAACGCAGTCCCCCACTACCAGAAATTATGCAGTCGAGTATCCCGCATTTGGGGACATCGCAGGGGTCAGCACATCCGAAGTGCAATGGATGAGCCTCACCCTGGGAGAACCACCTTCGTGATCATGGTGTCTCCCCTGCCAGGTAAGTATGAGTTGGAAGGGGACAGGGTGAGGGCGGGCCGCTGGGCATCTCCCCGCAGAGCGAGGGTGGCATTCACACAGGCAAGGCCTGAGGCCGGGCGAAGCAGAGCATGGGCATTGTGGGGCGCAAGGTGACCAGCCAAGGCCCCTGTGCCCACTTTGGAAAGCGCGCAGCTACCCACAGCAGCTTCCCACAGGCCTCGGCCGGCCAGCAACATTTGCATGTCCACGCCCACCGGCAGCGCCAATCAGGGCCCTGCTTTCGCTATGCTGCACCTTGCTGACACGGGTGGGGGAAAGCCAGGGCTACAGCAAGCACAGAAGGGCGATTGCCATGTCGACTTTGGGCCCAGAAGCAGAGATTTGGGGCTTTTGAAGCCTAAGAGCTGCCACTGAGGCCGCCTCTAGAGGTATGCAGTGCCCTGTTGCCTGGCTAGGCCCCAGTCGACTGCTTGTGGCTGAAAGCCAGGGACAAACAGGCCTGCAAGCGAGCAGGGGTTCTCGCCCTGAGCCCCTCACGCCTTCCCGAACGCTCCCAAACGCTGCAGACAGAACCCTCGCCGGGCAGAGCCCTCGCCGGGCCACGGCCTGGGGTCCTCAGCCAGAGTCTGGGCCTGGGAAGGCTAGGGCGAGGCAAGAGGCTGGCAGCCAGGCCACAGCCCCAGGGGGGCGATGGAAAGGAGCAGACATGTCACCTGGCCAGGGCCTACTTCCCTGTCTCTGGATAGGTCCCCAGAGTGGGAGGCTGCAGCTATCCCATCATTCCCCAGGCTCAGTACTTAGCATGTGATTCCCTCTTGCCCACGCCCCCGCCCCCCTCCAATCCAGCCGCAGCACCCCAGAAAGAACACAGAAGACGAGAAAGGGTGCTCCAGACTCCTTTTTTTTTTTTTTTCCTTTTTGTCTTTCTTGAAACCAGAGATCAGGGGAAAGCGCGAACGCAGTCCCCCACTACCAGAAATTATGCAGTCGAGTATCCCGCATTTGGGGACATCGCAGGGGTCAGCACATCCGAAGTGCAATGGATGAGCCTCACCCTGGGAGAACCACCTTCGTGATCATGGTGTCTCCCCTGCCAGGTAAGTATGAGTTGGAAGGGGACAGGGTGAGGGCGGGCCGCTGGGCATCTCCCCGCAGAGCGAGGGTGGCATTCACACAGGCAAGGCCTGAGGCCGGGCGAAGCAGAGCATGGGCATTGTGGGGCGCAAGGTGACCAGCCAAGGCCCCTGTGCCCACTTTGGAAAGCGCGCAGCTACCCACAGCAGCTTCCCACAGGCCTCGGCCGGCCAGCAACATTTGCATGTCCACGCCCACCGGCAGCGCCAATCAGGGCCCTGCTTTCGCTATGCTGCACCTTGCTGACACGGGTGGGGGAAAGCCAGGGCTACAGCAAGCACAGAAGGGCGATTGCCATGTCGACTTTGGGCCCAGAAGCAGAGATTTGGGGCTTTTGAAGCCTAAGAGCTGCCACTGAGGCCGCCTCTAGAGGTATGCAGTGCCCTGTTGCCTGGCTAGGCCCCAGTCGACTGCTTGTGGCTGAAAGCCAGGGACAAACAGGCCTGCAAGCGAGCAGGGGTTCTCGCCCTGAGCCCCTCACGCCTTCCCGAACGCTCCCAAACGCTGCAGACAGAACCCTCGCCGGGCAGAGCCCTCGCCGGGCCACGGCCTGGGGTCCTCAGCCAGAGTCTGGGCCTGGGAAGGCTAGGGCGAGGCAAGAGGCTGGCAGCCAGGCCACAGCCCCAGGGGGGCGATGGAAAGGAGCAGACATGTCACCTGGCCAGGGCCTACTTCCCTGTCTCTGGATAGGTCCCCAGAGTGGGAGGCTGCAGCTATCCCATCATTCCCCAGGCTCAGTACTTAGCATGTGATTCCCTCTTGCCCACGCCCCCGCCCCCCTCCAATCCAGCCGCAGCACCCCAGAAAGAACACAGAAGACGAGAAAGGGTGCTCCAGACTCCTTTTTATTTTTTTTTCCTTTTTGTCTTTCTTGAAACCAGAGATCAGGGGAAAGCGCGAACGCAGTCCCCCACTACCAGAAATTATGCAGTCGAGTATCCCGCATTTGGGGACATCGCAGGGGTCAGCACATCCGAAGTGCAATGGATGAGCCTCACCCTGGGAGAACCACCTTCGTGATCATGGGTCTCCCCTGCCAGGTAAGTATGAGTTGGAAGGGGACAGGGTGAGGGCGGGCCGCTGGGCATCTCCCCGCAGAGCGAGGGTGGCATTCACACAGGCAAGGCCTGAGGCCGGGCGAAGCAGAGCATGGGCATTGTGGGGCGCAAGGTGACCAGCCAAGGCCCCTGTGCCCACTTTGGAAAGCGCGCAGCTACCCACAGCAGCTTCCCACAGGCCTCGGCCGGCCAGCAACATTTGCATGTCCACGCCCACCGGCAGCGCCAATCAGGGCCCTGCTTTCGCTATGCTGCACCTTGCTGACACGGGTGGGGGAAAGCCAGGGCTACAGCAAGCACACGAGAGGGCTTGGCAGGCCTAAATCGGGCCCAAAAGCAGATTTTTCAGGCCCTTTAAACTGTGCACAAGCAAAGGCTTTCGCAAGCACAACAGAGGGCTTGCCAGGTCGAAATCGGGCCCAGAAGCACGTTTCTAAGCCCTGAGCCAGCATCCCCAGGCTTGTAAATTTGCATATCTAATTGGCCCTCGCCCACTCACCATTCCAGCCAGCTTACAGCACCCTGGACGGACCACAAGAAACGTCAAAGGGTGCTCCAGACTCCTTTTTATTTTTTTTTCCTTTTTGTCTTTCTTGAAACCAGAGATCAGGGGAAAGCGCGAACGCAGTCCCCCACTACCAGAAATTATGCAGTCGAGTATCCCGCATTTGGGGACATCACAGGGGTCAGCACATCCGAAGTGCAATGGATGAGCCTCACCCTGGGAGAACCACCTTCGTGATCATGGTGTCTCCCCTGCCAGGTAAGTATGAGTTGGAAGGGGACAGGGTGAGGGCGGGCCGCTGGGCATCTCCCCGCAGAGCGAGGGTGGCATTCACACAGGCAAGGCCTGAGGCCGGGCGAAGCAGAGCATGGGCATTGTGGGGCGCAAGGTGACCAGCCAAGGCCCCTGTGCCCACTTTGGAAAGCGCGCAGCTACCCACAGCAGCTTCCCACAGGCCTCGGCCGGCCAGCAACATTTGCATGTCCACACCCACCGGCAGCGCCAATCAGGGCCCTGCTTTCGCTATGCTGCACCTTGCTGACACGGGTGGGGGAAAGCCAGGGCTACAGCAAGCACAGAAGGGCGATTGCCATGTCGACTTTGGGCCCAGAAGCAGAGATTTGGGGCTTTTGAAGCCTAAGAGCTGCCACTGAGGCCGCCTCTAGAGGTATGCAGTGCCCTGTTGCCTGGCTAGGCCCCAGTCGACTGCTTGTGGCTGAAAGCCAGGGACAAACAGGCCTGCAAGCGAGCAGGGGTTCTCGCCCTGAGCCCCTCACGCCTTCCCGAACGCTCCCAAACGCTGCCGACAGAACCCTCGCCGGGCAGAGCCCTCGCCGGGCCACGGCCTGGGGTCCTCAGCCAGAGTCTGGGCCTGGGGAGGCTAGGGCGAGGCAAGAGGCTGGCAGCCAGGCCACAGCCCCAGGGGGGCGATGGAAAGGAGCAGACATGTCACCTGGCCAGGGCCTACTTCCCTGTCTCTGGATAGGTCCCCAGAGTGGGAGGCTGCAGCTATCCCATCATTCCCCAGGCTCAGTACTTAGCATGTGATTCCCTCTTGCCCACGCCCCCGCCCCCCTCCAATCCAGCCGCAGCACCCCAGAAAGAACACAGAAGACGAGAAAGGGTGCTCCAGACTCCTTTTTATTTTTTTTTCCTTTTTGTCTTTCTTGAAACCAGAGATCAGGGGAAAGCGCGAACGCAGTCCCCCACTACCAGAAATTATGCAGTCGAGTATCCCGCATTTGGGGACATCGCAGGGGTCAGCACATCCGAAGTGCAATGGATGAGCCTCACCCTGGGAGAACCACCTTCGTGATCATGGTGTCTCCCCTGCCAGGTAAGTATGAGTTGGAAGGGGACAGGGCGAGGGCGGGCCGCTGAGCATCTCCCCGCAGAGCGAGGGTGGCATTCACACAGGCAAGGCCTGAGGCCGGGCGAAGCAGAGCATGGGCATTGTGGGGCGCAAGGTGACCAGCCAAGGCCCCTGTGCCCACTTTGGAAAGCGCGCAGCTACCCACAGCAGCTTCCCACAGGCCTCGGCCGGCCAGCAACATTTGCATGTCCACGCCCACCGGCAGCGCCAATCAGGGCCCTGCTTTCGCTATGCTGCACCTTGCTGACACGGGTGGGGGAAAGCCAGGGCTACAGCAAGCACAGAAGGGCGATTGCCATGTCGACTTTGGGCCCAGAAGCAGAGATTTGGGGCTTTTGAAGCCTAAGAGCTGCCACTGAGGCCGCCTCTAGAGGTATGCAGTGCCCTGTTGCCTGGCTAGGCCCCAGTCGACTGCTTGTGGCTGAAAGCCAGGGACAAACAGGCCTGCAAGCGAGCAGGGGTTCTCGCCCTGAGCCCCTCACGCCTTCCCGAACGCTCCCAAACGCTGCCGACAGAACCCTCGCCGGGCAGAGCCCTCGCCGGGCCACGGCCTGGGGTCCTCAGCCAGAGTCTGGGCCTGGGGAGGCTAGGGCGAGGCAAGAGGCTGGCAGCCAGGCCACAGCCCCAGGGGGGCGATGGAAAGGAGCAGACATGTCACCTGGCCAGGGCCTACTTCCCTGTCTCTGGATAGGTCCCCAGAGTGGGAGGCTGCAGCTATCCCATCATTCCCCAGGCTCAGTACTTAGCATGTGATTCCCTCTTGCCCACGCCCCCGCCCCCCTCCAATCCAGCCGCAGCACCCCAGAAAGAACACAGAAGACGAGAAAGGGTGCTCCAGACTCCTTTTTATTTTTTTTTCCTTTTTGTCTTTCTTGAAACCAGAGATCAGGGGAAAGCGCGAACGCAGTCCCCCACTACCAGAAATTATGCAGTCGAGTATCCCGCATTTGGGGACATCGCAGGGGTCAGCACATCCGAAGTGCAATGGATGAGCCTCACCCTGGGAGAACCACCTTCGTGATCATGGTGTCTCCCCTGCCAGGTAAGTATGAGTTGGAAGGGGACAGGGCGAGGGCGGGCCGCTGAGCATCTCCCCGCAGAGCGAGGGTGGCATTCACACAGGCAAGGCCTGAGGCCGGGCGAAGCAGAGCATGGGCATTGTGGGGCGCAAGGTGACCAGCCAAGGCCCCTGTGCCCACTTTGGAAAGCGCGCAGCTACCCACAGCAGCTTCCCACAGGCCTCGGCCGGCCAGCAACATTTGCATGTCCACGCCCACCGGCAGCGCCAATCAGGGCCCTGCTTTCGCTATGCTGCACCTTGCTGACACGGGTGGGGGAAAGCCAGGGCTACAGCAAGCACACGAGAGGGCTTGGCAGGCCTAAATCGGGCCCAAAAGCAGATTTTTCAGGCCCTTTAAACTGTGCACAAGCAAAGGCTTTCGCAAGCACAACAGAGGGCTTGCCAGGTCGAAATCGGGCCCAGAAGCACGTTTCTAAGCCCTGAGCCAGCATCCCCAGGCTTGTAAATTTGCATATCTAATTGGCCCTCGCCCACTCCCCATTCCAGCCAGCTTACAGCACCCTGGACGGACCACAAGAAACGTCAAAGGGTGCTCCAGACTCCTTTTTATTTTTTTTTCCTTTTTGTCTTTCTTGAAACCAGAGATCAGGGGAAAGCGCGAACGCAGTCCCCCACTACCAGAAATTATGCAGTCGAGTATCCCGCATTTGGGGACATCGCAGGGGTCAGCACATCCGAAGTGCAATGGATGAGCCTCACCCTGGGAGAACCACCTTCGTGATCATGGTGTCTCCCCTGCCAGGTAAGTATGAGTTGGAAGGGGACAGGGTGAGGGCGGGCCGCTGGGCATCTCCCCGCAGAGCGAGGGTGGCATTCACACAGGCAAGGCCTGAGGCCGGGCGAAGCAGAGCATGGGCATTGTGGGGCGCAAGGTGACCAGCCAAGGCCCCTGTGCCCACTTTGGAAAGCGCGCAGCTACCCACAGCAGCTTCCCACAGGCCTCGGCCGGCCAGCAACATTTGCATGTCCACGCCCACCGGCAGCGCCAATCAGGGCCCTGCTTTCGCTATGCTGCACCTTGCTGACACGGGTGGGGGAAAGCCAGGGCTACAGCAAGCACACGAGAGGGCTTGGCAGGCCTAAATCGGGCCCAAAAGCAGATTTTTCAGGCCCTTTAAACTGTGCACAAGCAAAGGCTTTCGCAAGCACAACAGAGGGCTTGCCAGGTCGAAATCGGGCCCAGAAGCACGTTTCTAAGCCCTGAGCCAGCATCCCCAGGCTTGTAAATTTGCATATCTAATTGGCCCTCGCCCACTCCCCATTCCAGCCAGCTTACAGCACCCTGGACGGACCACAAGAAACGTCAAAGGGTGCTCCAGACTCCTTTTTATTTTTTTTTCCTTTTTGTCTTTCTTGAAACCAGAGATCAGGGGAAAGCGCGAACGCAGTCCCCCACTACCAGAAATTATGCAGTCGAGTATCCCGCATTTGGGGACATCGCAGGGGTCAGCACATCCGAAGTGCAATGGATGAGCCTCACCCTGGGAGAACCACCTTCGTGATCATGGTGTCTCCCCTGCCAGGTAAGTATGAGTTGGAAGGGGACAGGGTGAGGGCGGGCCGCTGGGCATCTCCCCGCAGAGCGAGGGTGGCATTCACACAGGCAAGGCCTGAGGCCGGGCGAAGCAGAGCATGGGCATTGTGGGGCGCAAGGTGACCAGCCAAGGCCCCTGTGCCCACTTTGGAAAGCGCGCAGCTACCCACAGCAGCTTCCCACAGGCCTCGGCCGGCCAGCAACATTTGCATGTCCACACCCACCGGCAGCGCCAATCAGGGCCCTGCTTTCGCTATGCTGCACCTTGCTGACACGGGTGGGGGAAAGCCAGGGCTACAGCAAGCACAGAAGGGCGATTGCCATGTCGACTTTGGGCCCAGAAGCAGAGATTTGGGGCTTTTGAAGCCTAAGAGCTGCCACTGAGGCCGCCTCTAGAGGTATGCAGTGCCCTGTTGCCTGGCTAGGCCCCAGTCGACTGCTTGTGGCTGAAAGCCAGGGACAAACAGGCCTGCAAGCGAGCAGGGGTTCTCGCCCTGAGCCCCTCACGCCTTCCCGAACGCTCCCAAACGCTGCCGACAGAACCCTCGCCGGGCAGAGCCCTCGCCGGGCCACGGCCTGGGGTCCTCAGCCAGAGTCTGGGCCTGGGGAGGCTAGGGCGAGGCAAGAGGCTGGCAGCCAGGCCACAGCCCCAGGGGGGCGATGGAAAGGAGCAGACATGTCACCTGGCCAGGGCCTACTTCCCTGTCTCTGGATAGGTCCCCAGAGTGGGAGGCTGCAGCTATCCCATCATTCCCCAGGCTCAGTACTTAGCATGTGATTCCCTCTTGCCCACGCCCCCGCCCCCCTCCAATCCAGCCGCAGCACCCCAGAAAGAACACAGAAGACGAGAAAGGGTGCTCCAGACTCCTTTTTATTTTTTTTTCCTTTTTGTCTTTCTTGAAACCAGAGATCAGGGGAAAGCGCGAACGCAGTCCCCCACTACCAGAAATTATGCAGTCGAGTATCCCGCATTTGGGGACATCGCAGGGGTCAGCACATCCGAAGTGCAATGGATGAGCCTCACCCTGGGAGAACCACCTTCGTGATCATGGTGTCTCCCCTGCCAGGTAAGTATGAGTTGGAAGGGGACAGGGCGAGGGCGGGCCGCTGAGCATCTCCCCGCAGAGCGAGGGTGGCATTCACACAGGCAAGGCCTGAGGCCGGGCGAAGCAGAGCATGGGCATTGTGGGGCGCAAGGTGACCAGCCAAGGCCCCTGTGCCCACTTTGGAAAGCGCGCAGCTACCCACAGCAGCTTCCCACAGGCCTCGGCCGGCCAGCAACATTTGCATGTCCACGCCCACCGGCAGCGCCAATCAGGGCCCTGCTTTCGCTATGCTGCACCTTGCTGACACGGGTGGGGGAAAGCCAGGGCTACAGCAAGCACACGAGAGGGCTTGGCAGGCCTAAATCGGGCCCAAAAGCAGATTTTTCAGGCCCTTTAAACTGTGCACAAGCAAAGGCTTTCGCAAGCACAACAGAGGGCTTGCCAGGTCGAAATCGGGCCCAGAAGCACGTTTCTAAGCCCTGAGCCAGCATCCCCAGGCTTGTAAATTTGCATATCTAATTGGCCCTCGCCCACTCCCCATTCCAGCCAGCTTACAGCACCCTGGACGGACCACAAGAAACGTCAAAGGGTGCTCCAGACTCCTTTTTATTTTTTTTTCCTTTTTGTCTTTCTTGAAACCAGAGATCAGGGGAAAGCGCGAACGCAGTCCCCCACTACCAGAAATTATGCAGTCGAGTATCCCGCATTTGGGGACATCGCAGGGGTCAGCACATCCGAAGTGCAATGGATGAGCCTCACCCTGGGAGAACCACCTTCGTGATCATGGTGTCTCCCCTGCCAGGTAAGTATGAGTTGGAAGGGGACAGGGTGAGGGCGGGCCGCTGGGCATCTCCCCGCAGAGCGAGGGTGGCATTCACACAGGCAAGGCCTGAGGCCGGGCGAAGCAGAGCATGGGCATTGTGGGGCGCAAGGTGACCAGCCAAGGCCCCTGTGCCCACTTTGGAAAGCGCGCAGCTACCCACAGCAGCTTCCCACAGGCCTCGGCCGGCCAGCAACATTTGCATGTCCACGCCCACCGGCAGCGCCAATCAGGGCCCTGCTTTCGCTATGCTGCACCTTGCTGACACGGGTGGGGGAAAGCCAGGGCTACAGCAAGCACAGAAGGGCGATTGCCATGTCGACTTTGGGCCCAGAAGCAGAGATTTGGGGCTTTTGAAGCCTAAGAGCTGCCACTGAGGCCGCCTCTAGAGGTATGCAGTGCCCTGTTGCCTGGCTAGGCCCCAGTCGACTGCTTGTGGCTGAAAGCCAGGGACAAACAGGCCTGCAAGCGAGCAGGGGTTCTCGCCCTGAGCCCCTCACGCCTTCCCGAACGCTCCCAAACGCTGCAGACAGAACCCTCGCCGGGCAGAGCCCTCGCCGGGCCACGGCCTGGGGTCCTCAGCCAGAGTCTGGGCCTGGGAAGGCTAGGGCGAGGCAAGAGGCTGGCAGCCAGGCCACAGCCCCAGGGGGGCGATGGAAAGGAGCAGACATGTCACCTGGCCAGGGCCTACTTCCCTGTCTCTGGATAGGTCCCCAGAGTGGGAGGCTGCAGCTATCCCATCATTCCCCAGGCTCAGTACTTAGCATGTGATTCCCTCTTGCCCACGCCCCCGCCCCCCTCCAATCCAGCCGCAGCACCCCAGAAAGAACACAGAAGACGAGAAAGGGTGCTCCAGACTCCTTTTTTTTTTTTTTTCCTTTTTGTCTTTCTTGAAACCAGAGATCAGGGGAAAGCGCGAACGCAGTCCCCCACTACCAGAAATTATGCAGTCGAGTATCCCGCATTTGGGGACATCGCAGGGGTCAGCACATCCGAAGTGCAATGGATGAGCCTCACCCTGGGAGAACCACCTTCGTGATCATGGTGTCTCCCCTGCCAGGTAAGTATGAGTTGGAAGGGGACAGGGTGAGGGCGGGCCGCTGGGCATCTCCCCGCAGAGCGAGGGTGGCATTCACACAGGCAAGGCCTGAGGCCGGGCGAAGCAGAGCATGGGCATTGTGGGGCGCAAGGTGACCAGCCAAGGCCCCTGTGCCCACTTTGGAAAGCGCGCAGCTACCCACAGCAGCTTCCCACAGGCCTCGGCCGGCCAGCAACATTTGCATGTCCACGCCCACCGGCAGCGCCAATCAGGGCCCTGCTTTCGCTATGCTGCACCTTGCTGACACGGGTGGGGGAAAGCCAGGGCTACAGCAAGCACAGAAGGGCGATTGCCATGTCGACTTTGGGCCCAGAAGCAGAGATTTGGGGCTTTTGAAGCCTAAGAGCTGCCACTGAGGCCGCCTCTAGAGGTATGCAGTGCCCTGTTGCCTGGCTAGGCCCCAGTCGACTGCTTGTGTCTGAAAGCCAGGGACAAACAGGCCTGCAAGCGAGCAGGGGTTCTCGCCCTGAGCCCCTCACGCCTTCCCGAACGCTCCCAAACGCTGCAGACAGAACCCTCGCCGGGCAGAGCCCTCGCCGGGCCACGGCCTGGGGTCCTCAGCCAGAGTCTGGGCCTGGGAAGGCTAGGGCGAGGCAAGAGGCTGGCAGCCAGGCCACAGCCCCAGGGGGGCGATGGAAAGGAGCAGACATGTCACCTGGCCAGGGCCTACTTCCCTGTCTCTGGATAGGTCCCCAGAGTGGGAGGCTGCAGCTATCCCATCATTCCCCAGGCTCAGTACTTAGCATGTGATTCCCTCTTGCCCACGCCCCCGCCCCCCTCCAATCCAGCCGCAGCACCCCAGAAAGAACACAGAAGACGAGAAAGGGTGCTCCAGACTCCTTTTTATTTTTTTTTCCTTTTTGTCTTTCTTGAAACCAGAGATCAGGGGAAAGCGCGAACGCAGTCCCCCACTACCAGAAATTATGCAGTCGAGTATCCCGCATTTGGGGACATCGCAGGGGTCAGCACATCCGAAGTGCAATGGATGAGCCTCACCCTGGGAGAACCACCTTCGTGATCATGGTGTCTCCCCTGCCAGGTAAGTATGAGTTGGAAGGGGACAGGGCGAGGGCGGGCCGCTGAGCATCTCCCCGCAGAGCGAGGGTGGCATTCACACAGGCAAGGCCTGAGGCCGGGCGAAGCAGAGCATGGGCATTGTGGGGCGCAAGGTGACCAGCCAAGGCCCCTGTGCCCACTTTGGAAAGCGCGCAGCTACCCACAGCAGCTTCCCACAGGCCTCGGCCGGCCAGCAACATTTGCATGTCCACGCCCACCGGCAGCGCCAATCAGGGCCCTGCTTTCGCTATGCTGCACCTTGCTGACACGGGTGGGGGAAAGCCAGGGCTACAGCAAGCACAGAAGGGCGATTGCCATGTCGACTTTGGGCCCAGAAGCAGAGATTTGGGGCTTTTGAAGCCTAAGAGCTGCCACTGAGGCCGCCTCTAGAGGTATGCAGTGCCCTGTTGCCTGGCTAGGCCCCAGTCGACTGCTTGTGGCTGAAAGCCAGGGACAAACAGGCCTGCAAGCGAGCAGGGGTTCTCGCCCTGAGCCCCTCACGCCTTCCCGAACGCTCCCAAACGCTGCCGACAGAACCCTCGCCGGGCAGAGCCCTCGCCGGGCCACGGCCTGGGGTCCTCAGCCAGAGTCTGGGCCTGGGGAGGCTAGGGCGAGGCAAGAGGCTGGCAGCCAGGCCACAGCCCCAGGGGGGCGATGGAAAGGAGCAGACATGTCACCTGGCCAGGGCCTACTTCCCTGTCTCTGGATAGGTCCCCAGAGTGGGAGGCTGCAGCTATCCCATCATTCCCCAGGCTCAGTACTTAGCATGTGATTCCCTCTTGCCCACGCCCCCGCCCCCCTCCAATCCAGCCGCAGCACCCCAGAAAGAACACAGAAGACGAGAAAGGGTGCTCCAGACTCCTTTTTATTTTTTTTTCCTTTTTGTCTTTCTTGAAACCAGAGATCAGGGGAAAGCGCGAACGCAGTCCCCCACTACCAGAAATTATGCAGTCGAGTATCCCGCATTTGGGGACATCGCAGGGGTCAGCACATCCGAAGTGCAATGGATGAGCCTCACCCTGGGAGAACCACCTTCGTGATCATGGTGTCTCCCCTGCCAGGTAAGTATGAGTTGGAAGGGGACAGGGTGAGGGCGGGCCGCTGGGCATCTCCCCGCAGAGCGAGGGTGGCATTCACACAGGCAAGGCCTGAGGCCGGGCGAAGCAGAGCATGGGCATTGTGGGGCGCAAGGTGACCAGCCAAGGCCCCTGTGCCCACTTTGGAAAGCGCGCAGCTACCCACAGCAGCTTCCCACAGGCCTCGGCCGGCCAGCAACATTTGCATGTCCACGCCCACCGGCAGCGCCAATCAGGGCCCTGCTTTCGCTATGCTGCACCTTGCTGACACGGGTGGGGGAAAGCCAGGGCTACAGCAAGCACACGAGAGGGCTTGGCAGGCCTAAATCGGGCCCAAAAGCAGATTTTTCAGGCCCTTTAAACTGTGCACAAGCAAAGGCTTTCGCAAGCACAACAGAGGGCTTGCCAGGTCGAAATCGGGCCCAGAAGCACGTTTCTAAGCCCTGAGCCAGCATCCCCAGGCTTGTAAATTTGCATATCTAATTGGCCCTCGCCCACTCCCCATTCCAGCCAGCTTACAGCACCCTGGACGGACCACAAGAAACGTCAAAGGGTGCTCCAGACTCCTTTTTATTTTTTTTTCCTTTTTGTCTTTCTTGAAACCAGAGATCAGGGGAAAGCGCGAACGCAGTCCCCCACTACCAGAAATTATGCAGTCGAGTATCCCGCATTTGGGGACATCGCAGGGGTCAGCACATCCGAAGTGCAATGGATGAGCCTCACCCTGGGAGAACCACCTTCGTGATCATGGTGTCTCCCCTGCCAGGTAAGTATGAGTTGGAAGGGGACAGGGTGAGGGCGGGCCGCTGGGCATCTCCCCGCAGAGCGAGGGTGGCATTCACACAGGCAAGGCCTGAGGCCGGGCGAAGCAGAGCATGGGCATTGTGGGGCGCAAGGTGACCAGCCAAGGCCCCTGTGCCCACTTTGGAAAGCGCGCAGCTACCCACAGCAGCTTCCCACAGGCCTCGGCCGGCCAGCAACATTTGCATGTCCACACCCACCGGCAGCGCCAATCAGGGCCCTGCTTTCGCTATGCTGCACCTTGCTGACACGGGTGGGGGAAAGCCAGGGCTACAGCAAGCACAGAAGGGCGATTGCCATGTCGACTTTGGGCCCAGAAGCAGAGATTTGGGGCTTTTGAAGCCTAAGAGCTGCCACTGAGGCCGCCTCTAGAGGTATGCAGTGCCCTGTTGCCTGGCTAGGCCCCAGTCGACTGCTTGTGGCTGAAAGCCAGGGACAAACAGGCCTGCAAGCGAGCAGGGGTTCTCGCCCTGAGCCCCTCACGCCTTCCCGAACGCTCCCAAACGCTGCCGACAGAACCCTCGCCGGGCAGAGCCCTCGCCGGGCCACGGCCTGGGGTCCTCAGCCAGAGTCTGGGCCTGGGGAGGCTAGGGCGAGGCAAGAGGCTGGCAGCCAGGCCACAGCCCCAGGGGGGCGATGGAAAGGAGCAGACATGTCACCTGGCCAGGGCCTACTTCCCTGTCTCTGGATAGGTCCCCAGAGTGGGAGGCTGCAGCTATCCCATCATTCCCCAGGCTCAGTACTTAGCATGTGATTCCCTCTTGCCCACGCCCCCGCCCCCCTCCAATCCAGCCGCAGCACCCCAGAAAGAACACAGAAGACGAGAAAGGGTGCTCCAGACTCCTTTTTATTTTTTTTTCCTTTTTGTCTTTCTTGAAACCAGAGATCAGGGGAAAGCGCGAACGCAGTCCCCCACTACCAGAAATTATGCAGTCGAGTATCCCGCATTTGGGGACATCGCAGGGGTCAGCACATCCGAAGTGCAATGGATGAGCCTCACCCTGGGAGAACCACCTTCGTGATCATGGTGTCTCCCCTGCCAGGTAAGTATGAGTTGGAAGGGGACAGGGCGAGGGCGGGCCGCTGAGCATCTCCCCGCAGAGCGAGGGTGGCATTCACACAGGCAAGGCCTGAGGCCGGGCGAAGCAGAGCATGGGCATTGTGGGGCGCAAGGTGACCAGCCAAGGCCCCTGTGCCCACTTTGGAAAGCGCGCAGCTACCCACAGCAGCTTCCCACAGGCCTCGGCCGGCCAGCAACATTTGCATGTCCACGCCCACCGGCAGCGCCAATCAGGGCCCTGCTTTCGCTATGCTGCACCTTGCTGACACGGGTGGGGGAAAGCCAGGGCTACAGCAAGCACACGAGAGGGCTTGGCAGGCCTAAATCGGGCCCAAAAGCAGATTTTTCAGGCCCTTTAAACTGTGCACAAGCAAAGGCTTTCGCAAGCACAACAGAGGGCTTGCCAGGTCGAAATCGGGCCCAGAAGCACGTTTCTAAGCCCTGAGCCAGCATCCCCAGGCTTGTAAATTTGCATATCTAATTGGCCCTCGCCCACTCCCCATTCCAGCCAGCTTACAGCACCCTGGACGGACCACAAGAAACGTCAAAGGGTGCTCCAGACTCCTTTTTATTTTTTTTTCCTTTTTGTCTTTCTTGAAACCAGAGATCAGGGGAAAGCGCGAACGCAGTCCCCCACTACCAGAAATTATGCAGTCGAGTATCCCGCATTTGGGGACATCGCAGGGGTCAGCACATCCGAAGTGCAATGGATGAGCCTCACCCTGGGAGAACCACCTTCGTGATCATGGTGTCTCCCCTGCCAGGTAAGTATGAGTTGGAAGGGGACAGGGTGAGGGCGGGCCGCTGGGCATCTCCCCGCAGAGCGAGGGTGGCATTCACACAGGCAAGGCCTGAGGCCGGGCGAAGCAGAGCATGGGCATTGTGGGGCGCAAGGTGACCAGCCAAGGCCCCTGTGCCCACTTTGGAAAGCGCGCAGCTACCCACAGCAGCTTCCCACAGGCCTCGGCCGGCCAGCAACATTTGCATGTCCACGCCCACCGGCAGCGCCAATCAGGGCCCTGCTTTCGCTATGCTGCACCTTGCTGACACGGGTGGGGGAAAGCCAGGGCTACAGCAAGCACAGAAGGGCGATTGCCATGTCGACTTTGGGCCCAGAAGCAGAGATTTGGGGCTTTTGAAGCCTAAGAGCTGCCACTGAGGCCGCCTCTAGAGGTATGCAGTGCCCTGTTGCCTGGCTAGGCCCCAGTCGACTGCTTGTGGCTGAAAGCCAGGGACAAACAGGCCTGCAAGCGAGCAGGGGTTCTCGCCCTGAGCCCCTCACGCCTTCCCGAACGCTCCCAAACGCTGCAGACAGAACCCTCGCCGGGCAGAGCCCTCGCCGGGCCACGGCCTGGGGTCCTCAGCCAGAGTCTGGGCCTGGGAAGGCTAGGGCGAGGCAAGAGGCTGGCAGCCAGGCCACAGCCCCAGGGGGGCGATGGAAAGGAGCAGACATGTCACCTGGCCAGGGCCTACTTCCCTGTCTCTGGATAGGTCCCCAGAGTGGGAGGCTGCAGCTATCCCATCATTCCCCAGGCTCAGTACTTAGCATGTGATTCCCTCTTGCCCACGCCCCCGCCCCCCTCCAATCCAGCCGCAGCACCCCAGAAAGAACACAGAAGACGAGAAAGGGTGCTCCAGACTCCTTTTTTTTTTTTTTCCTTTTTGTCTTTCTTGAAACCAGAGATCAGGGGAAAGCGCGAACGCAGTCCCCCACTACCAGAAATTATGCAGTCGAGTATCCCGCATTTGGGGACATCGCAGGGGTCAGCACATCCGAAGTGCAATGGATGAGCCTCACCCTGGGAGAACCACCTTCGTGATCATGGTGTCTCCCCTGCCAGGTAAGTATGAGTTGGAAGGGGACAGGGTGAGGGCGGGCCGCTGGGCATCTCCCCGCAGAGCGAGGGTGGCATTCACACAGGCAAGGCCTGAGGCCGGGCGAAGCAGAGCATGGGCATTGTGGGGCGCAAGGTGACCAGCCAAGGCCCCTGTGCCCACTTTGGAAAGCGCGCAGCTACCCACAGCAGCTTCCCACAGGCCTCGGCCGGCCAGCAACATTTGCATGTCCACGCCCACCGGCAGCGCCAATCAGGGCCCTGCTTTCGCTATGCTGCACCTTGCTGACACGGGTGGGGGAAAGCCAGGGCTACAGCAAGCACACGAGAGGGCTTGGCAGGCCTAAATCGGGCCCAAAAGCAGATTTTTCAGGCCCTTTAAACTGTGCACAAGCAAAGGCTTTCGCAAGCACAACAGAGGGCTTGCCAGGTCGAAATCGGGCCCAGAAGCACGTTTCTAAGCCCTGAGCCAGCATCCCCAGGCTTGTAAATTTGCATATCTAATTGGCCCTCGCCCACTCACCATTCCAGCCAGCTTACAGCACCCTGGACGGACCACAAGAAACGTCAAAGGGTGCTCCAGACTCCTTTTTATTTTTTTTTCCTTTTTGTCTTTCTTGAAACCAGAGATCAGGGGAAAGCGCGAACGCAGTCCCCCACTACCAGAAATTATGCAGTCGAGTATCCCGCATTTGGGGACATCGCAGGGGTCAGCACATCCGAAGTGCAATGGATGAGCCTCACCCTGGGAGAACCACCTTCGTGATCATGGTGTCTCCCCTGCCAGGTAAGTATGAGTTGGAAGGGGACAGGGTGAGGGCGGGCCGCTGGGCATCTCCCCGCAGAGCGAGGGTGGCATTCACACAGGCAAGGCCTGAGGCCGGGCGAAGCAGAGCATGGGCATTGTGGGGCGCAAGGTGACCAGCCAAGGCCCCTGTGCCCACTTTGGAAAGCGCGCAGCTACCCACAGCAGCTTCCCACAGGCCTCGGCCGGCCAGCAACATTTGCATGTCCACACCCACCGGCAGCGCCAATCAGGGCCCTGCTTTCGCTATGCTGCACCTTGCTGACACGGGTGGGGGAAAGCCAGGGCTACAGCAAGCACAGAAGGGCGATTGCCATGTCGACTTTGGGCCCAGAAGCAGAGATTTGGGGCTTTTGAAGCCTAAGAGCTGCCACTGAGGCCGCCTCTAGAGGTATGCAGTGCCCTGTTGCCTGGCTAGGCCCCAGTCGACTGCTTGTGGCTGAAAGCCAGGGACAAACAGGCCTGCAAGCGAGCAGGGGTTCTCGCCCTGAGCCCCTCACGCCTTCCCGAACGCTCCCAAACGCTGCCGACAGAACCCTCGCCGGGCAGAGCCCTCGCCGGGCCACGGCCTGGGGTCCTCAGCCAGAGTCTGGGCCTGGGGAGGCTAGGGCGAGGCAAGAGGCTGGCAGCCAGGCCACAGCCCCAGGGGGGCGATGGAAAGGAGCAGACATGTCACCTGGCCAGGGCCTACTTCCCTGTCTCTGGATAGGTCCCCAGAGTGGGAGGCTGCAGCTATCCCATCATTCCCCAGGCTCAGTACTTAGCATGTGATTCCCTCTTGCCCACGCCCCCGCCCCCCTCCAATCCAGCCGCAGCACCCCAGAAAGAACACAGAAGACGAGAAAGGGTGCTCCAGACTCCTTTTTATTTTTTTTTCCTTTTTGTCTTTCTTGAAACCAGAGATCAGGGGAAAGCGCGAACGCAGTCCCCCACTACCAGAAATTATGCAGTCGAGTATCCCGCATTTGGGGACATCGCAGGGGTCAGCACATCCGAAGTGCAATGGATGAGCCTCACCCTGGGAGAACCACCTTCGTGATCATGGTGTCTCCCCTGCCAGGTAAGTATGAGTTGGAAGGGGACAGGGCGAGGGCGGGCCGCTGAGCATCTCCCCGCAGAGCGAGGGTGGCATTCACACAGGCAAGGCCTGAGGCCGGGCGAAGCAGAGCATGGGCATTGTGGGGCGCAAGGTGACCAGCCAAGGCCCCTGTGCCCACTTTGGAAAGCGCGCAGCTACCCACAGCAGCTTCCCACAGGCCTCGGCCGGCCAGCAACATTTGCATGTCCACGCCCACCGGCAGCGCCAATCAGGGCCCTGCTTTCGCTATGCTGCACCTTGCTGACACGGGTGGGGGAAAGCCAGGGCTACAGCAAGCACAGAAGGGCGATTGCCATGTCGACTTTGGGCCCAGAAGCAGAGATTTGGGGCTTTTGAAGCCTAAGAGCTGCCACTGAGGCCGCCTCTAGAGGTATGCAGTGCCCTGTTGCCTGGCTAGGCCCCAGTCGACTGCTTGTGGCTGAAAGCCAGGGACAAACAGGCCTGCAAGCGAGCAGGGGTTCTCGCCCTGAGCCCCTCACGCCTTCCCGAACGCTCCCAAACGCTGCCGACAGAACCCTCGCCGGGCAGAGCCCTCGCCGGGCCACGGCCTGGGGTCCTCAGCCAGAGTCTGGGCCTGGGGAGGCTAGGGCGAGGCAAGAGGCTGGCAGCCAGGCCACAGCCCCAGGGGGGCGATGGAAAGGAGCAGACATGTCACCTGGCCAGGGCCTACTTCCCTGTCTCTGGATAGGTCCCCAGAGTGGGAGGCTGCAGCTATCCCATCATTCCCCAGGCTCAGTACTTAGCATGTGATTCCCTCTTGCCCACGCCCCCGCCCCCCTCCAATCCAGCCGCAGCACCCCAGAAAGAACACAGAAGACGAGAAAGGGTGCTCCAGACTCCTTTTTATTTTTTTTTCCTTTTTGTCTTTCTTGAAACCAGAGATCAGGGGAAAGCGCGAACGCAGTCCCCCACTACCAGAAATTATGCAGTCGAGTATCCCGCATTTGGGGACATCGCAGGGGTCAGCACATCCGAAGTGCAATGGATGAGCCTCACCCTGGGAGAACCACCTTCGTGATCATGGTGTCTCCCCTGCCAGGTAAGTATGAGTTGGAAGGGGACAGGGCGAGGGCGGGCCGCTGAGCATCTCCCCGCAGAGCGAGGGTGGCATTCACACAGGCAAGGCCTGAGGCCGGGCGAAGCAGAGCATGGGCATTGTGGGGCGCAAGGTGACCAGCCAAGGCCCCTGTGCCCACTTTGGAAAGCGCGCAGCTACCCACAGCAGCTTCCCACAGGCCTCGGCCGGCCAGCAACATTTGCATGTCCACGCCCACCGGCAGCGCCAATCAGGGCCCTGCTTTCGCTATGCTGCACCTTGCTGACACGGGTGGGGGAAAGCCAGGGCTACAGCAAGCACACGAGAGGGCTTGGCAGGCCTAAATCGGGCCCAAAAGCAGATTTTTCAGGCCCTTTAAACTGTGCACAAGCAAAGGCTTTCGCAAGCACAACAGAGGGCTTGCCAGGTCGAAATCGGGCCCAGAAGCACGTTTCTAAGCCCTGAGCCAGCATCCCCAGGCTTGTAAATTTGCATATCTAATTGGCCCTCGCCCACTCCCCATTCCAGCCAGCTTACAGCACCCTGGACGGACCACAAGAAACGTCAAAGGGTGCTCCAGACTCCTTTTTATTTTTTTTTCCTTTTTGTCTTTCTTGAAACCAGAGATCAGGGGAAAGCGCGAACGCAGTCCCCCACTACCAGAAATTATGCAGTCGAGTATCCCGCATTTGGGGACATCGCAGGGGTCAGCACATCCGAAGTGCAATGGATGAGCCTCACCCTGGGAGAACCACCTTCGTGATCATGGTGTCTCCCCTGCCAGGTAAGTATGAGTTGGAAGGGGACAGGGTGAGGGCGGGCCGCTGGGCATCTCCCCGCAGAGCGAGGGTGGCATTCACACAGGCAAGGCCTGAGGCCGGGCGAAGCAGAGCATGGGCATTGTGGGGCGCAAGGTGACCAGCCAAGGCCCCTGTGCCCACTTTGGAAAGCGCGCAGCTACCCACAGCAGCTTCCCACAGGCCTCGGCCGGCCAGCAACATTTGCATGTCCACGCCCACCGGCAGCGCCAATCAGGGCCCTGCTTTCGCTATGCTGCACCTTGCTGACACGGGTGGGGGAAAGCCAGGGCTACAGCAAGCACACGAGAGGGCTTGGCAGGCCTAAATCGGGCCCAAAAGCAGATTTTTCAGGCCCTTTAAACTGTGCACAAGCAAAGGCTTTCGCAAGCACAACAGAGGGCTTGCCAGGTCGAAATCGGGCCCAGAAGCACGTTTCTAAGCCCTGAGCCAGCATCCCCAGGCTTGTAAATTTGCATATCTAATTGGCCCTCGCCCACTCCCCATTCCAGCCAGCTTACAGCACCCTGGACGGACCACAAGAAACGTCAAAGGGTGCTCCAGACTCCTTTTTATTTTTTTTTCCTTTTTGTCTTTCTTGAAACCAGAGATCAGGGGAAAGCGCGAACGCAGTCCCCCACTACCAGAAATTATGCAGTCGAGTATCCCGCATTTGGGGACATCGCAGGGGTCAGCACATCCGAAGTGCAATGGATGAGCCTCACCCTGGGAGAACCACCTTCGTGATCATGGTGTCTCCCCTGCCAGGTAAGTATGAGTTGGAAGGGGACAGGGTGAGGGCGGGCCGCTGGGCATCTCCCCGCAGAGCGAGGGTGGCATTCACACAGGCAAGGCCTGAGGCCGGGCGAAGCAGAGCATGGGCATTGTGGGGCGCAAGGTGACCAGCCAAGGCCCCTGTGCCCACTTTGGAAAGCGCGCAGCTACCCACAGCAGCTTCCCACAGGCCTCGGCCGGCCAGCAACATTTGCATGTCCACACCCACCGGCAGCGCCAATCAGGGCCCTGCTTTCGCTATGCTGCACCTTGCTGACACGGGTGGGGGAAAGCCAGGGCTACAGCAAGCACAGAAGGGCGATTGCCATGTCGACTTTGGGCCCAGAAGCAGAGATTTGGGGCTTTTGAAGCCTAAGAGCTGCCACTGAGGCCGCCTCTAGAGGTATGCAGTGCCCTGTTGCCTGGCTAGGCCCCAGTCGACTGCTTGTGGCTGAAAGCCAGGGACAAACAGGCCTGCAAGCGAGCAGGGGTTCTCGCCCTGAGCCCCTCACGCCTTCCCGAACGCTCCCAAACGCTGCCGACAGAACCCTCGCCGGGCAGAGCCCTCGCCGGGCCACGGCCTGGGGTCCTCAGCCAGAGTCTGGGCCTGGGGAGGCTAGGGCGAGGCAAGAGGCTGGCAGCCAGGCCACAGCCCCAGGGGGGCGATGGAAAGGAGCAGACATGTCACCTGGCCAGGGCCTACTTCCCTGTCTCTGGATAGGTCCCCAGAGTGGGAGGCTGCAGCTATCCCATCATTCCCCAGGCTCAGTACTTAGCATGTGATTCCCTCTTGCCCACGCCCCCGCCCCCCTCCAATCCAGCCGCAGCACCCCAGAAAGAACACAGAAGACGAGAAAGGGTGCTCCAGACTCCTTTTTATTTTTTTTTCCTTTTTGTCTTTCTTGAAACCAGAGATCAGGGGAAAGCGCGAACGCAGTCCCCCACTACCAGAAATTATGCAGTCGAGTATCCCGCATTTGGGGACATCGCAGGGGTCAGCACATCCGAAGTGCAATGGATGAGCCTCACCCTGGGAGAACCACCTTCGTGATCATGGTGTCTCCCCTGCCAGGTAAGTATGAGTTGGAAGGGGACAGGGCGAGGGCGGGCCGCTGAGCATCTCCCCGCAGAGCGAGGGTGGCATTCACACAGGCAAGGCCTGAGGCCGGGCGAAGCAGAGCATGGGCATTGTGGGGCGCAAGGTGACCAGCCAAGGCCCCTGTGCCCACTTTGGAAAGCGCGCAGCTACCCACAGCAGCTTCCCACAGGCCTCGGCCGGCCAGCAACATTTGCATGTCCACGCCCACCGGCAGCGCCAATCAGGGCCCTGCTTTCGCTATGCTGCACCTTGCTGACACGGGTGGGGGAAAGCCAGGGCTACAGCAAGCACACGAGAGGGCTTGGCAGGCCTAAATCGGGCCCAAAAGCAGATTTTTCAGGCCCTTTAAACTGTGCACAAGCAAAGGCTTTCGCAAGCACAACAGAGGGCTTGCCAGGTCGAAATCGGGCCCAGAAGCACGTTTCTAAGCCCTGAGCCAGCATCCCCAGGCTTGTAAATTTGCATATCTAATTGGCCCTCGCCCACTCCCCATTCCAGCCAGCTTACAGCACCCTGGACGGACCACAAGAAACGTCAAAGGGTGCTCCAGACTCCTTTTTATTTTTTTTTCCTTTTTGTCTTTCTTGAAACCAGAGATCAGGGGAAAGCGCGAACGCAGTCCCCCACTACCAGAAATTATGCAGTCGAGTATCCCGCATTTGGGGACATCGCAGGGGTCAGCACATCCGAAGTGCAATGGATGAGCCTCACCCTGGGAGAACCACCTTCGTGATCATGGTGTCTCCCCTGCCAGGTAAGTATGAGTTGGAAGGGGACAGGGTGAGGGCGGGCCGCTGGGCATCTCCCCGCAGAGCGAGGGTGGCATTCACACAGGCAAGGCCTGAGGCCGGGCGAAGCAGAGCATGGGCATTGTGGGGCGCAAGGTGACCAGCCAAGGCCCCTGTGCCCACTTTGGAAAGCGCGCAGCTACCCACAGCAGCTTCCCACAGGCCTCGGCCGGCCAGCAACATTTGCATGTCCACGCCCACCGGCAGCGCCAATCAGGGCCCTGCTTTCGCTATGCTGCACCTTGCTGACACGGGTGGGGGAAAGCCAGGGCTACAGCAAGCACAGAAGGGCGATTGCCATGTCGACTTTGGGCCCAGAAGCAGAGATTTGGGGCTTTTGAAGCCTAAGAGCTGCCACTGAGGCCGCCTCTAGAGGTATGCAGTGCCCTGTTGCCTGGCTAGGCCCCAGTCGACTGCTTGTGGCTGAAAGCCAGGGACAAACAGGCCTGCAAGCGAGCAGGGGTTCTCGCCCTGAGCCCCTCACGCCTTCCCGAACGCTCCCAAACGCTGCAGACAGAACCCTCGCCGGGCAGAGCCCTCGCCGGGCCACGGCCTGGGGTCCTCAGCCAGAGTCTGGGCCTGGGAAGGCTAGGGCGAGGCAAGAGGCTGGCAGCCAGGCCACAGCCCCAGGGGGGCGATGGAAAGGAGCAGACATGTCACCTGGCCAGGGCCTACTTCCCTGTCTCTGGATAGGTCCCCAGAGTGGGAGGCTGCAGCTATCCCATCATTCCCCAGGCTCAGTACTTAGCATGTGATTCCCTCTTGCCCACGCCCCCGCCCCCCTCCAATCCAGCCGCAGCACCCCAGAAAGAACACAGAAGACGAGAAAGGGTGCTCCAGACTCCTTTTTTTTTTTTTTTCCTTTTTGTCTTTCTTGAAACCAGAGATCAGGGGAAAGCGCGAACGCAGTCCCCCACTACCAGAAATTATGCAGTCGAGTATCCCGCATTTGGGGACATCCGAAGTGCAATGGATGAGCCTCACCCTGGGAGAACCACCTTCGTGATCATGGTGTCTCCCCTGCCAGGTAAGTATGAGTTGGAAGGGGACAGGGTGAGGGCGGGCCGCTGGGCATCTCCCCGCAGAGCGAGGGTGGCATTCACACAGGCAAGGCCTGAGGCCGGGCGAAGCAGAGCATGGGCATTGTGGGGCGCAAGGTGACCAGCCAAGGCCCCTGTGCCCACTTTGGAAAGCGCGCAGCTACCCACAGCAGCTTCCCACAGGCCTCGGCCGGCCAGCAACATTTGCATGTCCACGCCCACCGGCAGCGCCAATCAGGGCCCTGCTTTCGCTATGCTGCACCTTGCTGACACGGGTGGGGGAAAGCCAGGGCTACAGCAAGCACAGAAGGGCGATTGCCATGTCGACTTTGGGCCCAGAAGCAGAGATTTGGGGCTTTTGAAGCCTAAGAGCTGCCACTGAGGCCGCCTCTAGAGGTATGCAGTGCCCTGTTGCCTGGCTAGGCCCCAGTCGACTGCTTGTGGCTGAAAGCCAGGGACAAACAGGCCTGCAAGCGAGCAGGGGTTCTCGCCCTGAGCCCCTCACGCCTTCCCGAACGCTCCCAAACGCTGCAGACAGAACCCTCGCCGGGCAGAGCCCTCGCCGGGCCACGGCCTGGGGTCCTCAGCCAGAGTCTGGGCCTGGGAAGGCTAGGGCGAGGCAAGAGGCTGGCAGCCAGGCCACAGCCCCAGGGGGGCGATGGAAAGGAGCAGACATGTCACCTGGCCAGGGCCTACTTCCCTGTCTCTGGATAGGTCCCCAGAGTGGGAGGCTGCAGCTATCCCATCATTCCCCAGGCTCAGTACTTAGCATGTGATTCCCTCTTGCCCACGCCCCCGCCCCCCTCCAATCCAGCCGCAGCACCCCAGAAAGAACACAGAAGACGAGAAAGGGTGCTCCAGACTCCTTTTTATTTTTTTTTCCTTTTTGTCTTTCTTGAAACCAGAGATCAGGGGAAAGCGCGAACGCAGTCCCCCACTACCAGAAATTATGCAGTCGAGTATCCCGCATTTGGGGACATCGCAGGGGTCAGCACATCCGAAGTGCAATGGATGAGCCTCACCCTGGGAGAACCACCTTCGTGATCATGGTGTCTCCCCTGCCAGGTAAGTATGAGTTGGAAGGGGACAGGGTGAGGGCGGGCCGCTGGGCATCTCCCCGCAGAGCGAGGGTGGCATTCACACAGGCAAGGCCTGAGGCCGGGCGAAGCAGAGCATGGGCATTGTGGGGCGCAAGGTGACCAGCCAAGGCCCCTGTGCCCACTTTGGAAAGCGCGCAGCTACCCACAGCAGCTTCCCACAGGCCTCGGCCGGCCAGCAACATTTGCATGTCCACGCCCACCGGCAGCGCCAATCAGGGCCCTGCTTTCGCTATGCTGCACCTTGCTGACACGGGTGGGGGAAAGCCAGGGCTACAGCAAGCACACGAGAGGGCTTGGCAGGCCTAAATCGGGCCCAAAAGCAGATTTTTCAGGCCCTTTAAACTGTGCACAAGCAAAGGCTTTCGCAAGCACAACAGAGGGCTTGCCAGGTCGAAATCGGGCCCAGAAGCACGTTTCTAAGCCCTGAGCCAGCATCCCCAGGCTTGTAAATTTGCATATCTAATTGGCCCTCGCCCACTCCCCATTCCAGCCAGCTTACAGCACCCTGGACGGACCACAAGAAACGTCAAAGGGTGCTCCAGACTCCTTTTTATTTTTTTTTCCTTTTTGTCTTTCTTGAAACCAGAGATCAGGGGAAAGCGCGAACGCAGTCCCCCACTACCAGAAATTATGCAGTCGAGTATCCCGCATTTGGGGACATCGCAGGGGTCAGCACATCCGAAGTGCAATGGATGAGCCTCACCCTGGGAGAACCACCTTCGTGATCATGGTGTCTCCCCTGCCAGGTAAGTATGAGTTGGAAGGGGACAGGGTGAGGGCGGGCCGCTGGGCATCTCCCCGCAGAGCGAGGGTGGCATTCACACAGGCAAGGCCTGAGGCCGGGCGAAGCAGAGCATGGGCATTGTGGGGCGCAAGGTGACCAGCCAAGGCCCCTGTGCCCACTTTGGAAAGCGCGCAGCTACCCACAGCAGCTTCCCACAGGCCTCGGCCGGCCAGCAACATTTGCATGTCCACACCCACCGGCAGCGCCAATCAGGGCCCTGCTTTCGCTATGCTGCACCTTGCTGACACGGGTGGGGGAAAGCCAGGGCTACAGCAAGCACAGAAGGGCGATTGCCATGTCGACTTTGGGCCCAGAAGCAGAGATTTGGGGCTTTTGAAGCCTAAGAGCTGCCACTGAGGCCGCCTCTAGAGGTATGCAGTGCCCTGTTGCCTGGCTAGGCCCCAGTCAACTGCTTGTGGCTGAAAGCCAGGGACAAACAGGCCTGCAAGCGAGCAGGGGTTCTCGCCCTGAGCCCCTCACGCCTTCCCGAACGCTCCCAAACGCTGCCGACAGAACCCTCGCCGGGCAGAGCCCTCGCCGGGCCACGGCCTGGGGTCCTCAGCCAGAGTCTGGGCCTGGGGAGGCTAGGGCGAGGCAAGAGGCTGGCAGCCAGGCCACAGCCCCAGGGGGGCGATGGAAAGGAGCAGACATGTCACCTGGCCAGGGCCTACTTCCCTGTCTCTGGATAGGTCCCCAGAGTGGGAGGCTGCAGCTATCCCATCATTCCCCAGGCTCAGTACTTAGCATGTGATTCCCTCTTGCCCACGCCCCCGCCCCCCTCCAATCCAGCCGCAGCACCCCAGAAAGAACACAGAAGACGAGAAAGGGTGCTCCAGACTCCTTTTTATTTTTTTTTCCTTTTTGTCTTTCTTGAAACCAGAGATCAGGGGAAAGCGCGAACGCAGTCCCCCACTACCAGAAATTATGCAGTCAAGTATCCCGCATTTGGGGACATCGCAGGGGTCAGCACATCCGAAGTGCAATGGATGAGCCTCACCCTGGGAGAACCACCTTCGTGATCATGGTGTCTCCCCTGCCAGGTAAGTATGAGTTGGAAGGGGACAGGGTGAGGGCGGGCCGCTGGGCATCTCCCCGCAGAGCGAGGGTGGCATTCACACAGGCAAGGCCTGAGGCCGGGCGAAGCAGAGCATGGGCATTGTGGGGCGCAAGGTGACCAGCCAAGGCCCCTGTGCCCACTTTGGAAAGCGCGCAGCTACCCACAGCAGCTTCCCACAGGCCTCGGCCGGCCAGCAACATTTGCATGTCCACGCCCACCGGCAGCGCCAATCAGGGCCCTGCTTTCGCTATGCTGCACCTTGCTGACACGGGTGGGGGAAAGCCAGGGCTACAGCAAGCACACGAGAGGGCTTGGCAGGCCTAAATCGGGCCCAAAAGCAGATTTTTCAGGCCCTTTAAACTGTGCACAAGCAAAGGCTTTCGCAAGCACAACAGAGGGCTTGCCAGGTCGAAATCGGGCCCAGAAGCACGTTTCTAAGCCCTGAGCCAGCATCCCCAGGCTTGTAAATTTGCATATCTAATTGGCCCTCGCCCACTCCCCATTCCAGCCAGCTTACAGCACCCTGGACGGACCACAAGAAACGTCAAAGGGTGCTCCAGACTCCTTTTTATTTTTTTTTCCTTTTTGTCTTTCTTGAAACCAGAGATCAGGGGAAAGCGCGAACGCAGTCCCCCACTACCAGAAATTATGCAGTCGAGTATCCCGCATTTGGGGACATCGCAGGGGTCAGCACATCCGAAGTGCAATGGATGAGCCTCACCCTGGGAGAACCACCTTCGTGATCATGGTGTCTCCCCTGCCAGGTAAGTATGAGTTGGAAGGGGACAGGGTGAGGGCGGGCCGCTGGGCATCTCCCCGCAGAGCGAGGGTGGCATTCACACAGGCAAGGCCTGAGGCCGGGCGAAGCAGAGCATGGGCATTGTGGGGCGCAAGGTGACCAGCCAAGGCCCCTGTGCCCACTTTGGAAAGCGCGCAGCTACCCACAGCAGCTTCCCACAGGCCTCGGCCGGCCAGCAACATTTGCATGTCCACACCCACCGGCAGCGCCAATCAGGGCCCTGCTTTCGCTATGCTGCACCTTGCTGACACGGGTGGGGGAAAGCCAGGGCTACAGCAAGCACAGAAGGGCGATTGCCATGTCGACTTTGGGCCCAGAAGCAGAGATTTGGGGCTTTTGAAGCCTAAGAGCTGCCACTGAGGCCGCCTCTAGAGGTATGCAGTGCCCTGTTGCCTGGCTAGGCCCCAGTCGACTGCTTGTGGCTGAAAGCCAGGGACAAACAGGCCTGCAAGCGAGCAGGGGTTCTCGCCCTGAGCCCCTCACGCCTTCCCGAACGCTCCCAAACGCTGCCGACAGAACCCTCGCCGGGCAGAGCCCTCGCCGGGCCACGGCCTGGGGTCCTCAGCCAGAGTCTGGGCCTGGGGAGGCTAGGGCGAGGCAAGAGGCTGGCAGCCAGGCCACAGCCCCAGGGGGGCGATGGAAAGGAGCAGACATGTCACCTGGCCAGGGCCTACTTCCCTGTCTCTGGATAGGTCCCCAGAGTGGGAGGCTGCAGCTATCCCATCATTCCCCAGGCTCAGTACTTAGCATGTGATTCCCTCTTGCCCACGCCCCCGCCCCCCTCCAATCCAGCCGCAGCACCCCAGAAAGAACACAGAAGACGAGAAAGGGTGCTCCAGACTCCTTTTTATTTTTTTTTCCTTTTTGTCTTTCTTGAAACCAGAGATCAGGGGAAAGCGCGAACGCAGTCCCCCACTACCAGAAATTATGCAGTCGAGTATCCCGCATTTGGGGACATCGCAGGGGTCAGCACATCCGAAGTGCAATGGATGAGCCTCACCCTGGGAGAACCACCTTCGTGATCATGGTGTCTCCCCTGCCAGGTAAGTATGAGTTGGAAGGGGACAGGGTGAGGGCGGGCCGCTGGGCATCTCCCCGCAGAGCGAGGGTGGCATTCACACAGGCAAGGCCTGAGGCCGGGCGAAGCAGAGCATGGGCATTGTGGGGCGCAAGGTGACCAGCCAAGGCCCCTGTGCCCACTTTGGAAAGCGCGCAGCTACCCACAGCAGCTTCCCACAGGCCTCGGCCGGCCAGCAACATTTGCATGTCCACGCCCACCGGCAGCGCCAATCAGGGCCCTGCTTTCGCTATGCTGCACCTTGCTGACACGGGTGGGGGAAAGCCAGGGCTACAGCAAGCACAGAAGGGCGATTGCCATGTCGACTTTGGGCCCAGAAGCAGAGATTTGGGGCTTTTGAAGCCTAAGAGCTGCCACTGAGGCCGCCTCTAGAGGTATGCAGTGCCCTGTTGCCTGGCTAGGCCCCAGTCGACTGCTTGTGGCTGAAAGCCAGGGACAAACAGGCCTGCAAGCGAGCAGGGGTTCTCGCCCTGAGCCCCTCACGCCTTCCCGAATGCTCCCAAACGCTGCCGACAGAACCCTCGCCGGGCAGAGCCCTCGCCGGGCCACGGCCTGGGGTCCTCAGCCAGAGTCTGGGCCTGGGAAGGCTAGGGCGAGGCAAGAGGCTGGCAGCCAGGCCACAGCCCCAGGGGGGCGATGGAAAGGAGCAGACATGTCACCTGGCCAGGGCCTACTTCCCTGTCTCTGGATAGGTCCCCAGAGTGGGAGGCTGCAGCTATCCCATCATTCCCCAGGCTCAGTACTTAGCATGTGATTCCCTCTTGCCCACGCCCCCGCCCCCCTCCAATCCAGCCGCAGCACCCCAGAAAGAACACAGAAGACGAGAAAGGGTGCTCCAGACTCCTTTTTATTTTTTTTTCCTTTTTGTCTTTCTTGAAACCAGAGATCAGGGGAAAGCGCGAACGCAGTCCCCCACTACCAGAAATTATGCAGTCGAGTATCCCGCATTTGGGGACATCGCAGGGGTCAGCACATCCGAAGTGCAATGGATGAGCCTCACCCTGGGAGAACCACCTTCGTGATCATGGTGTCTCCCCTGCCAGGTAAGTATGAGTTGGAAGGGGACAGGGTGAGGGCGGGCCGCTGGGCATCTCCCCGCAGAGCGAGGGTGGCATTCACACAGGCAAGGCCTGAGGCCGGGCGAAGCAGAGCATGGGCATTGTGGGGCGCAAGGTGACCAGCCAAGGCCCCTGTGCCCACTTTGGAAAGCGCGCAGCTACCCACAGCAGCTTCCCACAGGCCTCGGCCGGCCAGCAACATTTGCATGTCCACGCCCACCGGCAGCGCCAATCAGGGCCCTGCTTTCGCTATGCTGCACCTTGCTGACACGGGTGGGGGAAAGCCAGGGCTACAGCAAGCACAGAAGGGCGATTGCCATGTCGACTTTGGGCCCAGAAGCAGAGATTTGGGGCTTTTGAAGCCTAAGAGCTGCCACTGAGGCCGCCTCTAGAGGTATGCAGTGCCCTGTTGCCTGGCTAGGCCCCAGTCGACTGCTTGTGGCTGAAAGCCAGGGACAAACAGGCCTGCAAGCGAGCAGGGGTTCTCGCCCTGAGCCCCTCACGCCTTCCCGAACGCTCCCAAACGCTGCCGACAGAACCCTCGCCGGGCAGAGCCCTCGCCGGGCCACGGCCTGGGGTCCTCAGCCAGAGTCTGGGCCTGGGGAGGCTAGGGCGAGGCAAGAGGCTGGCAGCCAGGCCACAGCCCCAGGGGGGCGATGGAAAGGAGCAGACATGTCACCTGGCCAGGGCCTACTTCCCTGTCTCTGGATAGGTCCCCAGAGTGGGAGGCTGCAGCTATCCCATCATTCCCCAGGCTCAGTACTTAGCATGTGATTCCCTCTTGCCCACGCCCCCGCCCCCCTCCAATCCAGCCGCAGCACCCCAGAAAGAACACAGAAGACGAGAAAGGGTGCTCCAGACTCCTTTTTATTTTTTTTTCCTTTTTGTCTTTCTTGAAACCAGAGATCAGGGGAAAGCGCGAACGCAGTCCCCCACTACCAGAAATTATGCAGTCGAGTATCCCGCATTTGGGGACATCGCAGGGGTCAGCACATCCGAAGTGCAATGGATGAGCCTCACCCTGGGAGAACCACCTTCGTGATCATGGTGTCTCCCCTGCCAGGTAAGTATGAGTTGGAAGGGGACAGGGTGAGGGCGGGCCGCTGGGCATCTCCCCGCAGAGCGAGGGTGGCATTCACACAGGCAAGGCCTGAGGCCGGGCGAAGCAGAGCATGGGCATTGTGGGGCGCAAGGTGACCAGCCAAGGCCCCTGTGCCCACTTTGGAAAGCGCGCAGCTACCCACAGCAGCTTCCCACAGGCCTCGGCCGGCCAGCAACATTTGCATGTCCACGCCCACCGGCAGCGCCAATCAGGGCCCTGCTTTCGCTATGCTGCACCTTGCTGACACGGGTGGGGGAAAGCCAGGGCTACAGCAAGCACAGAAGGGCGATTGCCATGTCGACTTTGGGCCCAGAAGCAGAGATTTGGGGCTTTTGAAGCCTAAGAGCTGCCACTGAGGCCGCCTCTAGAGGTATGCAGTGCCCTGTTGCCTGGCTAGGCCCCAGTCGACTGCTTGTGGCTGAAAGCCAGGGACAAACAGGCCTGCAAGCGAGCAGGGGTTCTCGCCCTGAGCCCCTCACGCCTTCCCGAATGCTCCCAAACGCTGCCGACAGAACCCTCGCCGGGCAGAGCCCTCGCCGGGCCACGGCCTGGGGTCCTCAGCCAGAGTCTGGGCCTGGGAAGGCTAGGGCGAGGCAAGAGGCTGGCAGCCAGGCCACAGCCCCAGGGGGGCGATGGAAAGGAGCAGACATGTCACCTGGCCAGGGCCTACTTCCCTGTCTCTGGATAGGTCCCCAGAGTGGGAGGCTGCAGCTATCCCATCATTCCCCAGGCTCAGTACTTAGCATGTGATTCCCTCTTGCCCACGCCCCCGCCCCCCTCCAATCCAGCCGCAGCACCCCAGAAAGAACACAGAAGACGAGAAAGGGTGCTCCAGACTCCTTTTTATTTTTTTTTCCTTTTTGTCTTTCTTGAAACCAGAGATCAGGGGAAAGCGCGAACGCAGTCCCCCACTACCAGAAATTATGCAGTCGAGTATCCCGCATTTGGGGACATCGCAGGGGTCAGCACATCCGAAGTGCAATGGATGAGCCTCACCCTGGGAGAACCACCTTCGTGATCATGGTGTCTCCCCTGCCAGGTAAGTATGAGTTGGAAGGGGACAGGGTGAGGGCGGGCCGCTGGGCATCTCCCCGCAGAGCGAGGGTGGCATTCACACAGGCAAGGCCTGAGGCCGGGCGAAGCAGAGCATGGGCATTGTGGGGCGCAAGGTGACCAGCCAAGGCCCCTGTGCCCACTTTGGAAAGCGCGCAGCTACCCACAGCAGCTTCCCACAGGCCTCGGCCGGCCAGCAACATTTGCATGTCCACGCCCACCGGCAGCGCCAATCAGGGCCCTGCTTTCGCTATGCTGCACCTTGCTGACACGGGTGGGGGAAAGCCAGGGCTACAGCAAGCACAGAAGGGCGATTGCCATGTCGACTTTGGGCCCAGAAGCAGAGATTTGGGGCTTTTGAAGCCTAAGAGCTGCCACTGAGGCCGCCTCTAGAGGTATGCAGTGCCCTGTTGCCTGGCTAGGCCCCAGTCGACTGCTTGTGGCTGAAAGCCAGGGACAAACAGGCCTGCAAGCGAGCAGGGGTTCTCGCCCTGAGCCCCTCACGCCTTCCCGAACGCTCCCAAACGCTGCAGACAGAACCCTCGCCGGGCAGAGCCCTCGCCGGGCCACGGCCTGGGGTCCTCAGCCAGAGTCTGGGCCTGGGAAGGCTAGGGCGAGGCAAGAGGCTGGCAGCCAGGCCACAGCCCCAGGGGGGCGATGGAAAGGAGCAGACATGTCACCTGGCCAGGGCCTACTTCCCTGTCTCTGGATAGGTCCCCAGAGTGGGAGGCTGCAGCTATCCCATCATTCCCCAGGCTCAGTACTTAGCATGTGATTCCCTCTTGCCCACGCCCCCGCCCCCCTCCAATCCAGCCGCAGCACCCCAGAAAGAACACAGAAGACGAGAAAGGGTGCTCCAGACTCCTTTCTATTTTTTTTTCCTTTTTGTCTTTCTTGAAACCAGAGATCAGGGGAAAGCGCGAACGCAGTCCCCCACTACCAGAAATTATGCAGTCGAGTATCCCGCATTTGGGGACATCGCAGGGGTCAGCACATCCGAAGTGCAATGGATGAGCCTCACCCTGGGAGAACCACCTTCGTGATCATGGTGTCTCCCCTGCCAGGTAAGTATGAGTTGGAAGGGGACAGGGTGAGGGCGGGCCGCTGGGCATCTCCCCGCAGAGCGAGGGTGGCATTCACACAGGCAAGGCCTGAGGCCGGGCGAAGCAGAGCATGGGCATTGTGGGGCGCAAGGTGACCAGCCAAGGCCCCTGTGCCCACTTTGGAAAGCGCGCAGCTACCCACAGCAGCTTCCCACAGGCCTCGGCCGGCCAGCAACATTTGCATGTCCACGCCCACCGGCAGCGCCAATCAGGGCCCTGCTTTCGCTATGCTGCACCTTGCTGACACGGGTGGGGGAAAGCCAGGGCTACAGCAAGCACACGAGAGGGCTTGGCAGGCCTAAATCGGGCCCAAAAGCAGATTTTTCAGGCCCTTTAAACTGTGCACAAGCAAAGGCTTTCGCAAGCACAACAGAGGGCTTGCCAGGTCGAAATCGGGCCCAGAAGCACGTTTCTAAGCCCTGAGCCAGCATCCCCAGGCTTGTAAATTTGCATATCTAATTGGCCCTCGCCCACTCCCCATTCCAGCCAGCTTACAGCACCCTGGACGGACCACAAGAAACGTCAAAGGGTGCTCCAGACTCCTTTTTATTTTTTTTTCCTTTTTGTCTTTCTTGAAACCAGAGATCAGGGGAAAGCGCGAACGCAGTCCCCCACTACCAGAAATTATGCAGTCGAGTATCCCGCATTTGGGGACATCGCAGGGGTCAGCACATCCGAAGTGCAATGGATGAGCCTCACCCTGGGAGAACCACCTTCGTGATCATGGTGTCTCCCCTGCCAGGTAAGTATGAGTTGGAAGGGGACAGGGTGAGGGCGGGCCGCTGGGCATCTCCCCGCAGAGCGAGGGTGGCATTCACACAGGCAAGGCCTGAGGCCGGGCGAAGCAGAGCATGGGCATTGTGGGGCGCAAGGTGACCAGCCAAGGCCCCTGTGCCCACTTTGGAAAGCGCGCAGCTACCCACAGCAGCTTCCCACAGGCCTCGGCCGGCCAGCAACATTTGCATGTCCACACCCACCGGCAGCGCCAATCAGGGCCCTGCTTTCGCTATGCTGCACCTTGCTGACACGGGTGGGGGAAAGCCAGGGCTACAGCAAGCACAGAAGGGCGATTGCCATGTCGACTTTGGGCCCAGAAGCAGAGATTTGGGGCTTTTGAAGCCTAAGAGCTGCCACTGAGGCCGCCTCTAGAGGTATGCAGTGCCCTGTTGCCTGGCTAGGCCCCAGTCGACTGCTTGTGGCTGAAAGCCAGGGACAAACAGGCCTGCAAGCGAGCAGGGGTTCTCGCCCTGAGCCCCTCACGCCTTCCCGAACGCTCCCAAACGCTGCCGACAGAACCCTCGCCGGGCAGAGCCCTCGCCGGGCCACGGCCTGGGGTCCTCAGCCAGAGTCTGGGCCTGGGGAGGCTAGGGCGAGGCAAGAGGCTGGCAGCCAGGCCACAGCCCCAGGGGGGCGATGGAAAGGAGCAGACATGTCACCTGGCCAGGGCCTACTTCCCTGTCTCTGGATAGGTCCCCAGAGTGGGAGGCTGCAGCTATCCCATCATTCCCCAGGCTCAGTACTTAGCATGTGATTCCCTCTTGCCCACGCCCCCGCCCCCCTCCAATCCAGCCGCAGCACCCCAGAAAGAACACAGAAGACGAGAAAGGGTGCTCCAGACTCCTTTTTATTTTTTTTTCCTTTTTGTCTTTCTTGAAACCAGAGATCAGGGGAAAGCGCGAACGCAGTCCCCCACTACCAGAAATTATGCAGTCAAGTATCCCGCATTTGGGGACATCGCAGGGGTCAGCACATCCGAAGTGCAATGGATGAGCCTCACCCTGGGAGAACCACCTTCGTGATCATGGTGTCTCCCCTGCCAGGTAAGTATGAGTTGGAAGGGGACAGGGTGAGGGCGGGCCGCTGGGCATCTCCCCGCAGAGCGAGGGTGGCATTCACACAGGCAAGGCCTGAGGCCGGGCGAAGCAGAGCATGGGCATTGTGGGGCGCAAGGTGACCAGCCAAGGCCCCTGTGCCCACTTTGGAAAGCGCGCAGCTACCCACAGCAGCTTCCCACAGGCCTCGGCCGGCCAGCAACATTTGCATGTCCACGCCCACCGGCAGCGCCAATCAGGGCCCTGCTTTCGCTATGCTGCACCTTGCTGACACGGGTGGGGGAAAGCCAGGGCTACAGCAAGCACACGAGAGGGCTTGGCAGGCCTAAATCGGGCCCAAAAGCAGATTTTTCAGGCCCTTTAAACTGTGCACAAGCAAAGGCTTTCGCAAGCACAACAGAGGGCTTGCCAGGTCGAAATCGGGCCCAGAAGCACGTTTCTAAGCCCTGAGCCAGCATCCCCAGGCTTGTAAATTTGCATATCTAATTGGCCCTCGCCCACTCCCCATTCCAGCCAGCTTACAGCACCCTGGACGGACCACAAGAAACGTCAAAGGGTGCTCCAGACTCCTTTTTATTTTTTTTTCCTTTTTGTCTTTCTTGAAACCAGAGATCAGGGGAAAGCGCGAACGCAGTCCCCCACTACCAGAAATTATGCAGTCGAGTATCCCGCATTTGGGGACATCGCAGGGGTCAGCACATCCGAAGTGCAATGGATGAGCCTCACCCTGGGAGAACCACCTTCGTGATCATGGTGTCTCCCCTGCCAGGTAAGTATGAGTTGGAAGGGGACAGGGTGAGGGCGGGCCGCTGGGCATCTCCCCGCAGAGCGAGGGTGGCATTCACACAGGCAAGGCCTGAGGCCGGGCGAAGCAGAGCATGGGCATTGTGGGGCGCAAGGTGACCAGCCAAGGCCCCTGTGCCCACTTTGGAAAGCGCGCAGCTACCCACAGCAGCTTCCCACAGGCCTCGGCCGGCCAGCAACATTTGCATGTCCACACCCACCGGCAGCGCCAATCAGGGCCCTGCTTTCGCTATGCTGCACCTTGCTGACACGGGTGGGGGAAAGCCAGGGCTACAGCAAGCACAGAAGGGCGATTGCCATGTCGACTTTGGGCCCAGAAGCAGAGATTTGGGGCTTTTGAAGCCTAAGAGCTGCCACTGAGGCCGCCTCTAGAGGTATGCAGTGCCCTGTTGCCTGGCTAGGCCCCAGTCGACTGCTTGTGGCTGAAAGCCAGGGACAAACAGGCCTGCAAGCGAGCAGGGGTTCTCGCCCTGAGCCCCTCACGCCTTCCCGAACGCTCCCAAACGCTGCCGACAGAACCCTCGCCGGGCAGAGCCCTCGCCGGGCCACGGCCTGGGGTCCTCAGCCAGAGTCTGGGCCTGGGGAGGCTAGGGCGAGGCAAGAGGCTGGCAGCCAGGCCACAGCCCCAGGGGGGCGATGGAAAGGAGCAGACATGTCACCTGGCCAGGGCCTACTTCCCTGTCTCTGGATAGGTCCCCAGAGTGGGAGGCTGCAGCTATCCCATCATTCCCCAGGCTCAGTACTTAGCATGTGATTCCCTCTTGCCCACGCCCCCGCCCCCCTCCAATCCAGCCGCAGCACCCCAGAAAGAACACAGAAGACGAGAAAGGGTGCTCCAGACTCCTTTTTATTTTTTTTTCCTTTTTGTCTTTCTTGAAACCAGAGATCAGGGGAAAGCGCGAACGCAGTCCCCCACTACCAGAAATTATGCAGTCGAGTATCCCGCATTTGGGGACATCGCAGGGGTCAGCACATCCGAAGTGCAATGGATGAGCCTCACCCTGGGAGAACCACCTTCGTGATCATGGTGTCTCCCCTGCCAGGTAAGTATGAGTTGGAAGGGGACAGGGTGAGGGCGGGCCGCTGGGCATCTCCCCGCAGAGCGAGGGTGGCATTCACACAGGCAAGGCCTGAGGCCGGGCGAAGCAGAGCATGGGCATTGTGGGGCGCAAGGTGACCAGCCAAGGCCCCTGTGCCCACTTTGGAAAGCGCGCAGCTACCCACAGCAGCTTCCCACAGGCCTCGGCCGGCCAGCAACATTTGCATGTCCACGCCCACCGGCAGCGCCAATCAGGGCCCTGCTTTCGCTATGCTGCACCTTGCTGACACGGGTGGGGGAAAGCCAGGGCTACAGCAAGCACAGAAGGGCGATTGCCATGTCGACTTTGGGCCCAGAAGCAGAGATTTGGGGCTTTTGAAGCCTAAGAGCTGCCACTGAGGCCGCCTCTAGAGGTATGCAGTGCCCTGTTGCCTGGCTAGGCCCCAGTCGACTGCTTGTGGCTGAAAGCCAGGGACAAACAGGCCTGCAAGCGAGCAGGGGTTCTCGCCCTGAGCCCCTCACGCCTTCCCGAATGCTCCCAAACGCTGCCGACAGAACCCTCGCCGGGCAGAGCCCTCGCCGGGCCACGGCCTGGGGTCCTCAGCCAGAGTCTGGGCCTGGGAAGGCTAGGGCGAGGCAAGAGGCTGGCAGCCAGGCCACAGCCCCAGGGGGGCGATGGAAAGGAGCAGACATGTCACCTGGCCAGGGCCTACTTCCCTGTCTCTGGATAGGTCCCCAGAGTGGGAGGCTGCAGCTATCCCATCATTCCCCAGGCTCAGTACTTAGCATGTGATTCCCTCTTGCCCACGCCCCCGCCCCCCTCCAATCCAGCCGCAGCACCCCAGAAAGAACACAGAAGACGAGAAAGGGTGCTCCAGACTCCTTTTTATTTTTTTTTCCTTTTTGTCTTTCTTGAAACCAGAGATCAGGGGAAAGCGCGAACGCAGTCCCCCACTACCAGAAATTATGCAGTCGAGTATCCCGCATTTGGGGACATCGCAGGGGTCAGCACATCCGAAGTGCAATGGATGAGCCTCACCCTGGGAGAACCACCTTCGTGATCATGGTGTCTCCCCTGCCAGGTAAGTATGAGTTGGAAGGGGACAGGGTGAGGGCGGGCCGCTGGGCATCTCCCCGCAGAGCGAGGGTGGCATTCACACAGGCAAGGCCTGAGGCCGGGCGAAGCAGAGCATGGGCATTGTGGGGCGCAAGGTGACCAGCCAAGGCCCCTGTGCCCACTTTGGAAAGCGCGCAGCTACCCACAGCAGCTTCCCACAGGCCTCGGCCGGCCAGCAACATTTGCATGTCCACGCCCACCGGCAGCGCCAATCAGGGCCCTGCTTTCGCTATGCTGCACCTTGCTGACACGGGTGGGGGAAAGCCAGGGCTACAGCAAGCACAGAAGGGCGATTGCCATGTCGACTTTGGGCCCAGAAGCAGAGATTTGGGGCTTTTGAAGCCTAAGAGCTGCCACTGAGGCCGCCTCTAGAGGTATGCAGTGCCCTGTTGCCTGGCTAGGCCCCAGTCGACTGCTTGTGGCTGAAAGCCAGGGACAAACAGGCCTGCAAGCGAGCAGGGGTTCTCGCCCTGAGCCCCTCACGCCTTCCCGAACGCTCCCAAACGCTGCAGACAGAACCCTCGCCGGGCAGAGCCCTCGCCGGGCCACGGCCTGGGGTCCTCAGCCAGAGTCTGGGCCTGGGAAGGCTAGGGCGAGGCAAGAGGCTGGCAGCCAGGCCACAGCCCCAGGGGGGCGATGGAAAGGAGCAGACATGTCACCTGGCCAGGGCCTACTTCCCTGTCTCTGGATAGGTCCCCAGAGTGGGAGGCTGCAGCTATCCCATCATTCCCCAGGCTCAGTACTTAGCATGTGATTCCCTCTTGCCCACGCCCCCGCCCCCCTCCAATCCAGCCGCAGCACCCCAGAAAGAACACAGAAGACGAGAAAGGGTGCTCCAGACTCCTTTTTATTTTTTTTTCCTTTTTGTCTTTCTTGAAACCAGAGATCAGGGGAAAGCGCGAACGCAGTCCCCCACTACCAGAAATTATGCAGTCGAGTATCCCGCATTTGGGGACATCGCAGGGGTCAGCACATCCGAAGTGCAATGGATGAGCCTCACCCTGGGAGAACCACCTTCGTGATCATGGTGTCTCCCCTGCCAGGTAAGTATGAGTTGGAAGGGGACAGGGTGAGGGCGGGCCGCTGGGCATCTCCCCGCAGAGCGAGGGTGGCATTCACACAGGCAAGGCCTGAGGCCGGGCGAAGCAGAGCATGGGCATTGTGGGGCGCAAGGTGACCAGCCAAGGCCCCTGTGCCCACTTTGGAAAGCGCGCAGCTACCCACAGCAGCTTCCCACAGGCCTCGGCCGGCCAGCAACATTTGCATGTCCACGCCCACCGGCAGCGCCAATCAGGGCCCTGCTTTCGCTATGCTGCACCTTGCTGACACGGGTGGGGGAAAGCCAGGGCTACAGCAAGCACAGAAGGGCGATTGCCATGTCGACTTTGGGCCCAGAAGCAGAGATTTGGGGCTTTTGAAGCCTAAGAGCTGCCACTGAGGCCGCCTCTAGAGGTATGCAGTGCCCTGTTGCCTGGCTAGGCCCCAGTCGACTGCTTGTGGCTGAAAGCCAGGGACAAACAGGCCTGCAAGCGAGCAGGGGTTCTCGCCCTGAGCCCCTCACGCCTTCCCGAATGCTCCCAAACGCTGCCGACAGAACCCTCGCCGGGCAGAGCCCTCGCCGGGCCACGGCCTGGGGTCCTCAGCCAGAGTCTGGGCCTGGGAAGGCTAGGGCGAGGCAAGAGGCTGGCAGCCAGGCCACAGCCCCAGGGGGGCGATGGAAAGGAGCAGACATGTCACCTGGCCAGGGCCTACTTCCCTGTCTCTGGATAGGTCCCCAGAGTGGGAGGCTGCAGCTATCCCATCATTCCCCAGGCTCAGTACTTAGCATGTGATTCCCTCTTGCCCACGCCCCCGCCCCCCTCCAATCCAGCCGCAGCACCCCAGAAAGAACACAGAAGACGAGAAAGGGTGCTCCAGACTCCTTTTTATTTTTTTTTCCTTTTTGTCTTTCTTGAAACCAGAGATCAGGGGAAAGCGCGAACGCAGTCCCCCACTACCAGAAATTATGCAGTCGAGTATCCCGCATTTGGGGACATCGCAGGGGTCAGCACATCCGAAGTGCAATGGATGAGCCTCACCCTGGGAGAACCACCTTCGTGATCATGGTGTCTCCCCTGCCAGGTAAGTATGAGTTGGAAGGGGACAGGGTGAGGGCGGGCCGCTGGGCATCTCCCCGCAGAGCGAGGGTGGCATTCACACAGGCAAGGCCTGAGGCCGGGCGAAGCAGAGCATGGGCATTGTGGGGCGCAAGGTGACCAGCCAAGGCCCCTGTGCCCACTTTGGAAAGCGCGCAGCTACCCACAGCAGCTTCCCACAGGCCTCGGCCGGCCAGCAACATTTGCATGTCCACGCCCACCGGCAGCGCCAATCAGGGCCCTGCTTTCGCTATGCTGCACCTTGCTGACACGGGTGGGGGAAAGCCAGGGCTACAGCAAGCACAGAAGGGCGATTGCCATGTCGACTTTGGGCCCAGAAGCAGAGATTTGGGGCTTTTGAAGCCTAAGAGCTGCCACTGAGGCCGCCTCTAGAGGTATGCAGTGCCCTGTTGCCTGGCTAGGCCCCAGTCGACTGCTTGTGGCTGAAAGCCAGGGACAAACAGGCCTGCAAGCGAGCAGGGGTTCTCGCCCTGAGCCCCTCACGCCTTCCCGAACGCTCCCAAACGCTGCAGACAGAACCCTCGCCGGGCAGAGCCCTCGCCGGGCCACGGCCTGGGGTCCTCAGCCAGAGTCTGGGCCTGGGAAGGCTAGGGCGAGGCAAGAGGCTGGCAGCCAGGCCACAGCCCCAGGGGGGCGATGGAAAGGAGCAGACATGTCACCTGGCCAGGGCCTACTTCCCTGTCTCTGGATAGGTCCCCAGAGTGGGAGGCTGCAGCTATCCCATCATTCCCCAGGCTCAGTACTTAGCATGTGATTCCCTCTTGCCCACGCCCCCGCCCCCCTCCAATCCAGCCGCAGCACCCCAGAAAGAACACAGAAGACGAGAAAGGGTGCTCCAGACTCCTTTCTATTTTTTTTTCCTTTTTGTCTTTCTTGAAACCAGAGATCAGGGGAAAGCGCGAACGCAGTCCCCCACTACCAGAAATTATGCAGTCGAGTATCCCGCATTTGGGGACATCGCAGGGGTCAGCACATCCGAAGTGCAATGGATGAGCCTCACCCTGGGAGAACCACCTTCGTGATCATGGTGTCTCCCCTGCCAGGTAAGTATGAGTTGGAAGGGGACAGGGTGAGGGCGGGCCGCTGGGCATCTCCCCGCAGAGCGAGGGTGGCATTCACACAGGCAAGGCCTGAGGCCGGGCGAAGCAGAGCATGGGCATTGTGGGGCGCAAGGTGACCAGCCAAGGCCCCTGTGCCCACTTTGGAAAGCGCGCAGCTACCCACAGCAGCTTCCCACAGGCCTCGGCCGGCCAGCAACATTTGCATGTCCACGCCCACCGGCAGCGCCAATCAGGGCCCTGCTTTCGCTATGCTGCACCTTGCTGACACGGGTGGGGGAAAGCCAGGGCTACAGCAAGCACACGAGAGGGCTTGGCAGGCCTAAATCGGGCCCAAAAGCAGATTTTTCAGGCCCTTTAAACTGTGCACAAGCAAAGGCTTTCGCAAGCACAACAGAGGGCTTGCCAGGTCGAAATCGGGCCCAGAAGCACGTTTCTAAGCCCTGAGCCAGCATCCCCAGGCTTGTAAATTTGCATATCTAATTGGCCCTCGCCCACTCCCCATTCCAGCCAGCTTACAGCACCCTGGACGGACCACAAGAAACGTCAAAGGGTGCTCCAGACTCCTTTTTATTTTTTTTTCCTTTTTGTCTTTCTTGAAACCAGAGATCAGGGGAAAGCGCGAACGCAGTCCCCCACTACCAGAAATTATGCAGTCGAGTATCCCGCATTTGGGGACATCGCAGGGGTCAGCACATCCGAAGTGCAATGGATGAGCCTCACCCTGGGAGAACCACCTTCGTGATCATGGTGTCTCCCCTGCCAGGTAAGTATGAGTTGGAAGGGGACAGGGTGAGGGCGGGCCGCTGGGCATCTCCCCGCAGAGCGAGGGTGGCATTCACACAGGCAAGGCCTGAGGCCGGGCGAAGCAGAGCATGGGCATTGTGGGGCGCAAGGTGACCAGCCAAGGCCCCTGTGCCCACTTTGGAAAGCGCGCAGCTACCCACAGCAGCTTCCCACAGGCCTCGGCCGGCCAGCAACATTTGCATGTCCACACCCACCGGCAGCGCCAATCAGGGCCCTGCTTTCGCTATGCTGCACCTTGCTGACACGGGTGGGGGAAAGCCAGGGCTACAGCAAGCACAGAAGGGCGATTGCCATGTCGACTTTGGGCCCAGAAGCAGAGATTTGGGGCTTTTGAAGCCTAAGAGCTGCCACTGAGGCCGCCTCTAGAGGTATGCAGTGCCCTGTTGCCTGGCTAGGCCCCAGTCGACTGCTTGTGGCTGAAAGCCAGGGACAAACAGGCCTGCAAGCGAGCAGGGGTTCTCGCCCTGAGCCCCTCACGCCTTCCCGAACGCTCCCAAACGCTGCCGACAGAACCCTCGCCGGGCAGAGCCCTCGCCGGGCCACGGCCTGGGGTCCTCAGCCAGAGTCTGGGCCTGGGGAGGCTAGGGCGAGGCAAGAGGCTGGCAGCCAGGCCACAGCCCCAGGGGGGCGATGGAAAGGAGCAGACATGTCACCTGGCCAGGGCCTACTTCCCTGTCTCTGGATAGGTCCCCAGAGTGGGAGGCTGCAGCTATCCCATCATTCCCCAGGCTCAGTACTTAGCATGTGATTCCCTCTTGCCCACGCCCCCGCCCCCCTCCAATCCAGCCGCAGCACCCCAGAAAGAACACAGAAGACGAGAAAGGGTGCTCCAGACTCCTTTTTATTTTTTTTTCCTTTTTGTCTTTCTTGAAACCAGAGATCAGGGGAAAGCGCGAACGCAGTCCCCCACTACCAGAAATTATGCAGTCAAGTATCCCGCATTTGGGGACATCGCAGGGGTCAGCACATCCGAAGTGCAATGGATGAGCCTCACCCTGGGAGAACCACCTTCGTGATCATGGTGTCTCCCCTGCCAGGTAAGTATGAGTTGGAAGGGGACAGGGTGAGGGCGGGCCGCTGGGCATCTCCCCGCAGAGCGAGGGTGGCATTCACACAGGCAAGGCCTGAGGCCGGGCGAAGCAGAGCATGGGCATTGTGGGGCGCAAGGTGACCAGCCAAGGCCCCTGTGCCCACTTTGGAAAGCGCGCAGCTACCCACAGCAGCTTCCCACAGGCCTCGGCCGGCCAGCAACATTTGCATGTCCACGCCCACCGGCAGCGCCAATCAGGGCCCTGCTTTCGCTATGCTGCACCTTGCTGACACGGGTGGGGGAAAGCCAGGGCTACAGCAAGCACACGAGAGGGCTTGGCAGGCCTAAATCGGGCCCAAAAGCAGATTTTTCAGGCCCTTTAAACTGTGCACAAGCAAAGGCTTTCGCAAGCACAACAGAGGGCTTGCCAGGTCGAAATCGGGCCCAGAAGCACGTTTCTAAGCCCTGAGCCAGCATCCCCAGGCTTGTAAATTTGCATATCTAATTGGCCCTCGCCCACTCCCCATTCCAGCCAGCTTACAGCACCCTGGACGGACCACAAGAAACGTCAAAGGGTGCTCCAGACTCCTTTTTATTTTTTTTTCCTTTTTGTCTTTCTTGAAACCAGAGATCAGGGGAAAGCGCGAACGCAGTCCCCCACTACCAGAAATTATGCAGTCGAGTATCCCGCATTTGGGGACATCGCAGGGGTCAGCACATCCGAAGTGCAATGGATGAGCCTCACCCTGGGAGAACCACCTTCGTGATCATGGTGTCTCCCCTGCCAGGTAAGTATGAGTTGGAAGGGGACAGGGTGAGGGCGGGCCGCTGGGCATCTCCCCGCAGAGCGAGGGTGGCATTCACACAGGCAAGGCCTGAGGCCGGGCGAAGCAGAGCATGGGCATTGTGGGGCGCAAGGTGACCAGCCAAGGCCCCTGTGCCCACTTTGGAAAGCGCGCAGCTACCCACAGCAGCTTCCCACAGGCCTCGGCCGGCCAGCAACATTTGCATGTCCACACCCACCGGCAGCGCCAATCAGGGCCCTGCTTTCGCTATGCTGCACCTTGCTGACACGGGTGGGGGAAAGCCAGGGCTACAGCAAGCACAGAAGGGCGATTGCCATGTCGACTTTGGGCCCAGAAGCAGAGATTTGGGGCTTTTGAAGCCTAAGAGCTGCCACTGAGGCCGCCTCTAGAGGTATGCAGTGCCCTGTTGCCTGGCTAGGCCCCAGTCGACTGCTTGTGGCTGAAAGCCAGGGACAAACAGGCCTGCAAGCGAGCAGGGGTTCTCGCCCTGAGCCCCTCACGCCTTCCCGAACGCTCCCAAACGCTGCCGACAGAACCCTCGCCGGGCAGAGCCCTCGCCGGGCCACGGCCTGGGGTCCTCAGCCAGAGTCTGGGCCTGGGGAGGCTAGGGCGAGGCAAGAGGCTGGCAGCCAGGCCACAGCCCCAGGGGGGCGATGGAAAGGAGCAGACATGTCACCTGGCCAGGGCCTACTTCCCTGTCTCTGGATAGGTCCCCAGAGTGGGAGGCTGCAGCTATCCCATCATTCCCCAGGCTCAGTACTTAGCATGTGATTCCCTCTTGCCCACGCCCCCGCCCCCCTCCAATCCAGCCGCAGCACCCCAGAAAGAACACAGAAGACGAGAAAGGGTGCTCCAGACTCCTTTTTATTTTTTTTTCCTTTTTGTCTTTCTTGAAACCAGAGATCAGGGGAAAGCGCGAACGCAGTCCCCCACTACCAGAAATTATGCAGTCGAGTATCCCGCATTTGGGGACATCGCAGGGGTCAGCACATCCGAAGTGCAATGGATGAGCCTCACCCTGGGAGAACCACCTTCGTGATCATGGTGTCTCCCCTGCCAGGTAAGTATGAGTTGGAAGGGGACAGGGTGAGGGCGGGCCGCTGGGCATCTCCCCGCAGAGCGAGGGTGGCATTCACACAGGCAAGGCCTGAGGCCGGGCGAAGCAGAGCATGGGCATTGTGGGGCGCAAGGTGACCAGCCAAGGCCCCTGTGCCCACTTTGGAAAGCGCGCAGCTACCCACAGCAGCTTCCCACAGGCCTCGGCCGGCCAGCAACATTTGCATGTCCACGCCCACCGGCAGCGCCAATCAGGGCCCTGCTTTCGCTATGCTGCACCTTGCTGACACGGGTGGGGGAAAGCCAGGGCTACAGCAAGCACAGAAGGGCGATTGCCATGTCGACTTTGGGCCCAGAAGCAGAGATTTGGGGCTTTTGAAGCCTAAGAGCTGCCACTGAGGCCGCCTCTAGAGGTATGCAGTGCCCTGTTGCCTGGCTAGGCCCCAGTCGACTGCTTGTGGCTGAAAGCCAGGGACAAACAGGCCTGCAAGCGAGCAGGGGTTCTCGCCCTGAGCCCCTCACGCCTTCCCGAATGCTCCCAAACGCTGCCGACAGAACCCTCGCCGGGCAGAGCCCTCGCCGGGCCACGGCCTGGGGTCCTCAGCCAGAGTCTGGGCCTGGGAAGGCTAGGGCGAGGCAAGAGGCTGGCAGCCAGGCCACAGCCCCAGGGGGGCGATGGAAAGGAGCAGACATGTCACCTGGCCAGGGCCTACTTCCCTGTCTCTGGATAGGTCCCCAGAGTGGGAGGCTGCAGCTATCCCATCATTCCCCAGGCTCAGTACTTAGCATGTGATTCCCTCTTGCCCACGCCCCCGCCCCCCTCCAATCCAGCCGCAGCACCCCAGAAAGAACACAGAAGACGAGAAAGGGTGCTCCAGACTCCTTTTTATTTTTTTTTCCTTTTTGTCTTTCTTGAAACCAGAGATCAGGGGAAAGCGCGAACGCAGTCCCCCACTACCAGAAATTATGCAGTCGAGTATCCCGCATTTGGGGACATCGCAGGGGTCAGCACATCCGAAGTGCAATGGATGAGCCTCACCCTGGGAGAACCACCTTCGTGATCATGGTGTCTCCCCTGCCAGGTAAGTATGAGTTGGAAGGGGACAGGGTGAGGGCGGGCCGCTGGGCATCTCCCCGCAGAGCGAGGGTGGCATTCACACAGGCAAGGCCTGAGGCCGGGCGAAGCAGAGCATGGGCATTGTGGGGCGCAAGGTGACCAGCCAAGGCCCCTGTGCCCACTTTGGAAAGCGCGCAGCTACCCACAGCAGCTTCCCACAGGCCTCGGCCGGCCAGCAACATTTGCATGTCCACGCCCACCGGCAGCGCCAATCAGGGCCCTGCTTTCGCTATGCTGCACCTTGCTGACACGGGTGGGGGAAAGCCAGGGCTACAGCAAGCACAGAAGGGCGATTGCCATGTCGACTTTGGGCCCAGAAGCAGAGATTTGGGGCTTTTGAAGCCTAAGAGCTGCCACTGAGGCCGCCTCTAGAGGTATGCAGTGCCCTGTTGCCTGGCTAGGCCCCAGTCGACTGCTTGTGGCTGAAAGCCAGGGACAAACAGGCCTGCAAGCGAGCAGGGGTTCTCGCCCTGAGCCCCTCACGCCTTCCCGAACGCTCCCAAACGCTGCAGACAGAACCCTCGCCGGGCAGAGCCCTCGCCGGGCCACGGCCTGGGGTCCTCAGCCAGAGTCTGGGCCTGGGAAGGCTAGGGCGAGGCAAGAGGCTGGCAGCCAGGCCACAGCCCCAGGGGGGCGATGGAAAGGAGCAGACATGTCACCTGGCCAGGGCCTACTTCCCTGTCTCTGGATAGGTCCCCAGAGTGGGAGGCTGCAGCTATCCCATCATTCCCCAGGCTCAGTACTTAGCATGTGATTCCCTCTTGCCCACGCCCCCGCCCCCCTCCAATCCAGCCGCAGCACCCCAGAAAGAACACAGAAGACGAGAAAGGGTGCTCCAGACTCCTTTTTATTTTTTTTTCCTTTTTGTCTTTCTTGAAACCAGAGATCAGGGGAAAGCGCGAACGCAGTCCCCCACTACCAGAAATTATGCAGTCGAGTATCCCGCATTTGGGGACATCGCAGGGGTCAGCACATCCGAAGTGCAATGGATGAGCCTCACCCTGGGAGAACCACCTTCGTGATCATGGTGTCTCCCCTGCCAGGTAAGTATGAGTTGGAAGGGGACAGGGTGAGGGCGGGCCGCTGGGCATCTCCCCGCAGAGCGAGGGTGGCATTCACACAGGCAAGGCCTGAGGCCGGGCGAAGCAGAGCATGGGCATTGTGGGGCGCAAGGTGACCAGCCAAGGCCCCTGTGCCCACTTTGGAAAGCGCGCAGCTACCCACAGCAGCTTCCCACAGGCCTCGGCCGGCCAGCAACATTTGCATGTCCACGCCCACCGGCAGCGCCAATCAGGGCCCTGCTTTCGCTATGCTGCACCTTGCTGACACGGGTGGGGGAAAGCCAGGGCTACAGCAAGCACACGAGAGGGCTTGGCAGGCCTAAATCGGGCCCAAAAGCAGATTTTTCAGGCCCTTTAAACTGTGCACAAGCAAAGGCTTTCGCAAGCACAACAGAGGGCTTGCCAGGTCGAAATCGGGCCCAGAAGCACGTTTCTAAGCCCTGAGCCAGCATCCCCAGGCTTGTAAATTTGCATATCTAATTGGCCCTCGCCCACTCCCCATTCCAGCCAGCTTACAGCACCCTGGACGGACCACAAGAAACGTCAAAGGGTGCTCCAGACTCCTTTTTATTTTTTTTTCCTTTTTGTCTTTCTTGAAACCAGAGATCAGGGGAAAGCGCGAACGCAGTCCCCCACTACCAGAAATTATGCAGTCGAGTATCCCGCATTTGGGGACATCGCAGGGGTCAGCACATCCGAAGTGCAATGGATGAGCCTCACCCTGGGAGAACCACCTTCGTGATCATGGTGTCTCCCCTGCCAGGTAAGTATGAGTTGGAAGGGGACAGGGTGAGGGCGGGCCGCTGGGCATCTCCCCGCAGAGCGAGGGTGGCATTCACACAGGCAAGGCCTGAGGCCGGGCGAAGCAGAGCATGGGCATTGTGGGGCGCAAGGTGACCAGCCAAGGCCCCTGTGCCCACTTTGGAAAGCGCGCAGCTACCCACAGCAGCTTCCCACAGGCCTCGGCCGGCCAGCAACATTTGCATGTCCACACCCACCGGCAGCGCCAATCAGGGCCCTGCTTTCGCTATGCTGCACCTTGCTGACACGGGTGGGGGAAAGCCAGGGCTACAGCAAGCACAGAAGGGCGATTGCCATGTCGACTTTGGGCCCAGAAGCAGAGATTTGGGGCTTTTGAAGCCTAAGAGCTGCCACTGAGGCCGCCTCTAGAGGTATGCAGTGCCCTGTTGCCTGGCTAGGCCCCAGTCGACTGCTTGTGGCTGAAAGCCAGGGACAAACAGGCCTGCAAGCGAGCAGGGGTTCTCGCCCTGAGCCCCTCACGCCTTCCCGAACGCTCCCAAACGCTGCCGACAGAACCCTCGCCGGGCAGAGCCCTCGCCGGGCCACGGCCTGGGGTCCTCAGCCAGAGTCTGGGCCTGGGGAGGCTAGGGCGAGGCAAGAGGCTGGCAGCCAGGCCACAGCCCCAGGGGGGCGATGGAAAGGAGCAGACATGTCACCTGGCCAGGGCCTACTTCCCTGTCTCTGGATAGGTCCCCAGAGTGGGAGGCTGCAGCTATCCCATCATTCCCCAGGCTCAGTACTTAGCATGTGATTCCCTCTTGCCCACGCCCCCGCCCCCCTCCAATCCAGCCGCAGCACCCCAGAAAGAACACAGAAGACGAGAAAGGGTGCTCCAGACTCCTTTTTATTTTTTTTTCCTTTTTGTCTTTCTTGAAACCAGAGATCAGGGGAAAGCGCGAACGCAGTCCCCCACTACCAGAAATTATGCAGTCAAGTATCCCGCATTTGGGGACATCGCAGGGGTCAGCACATCCGAAGTGCAATGGATGAGCCTCACCCTGGGAGAACCACCTTCGTGATCATGGTGTCTCCCCTGCCAGGTAAGTATGAGTTGGAAGGGGACAGGGTGAGGGCGGGCCGCTGGGCATCTCCCCGCAGAGCGAGGGTGGCATTCACACAGGCAAGGCCTGAGGCCGGGCGAAGCAGAGCATGGGCATTGTGGGGCGCAAGGTGACCAGCCAAGGCCCCTGTGCCCACTTTGGAAAGCGCGCAGCTACCCACAGCAGCTTCCCACAGGCCTCGGCCGGCCAGCAACATTTGCATGTCCACGCCCACCGGCAGCGCCAATCAGGGCCCTGCTTTCGCTATGCTGCACCTTGCTGACACGGGTGGGGGAAAGCCAGGGCTACAGCAAGCACACGAGAGGGCTTGGCAGGCCTAAATCGGGCCCAAAAGCAGATTTTTCAGGCCCTTTAAACTGTGCACAAGCAAAGGCTTTCGCAAGCACAACAGAGGGCTTGCCAGGTCGAAATCGGGCCCAGAAGCACGTTTCTAAGCCCTGAGCCAGCATCCCCAGGCTTGTAAATTTGCATATCTAATTGGCCCTCGCCCACTCCCCATTCCAGCCAGCTTACAGCACCCTGGACGGACCACAAGAAACGTCAAAGGGTGCTCCAGACTCCTTTTTATTTTTTTTTCCTTTTTGTCTTTCTTGAAACCAGAGATCAGGGGAAAGCGCGAACGCAGTCCCCCACTACCAGAAATTATGCAGTCGAGTATCCCGCATTTGGGGACATCGCAGGGGTCAGCACATCCGAAGTGCAATGGATGAGCCTCACCCTGGGAGAACCACCTTCGTGATCATGGTGTCTCCCCTGCCAGGTAAGTATGAGTTGGAAGGGGACAGGGTGAGGGCGGGCCGCTGGGCATCTCCCCGCAGAGCGAGGGTGGCATTCACACAGGCAAGGCCTGAGGCCGGGCGAAGCAGAGCATGGGCATTGTGGGGCGCAAGGTGACCAGCCAAGGCCCCTGTGCCCACTTTGGAAAGCGCGCAGCTACCCACAGCAGCTTCCCACAGGCCTCGGCCGGCCAGCAACATTTGCATGTCCACACCCACCGGCAGCGCCAATCAGGGCCCTGCTTTCGCTATGCTGCACCTTGCTGACACGGGTGGGGGAAAGCCAGGGCTACAGCAAGCACAGAAGGGCGATTGCCATGTCGACTTTGGGCCCAGAAGCAGAGATTTGGGGCTTTTGAAGCCTAAGAGCTGCCACTGAGGCCGCCTCTAGAGGTATGCAGTGCCCTGTTGCCTGGCTAGGCCCCAGTCGACTGCTTGTGGCTGAAAGCCAGGGACAAACAGGCCTGCAAGCGAGCAGGGGTTCTCGCCCTGAGCCCCTCACGCCTTCCCGAACGCTCCCAAACGCTGCCGACAGAACCCTCGCCGGGCAGAGCCCTCGCCGGGCCACGGCCTGGGGTCCTCAGCCAGAGTCTGGGCCTGGGGAGGCTAGGGCGAGGCAAGAGGCTGGCAGCCAGGCCACAGCCCCAGGGGGGCGATGGAAAGGAGCAGACATGTCACCTGGCCAGGGCCTACTTCCCTGTCTCTGGATAGGTCCCCAGAGTGGGAGGCTGCAGCTATCCCATCATTCCCCAGGCTCAGTACTTAGCATGTGATTCCCTCTTGCCCACGCCCCCGCCCCCCTCCAATCCAGCCGCAGCACCCCAGAAAGAACACAGAAGACGAGAAAGGGTGCTCCAGACTCCTTTTTATTTTTTTTTCCTTTTTGTCTTTCTTGAAACCAGAGATCAGGGGAAAGCGCGAACGCAGTCCCCCACTACCAGAAATTATGCAGTCGAGTATCCCGCATTTGGGGACATCGCAGGGGTCAGCACATCCGAAGTGCAATGGATGAGCCTCACCCTGGGAGAACCACCTTCGTGATCATGGTGTCTCCCCTGCCAGGTAAGTATGAGTTGGAAGGGGACAGGGTGAGGGCGGGCCGCTGGGCATCTCCCCGCAGAGCGAGGGTGGCATTCACACAGGCAAGGCCTGAGGCCGGGCGAAGCAGAGCATGGGCATTGTGGGGCGCAAGGTGACCAGCCAAGGCCCCTGTGCCCACTTTGGAAAGCGCGCAGCTACCCACAGCAGCTTCCCACAGGCCTCGGCCGGCCAGCAACATTTGCATGTCCACGCCCACCGGCAGCGCCAATCAGGGCCCTGCTTTCGCTATGCTGCACCTTGCTGACACGGGTGGGGGAAAGCCAGGGCTACAGCAAGCACAGAAGGGCGATTGCCATGTCGACTTTGGGCCCAGAAGCAGAGATTTGGGGCTTTTGAAGCCTAAGAGCTGCCACTGAGGCCGCCTCTAGAGGTATGCAGTGCCCTGTTGCCTGGCTAGGCCCCAGTCGACTGCTTGTGGCTGAAAGCCAGGGACAAACAGGCCTGCAAGCGAGCAGGGGTTCTCGCCCTGAGCCCCTCACGCCTTCCCTCACGCTCCCAAACGCTGCAGACAGAACCCTCGCCGGGCAGAGCCCTCGCCGGGCCACGGCCTGGGGTCCTCAGCCAGAGTCTGGGCCTGGGAAGGCTAGGGCGAGGCAAGAGGCTGGCAGCCAGGCCACAGCCCCAGGGGGGCGATGGAAAGGAGCAGACATGTCACCTGGCCAGGGCCTACTTCCCTGTCTCTGGATAGGTCCCCAGAGTGGGAGGCTGCAGCTATCCCATCATTCCCCAGGCTCAGTACTTAGCATGTGATTCCCTCTTGCCCACGCCCCCGCCCCCCTCCAATCCAGCCGCAGCACCCCAGAAAGAACACAGAAGACGAGAAAGGGTGCTCCAGACTCCTTTTTATTTTTTTTTCCTTTTTGTCTTTCTTGAAACCAGAGATCAGGGGAAAGCGCGAACGCAGTCCCCCACTACCAGAAATTATGCAGTCGAGTATCCCGCATTTGGGGACATCGCAGGGGTCAGCACATCCGAAGTGCAATGGATGAGCCTCACCCTGGGAGAACCACCTTCGTGATCATGGTGTCTCCCCTGCCAGGTAAGTATGAGTTGGAAGGGGACAGGGTGAGGGCGGGCCGCTGGGCATCTCCCCGCAGAGCGAGGGTGGCATTCACACAGGCAAGGCCTGAGGCCGGGCGAAGCAGAGCATGGGCATTGTGGGGCACAAGGTGACCAGCCAAGGCCCCTGTGCCCACTTTGGAAAGCGCGCAGCTACCCACAGCAGCTTCCCACAGGCCTCGGCCGGCCAGCAACATTTGCATGTCCACGCCCACCGGCAGCGCCAATCAGGGCCCTGCTTTCGCTATGCTGCACCTTGCTGACACGGGTGGGGGAAAGCCAGGGCTACAGCAAGCACACGAGAGGCAGGCCCTTTAAACTGTGCACAAGCAAAGGCTTTCGCAAGCACAACAGAGGGCTTGCCAGGTCGAAATCGGGCCCAGAAGCACGTTTCTAAGCCCTGAGCCAGCATCCCCAGGCTTGTAAATTTGCATATCTAATTGGCCCTCGCCCACTCCCCATTCCAGCCAGCTTACAGCACCCTGGACGGACCACAAGAAACGTCAAAGGGTGCTCCAGACTCCTTTTTATTTTTTTTTCCTTTTTGTCTTTCTTGAAACCAGAGATCAGGGGAAAGCGCGAACGCAGTCCCCCACTACCAGAAATTATGCAGTCGAGTATCCCGCATTTGGGGACATCGCAGGGGTCAGCACATCCGAAGTGCAATGGATGAGCCTCACCCTGGGAGAACCACCTTCGTGATCATGGTGTCTCCCCTGCCAGGTAAGTATGAGTTGGAAGGGGACAGGGTGAGGGCGGGCCGCTGGGCATCTCCCCGCAGAGCGAGGGTGGCATTCACACAGGCAAGGCCTGAGGCCGGGCGAAGCAGAGCATGGGCATTGTGGGGCGCAAGGTGACCAGCCAAGGCCCCTGTGCCCACTTTGGAAAGCGCGCAGCTACCCACAGCAGCTTCCCACAGGCCTCGGCCGGCCAGCAACATTTGCATGTCCACGCCCACCGGCAGCGCCAATCAGGGCCCTGCTTTCGCTATGCTGCACCTTGCTGACACGGGTGGGGGAAAGCCAGGGCTACAGCAAGCACAGAAGGGCGATTGCCATGTCGACTTTGGGCCCAGAAGCAGAGATTTGGGGCTTTTGAAGCCTAAGAGCTGCCACTGAGGCCGCCTCTAGAGGTATGCAGTGCCCTGTTGCCTGGCTAGGCCCCAGTCGACTGCTTGTGGCTGAAAGCCAGGGACAAACAGGCCTGCAAGCGAGCAGGGGTTCTCGCCCTGAGCCCCTCACGCCTTCCCGAATGCTCCCAAACGCTGCCGACAGAACCCTCGCCGGGCAGAGCCCTCGCCGGGCCACGGCCTGGGGTCCTCAGCCAGAGTCTGGGCCTGGGAAGGCTAGGGCGAGGCAAGAGGCTGGCAGCCAGGCCACAGCCCCAGGGGGGCGATGGAAAGGAGCAGACATGTCACCTGGCCAGGGCCTACTTCCCTGTCTCTGGATAGGTCCCCAGAGTGGGAGGCTGCAGCTATCCCATCATTCCCCAGGCTCAGTACTTAGCATGTGATTCCCTCTTGCCCACGCCCCCGCCCCCCTCCAATCCAGCCGCAGCACCCCAGAAAGAACACAGAAGACGAGAAAGGGTGCTCCAGACTCCTTTTTATTTTTTTTTCCTTTTTGTCTTTCTTGAAACCAGAGATCAGGGGAAAGCGCGAACGCAGTCCCCCACTACCAGAAATTATGCAGTCGAGTATCCCGCATTTGGGGACATCGCAGGGGTCAGCACATCCGAAGTGCAATGGATGAGCCTCACCCTGGGAGAACCACCTTCGTGATCATGGTGTCTCCCCTGCCAGGTAAGTATGAGTTGGAAGGGGACAGGGTGAGGGCGGGCCGCTGGGCATCTCCCCGCAGAGCGAGGGTGGCATTCACACAGGCAAGGCCTGAGGCCGGGCGAAGCAGAGCATGGGCATTGTGGGGCGCAAGGTGACCAGCCAAGGCCCCTGTGCCCACTTTGGAAAGCGCGCAGCTACCCACAGCAGCTTCCCACAGGCCTCGGCCGGCCAGCAACATTTGCATGTCCACGCCCACCGGCAGCGCCAATCAGGGCCCTGCTTTCGCTATGCTGCACCTTGCTGACACGGGTGGGGGAAAGCCAGGGCTACAGCAAGCACAGAAGGGCGATTGCCATGTCGACTTTGGGCCCAGAAGCAGAGATTTGGGGCTTTTGAAGCCTAAGAGCTGCCACTGAGGCCGCCTCTAGAGGTATGCAGTGCCCTGTTGCCTGGCTAGGCCCCAGTCGACTGCTTGTGGCTGAAAGCCAGGGACAAACAGGCCTGCAAGCGAGCAGGGGTTCTCGCCCTGAGCCCCTCACGCCTTCCCGAACGCTCCCAAACGCTGCAGACAGAACCCTCGCCGGGCAGAGCCCTCGCCGGGCCACGGCCTGGGGTCCTCAGCCAGAGTCTGGGCCTGGGAAGGCTAGGGCGAGGCAAGAGGCTGGCAGCCAGGCCACAGCCCCAGGGGGGCGATGGAAAGGAGCAGACATGTCACCTGGCCAGGGCCTACTTCCCTGTCTCTGGATAGGTCCCCAGAGTGGGAGGCTGCAGCTATCCCATCATTCCCCAGGCTCAGTACTTAGCATGTGATTCCCTCTTGCCCACGCCCCCGCCCCCCTCCAATCCAGCCGCAGCACCCCAGAAAGAACACAGAAGACGAGAAAGGGTGCTCCAGACTCCTTTTTATTTTTTTTTCCTTTTTGTCTTTCTTGAAACCAGAGATCAGGGGAAAGCGCGAACGCAGTCCCCCACTACCAGAAATTATGCAGTCGAGTATCCCGCATTTGGGGACATCGCAGGGGTCAGCACATCCGAAGTGCAATGGATGAGCCTCACCCTGGGAGAACCACCTTCGTGATCATGGTGTCTCCCCTGCCAGGTAAGTATGAGTTGGAAGGGGACAGGGTGAGGGCGGGCCGCTGGGCATCTCCCCGCAGAGCGAGGGTGGCATTCACACAGGCAAGGCCTGAGGCCGGGCGAAGCAGAGCATGGGCATTGTGGGGCGCAAGGTGACCAGCCAAGGCCCCTGTGCCCACTTTGGAAAGCGCGCAGCTACCCACAGCAGCTTCCCACAGGCCTCGGCCGGCCAGCAACATTTGCATGTCCACGCCCACCGGCAGCGCCAATCAGGGCCCTGCTTTCGCTATGCTGCACCTTGCTGACACGGGTGGGGGAAAGCCAGGGCTACAGCAAGCACACGAGAGGGCTTGGCAGGCCTAAATCGGGCCCAAAAGCAGATTTTTCAGGCCCTTTAAACTGTGCACAAGCAAAGGCTTTCGCAAGCACAACAGAGGGCTTGCCAGGTCGAAATCGGGCCCAGAAGCACGTTTCTAAGCCCTGAGCCAGCATCCCCAGGCTTGTAAATTTGCATATCTAATTGGCCCTCGCCCACTCCCCATTCCAGCCAGCTTACAGCACCCTGGACGGACCACAAGAAACGTCAAAGGGTGCTCCAGACTCCTTTTTATTTTTTTTTCCTTTTTGTCTTTCTTGAAACCAGAGATCAGGGGAAAGCGCGAACGCAGTCCCCCACTACCAGAAATTATGCAGTCGAGTATCCCGCATTTGGGGACATCGCAGGGGTCAGCACATCCGAAGTGCAATGGATGAGCCTCACCCTGGGAGAACCACCTTCGTGATCATGGTGTCTCCCCTGCCAGGTAAGTATGAGTTGGAAGGGGACAGGGTGAGGGCGGGCCGCTGGGCATCTCCCCGCAGAGCGAGGGTGGCATTCACACAGGCAAGGCCTGAGGCCGGGCGAAGCAGAGCATGGGCATTGTGGGGCGCAAGGTGACCAGCCAAGGCCCCTGTGCCCACTTTGGAAAGCGCGCAGCTACCCACAGCAGCTTCCCACAGGCCTCGGCCGGCCAGCAACATTTGCATGTCCACGCCCACCGGCAGCGCCAATCAGGGCCCTGCTTTCGCTATGCTGCACCTTGCTGACACGGGTGGGGGAAAGCCAGGGCTACAGCAAGCACAGAAGGGCGATTGCCATGTCGACTTTGGGCCCAGAAGCAGAGATTTGGGGCTTTTGAAGCCTAAGAGCTGCCACTGAGGCCGCCTCTAGAGGTATGCAGTGCCCTGTTGCCTGGCTAGGCCCCAGTCGACTGCTTGTGGCTGAAAGCCAGGGACAAACAGGCCTGCAAGCGAGCAGGGGTTCTCGCCCTGAGCCCCTCACGCCTTCCCGAATGCTCCCAAACGCTGCCGACAGAACCCTCGCCGGGCAGAGCCCTCGCCGGGCCACGGCCTGGGGTCCTCAGCCAGAGTCTGGGCCTGGGAAGGCTAGGGCGAGGCAAGAGGCTGGCAGCCAGGCCACAGCCCCAGGGGGGCGATGGAAAGGAGCAGACATGTCACCTGGCCAGGGCCTACTTCCCTGTCTCTGGATAGGTCCCCAGAGTGGGAGGCTGCAGCTATCCCATCATTCCCCAGGCTCAGTACTTAGCATGTGATTCCCTCTTGCCCACGCCCCCGCCCCCCTCCAATCCAGCCGCAGCACCCCAGAAAGAACACAGAAGACGAGAAAGGGTGCTCCAGACTCCTTTTTATTTTTTTTTCCTTTTTGTCTTTCTTGAAACCAGAGATCAGGGGAAAGCGCGAACGCAGTCCCCCACTACCAGAAATTATGCAGTCGAGTATCCCGCATTTGGGGACATCGCAGGGGTCAGCACATCCGAAGTGCAATGGATGAGCCTCACCCTGGGAGAACCACCTTCGTGATCATGGTGTCTCCCCTGCCAGGTAAGTATGAGTTGGAAGGGGACAGGGTGAGGGCGGGCCGCTGGGCATCTCCCCGCAGAGCGAGGGTGGCATTCACACAGGCAAGGCCTGAGGCCGGGCGAAGCAGAGCATGGGCATTGTGGGGCGCAAGGTGACCAGCCAAGGCCCCTGTGCCCACTTTGGAAAGCGCGCAGCTACCCACAGCAGCTTCCCACAGGCCTCGGCCGGCCAGCAACATTTGCATGTCCACGCCCACCGGCAGCGCCAATCAGGGCCCTGCTTTCGCTATGCTGCACCTTGCTGACACGGGTGGGGGAAAGCCAGGGCTACAGCAAGCACAGAAGGGCGATTGCCATGTCGACTTTGGGCCCAGAAGCAGAGATTTGGGGCTTTTGAAGCCTAAGAGCTGCCACTGAGGCCGCCTCTAGAGGTATGCAGTGCCCTGTTGCCTGGCTAGGCCCCAGTCGACTGCTTGTGGCTGAAAGCCAGGGACAAACAGGCCTGCAAGCGAGCAGGGGTTCTCGCCCTGAGCCCCTCACGCCTTCCCGAACGCTCCCAAACGCTGCAGACAGAACCCTCGCCGGGCAGAGCCCTCGCCGGGCCACGGCCTGGGGTCCTCAGCCAGAGTCTGGGCCTGGGAAGGCTAGGGCGAGGCAAGAGGCTGGCAGCCAGGCCACAGCCCCAGGGGGGCGATGGAAAGGAGCAGACATGTCACCTGGCCAGGGCCTACTTCCCTGTCTCTGGATAGGTCCCCAGAGTGGGAGGCTGCAGCTATCCCATCATTCCCCAGGCTCAGTACTTAGCATGTGATTCCCTCTTGCCCACGCCCCCGCCCCCCTCCAATCCAGCCGCAGCACCCCAGAAAGAACACAGAAGACGAGAAAGGGTGCTCCAGACTCCTTTCTATTTTTTTTTCCTTTTTGTCTTTCTTGAAACCAGAGATCAGGGGAAAGCGCGAACGCAGTCCCCCACTACCAGAAATTATGCAGTCGAGTATCCCGCATTTGGGGACATCGCAGGGGTCAGCACATCCGAAGTGCAATGGATGAGCCTCACCCTGGGAGAACCACCTTCGTGATCATGGTGTCTCCCCTGCCAGGTAAGTATGAGTTGGAAGGGGACAGGGTGAGGGCGGGCCGCTGGGCATCTCCCCGCAGAGCGAGGGTGGCATTCACACAGGCAAGGCCTGAGGCCGGGCGAAGCAGAGCATGGGCATTGTGGGGCGCAAGGTGACCAGCCAAGGCCCCTGTGCCCACTTTGGAAAGCGCGCAGCTACCCACAGCAGCTTCCCACAGGCCTCGGCCGGCCAGCAACATTTGCATGTCCACGCCCACCGGCAGCGCCAATCAGGGCCCTGCTTTCGCTATGCTGCACCTTGCTGACACGGGTGGGGGAAAGCCAGGGCTACAGCAAGCACACGAGAGGGCTTGGCAGGCCTAAATCGGGCCCAAAAGCAGATTTTTCAGGCCCTTTAAACTGTGCACAAGCAAAGGCTTTCGCAAGCACAACAGAGGGCTTGCCAGGTCGAAATCGGGCCCAGAAGCACGTTTCTAAGCCCTGAGCCAGCATCCCCAGGCTTGTAAATTTGCATATCTAATTGGCCCTCGCCCACTCCCCATTCCAGCCAGCTTACAGCACCCTGGACGGACCACAAGAAACGTCAAAGGGTGCTCCAGACTCCTTTTTATTTTTTTTTCCTTTTTGTCTTTCTTGAAACCAGAGATCAGGGGAAAGCGCGAACGCAGTCCCCCACTACCAGAAATTATGCAGTCGAGTATCCCGCATTTGGGGACATCGCAGGGGTCAGCACATCCGAAGTGCAATGGATGAGCCTCACCCTGGGAGAACCACCTTCGTGATCATGGTGTCTCCCCTGCCAGGTAAGTATGAGTTGGAAGGGGACAGGGTGAGGGCGGGCCGCTGGGCATCTCCCCGCAGAGCGAGGGTGGCATTCACACAGGCAAGGCCTGAGGCCGGGCGAAGCAGAGCATGGGCATTGTGGGGCGCAAGGTGACCAGCCAAGGCCCCTGTGCCCACTTTGGAAAGCGCGCAGCTACCCACAGCAGCTTCCCACAGGCCTCGGCCGGCCAGCAACATTTGCATGTCCACACCCACCGGCAGCGCCAATCAGGGCCCTGCTTTCGCTATGCTGCACCTTGCTGACACGGGTGGGGGAAAGCCAGGGCTACAGCAAGCACAGAAGGGCGATTGCCATGTCGACTTTGGGCCCAGAAGCAGAGATTTGGGGCTTTTGAAGCCTAAGAGCTGCCACTGAGGCCGCCTCTAGAGGTATGCAGTGCCCTGTTGCCTGGCTAGGCCCCAGTCGACTGCTTGTGGCTGAAAGCCAGGGACAAACAGGCCTGCAAGCGAGCAGGGGTTCTCGCCCTGAGCCCCTCACGCCTTCCCGAACGCTCCCAAACGCTGCCGACAGAACCCTCGCCGGGCAGAGCCCTCGCCGGGCCACGGCCTGGGGTCCTCAGCCAGAGTCTGGGCCTGGGGAGGCTAGGGCGAGGCAAGAGGCTGGCAGCCAGGCCACAGCCCCAGGGGGGCGATGGAAAGGAGCAGACATGTCACCTGGCCAGGGCCTACTTCCCTGTCTCTGGATAGGTCCCCAGAGTGGGAGGCTGCAGCTATCCCATCATTCCCCAGGCTCAGTACTTAGCATGTGATTCCCTCTTGCCCACGCCCCCGCCCCCCTCCAATCCAGCCGCAGCACCCCAGAAAGAACACAGAAGACGAGAAAGGGTGCTCCAGACTCCTTTTTATTTTTTTTTCCTTTTTGTCTTTCTTGAAACCAGAGATCAGGGGAAAGCGCGAACGCAGTCCCCCACTACCAGAAATTATGCAGTCAAGTATCCCGCATTTGGGGACATCGCAGGGGTCAGCACATCCGAAGTGCAATGGATGAGCCTCACCCTGGGAGAACCACCTTCGTGATCATGGTGTCTCCCCTGCCAGGTAAGTATGAGTTGGAAGGGGACAGGGTGAGGGCGGGCCGCTGGGCATCTCCCCGCAGAGCGAGGGTGGCATTCACACAGGCAAGGCCTGAGGCCGGGCGAAGCAGAGCATGGGCATTGTGGGGCGCAAGGTGACCAGCCAAGGCCCCTGTGCCCACTTTGGAAAGCGCGCAGCTACCCACAGCAGCTTCCCACAGGCCTCGGCCGGCCAGCAACATTTGCATGTCCACGCCCACCGGCAGCGCCAATCAGGGCCCTGCTTTCGCTATGCTGCACCTTGCTGACACGGGTGGGGGAAAGCCAGGGCTACAGCAAGCACACGAGAGGGCTTGGCAGGCCTAAATCGGGCCCAAAAGCAGATTTTTCAGGCCCTTTAAACTGTGCACAAGCAAAGGCTTTCGCAAGCACAACAGAGGGCTTGCCAGGTCGAAATCGGGCCCAGAAGCACGTTTCTAAGCCCTGAGCCAGCATCCCCAGGCTTGTAAATTTGCATATCTAATTGGCCCTCGCCCACTCCCCATTCCAGCCAGCTTACAGCACCCTGGACGGACCACAAGAAACGTCAAAGGGTGCTCCAGACTCCTTTTTATTTTTTTTTCCTTTTTGTCTTTCTTGAAACCAGAGATCAGGGGAAAGCGCGAACGCAGTCCCCCACTACCAGAAATTATGCAGTCGAGTATCCCGCATTTGGGGACATCGCAGGGGTCAGCACATCCGAAGTGCAATGGATGAGCCTCACCCTGGGAGAACCACCTTCGTGATCATGGTGTCTCCCCTGCCAGGTAAGTATGAGTTGGAAGGGGACAGGGTGAGGGCGGGCCGCTGGGCATCTCCCCGCAGAGCGAGGGTGGCATTCACACAGGCAAGGCCTGAGGCCGGGCGAAGCAGAGCATGGGCATTGTGGGGCGCAAGGTGACCAGCCAAGGCCCCTGTGCCCACTTTGGAAAGCGCGCAGCTACCCACAGCAGCTTCCCACAGGCCTCGGCCGGCCAGCAACATTTGCATGTCCACACCCACCGGCAGCGCCAATCAGGGCCCTGCTTTCGCTATGCTGCACCTTGCTGACACGGGTGGGGGAAAGCCAGGGCTACAGCAAGCACAGAAGGGCGATTGCCATGTCGACTTTGGGCCCAGAAGCAGAGATTTGGGGCTTTTGAAGCCTAAGAGCTGCCACTGAGGCCGCCTCTAGAGGTATGCAGTGCCCTGTTGCCTGGCTAGGCCCCAGTCGACTGCTTGTGGCTGAAAGCCAGGGACAAACAGGCCTGCAAGCGAGCAGGGGTTCTCGCCCTGAGCCCCTCACGCCTTCCCGAACGCTCCCAAACGCTGCAGACAGAACCCTCGCCGGGCAGAGCCCTCGCCGGGCCACGGCCTGGGGTCCTCAGCCAGAGTCTGGGCCTGGGAAGGCTAGGGCGAGGCAAGAGGCTGGCAGCCAGGCCACAGCCCCAGGGGGGCGATGGAAAGGAGCAGACATGTCACCTGGCCAGGGCCTACTTCCCTGTCTCTGGATAGGTCCCCAGAGTGGGAGGCTGCAGCTATCCCATCATTCCCCAGGCTCAGTACTTAGCATGTGATTCCCTCTTGCCCACGCCCCCGCCCCCCTCCAATCCAGCCGCAGCACCCCAGAAAGAACACAGAAGACGAGAAAGGGTGCTCCAGACTCCTTTTTATTTTTTTTTCCTTTTTGTCTTTCTTGAAACCAGAGATCAGGGGAAAGCGCGAACGCAGTCCCCCACTACCAGAAATTATGCAGTCGAGTATCCCGCATTTGGGGACATCGCAGGGGTCAGCACATCCGAAGTGCAATGGATGAGCCTCACCCTGGGAGAACCACCTTCGTGATCATGGTGTCTCCCCTGCCAGGTAAGTATGAGTTGGAAGGGGACAGGGTGAGGGCGGGCCGCTGGGCATCTCCCCGCAGAGCGAGGGTGGCATTCACACAGGCAAGGCCTGAGGCCGGGCGAAGCAGAGCATGGGCATTGTGGGGCGCAAGGTGACCAGCCAAGGCCCCTGTGCCCACTTTGGAAAGCGCGCAGCTACCCACAGCAGCTTCCCACAGGCCTCGGCCGGCCAGCAACATTTGCATGTCCACGCCCACCGGCAGCGCCAATCAGGGCCCTGCTTTCGCTATGCTGCACCTTGCTGACACGGGTGGGGGAAAGCCAGGGCTACAGCAAGCACACGAGAGGGCTTGGCAGGCCTAAATCGGGCCCAAAAGCAGATTTTTCAGGCCCTTTAAACTGTGCACAAGCAAAGGCTTTCGCAAGCACAACAGAGGGCTTGCCAGGTCGAAATCGGGCCCAGAAGCACGTTTCTAAGCCCTGAGCCAGCATCCCCAGGCTTGTAAATTTGCATATCTAATTGGCCCTCGCCCACTCCCCATTCCAGCCAGCTTACAGCACCCTGGACGGACCACAAGAAACGTCAAAGGGTGCTCCAGACTCCTTTTTATTTTTTTTTCCTTTTTGTCTTTCTTGAAACCAGAGATCAGGGGAAAGCGCGAACGCAGTCCCCCACTACCAGAAATTATGCAGTCGAGTATCCCGCATTTGGGGACATCGCAGGGGTCAGCACATCCGAAGTGCAATGGATGAGCCTCACCCTGGGAGAACCACCTTCGTGATCATGGTGTCTCCCCTGCCAGGTAAGTATGAGTTGGAAGGGGACAGGGTGAGGGCGGGCCGCTGGGCATCTCCCCGCAGAGCGAGGGTGGCATTCACACAGGCAAGGCCTGAGGCCGGGCGAAGCAGAGCATGGGCATTGTGGGGCGCAAGGTGACCAGCCAAGGCCCCTGTGCCCACTTTGGAAAGCGCGCAGCTACCCACAGCAGCTTCCCACAGGCCTCGGCCGGCCAGCAACATTTGCATGTCCACACCCACCGGCAGCGCCAATCAGGGCCCTGCTTTCGCTATGCTGCACCTTGCTGACACGGGTGGGGGAAAGCCAGGGCTACAGCAAGCACAGAAGGGCGATTGCCATGTCGACTTTGGGCCCAGAAGCAGAGATTTGGGGCTTTTGAAGCCTAAGAGCTGCCACTGAGGCCGCCTCTAGAGGTATGCAGTGCCCTGTTGCCTGGCTAGGCCCCAGTCGACTGCTTGTGGCTGAAAGCCAGGGACAAACAGGCCTGCAAGCGAGCAGGGGTTCTCGCCCTGAGCCCCTCACGCCTTCCCGAACGCTCCCAAACGCTGCCGACAGAACCCTCGCCGGGCAGAGCCCTCGCCGGGCCACGGCCTGGGGTCCTCAGCCAGAGTCTGGGCCTGGGGAGGCTAGGGCGAGGCAAGAGGCTGGCAGCCAGGCCACAGCCCCAGGGGGGCGATGGAAAGGAGCAGACATGTCACCTGGCCAGGGCCTACTTCCCTGTCTCTGGATAGGTCCCCAGAGTGGGAGGCTGCAGCTATCCCATCATTCCCCAGGCTCAGTACTTAGCATGTGATTCCCTCTTGCCCACGCCCCCGCCCCCCTCCAATCCAGCCGCAGCACCCCAGAAAGAACACAGAAGACGAGAAAGGGTGCTCCAGACTCCTTTTTATTTTTTTTTCCTTTTTGTCTTTCTTGAAACCAGAGATCAGGGGAAAGCGCGAACGCAGTCCCCCACTACCAGAAATTATGCAGTCGAGTATCCCGCATTTGGGGACATCGCAGGGGTCAGCACATCCGAAGTGCAATGGATGAGCCTCACCCTGGGAGAACCACCTTCGTGATCATGGTGTCTCCCCTGCCAGGTAAGTATGAGTTGGAAGGGGACAGGGTGAGGGCGGGCCGCTGGGCATCTCCCCGCAGAGCGAGGGTGGCATTCACACAGGCAAGGCCTGAGGCCGGGCGAAGCAGAGCATGGGCATTGTGGGGCGCAAGGTGACCAGCCAAGGCCCCTGTGCCCACTTTGGAAAGCGCGCAGCTACCCACAGCAGCTTCCCACAGGCCTCGGCCGGCCAGCAACATTTGCATGTCCACGCCCACCGGCAGCGCCAATCAGGGCCCTGCTTTCGCTATGCTGCACCTTGCTGACACGGGTGGGGGAAAGCCAGGGCTACAGCAAGCACACGAGAGGGCTTGGCAGGCCTAAATCGGGCCCAAAAGCAGATTTTTCAGGCCCTTTAAACTGTGCACAAGCAAAGGCTTTCGCAAGCACAACAGAGGGCTTGCCAGGTCGAAATCGGGCCCAGAAGCACGTTTCTAAGCCCTGAGCCAGCATCCCCAGGCTTGTAAATTTGCATATCTAATTGGCCCTCGCCCACTCCCCATTCCAGCCAGCTTACAGCACCCTGGACGGACCACAAGAAACGTCAAAGGGTGCTCCAGACTCCTTTTTATTTTTTTTTCCTTTTTGTCTTTCTTGAAACCAGAGATCAGGGGAAAGCGCGAACGCAGTCCCCCACTACCAGAAATTATGCAGTCGAGTATCCCGCATTTGGGGACATCGCAGGGGTCAGCACATCCGAAGTGCAATGGATGAGCCTCACCCTGGGAGAACCACCTTCGTGATCATGGTGTCTCCCCTGCCAGGTAAGTATGAGTTGGAAGGGGACAGGGTGAGGGCGGGCCGCTGGGCATCTCCCCGCAGAGCGAGGGTGGCATTCACACAGGCAAGGCCTGAGGCCGGGCGAAGCAGAGCATGGGCATTGTGGGGCGCAAGGTGACCAGCCAAGGCCCCTGTGCCCACTTTGGAAAGCGCGCAGCTACCCACAGCAGCTTCCCACAGGCCTCGGCCGGCCAGCAACATTTGCATGTCCACACCCACCGGCAGCGCCAATCAGGGCCCTGCTTTCGCTATGCTGCACCTTGCTGACACGGGTGGGGGAAAGCCAGGGCTACAGCAAGCACAGAAGGGCGATTGCCATGTCGACTTTGGGCCCAGAAGCAGAGATTTGGGGCTTTTGAAGCCTAAGAGCTGCCACTGAGGCCGCCTCTAGAGGTATGCAGTGCCCTGTTGCCTGGCTAGGCCCCAGTCGACTGCTTGTGGCTGAAAGCCAGGGACAAACAGGCCTGCAAGCGAGCAGGGGTTCTCGCCCTGAGCCCCTCACGCCTTCCCGAACGCTCCCAAACGCTGCCGACAGAACCCTCGCCGGGCAGAGCCCTCGCCGGGCCACGGCCTGGGGTCCTCAGCCAGAGTCTGGGCCTGGGGAGGCTAGGGCGAGGCAAGAGGCTGGCAGCCAGGCCACAGCCCCAGGGGGGCGATGGAAAGGAGCAGACATGTCACCTGGCCAGGGCCTACTTCCCTGTCTCTGGATAGGTCCCCAGAGTGGGAGGCTGCAGCTATCCCATCATTCCCCAGGCTCAGTACTTAGCATGTGATTCCCTCTTGCCCACGCCCCCGCCCCCCTCCAATCCAGCCGCAGCACCCCAGAAAGAACACAGAAGACGAGAAAGGGTGCTCCAGACTCCTTTTTATTTTTTTTTCCTTTTTGTCTTTCTTGAAACCAGAGATCAGGGGAAAGCGCGAACGCAGTCCCCCACTACCAGAAATTATGCAGTCGAGTATCCCGCATTTGGGGACATCGCAGGGGTCAGCACATCCGAAGTGCAATGGATGAGCCTCACCCTGGGAGAACCACCTTCGTGATCATGGTGTCTCCCCTGCCAGGTAAGTATGAGTTGGAAGGGGACAGGGTGAGGGCGGGCCGCTGGGCATCTCCCCGCAGAGCGAGGGTGGCATTCACACAGGCAAGGCCTGAGGCCGGGCGAAGCAGAGCATGGGCATTGTGGGGCGCAAGGTGACCAGCCAAGGCCCCTGTGCCCACTTTGGAAAGCGCGCAGCTACCCACAGCAGCTTCCCACAGGCCTCGGCCGGCCAGCAACATTTGCATGTCCACGCCCACCGGCAGCGCCAATCAGGGCCCTGCTTTCGCTATGCTGCACCTTGCTGACACGGGTGGGGGAAAGCCAGGGCTACAGCAAGCACACGAGAGGGCTTGGCAGGCCTAAATCGGGCCCAAAAGCAGATTTTTCAGGCCCTTTAAACTGTGCACAAGCAAAGGCTTTCGCAAGCACAACAGAGGGCTTGCCAGGTCGAAATCGGGCCCAGAAGCACGTTTCTAAGCCCTGAGCCAGCATCCCCAGGCTTGTAAATTTGCATATCTAATTGGCCCTCGCCCACTCCCCATTCCAGCCAGCTTACAGCACCCTGGACGGACCACAAGAAACGTCAAAGGGTGCTCCAGACTCCTTTTTATTTTTTTTTCCTTTTTGTCTTTCTTGAAACCAGAGATCAGGGGAAAGCGCGAACGCAGTCCCCCACTACCAGAAATTATGCAGTCGAGTATCCCGCATTTGGGGACATCGCAGGGGTCAGCACATCCGAAGTGCAATGGATGAGCCTCACCCTGGGAGAACCACCTTCGTGATCATGGTGTCTCCCCTGCCAGGTAAGTATGAGTTGGAAGGGGACAGGGTGAGGGCGGGCCGCTGGGCATCTCCCCGCAGAGCGAGGGTGGCATTCACACAGGCAAGGCCTGAGGCCGGGCGAAGCAGAGCATGGGCATTGTGGGGCGCAAGGTGACCAGCCAAGGCCCCTGTGCCCACTTTGGAAAGCGCGCAGCTACCCACAGCAGCTTCCCACAGGCCTCGGCCGGCCAGCAACATTTGCATGTCCACACCCACCGGCAGCGCCAATCAGGGCCCTGCTTTCGCTATGCTGCACCTTGCTGACACGGGTGGGGGAAAGCCAGGGCTACAGCAAGCACAGAAGGGCGATTGCCATGTCGACTTTGGGCCCAGAAGCAGAGATTTGGGGCTTTTGAAGCCTAAGAGCTGCCACTGAGGCCGCCTCTAGAGGTATGCAGTGCCCTGTTGCCTGGCTAGGCCCCAGTCGACTGCTTGTGGCTGAAAGCCAGGGACAAACAGGCCTGCAAGCGAGCAGGGGTTCTCGCCCTGAGCCCCTCACGCCTTCCCGAACGCTCCCAAACGCTGCCGACAGAACCCTCGCCGGGCAGAGCCCTCGCCGGGCCACGGCCTGGGGTCCTCAGCCAGAGTCTGGGCCTGGGGAGGCTAGGGCGAGGCAAGAGGCTGGCAGCCAGGCCACAGCCCCAGGGGGGCGATGGAAAGGAGCAGACATGTCACCTGGCCAGGGCCTACTTCCCTGTCTCTGGATAGGTCCCCAGAGTGGGAGGCTGCAGCTATCCCATCATTCCCCAGGCTCAGTACTTAGCATGTGATTCCCTCTTGCCCACGCCCCCGCCCCCCTCCAATCCAGCCGCAGCACCCCAGAAAGAACACAGAAGACGAGAAAGGGTGCTCCAGACTCCTTTTTATTTTTTTTTCCTTTTTGTCTTTCTTGAAACCAGAGATCAGGGGAAAGCGCGAACGCAGTCCCCCACTACCAGAAATTATGCAGTCGAGTATCCCGCATTTGGGGACATCGCAGGGGTCAGCACATCCGAAGTGCAATGGATGAGCCTCACCCTGGGAGAACCACCTTCGTGATCATGGTGTCTCCCCTGCCAGGTAAGTATGAGTTGGAAGGGGACAGGGTGAGGGCGGGCCGCTGGGCATCTCCCCGCAGAGCGAGGGTGGCATTCACACAGGCAAGGCCTGAGGCCGGGCGAAGCAGAGCATGGGCATTGTGGGGCGCAAGGTGACCAGCCAAGGCCCCTGTGCCCACTTTGGAAAGCGCGCAGCTACCCACAGCAGCTTCCCACAGGCCTCGGCCGGCCAGCAACATTTGCATGTCCACGCCCACCGGCAGCGCCAATCAGGGCCCTGCTTTCGCTATGCTGCACCTTGCTGACACGGGTGGGGGAAAGCCAGGGCTACAGCAAGCACACGAGAGGGCTTGGCAGGCCTAAATCGGGCCCAAAAGCAGATTTTTCAGGCCCTTTAAACTGTGCACAAGCAAAGGCTTTCGCAAGCACAACAGAGGGCTTGCCAGGTCGAAATCGGGCCCAGAAGCACGTTTCTAAGCCCTGAGCCAGCATCCCCAGGCTTGTAAATTTGCATATCTAATTGGCCCTCGCCCACTCCCCATTCCAGCCAGCTTACAGCACCCTGGACGGACCACAAGAAACGTCAAAGGGTGCTCCAGACTCCTTTTTATTTTTTTTTCCTTTTTGTCTTTCTTGAAACCAGAGATCAGGGGAAAGCGCGAACGCAGTCCCCCACTACCAGAAATTATGCAGTCGAGTATCCCGCATTTGGGGACATCGCAGGGGTCAGCACATCCGAAGTGCAATGGATGAGCCTCACCCTGGGAGAACCACCTTCGTGATCATGGTGTCTCCCCTGCCAGGTAAGTATGAGTTGGAAGGGGACAGGGTGAGGGCGGGCCGCTGGGCATCTCCCCGCAGAGCGAGGGTGGCATTCACACAGGCAAGGCCTGAGGCCGGGCGAAGCAGAGCATGGGCATTGTGGGGCGCAAGGTGACCAGCCAAGGCCCCTGTGCCCACTTTGGAAAGCGCGCAGCTACCCACAGCAGCTTCCCACAGGCCTCGGCCGGCCAGCAACATTTGCATGTCCACACCCACCGGCAGCGCCAATCAGGGCCCTGCTTTCGCTATGCTGCACCTTGCTGACACGGGTGGGGGAAAGCCAGGGCTACAGCAAGCACAGAAGGGCGATTGCCATGTCGACTTTGGGCCCAGAAGCAGAGATTTGGGGCTTTTGAAGCCTAAGAGCTGCCACTGAGGCCGCCTCTAGAGGTATGCAGTGCCCTGTTGCCTGGCTAGGCCCCAGTCGACTGCTTGTGGCTGAAAGCCAGGGACAAACAGGCCTGCAAGCGAGCAGGGGTTCTCGCCCTGAGCCCCTCACGCCTTCCCGAACGCTCCCAAACGCTGCCGACAGAACCCTCGCCGGGCAGAGCCCTCGCCGGGCCACGGCCTGGGGTCCTCAGCCAGAGTCTGGGCCTGGGGAGGCTAGGGCGAGGCAAGAGGCTGGCAGCCAGGCCACAGCCCCAGGGGGGCGATGGAAAGGAGCAGACATGTCACCTGGCCAGGGCCTACTTCCCTGTCTCTGGATAGGTCCCCAGAGTGGGAGGCTGCAGCTATCCCATCATTCCCCAGGCTCAGTACTTAGCATGTGATTCCCTCTTGCCCACGCCCCCGCCCCCCTCCAATCCAGCCGCAGCACCCCAGAAAGAACACAGAAGACGAGAAAGGGTGCTCCAGACTCCTTTTTATTTTTTTTTCCTTTTTGTCTTTCTTGAAACCAGAGATCAGGGGAAAGCGCGAACGCAGTCCCCCACTACCAGAAATTATGCAGTCGAGTATCCCGCATTTGGGGACATCGCAGGGGTCAGCACATCCGAAGTGCAATGGATGAGCCTCACCCTGGGAGAACCACCTTCGTGATCATGGTGTCTCCCCTGCCAGGTAAGTATGAGTTGGAAGGGGACAGGGTGAGGGCGGGCCGCTGGGCATCTCCCCGCAGAGCGAGGGTGGCATTCACACAGGCAAGGCCTGAGGCCGGGCGAAGCAGAGCATGGGCATTGTGGGGCGCAAGGTGACCAGCCAAGGCCCCTGTGCCCACTTTGGAAAGCGCGCAGCTACCCACAGCAGCTTCCCACAGGCCTCGGCCGGCCAGCAACATTTGCATGTCCACGCCCACCGGCAGCGCCAATCAGGGCCCTGCTTTCGCTATGCTGCACCTTGCTGACACGGGTGGGGGAAAGCCAGGGCTACAGCAAGCACACGAGAGGGCTTGGCAGGCCTAAATCGGGCCCAAAAGCAGATTTTTCAGGCCCTTTAAACTGTGCACAAGCAAAGGCTTTCGCAAGCACAACAGAGGGCTTGCCAGGTCGAAATCGGGCCCAGAAGCACGTTTCTAAGCCCTGAGCCAGCATCCCCAGGCTTGTAAATTTGCATATCTAATTGGCCCTCGCCCACTCCCCATTCCAGCCAGCTTACAGCACCCTGGACGGACCACAAGAAACGTCAAAGGGTGCTCCAGACTCCTTTTTATTTTTTTTTCCTTTTTGTCTTTCTTGAAACCAGAGATCAGGGGAAAGCGCGAACGCAGTCCCCCACTACCAGAAATTATGCAGTCGAGTATCCCGCATTTGGGGACATCGCAGGGGTCAGCACATCCGAAGTGCAATGGATGAGCCTCACCCTGGGAGAACCACCTTCGTGATCATGGTGTCTCCCCTGCCAGGTAAGTATGAGTTGGAAGGGGACAGGGTGAGGGCGGGCCGCTGGGCATCTCCCCGCAGAGCGAGGGTGGCATTCACACAGGCAAGGCCTGAGGCCGGGCGAAGCAGAGCATGGGCATTGTGGGGCGCAAGGTGACCAGCCAAGGCCCCTGTGCCCACTTTGGAAAGCGCGCAGCTACCCACAGCAGCTTCCCACAGGCCTCGGCCGGCCAGCAACATTTGCATGTCCACGCCCACCGGCAGCGCCAATCAGGGCCCTGCTTTCGCTATGCTGCACCTTGCTGACACGGGTGGGGGAAAGCCAGGGCTACAGCAAGCACAGAAGGGCGATTGCCATGTCGACTTTGGGCCCAGAAGCAGAGATTTGGGGCTTTTGAAGCCTAAGAGCTGCCACTGAGGCCGCCTCTAGAGGTATGCAGTGCCCTGTTGCCTGGCTAGGCCCCAGTCGACTGCTTGTGGCTGAAAGCCAGGGACAAACAGGCCTGCAAGCGAGCAGGGGTTCTCGCCCTGAGCCCCTCACGCCTTCCCGAACGCTCCCAAACGCTGCCGACAGAACCCTCGCCGGGCAGAGCCCTCGCCGGGCCACGGCCTGGGGTCCTCAGCCAGAGTCTGGGCCTGGGGAGGCTAGGGCGAGGCAAGAGGCTGGCAGCCAGGCCACAGCCCCAGGGGGGCGATGGAAAGGAGCAGACATGTCACCTGGCCAGGGCCTACTTCCCTGTCTCTGGATAGGTCCCCAGAGTGGGAGGCTGCAGCTATCCCATCATTCCCCAGGCTCAGTACTTAGCATGTGATTCCCTCTTGCCCACGCCCCCGCCCCCCTCCAATCCAGCCGCAGCACCCCAGAAAGAACACAGAAGACGAGAAAGGGTGCTCCAGACTCCTTTTTATTTTTTTTTCCTTTTTGTCTTTCTTGAAACCAGAGATCAGGGGAAAGCGCGAACGCAGTCCCCCACTACCAGAAATTATGCAGTCGAGTATCCCGCATTTGGGGACATCGCAGGGGTCAGCACATCCGAAGTGCAATGGATGAGCCTCACCCTGGGAGAACCACCTTCGTGATCATGGTGTCTCCCCTGCCAGGTAAGTATGAGTTGGAAGGGGACAGGGTGAGGGCGGGCCGCTGGGCATCTCCCCGCAGAGCGAGGGTGGCATTCACACAGGCAAGGCCTGAGGCCGGGCGAAGCAGAGCATGGGCATTGTGGGGCGCAAGGTGACCAGCCAAGGCCCCTGTGCCCACTTTGGAAAGCGCGCAGCTACCCACAGCAGCTTCCCACAGGCCTCGGCCGGCCAGCAACATTTGCATGTCCACGCCCACCGGCAGCGCCAATCAGGGCCCTGCTTTCGCTATGCTGCACCTTGCTGACACGGGTGGGGGAAAGCCAGGGCTACAGCAAGCACACGAGAGGGCTTGGCAGGCCTAAATCGGGCCCAAAAGCAGATTTTTCAGGCCCTTTAAACTGTGCACAAGCAAAGGCTTTCGCAAGCACAACAGAGGGCTTGCCAGGTCGAAATCGGGCCCAGAAGCACGTTTCTAAGCCCTGAGCCAGCATCCCCAGGCTTGTAAATTTGCATATCTAATTGGCCCTCGCCCACTCCCCATTCCAGCCAGCTTACAGCACCCTGGACGGACCACAAGAAACGTCAAAGGGTGCTCCAGACTCCTTTTTATTTTTTTTTCCTTTTTGTCTTTCTTGAAACCAGAGATCAGGGGAAAGCGCGAACGCAGTCCCCCACTACCAGAAATTATGCAGTCGAGTATCCCGCATTTGGGGACATCGCAGGGGTCAGCACATCCGAAGTGCAATGGATGAGCCTCACCCTGGGAGAACCACCTTCGTGATCATGGTGTCTCCCCTGCCAGGTAAGTATGAGTTGGAAGGGGACAGGGTGAGGGCGGGCCGCTGGGCATCTCCCCGCAGAGCGAGGGTGGCATTCACACAGGCAAGGCCTGAGGCCGGGCGAAGCAGAGCATGGGCATTGTGGGGCGCAAGGTGACCAGCCAAGGCCCCTGTGCCCACTTTGGAAAGCGCGCAGCTACCCACAGCAGCTTCCCACAGGCCTCGGCCGGCCAGCAACATTTGCATGTCCACGCCCACCGGCAGCGCCAATCAGGGCCCTGCTTTCGCTATGCTGCACCTTGCTGACACGGGTGGGGGAAAGCCAGGGCTACAGCAAGCACAGAAGGGCGATTGCCATGTCGACTTTGGGCCCAGAAGCAGAGATTTGGGGCTTTTGAAGCCTAAGAGCTGCCACTGAGGCCGCCTCTAGAGGTATGCAGTGCCCTGTTGCCTGGCTAGGCCCCAGTCGACTGCTTGTGGCTGAAAGCCAGGGACAAACAGGCCTGCAAGCGAGCAGGGGTTCTCGCCCTGAGCCCCTCACGCCTTCCCGAATGCTCCCAAACGCTGCCGACAGAACCCTCGCCGGGCAGAGCCCTCGCCGGGCCACGGCCTGGGGTCCTCAGCCAGAGTCTGGGCCTGGGAAGGCTAGGGCGAGGCAAGAGGCTGGCAGCCAGGCCACAGCCCCAGGGGGGCGATGGAAAGGAGCAGACATGTCACCTGGCCAGGGCCTACTTCCCTGTCTCTGGATAGGTCCCCAGAGTGGGAGGCTGCAGCTATCCCATCATTCCCCAGGCTCAGTACTTAGCATGTGATTCCCTCTTGCCCACGCCCCCGCCCCCCTCCAATCCAGCCGCAGCACCCCAGAAAGAACACAGAAGACGAGAAAGGGTGCTCCAGACTCCTTTTTATTTTTTTTTCCTTTTTGTCTTTCTTGAAACCAGAGATCAGGGGAAAGCGCGAACGCAGTCCCCCACTACCAGAAATTATGCAGTCGAGTATCCCGCATTTGGGGACATCGCAGGGGTCAGCACATCCGAAGTGCAATGGATGAGCCTCACCCTGGGAGAACCACCTTCGTGATCATGGTGTCTCCCCTGCCAGGTAAGTATGAGTTGGAAGGGGACAGGGTGAGGGCGGGCCGCTGGGCATCTCCCCGCAGAGCGAGGGTGGCATTCACACAGGCAAGGCCTGAGGCCGGGCGAAGCAGAGCATGGGCATTGTGGGGCGCAAGGTGACCAGCCAAGGCCCCTGTGCCCACTTTGGAAAGCGCGCAGCTACCCACAGCAGCTTCCCACAGGCCTCGGCCGGCCAGCAACATTTGCATGTCCACGCCCACCGGCAGCGCCAATCAGGGCCCTGCTTTCGCTATGCTGCACCTTGCTGACACGGGTGGGGGAAAGCCAGGGCTACAGCAAGCACAGAAGGGCGATTGCCATGTCGACTTTGGGCCCAGAAGCAGAGATTTGGGGCTTTTGAAGCCTAAGAGCTGCCACTGAGGCCGCCTCTAGAGGTATGCAGTGCCCTGTTGCCTGGCTAGGCCCCAGTCGACTGCTTGTGGCTGAAAGCCAGGGACAAACAGGCCTGCAAGCGAGCAGGGGTTCTCGCCCTGAGCCCCTCACGCCTTCCCGAACGCTCCCAAACGCTGCCGACAGAACCCTCGCCGGGCAGAGCCCTCGCCGGGCCACGGCCTGGGGTCCTCAGCCAGAGTCTGGGCCTGGGGAGGCTAGGGCGAGGCAAGAGGCTGGCAGCCAGGCCACAGCCCCAGGGGGGCGATGGAAAGGAGCAGACATGTCACCTGGCCAGGGCCTACTTCCCTGTCTCTGGATAGGTCCCCAGAGTGGGAGGCTGCAGCTATCCCATCATTCCCCAGGCTCAGTACTTAGCATGTGATTCCCTCTTGCCCACGCCCCCGCCCCCCTCCAATCCAGCCGCAGCACCCCAGAAAGAACACAGAAGACGAGAAAGGGTGCTCCAGACTCCTTTTTATTTTTTTTTCCTTTTTGTCTTTCTTGAAACCAGAGATCAGGGGAAAGCGCGAACGCAGTCCCCCACTACCAGAAATTATGCAGTCGAGTATCCCACATTTGGGGACATCGCAGGGGTCAGCACATCCGAAGTGCAATGGATGAGCCTCACCCTGGGAGAACCACCTTCGTGATCATGGTGTCTCCCCTGCCAGGTAAGTATGAGTTGGAAGGGGACAGGGTGAGGGCGGGCCGCTGGGCATCTCCCCGCAGAGCGAGGGTGGCATTCACACAGGCAAGGCCTGAGGCCGGGCGAAGCAGAGCATGGGCATTGTGGGGCGCAAGGTGACCAGCCAAGGCCCCTGTGCCCACTTTGGAAAGCGCGCAGCTACCCACAGCAGCTTCCCACAGGCCTCGGCCGGCCAGCAACATTTGCATGTCCACGCCCACCGGCAGCGCCAATCAGGGCCCTGCTTTCGCTATGCTGCACCTTGCTGACACGGGTGGGGGAAAGCCAGGGCTACAGCAAGCACACGAGAGGGCTTGGCAGGCCTAAATCGGGCCCAAAAGCAGATTTTTCAGGCCCTTTAAACTGTGCACAAGCAAAGGCTTTCGCAAGCACAACAGAGGGCTTGCCAGGTCGAAATCGGGCCCAGAAGCACGTTTCTAAGCCCTGAGCCAGCATCCCCAGGCTTGTAAATTTGCATATCTAATTGGCCCTCGCCCACTCCCCATTCCAGCCAGCTTACAGCACCCTGGACGGACCACAAGAAACGTCAAAGGGTGCTCCAGACTCCTTTTTATTTTTTTTTCCTTTTTGTCTTTCTTGAAACCAGAGATCAGGGGAAAGCGCGAACGCAGTCCCCCACTACCAGAAATTATGCAGTCGAGTATCCCGCATTTGGGGACATCGCAGGGGTCAGCACATCCGAAGTGCAATGGATGAGCCTCACCCTGGGAGAACCACCTTCGTGATCATGGTGTCTCCCCTGCCAGGTAAGTATGAGTTGGAAGGGGACAGGGTGAGGGCGGGCCGCTGGGCATCTCCCCGCAGAGCGAGGGTGGCATTCACACAGGCAAGGCCTGAGGCCGGGCGAAGCAGAGCATGGGCATTGTGGGGCGCAAGGTGACCAGCCAAGGCCCCTGTGCCCACTTTGGAAAGCGCGCAGCTACCCACAGCAGCTTCCCACAGGCCTCGGCCGGCCAGCAACATTTGCATGTCCACGCCCACCGGCAGCGCCAATCAGGGCCCTGCTTTCGCTATGCTGCACCTTGCTGACACGGGTGGGGGAAAGCCAGGGCTACAGCAAGCACAGAAGGGCGATTGCCATGTCGACTTTGGGCCCAGAAGCAGAGATTTGGGGCTTTTGAAGCCTAAGAGCTGCCACTGAGGCCGCCTCTAGAGGTATGCAGTGCCCTGTTGCCTGGCTAGGCCCCAGTCGACTGCTTGTGGCTGAAAGCCAGGGACAAACAGGCCTGCAAGCGAGCAGGGGTTCTCGCCCTGAGCCCCTCACGCCTTCCCGAATGCTCCCAAACGCTGCCGACAGAACCCTCGCCGGGCAGAGCCCTCGCCGGGCCACGGCCTGGGGTCCTCAGCCAGAGTCTGGGCCTGGGAAGGCTAGGGCGAGGCAAGAGGCTGGCAGCCAGGCCACAGCCCCAGGGGGGCGATGGAAAGGAGCAGACATGTCACCTGGCCAGGGCCTACTTCCCTGTCTCTGGATAGGTCCCCAGAGTGGGAGGCTGCAGCTATCCCATCATTCCCCAGGCTCAGTACTTAGCATGTGATTCCCTCTTGCCCACGCCCCCGCCCCCCTCCAATCCAGCCGCAGCACCCCAGAAAGAACACAGAAGACGAGAAAGGGTGCTCCAGACTCCTTTTTATTTTTTTTTCCTTTTTGTCTTTCTTGAAACCAGAGATCAGGGGAAAGCGCGAACGCAGTCCCCCACTACCAGAAATTATGCAGTCGAGTATCCCGCATTTGGGGACATCGCAGGGGTCAGCACATCCGAAGTGCAATGGATGAGCCTCACCCTGGGAGAACCACCTTCGTGATCATGGTGTCTCCCCTGCCAGGTAAGTATGAGTTGGAAGGGGACAGGGTGAGGGCGGGCCGCTGGGCATCTCCCCGCAGAGCGAGGGTGGCATTCACACAGGCAAGGCCTGAGGCCGGGCGAAGCAGAGCATGGGCATTGTGGGGCGCAAGGTGACCAGCCAAGGCCCCTGTGCCCACTTTGGAAAGCGCGCAGCTACCCACAGCAGCTTCCCACAGGCCTCGGCCGGCCAGCAACATTTGCATGTCCACGCCCACCGGCAGCGCCAATCAGGGCCCTGCTTTCGCTATGCTGCACCTTGCTGACACGGGTGGGGGAAAGCCAGGGCTACAGCAAGCACACGAGAGGGCTTGGCAGGCCTAAATCGGGCCCAAAAGCAGATTTTTCAGGCCCTTTAAACTGTGCACAAGCAAAGGCTTTCGCAAGCACAACAGAGGGCTTGCCAGGTCGAAATCGGGCCCAGAAGCACGTTTCTAAGCCCTGAGCCAGCATCCCCAGGCTTGTAAATTTGCATATCTAATTGGCCCTCGCCCACTCCCCATTCCAGCCAGCTTACAGCACCCTGGACGGACCACAAGAAACGTCAAAGGGTGCTCCAGACTCCTTTTTATTTTTTTTTCCTTTTTGTCTTTCTTGAAACCAGAGATCAGGGGAAAGCGCGAACGCAGTCCCCCACTACCAGAAATTATGCAGTCGAGTATCCCGCATTTGGGGACATCGCAGGGGTCAGCACATCCGAAGTGCAATGGATGAGCCTCACCCTGGGAGAACCACCTTCGTGATCATGGTGTCTCCCCTGCCAGGTAAGTATGAGTTGGAAGGGGACAGGGTGAGGGCGGGCCGCTGGGCATCTCCCCGCAGAGCGAGGGTGGCATTCACACAGGCAAGGCCTGAGGCCGGGCGAAGCAGAGCATGGGCATTGTGGGGCGCAAGGTGACCAGCCAAGGCCCCTGTGCCCACTTTGGAAAGCGCGCAGCTACCCACAGCAGCTTCCCACAGGCCTCGGCCGGCCAGCAACATTTGCATGTCCACACCCACCGGCAGCGCCAATCAGGGCCCTGCTTTCGCTATGCTGCACCTTGCTGACACGGGTGGGGGAAAGCCAGGGCTACAGCAAGCACAGAAGGGCGATTGCCATGTCGACTTTGGGCCCAGAAGCAGAGATTTGGGGCTTTTGAAGCCTAAGAGCTGCCACTGAGGCCGCCTCTAGAGGTATGCAGTGCCCTGTTGCCTGGCTAGGCCCCAGTCGACTGCTTGTGGCTGAAAGCCAGGGACAAACAGGCCTGCAAGCGAGCAGGGGTTCTCGCCCTGAGCCCCTCACGCCTTCCCGAACGCTCCCAAACGCTGCCGACAGAACCCTCGCCGGGCAGAGCCCTCGCCGGGCCACGGCCTGGGGTCCTCAGCCAGAGTCTGGGCCTGGGGAGGCTAGGGCGAGGCAAGAGGCTGGCAGCCAGGCCACAGCCCCAGGGGGGCGATGGAAAGGAGCAGACATGTCACCTGGCCAGGGCCTACTTCCCTGTCTCTGGATAGGTCCCCAGAGTGGGAGGCTGCAGCTATCCCATCATTCCCCAGGCTCAGTACTTAGCATGTGATTCCCTCTTGCCCACGCCCCCGCCCCCCTCCAATCCAGCCGCAGCACCCCAGAAAGAACACAGAAGACGAGAAAGGGTGCTCCAGACTCCTTTTTATTTTTTTTTCCTTTTTGTCTTTCTTGAAACCAGAGATCAGGGGAAAGCGCGAACGCAGTCCCCCACTACCAGAAATTATGCAGTCGAGTATCCCGCATTTGGGGACATCGCAGGGGTCAGCACATCCGAAGTGCAATGGATGAGCCTCACCCTGGGAGAACCACCTTCGTGATCATGGTGTCTCCCCTGCCAGGTAAGTATGAGTTGGAAGGGGACAGGGTGAGGGCGGGCCGCTGGGCATCTCCCCGCAGAGCGAGGGTGGCATTCACACAGGCAAGGCCTGAGGCCGGGCGAAGCAGAGCATGGGCATTGTGGGGCGCAAGGTGACCAGCCAAGGCCCCTGTGCCCACTTTGGAAAGCGCGCAGCTACCCACAGCAGCTTCCCACAGGCCTCGGCCGGCCAGCAACATTTGCATGTCCACGCCCACCGGCAGCGCCAATCAGGGCCCTGCTTTCGCTATGCTGCACCTTGCTGACACGGGTGGGGGAAAGCCAGGGCTACAGCAAGCACACGAGAGGGCTTGGCAGGCCTAAATCGGGCCCAAAAGCAGATTTTTCAGGCCCTTTAAACTGTGCACAAGCAAAGGCTTTCGCAAGCACAACAGAGGGCTTGCCAGGTCGAAATCGGGCCCAGAAGCACGTTTCTAAGCCCTGAGCCAGCATCCCCAGGCTTGTAAATTTGCATATCTAATTGGCCCTCGCCCACTCCCCATTCCAGCCAGCTTACAGCACCCTGGACGGACCACAAGAAACGTCAAAGGGTGCTCCAGACTCCTTTTTATTTTTTTTTCCTTTTTGTCTTTCTTGAAACCAGAGATCAGGGGAAAGCGCGAACGCAGTCCCCCACTACCAGAAATTATGCAGTCGAGTATCCCGCATTTGGGGACATCGCAGGGGTCAGCACATCCGAAGTGCAATGGATGAGCCTCACCCTGGGAGAACCACCTTCGTGATCATGGTGTCTCCCCTGCCAGGTAAGTATGAGTTGGAAGGGGACAGGGTGAGGGCGGGCCGCTGGGCATCTCCCCGCAGAGCGAGGGTGGCATTCACACAGGCAAGGCCTGAGGCCGGGCGAAGCAGAGCATGGGCATTGTGGGGCGCAAGGTGACCAGCCAAGGCCCCTGTGCCCACTTTGGAAAGCGCGCAGCTACCCACAGCAGCTTCCCACAGGCCTCGGCCGGCCAGCAACATTTGCATGTCCACGCCCACCGGCAGCGCCAATCAGGGCCCTGCTTTCGCTATGCTGCACCTTGCTGACACGGGTGGGGGAAAGCCAGGGCTACAGCAAGCACAGAAGGGCGATTGCCATGTCGACTTTGGGCCCAGAAGCAGAGATTTGGGGCTTTTGAAGCCTAAGAGCTGCCACTGAGGCCGCCTCTAGAGGTATGCAGTGCCCTGTTGCCTGGCTAGGCCCCAGTCGACTGCTTGTGGCTGAAAGCCAGGGACAAACAGGCCTGCAAGCGAGCAGGGGTTCTCGCCCTGAGCCCCTCACGCCTTCCCGAACGCTCCCAAACGCTGCCGACAGAACCCTCGCCGGGCAGAGCCCTCGCCGGGCCACGGCCTGGGGTCCTCAGCCAGAGTCTGGGCCTGGGGAGGCTAGGGCGAGGCAAGAGGCTGGCAGCCAGGCCACAGCCCCAGGGGGGCGATGGAAAGGAGCAGACATGTCACCTGGCCAGGGCCTACTTCCCTGTCTCTGGATAGGTCCCCAGAGTGGGAGGCTGCAGCTATCCCATCATTCCCCAGGCTCAGTACTTAGCATGTGATTCCCTCTTGCCCACGCCCCCGCCCCCCTCCAATCCAGCCGCAGCACCCCAGAAAGAACACAGAAGACGAGAAAGGGTGCTCCAGACTCCTTTTTATTTTTTTTTCCTTTTTGTCTTTCTTGAAACCAGAGATCAGGGGAAAGCGCGAACGCAGTCCCCCACTACCAGAAATTATGCAGTCGAGTATCCCGCATTTGGGGACATCGCAGGGGTCAGCACATCCGAAGTGCAATGGATGAGCCTCACCCTGGGAGAACCACCTTCGTGATCATGGTGTCTCCCCTGCCAGGTAAGTATGAGTTGGAAGGGGACAGGGTGAGGGCGGGCCGCTGGGCATCTCCCCGCAGAGCGAGGGTGGCATTCACACAGGCAAGGCCTGAGGCCGGGCGAAGCAGAGCATGGGCATTGTGGGGCGCAAGGTGACCAGCCAAGGCCCCTGTGCCCACTTTGGAAAGCGCGCAGCTACCCACAGCAGCTTCCCACAGGCCTCGGCCGGCCAGCAACATTTGCATGTCCACGCCCACCGGCAGCGCCAATCAGGGCCCTGCTTTCGCTATGCTGCACCTTGCTGACACGGGTGGGGGAAAGCCAGGGCTACAGCAAGCACAGAAGGGCGATTGCCATGTCGACTTTGGGCCCAGAAGCAGAGATTTGGGGCTTTTGAAGCCTAAGAGCTGCCACTGAGGCCGCCTCTAGAGGTATGCAGTGCCCTGTTGCCTGGCTAGGCCCCAGTCGACTGCTTGTGGCTGAAAGCCAGGGACAAACAGGCCTGCAAGCGAGCAGGGGTTCTCGCCCTGAGCCCCTCACGCCTTCCCGAACGCTCCCAAACGCTGCCGACAGAACCCTCGCCGGGCAGAGCCCTCGCCGGGCCACGGCCTGGGGTCCTCAGCCAGAGTCTGGGCCTGGGGAGGCTAGGGCGAGGCAAGAGGCTGGCAGCCAGGCCACAGCCCCAGGGGGGCGATGGAAAGGAGCAGACATGTCACCTGGCCAGGGCCTACTTCCCTGTCTCTGGATAGGTCCCCAGAGTGGGAGGCTGCAGCTATCCCATCATTCCCCAGGCTCAGTACTTAGCATGTGATTCCCTCTTGCCCACGCCCCCGCCCCCCTCCAATCCAGCCGCAGCACCCCAGAAAGAACACAGAAGACGAGAAAGGGTGCTCCAGACTCCTTTTTATTTTTTTTTCCTTTTTGTCTTTCTTGAAACCAGAGATCAGGGGAAAGCGCGAACGCAGTCCCCCACTACCAGAAATTATGCAGTCGAGTATCCCGCATTTGGGGACATCGCAGGGGTCAGCACATCCGAAGTGCAATGGATGAGCCTCACCCTGGGAGAACCACCTTCGTGATCATGGTGTCTCCCCTGCCAGGTAAGTATGAGTTGGAAGGGGACAGGGTGAGGGCGGGCCGCTGGGCATCTCCCCGCAGAGCGAGGGTGGCATTCACACAGGCAAGGCCTGAGGCCGGGCGAAGCAGAGCATGGGCATTGTGGGGCGCAAGGTGACCAGCCAAGGCCCCTGTGCCCACTTTGGAAAGCGCGCAGCTACCCACAGCAGCTTCCCACAGGCCTCGGCCGGCCAGCAACATTTGCATGTCCACGCCCACCGGCAGCGCCAATCAGGGCCCTGCTTTCGCTATGCTGCACCTTGCTGACACGGGTGGGGGAAAGCCAGGGCTACAGCAAGCACACGAGAGGGCTTGGCAGGCCTAAATCGGGCCCAAAAGCAGATTTTTCAGGCCCTTTAAACTGTGCACAAGCAAAGGCTTTCGCAAGCACAACAGAGGGCTTGCCAGGTCGAAATCGGGCCCAGAAGCACGTTTCTAAGCCCTGAGCCAGCATCCCCAGGCTTGTAAATTTGCATATCTAATTGGCCCTCGCCCACTCCCCATTCCAGCCAGCTTACAGCACCCTGGACGGACCACAAGAAACGTCAAAGGGTGCTCCAGACTCCTTTTTATTTTTTTTTCCTTTTTGTCTTTCTTGAAACCAGAGATCAGGGGAAAGCGCGAACGCAGTCCCCCACTACCAGAAATTATGCAGTCGAGTATCCCGCATTTGGGGACATCGCAGGGGTCAGCACATCCGAAGTGCAATGGATGAGCCTCACCCTGGGAGAACCACCTTCGTGATCATGGTGTCTCCCCTGCCAGGTAAGTATGAGTTGGAAGGGGACAGGGTGAGGGCGGGCCGCTGGGCATCTCCCCGCAGAGCGAGGGTGGCATTCACACAGGCAAGGCCTGAGGCCGGGCGAAGCAGAGCATGGGCATTGTGGGGCGCAAGGTGACCAGCCAAGGCCCCTGTGCCCACTTTGGAAAGCGCGCAGCTACCCACAGCAGCTTCCCACAGGCCTCGGCCGGCCAGCAACATTTGCATGTCCACGCCCACCGGCAGCGCCAATCAGGGCCCTGCTTTCGCTATGCTGCACCTTGCTGACACGGGTGGGGGAAAGCCAGGGCTACAGCAAGCACAGAAGGGCGATTGCCATGTCGACTTTGGGCCCAGAAGCAGAGATTTGGGGCTTTTGAAGCCTAAGAGCTGCCACTGAGGCCGCCTCTAGAGGTATGCAGTGCCCTGTTGCCTGGCTAGGCCCCAGTCGACTGCTTGTGGCTGAAAGCCAGGGACAAACAGGCCTGCAAGCGAGCAGGGGTTCTCGCCCTGAGCCCCTCACGCCTTCCCGAATGCTCCCAAACGCTGCCGACAGAACCCTCGCCGGGCAGAGCCCTCGCCGGGCCACGGCCTGGGGTCCTCAGCCAGAGTCTGGGCCTGGGAAGGCTAGGGCGAGGCAAGAGGCTGGCAGCCAGGCCACAGCCCCAGGGGGGCGATGGAAAGGAGCAGACATGTCACCTGGCCAGGGCCTACTTCCCTGTCTCTGGATAGGTCCCCAGAGTGGGAGGCTGCAGCTATCCCATCATTCCCCAGGCTCAGTACTTAGCATGTGATTCCCTCTTGCCCACGCCCCCGCCCCCCTCCAATCCAGCCGCAGCACCCCAGAAAGAACACAGAAGACGAGAAAGGGTGCTCCAGACTCCTTTTTATTTTTTTTTCCTTTTTGTCTTTCTTGAAACCAGAGATCAGGGGAAAGCGCGAACGCAGTCCCCCACTACCAGAAATTATGCAGTCGAGTATCCCGCATTTGGGGACATCGCAGGGGTCAGCACATCCGAAGTGCAATGGATGAGCCTCACCCTGGGAGAACCACCTTCGTGATCATGGTGTCTCCCCTGCCAGGTAAGTATGAGTTGGAAGGGGACAGGGTGAGGGCGGGCCGCTGGGCATCTCCCCGCAGAGCGAGGGTGGCATTCACACAGGCAAGGCCTGAGGCCGGGCGAAGCAGAGCATGGGCATTGTGGGGCGCAAGGTGACCAGCCAAGGCCCCTGTGCCCACTTTGGAAAGCGCGCAGCTACCCACAGCAGCTTCCCACAGGCCTCGGCCGGCCAGCAACATTTGCATGTCCACGCCCACCGGCAGCGCCAATCAGGGCCCTGCTTTCGCTATGCTGCACCTTGCTGACACGGGTGGGGGAAAGCCAGGGCTACAGCAAGCACACGAGAGGGCTTGGCAGGCCTAAATCGGGCCCAAAAGCAGATTTTTCAGGCCCTTTAAACTGTGCACAAGCAAAGGCTTTCGCAAGCACAACAGAGGGCTTGCCAGGTCGAAATCGGGCCCAGAAGCACGTTTCTAAGCCCTGAGCCAGCATCCCCAGGCTTGTAAATTTGCATATCTAATTGGCCCTCGCCCACTCCCCATTCCAGCCAGCTTACAGCACCCTGGACGGACCACAAGAAACGTCAAAGGGTGCTCCAGACTCCTTTTTATTTTTTTTTCCTTTTTGTCTTTCTTGAAACCAGAGATCAGGGGAAAGCGCGAACGCAGTCCCCCACTACCAGAAATTATGCAGTCGAGTATCCCGCATTTGGGGACATCGCAGGGGTCAGCACATCCGCAGTGCAATGGATGAGCCTCACCCTGGGAGAACCACCTTCGTGATCATGGTGTCTCCCCTGCCAGGTAAGTATGAGTTGGAAGGGGACAGGGTGAGGGCGGGCCGCTGGGCATCTCCCCGCAGAGCGAGGGTGGCATTCACACAGGCAAGGCCTGAGGCCGGGCGAAGCAGAGCATGGGCATTGTGGGGCGCAAGGTGACCAGCCAAGGCCCCTGTGCCCACTTTGGAAAGCGCGCAGCTACCCACAGCAGCTTCCCACAGGCCTCGGCCGGCCAGCAACATTTGCATGTCCACGCCCACCGGCAGCGCCAATCAGGGCCCTGCTTTCGCTATGCTGCACCTTGCTGACACGGGTGGGGGAAAGCCAGGGCTACAGCAAGCACAGAAGGGCGATTGCCATGTCGACTTTGGGCCCAGAAGCAGAGATTTGGGGCTTTTGAAGCCTAAGAGCTGCCACTGAGGCCGCCTCTAGAGGTATGCAGTGCCCTGTTGCCTGGCTAGGCCCCAGTCGACTGCTTGTGGCTGAAAGCCAGGGACAAACAGGCCTGCAAGCGAGCAGGGGTTCTCGCCCTGAGCCCCTCACGCCTTCCCGAACGCTCCCAAACGCTGCCGACAGAACCCTCGCCGGGCAGAGCCCTCGCCGGGCCACGGCCTGGGGTCCTCAGCCAGAGTCTGGGCCTGGGGAGGCTAGGGCGAGGCAAGAGGCTGGCAGCCAGGCCACAGCCCCAGGGGGGCGATGGAAAGGAGCAGACATGTCACCTGGCCAGGGCCTACTTCCCTGTCTCTGGATAGGTCCCCAGAGTGGGAGGCTGCAGCTATCCCATCATTCCCCAGGCTCAGTACTTAGCATGTGATTCCCTCTTGCCCACGCCCCCGCCCCCCTCCAATCCAGCCGCAGCACCCCAGAAAGAACACAGAAGACGAGAAAGGGTGCTCCAGACTCCTTTTTATTTTTTTTTCCTTTTTGTCTTTCTTGAAACCAGAGATCAGGGGAAAGCGCGAACGCAGTCCCCCACTACCAGAAATTATGCAGTCGAGTATCCCGCATTTGGGGACATCGCAGGGGTCAGCACATCCGAAGTGCAATGGATGAGCCTCACCCTGGGAGAACCACCTTCGTGATCATGGTGTCTCCCCTGCCAGGTAAGTATGAGTTGGAAGGGGACAGGGTGAGGGCGGGCCGCTGGGCATCTCCCCGCAGAGCGAGGGTGGCATTCACACAGGCAAGGCCTGAGGCCGGGCGAAGCAGAGCATGGGCATTGTGGGGCGCAAGGTGACCAGCCAAGGCCCCTGTGCCCACTTTGGAAAGCGCGCAGCTACCCACAGCAGCTTCCCACAGGCCTCGGCCGGCCAGCAACATTTGCATGTCCACGCCCACCGGCAGCGCCAATCAGGGCCCTGCTTTCGCTATGCTGCACCTTGCTGACACGGGTGGGGGAAAGCCAGGGCTACAGCAAGCACACGAGAGGGCTTGGCAGGCCTAAATCGGGCCCAAAAGCAGATTTTTCAGGCCCTTTAAACTGTGCACAAGCAAAGGCTTTCGCAAGCACAACAGAGGGCTTGCCAGGTCGAAATCGGGCCCAGAAGCACGTTTCTAAGCCCTGAGCCAGCATCCCCAGGCTTGTAAATTTGCATATCTAATTGGCCCTCGCCCACTCCCCATTCCAGCCAGCTTACAGCACCCTGGACGGACCACAAGAAACGTCAAAGGGTGCTCCAGACTCCTTTTTATTTTTTTTTCCTTTTTGTCTTTCTTGAAACCAGAGATCAGGGGAAAGCGCGAACGCAGTCCCCCACTACCAGAAATTATGCAGTCGAGTATCCCGCATTTGGGGACATCGCAGGGGTCAGCACATCCGAAGTGCAATGGATGAGCCTCACCCTGGGAGAACCACCTTCGTGATCATGGTGTCTCCCCTGCCAGGTAAGTATGAGTTGGAAGGGGACAGGGTGAGGGCGGGCCGCTGGGCATCTCCCCGCAGAGCGAGGGTGGCATTCACACAGGCAAGGCCTGAGGCCGGGCGAAGCAGAGCATGGGCATTGTGGGGCGCAAGGTGACCAGCCAAGGCCCCTGTGCCCACTTTGGAAAGCGCGCAGCTACCCACAGCAGCTTCCCACAGGCCTCGGCCGGCCAGCAACATTTGCATGTCCACGCCCACCGGCAGCGCCAATCAGGGCCCTGCTTTCGCTATGCTGCACCTTGCTGACACGGGTGGGGGAAAGCCAGGGCTACAGCAAGCACAGAAGGGCGATTGCCATGTCGACTTTGGGCCCAGAAGCAGAGATTTGGGGCTTTTGAAGCCTAAGAGCTGCCACTGAGGCCGCCTCTAGAGGTATGCAGTGCCCTGTTGCCTGGCTAGGCCCCAGTCGACTGCTTGTGGCTGAAAGCCAGGGACAAACAGGCCTGCAAGCGAGCAGGGGTTCTCGCCCTGAGCCCCTCACGCCTTCCCGAATGCTCCCAAACGCTGCCGACAGAACCCTCGCCGGGCAGAGCCCTCGCCGGGCCACGGCCTGGGGTCCTCAGCCAGAGTCTGGGCCTGGGAAGGCTAGGGCGAGGCAAGAGGCTGGCAGCCAGGCCACAGCCCCAGGGGGGCGATGGAAAGGAGCAGACATGTCACCTGGCCAGGGCCTACTTCCCTGTCTCTGGATAGGTCCCCAGAGTGGGAGGCTGCAGCTATCCCATCATTCCCCAGGCTCAGTACTTAGCATGTGATTCCCTCTTGCCCACGCCCCCGCCCCCCTCCAATCCAGCCGCAGCACCCCAGAAAGAACACAGAAGACGAGAAAGGGTGCTCCAGACTCCTTTTTATTTTTTTTTCCTTTTTGTCTTTCTTGAAACCAGAGATCAGGGGAAAGCGCGAACGCAGTCCCCCACTACCAGAAATTATGCAGTCGAGTATCCCGCATTTGGGGACATCGCAGGGGTCAGCACATCCGAAGTGCAATGGATGAGCCTCACCCTGGGAGAACCACCTTCGTGATCATGGTGTCTCCCCTGCCAGGTAAGTATGAGTTGGAAGGGGACAGGGTGAGGGCGGGCCGCTGGGCATCTCCCCGCAGAGCGAGGGTGGCATTCACACAGGCAAGGCCTGAGGCCGGGCGAAGCAGAGCATGGGCATTGTGGGGCGCAAGGTGACCAGCCAAGGCCCCTGTGCCCACTTTGGAAAGCGCGCAGCTACCCACAGCAGCTTCCCACAGGCCTCGGCCGGCCAGCAACATTTGCATGTCCACGCCCACCGGCAGCGCCAATCAGGGCCCTGCTTTCGCTATGCTGCACCTTGCTGACACGGGTGGGGGAAAGCCAGGGCTACAGCAAGCACAGAAGGGCGATTGCCATGTCGACTTTGGGCCCAGAAGCAGAGATTTGGGGCTTTTGAAGCCTAAGAGCTGCCACTGAGGCCGCCTCTAGAGGTATGCAGTGCCCTGTTGCCTGGCTAGGCCCCAGTCGACTGCTTGTGGCTGAAAGCCAGGGACAAACAGGCCTGCAAGCGAGCAGGGGTTCTCGCCCTGAGCCCCTCACGCCTTCCCGAACGCTCCCAAACGCTGCCGACAGAACCCTCGCCGGGCAGAGCCCTCGCCGGGCCACGGCCTGGGGTCCTCAGCCAGAGTCTGGGCCTGGGGAGGCTAGGGCGAGGCAAGAGGCTGGCAGCCAGGCCACAGCCCCAGGGGGGCGATGGAAAGGAGCAGACATGTCACCTGGCCAGGGCCTACTTCCCTGTCTCTGGATAGGTCCCCAGAGTGGGAGGCTGCAGCTATCCCATCATTCCCCAGGCTCAGTACTTAGCATGTGATTCCCTCTTGCCCACGCCCCCGCCCCCCTCCAATCCAGCCGCAGCACCCCAGAAAGAACACAGAAGACGAGAAAGGGTGCTCCAGACTCCTTTTTATTTTTTTTTCCTTTTTGTCTTTCTTGAAACCAGAGATCAGGGGAAAGCGCGAACGCAGTCCCCCACTACCAGAAATTATGCAGTCGAGTATCCCGCATTTGGGGACATCGCAGGGGTCAGCACATCCGAAGTGCAATGGATGAGCCTCACCCTGGGAGAACCACCTTCGTGATCATGGTGTCTCCCCTGCCAGGTAAGTATGAGTTGGAAGGGGACAGGGTGAGGGCGGGCCGCTGGGCATCTCCCCGCAGAGCGAGGGTGGCATTCACACAGGCAAGGCCTGAGGCCGGGCGAAGCAGAGCATGGGCATTGTGGGGCGCAAGGTGACCAGCCAAGGCCCCTGTGCCCACTTTGGAAAGCGCGCAGCTACCCACAGCAGCTTCCCACAGGCCTCGGCCGGCCAGCAACATTTGCATGTCCACGCCCACCGGCAGCGCCAATCAGGGCCCTGCTTTCGCTATGCTGCACCTTGCTGACACGGGTGGGGGAAAGCCAGGGCTACAGCAAGCACACGAGAGGGCTTGGCAGGCCTAAATCGGGCCCAAAAGCAGATTTTTCAGGCCCTTTAAACTGTGCACAAGCAAAGGCTTTCGCAAGCACAACAGAGGGCTTGCCAGGTCGAAATCGGGCCCAGAAGCACGTTTCTAAGCCCTGAGCCAGCATCCCCAGGCTTGTAAATTTGCATATCTAATTGGCCCTCGCCCACTCCCCATTCCAGCCAGCTTACAGCACCCTGGACGGACCACAAGAAACGTCAAAGGGTGCTCCAGACTCCTTTTTATTTTTTTTTCCTTTTTGTCTTTCTTGAAACCAGAGATCAGGGGAAAGCGCGAACGCAGTCCCCCACTACCAGAAATTATGCAGTCGAGTATCCCGCATTTGGGGACATCGCAGGGGTCAGCACATCCGAAGTGCAATGGATGAGCCTCACCCTGGGAGAACCACCTTCGTGATCATGGTGTCTCCCCTGCCAGGTAAGTATGAGTTGGAAGGGGACAGGGTGAGGGCGGGCCGCTGGGCATCTCCCCGCAGAGCGAGGGTGGCATTCACACAGGCAAGGCCTGAGGCCGGGCGAAGCAGAGCATGGGCATTGTGGGGCGCAAGGTGACCAGCCAAGGCCCCTGTGCCCACTTTGGAAAGCGCGCAGCTACCCACAGCAGCTTCCCACAGGCCTCGGCCGGCCAGCAACATTTGCATGTCCACGCCCACCGGCAGCGCCAATCAGGGCCCTGCTTTCGCTATGCTGCACCTTGCTGACACGGGTGGGGGAAAGCCAGGGCTACAGCAAGCACAGAAGGGCGATTGCCATGTCGACTTTGGGCCCAGAAGCAGAGATTTGGGGCTTTTGAAGCCTAAGAGCTGCCACTGAGGCCGCCTCTAGAGGTATGCAGTGCCCTGTTGCCTGGCTAGGCCCCAGTCGACTGCTTGTGGCTGAAAGCCAGGGACAAACAGGCCTGCAAGCGAGCAGGGGTTCTCGCCCTGAGCCCCTCACGCCTTCCCGAATGCTCCCAAACGCTGCCGACAGAACCCTCGCCGGGCAGAGCCCTCGCCGGGCCACGGCCTGGGGTCCTCAGCCAGAGTCTGGGCCTGGGAAGGCTAGGGCGAGGCAAGAGGCTGGCAGCCAGGCCACAGCCCCAGGGGGGCGATGGAAAGGAGCAGACATGTCACCTGGCCAGGGCCTACTTCCCTGTCTCTGGATAGGTCCCCAGAGTGGGAGGCTGCAGCTATCCCATCATTCCCCAGGCTCAGTACTTAGCATGTGATTCCCTCTTGCCCACGCCCCCGCCCCCCTCCAATCCAGCCGCAGCACCCCAGAAAGAACACAGAAGACGAGAAAGGGTGCTCCAGACTCCTTTTTATTTTTTTTTCCTTTTTGTCTTTCTTGAAACCAGAGATCAGGGGAAAGCGCGAACGCAGTCCCCCACTACCAGAAATTATGCAGTCGAGTATCCCGCATTTGGGGACATCGCAGGGGTCAGCACATCCGAAGTGCAATGGATGAGCCTCACCCTGGGAGAACCACCTTCGTGATCATGGTGTCTCCCCTGCCAGGTAAGTATGAGTTGGAAGGGGACAGGGTGAGGGCGGGCCGCTGGGCATCTCCCCGCAGAGCGAGGGTGGCATTCACACAGGCAAGGCCTGAGGCCGGGCGAAGCAGAGCATGGGCATTGTGGGGCGCAAGGTGACCAGCCAAGGCCCCTGTGCCCACTTTGGAAAGCGCGCAGCTACCCACAGCAGCTTCCCACAGGCCTCGGCCGGCCAGCAACATTTGCATGTCCACGCCCACCGGCAGCGCCAATCAGGGCCCTGCTTTCGCTATGCTGCACCTTGCTGACACGGGTGGGGGAAAGCCAGGGCTACAGCAAGCACACGAGAGGGCTTGGCAGGCCTAAATCGGGCCCAAAAGCAGATTTTTCAGGCCCTTTAAACTGTGCACAAGCAAAGGCTTTCGCAAGCACAACAGAGGGCTTGCCAGGTCGAAATCGGGCCCAGAAGCACGTTTCTAAGCCCTGAGCCAGCATCCCCAGGCTTGTAAATTTGCATATCTAATTGGCCCTCGCCCACTCCCCATTCCAGCCAGCTTACAGCACCCTGGACGGACCACAAGAAACGTCAAAGGGTGCTCCAGACTCCTTTTTATTTTTTTTTCCTTTTTGTCTTTCTTGAAACCAGAGATCAGGGGAAAGCGCGAACGCAGTCCCCCACTACCAGAAATTATGCAGTCGAGTATCCCGCATTTGGGGACATCGCAGGGGTCAGCACATCCGCAGTGCAATGGATGAGCCTCACCCTGGGAGAACCACCTTCGTGATCATGGTGTCTCCCCTGCCAGGTAAGTATGAGTTGGAAGGGGACAGGGTGAGGGCGGGCCGCTGGGCATCTCCCCGCAGAGCGAGGGTGGCATTCACACAGGCAAGGCCTGAGGCCGGGCGAAGCAGAGCATGGGCATTGTGGGGCGCAAGGTGACCAGCCAAGGCCCCTGTGCCCACTTTGGAAAGCGCGCAGCTACCCACAGCAGCTTCCCACAGGCCTCGGCCGGCCAGCAACATTTGCATGTCCACGCCCACCGGCAGCGCCAATCAGGGCCCTGCTTTCGCTATGCTGCACCTTGCTGACACGGGTGGGGGAAAGCCAGGGCTACAGCAAGCACAGAAGGGCGATTGCCATGTCGACTTTGGGCCCAGAAGCAGAGATTTGGGGCTTTTGAAGCCTAAGAGCTGCCACTGAGGCCGCCTCTAGAGGTATGCAGTGCCCTGTTGCCTGGCTAGGCCCCAGTCGACTGCTTGTGGCTGAAAGCCAGGGACAAACAGGCCTGCAAGCGAGCAGGGGTTCTCGCCCTGAGCCCCTCACGCCTTCCCGAACGCTCCCAAACGCTGCCGACAGAACCCTCGCCGGGCAGAGCCCTCGCCGGGCCACGGCCTGGGGTCCTCAGCCAGAGTCTGGGCCTGGGGAGGCTAGGGCGAGGCAAGAGGCTGGCAGCCAGGCCACAGCCCCAGGGGGGCGATGGAAAGGAGCAGACATGTCACCTGGCCAGGGCCTACTTCCCTGTCTCTGGATAGGTCCCCAGAGTGGGAGGCTGCAGCTATCCCATCATTCCCCAGGCTCAGTACTTAGCATGTGATTCCCTCTTGCCCACGCCCCCGCCCCCCTCCAATCCAGCCGCAGCACCCCAGAAAGAACACAGAAGACGAGAAAGGGTGCTCCAGACTCCTTTTTATTTTTTTTTCCTTTTTGTCTTTCTTGAAACCAGAGATCAGGGGAAAGCGCGAACGCAGTCCCCCACTACCAGAAATTATGCAGTCGAGTATCCCGCATTTGGGGACATCGCAGGGGTCAGCACATCCGAAGTGCAATGGATGAGCCTCACCCTGGGAGAACCACCTTCGTGATCATGGTGTCTCCCCTGCCAGGTAAGTATGAGTTGGAAGGGGACAGGGTGAGGGCGGGCCGCTGGGCATCTCCCCGCAGAGCGAGGGTGGCATTCACACAGGCAAGGCCTGAGGCCGGGCGAAGCAGAGCATGGGCATTGTGGGGCGCAAGGTGACCAGCCAAGGCCCCTGTGCCCACTTTGGAAAGCGCGCAGCTACCCACAGCAGCTTCCCACAGGCCTCGGCCGGCCAGCAACATTTGCATGTCCACGCCCACCGGCAGCGCCAATCAGGGCCCTGCTTTCGCTATGCTGCACCTTGCTGACACGGGTGGGGGAAAGCCAGGGCTACAGCAAGCACACGAGAGGGCTTGGCAGGCCTAAATCGGGCCCAAAAGCAGATTTTTCAGGCCCTTTAAACTGTGCACAAGCAAAGGCTTTCGCAAGCACAACAGAGGGCTTGCCAGGTCGAAATCGGGCCCAGAAGCACGTTTCTAAGCCCTGAGCCAGCATCCCCAGGCTTGTAAATTTGCATATCTAATTGGCCCTCGCCCACTCCCCATTCCAGCCAGCTTACAGCACCCTGGACGGACCACAAGAAACGTCAAAGGGTGCTCCAGACTCCTTTTTATTTTTTTTTCCTTTTTGTCTTTCTTGAAACCAGAGATCAGGGGAAAGCGCGAACGCAGTCCCCCACTACCAGAAATTATGCAGTCGAGTATCCCGCATTTGGGGACATCGCAGGGGTCAGCACATCCGAAGTGCAATGGATGAGCCTCACCCTGGGAGAACCACCTTCGTGATCATGGTGTCTCCCCTGCCAGGTAAGTATGAGTTGGAAGGGGACAGGGTGAGGGCGGGCCGCTGGGCATCTCCCCGCAGAGCGAGGGTGGCATTCACACAGGCAAGGCCTGAGGCCGGGCGAAGCAGAGCATGGGCATTGTGGGGCGCAAGGTGACCAGCCAAGGCCCCTGTGCCCACTTTGGAAAGCGCGCAGCTACCCACAGCAGCTTCCCACAGGCCTCGGCCGGCCAGCAACATTTGCATGTCCACGCCCACCGGCAGCGCCAATCAGGGCCCTGCTTTCGCTATGCTGCACCTTGCTGACACGGGTGGGGGAAAGCCAGGGCTACAGCAAGCACAGAAGGGCGATTGCCATGTCGACTTTGGGCCCAGAAGCAGAGATTTGGGGCTTTTGAAGCCTAAGAGCTGCCACTGAGGCCGCCTCTAGAGGTATGCAGTGCCCTGTTGCCTGGCTAGGCCCCAGTCGACTGCTTGTGGCTGAAAGCCAGGGACAAACAGGCCTGCAAGCGAGCAGGGGTTCTCGCCCTGAGCCCCTCACGCCTTCCCGAATGCTCCCAAACGCTGCCGACAGAACCCTCGCCGGGCAGAGCCCTCGCCGGGCCACGGCCTGGGGTCCTCAGCCAGAGTCTGGGCCTGGGAAGGCTAGGGCGAGGCAAGAGGCTGGCAGCCAGGCCACAGCCCCAGGGGGGCGATGGAAAGGAGCAGACATGTCACCTGGCCAGGGCCTACTTCCCTGTCTCTGGATAGGTCCCCAGAGTGGGAGGCTGCAGCTATCCCATCATTCCCCAGGCTCAGTACTTAGCATGTGATTCCCTCTTGCCCACGCCCCCGCCCCCCTCCAATCCAGCCGCAGCACCCCAGAAAGAACACAGAAGACGAGAAAGGGTGCTCCAGACTCCTTTTTATTTTTTTTTCCTTTTTGTCTTTCTTGAAACCAGAGATCAGGGGAAAGCGCGAACGCAGTCCCCCACTACCAGAAATTATGCAGTCGAGTATCCCGCATTTGGGGACATCGCAGGGGTCAGCACATCCGAAGTGCAATGGATGAGCCTCACCCTGGGAGAACCACCTTCGTGATCATGGTGTCTCCCCTGCCAGGTAAGTATGAGTTGGAAGGGGACAGGGTGAGGGCGGGCCGCTGGGCATCTCCCCGCAGAGCGAGGGTGGCATTCACACAGGCAAGGCCTGAGGCCGGGCGAAGCAGAGCATGGGCATTGTGGGGCGCAAGGTGACCAGCCAAGGCCCCTGTGCCCACTTTGGAAAGCGCGCAGCTACCCACAGCAGCTTCCCACAGGCCTCGGCCGGCCAGCAACATTTGCATGTCCACGCCCACCGGCAGCGCCAATCAGGGCCCTGCTTTCGCTATGCTGCACCTTGCTGACACGGGTGGGGGAAAGCCAGGGCTACAGCAAGCACAGAAGGGCGATTGCCATGTCGACTTTGGGCCCAGAAGCAGAGATTTGGGGCTTTTGAAGCCTAAGAGCTGCCACTGAGGCCGCCTCTAGAGGTATGCAGTGCCCTGTTGCCTGGCTAGGCCCCAGTCGACTGCTTGTGGCTGAAAGCCAGGGACAAACAGGCCTGCAAGCGAGCAGGGGTTCTCGCCCTGAGCCCCTCACGCCTTCCCGAACGCTCCCAAACGCTGCCGACAGAACCCTCGCCGGGCAGAGCCCTCGCCGGGCCACGGCCTGGGGTCCTCAGCCAGAGTCTGGGCCTGGGGAGGCTAGGGCGAGGCAAGAGGCTGGCAGCCAGGCCACAGCCCCAGGGGGGCGATGGAAAGGAGCAGACATGTCACCTGGCCAGGGCCTACTTCCCTGTCTCTGGATAGGTCCCCAGAGTGGGAGGCTGCAGCTATCCCATCATTCCCCAGGCTCAGTACTTAGCATGTGATTCCCTCTTGCCCACGCCCCCGCCCCCCTCCAATCCAGCCGCAGCACCCCAGAAAGAACACAGAAGACGAGAAAGGGTGCTCCAGACTCCTTTTTATTTTTTTTTCCTTTTTGTCTTTCTTGAAACCAGAGATCAGGGGAAAGCGCGAACGCAGTCCCCCACTACCAGAAATTATGCAGTCGAGTATCCCGCATTTGGGGACATCGCAGGGGTCAGCACATCCGAAGTGCAATGGATGAGCCTCACCCTGGGAGAACCACCTTCGTGATCATGGTGTCTCCCCTGCCAGGTAAGTATGAGTTGGAAGGGGACAGGGTGAGGGCGGGCCGCTGGGCATCTCCCCGCAGAGCGAGGGTGGCATTCACACAGGCAAGGCCTGAGGCCGGGCGAAGCAGAGCATGGGCATTGTGGGGCGCAAGGTGACCAGCCAAGGCCCCTGTGCCCACTTTGGAAAGCGCGCAGCTACCCACAGCAGCTTCCCACAGGCCTCGGCCGGCCAGCAACATTTGCATGTCCACGCCCACCGGCAGCGCCAATCAGGGCCCTGCTTTCGCTATGCTGCACCTTGCTGACACGGGTGGGGGAAAGCCAGGGCTACAGCAAGCACACGAGAGGGCTTGGCAGGCCTAAATCGGGCCCAAAAGCAGATTTTTCAGGCCCTTTAAACTGTGCACAAGCAAAGGCTTTCGCAAGCACAACAGAGGGCTTGCCAGGTCGAAATCGGGCCCAGAAGCACGTTTCTAAGCCCTGAGCCAGCATCCCCAGGCTTGTAAATTTGCATATCTAATTGGCCCTCGCCCACTCCCCATTCCAGCCAGCTTACAGCACCCTGGACGGACCACAAGAAACGTCAAAGGGTGCTCCAGACTCCTTTTTATTTTTTTTTCCTTTTTGTCTTTCTTGAAACCAGAGATCAGGGGAAAGCGCGAACGCAGTCCCCCACTACCAGAAATTATGCAGTCGAGTATCCCGCATTTGGGGACATCGCAGGGGTCAGCACATCCGAAGTGCAATGGATGAGCCTCACCCTGGGAGAACCACCTTCGTGATCATGGTGTCTCCCCTGCCAGGTAAGTATGAGTTGGAAGGGGACAGGGTGAGGGCGGGCCGCTGGGCATCTCCCCGCAGAGCGAGGGTGGCATTCACACAGGCAAGGCCTGAGGCCGGGCGAAGCAGAGCATGGGCATTGTGGGGCGCAAGGTGACCAGCCAAGGCCCCTGTGCCCACTTTGGAAAGCGCGCAGCTACCCACAGCAGCTTCCCACAGGCCTCGGCCGGCCAGCAACATTTGCATGTCCACGCCCACCGGCAGCGCCAATCAGGGCCCTGCTTTCGCTATGCTGCACCTTGCTGACACGGGTGGGGGAAAGCCAGGGCTACAGCAAGCACAGAAGGGCGATTGCCATGTCGACTTTGGGCCCAGAAGCAGAGATTTGGGGCTTTTGAAGCCTAAGAGCTGCCACTGAGGCCGCCTCTAGAGGTATGCAGTGCCCTGTTGCCTGGCTAGGCCCCAGTCGACTGCTTGTGGCTGAAAGCCAGGGACAAACAGGCCTGCAAGCGAGCAGGGGTTCTCGCCCTGAGCCCCTCACGCCTTCCCGAATGCTCCCAAACGCTGCCGACAGAACCCTCGCCGGGCAGAGCCCTCGCCGGGCCACGGCCTGGGGTCCTCAGCCAGAGTCTGGGCCTGGGAAGGCTAGGGCGAGGCAAGAGGCTGGCAGCCAGGCCACAGCCCCAGGGGGGCGATGGAAAGGAGCAGACATGTCACCTGGCCAGGGCCTACTTCCCTGTCTCTGGATAGGTCCCCAGAGTGGGAGGCTGCAGCTATCCCATCATTCCCCAGGCTCAGTACTTAGCATGTGATTCCCTCTTGCCCACGCCCCCGCCCCCCTCCAATCCAGCCGCAGCACCCCAGAAAGAACACAGAAGACGAGAAAGGGTGCTCCAGACTCCTTTTTATTTTTTTTTCCTTTTTGTCTTTCTTGAAACCAGAGATCAGGGGAAAGCGCGAACGCAGTCCCCCACTACCAGAAATTATGCAGTCGAGTATCCCGCATTTGGGGACATCGCAGGGGTCAGCACATCCGAAGTGCAATGGATGAGCCTCACCCTGGGAGAACCACCTTCGTGATCATGGTGTCTCCCCTGCCAGGTAAGTATGAGTTGGAAGGGGACAGGGTGAGGGCGGGCCGCTGGGCATCTCCCCGCAGAGCGAGGGTGGCATTCACACAGGCAAGGCCTGAGGCCGGGCGAAGCAGAGCATGGGCATTGTGGGGCGCAAGGTGACCAGCCAAGGCCCCTGTGCCCACTTTGGAAAGCGCGCAGCTACCCACAGCAGCTTCCCACAGGCCTCGGCCGGCCAGCAACATTTGCATGTCCACGCCCACCGGCAGCGCCAATCAGGGCCCTGCTTTCGCTATGCTGCACCTTGCTGACACGGGTGGGGGAAAGCCAGGGCTACAGCAAGCACACGAGAGGGCTTGGCAGGCCTAAATCGGGCCCAAAAGCAGATTTTTCAGGCCCTTTAAACTGTGCACAAGCAAAGGCTTTCGCAAGCACAACAGAGGGCTTGCCAGGTCGAAATCGGGCCCAGAAGCACGTTTCTAAGCCCTGAGCCAGCATCCCCAGGCTTGTAAATTTGCATATCTAATTGGCCCTCGCCCACTCCCCATTCCAGCCAGCTTACAGCACCCTGGACGGACCACAAGAAACGTCAAAGGGTGCTCCAGACTCCTTTTTATTTTTTTTTCCTTTTTGTCTTTCTTGAAACCAGAGATCAGGGGAAAGCGCGAACGCAGTCCCCCACTACCAGAAATTATGCAGTCGAGTATCCCGCATTTGGGGACATCGCAGGGGTCAGCACATCCGAAGTGCAATGGATGAGCCTCACCCTGGGAGAACCACCTTCGTGATCATGGTGTCTCCCCTGCCAGGTAAGTATGAGTTGGAAGGGGACAGGGTGAGGGCGGGCCGCTGGGCATCTCCCCGCAGAGCGAGGGTGGCATTCACACAGGCAAGGCCTGAGGCCGGGCGAAGCAGAGCATGGGCATTGTGGGGCGCAAGGTGACCAGCCAAGGCCCCTGTGCCCACTTTGGAAAGCGCGCAGCTACCCACAGCAGCTTCCCACAGGCCTCGGCCGGCCAGCAACATTTGCATGTCCACGCCCACCGGCAGCGCCAATCAGGGCCCTGCTTTCGCTATGCTGCACCTTGCTGACACGGGTGGGGGAAAGCCAGGGCTACAGCAAGCACAGAAGGGCGATTGCCATGTCGACTTTGGGCCCAGAAGCAGAGATTTGGGGCTTTTGAAGCCTAAGAGCTGCCACTGAGGCCGCCTCTAGAGGTATGCAGTGCCCTGTTGCCTGGCTAGGCCCCAGTCGACTGCTTGTGGCTGAAAGCCAGGGACAAACAGGCCTGCAAGCGAGCAGGGGTTCTCGCCCTGAGCCCCTCACGCCTTCCCGAACGCTCCCAAACGCTGCAGACAGAACCCTCGCCGGGCAGAGCCCTCGCCGGGCCACGGCCTGGGGTCCTCAGCCAGAGTCTGGGCCTGGGAAGGCTAGGGCGAGGCAAGAGGCTGGCAGCCAGGCCACAGCCCCAGGGGGGCGATGGAAAGGAGCAGACATGTCACCTGGCCAGGGCCTACTTCCCTGTCTCTGGATAGGTCCCCAGAGTGGGAGGCTGCAGCTATCCCATCATTCCCCAGGCTCAGTACTTAGCATGTGATTCCCTCTTGCCCACGCCCCCGCCCCCCTCCAATCCAGCCGCAGCACCCCAGAAAGAACACAGAAGACGAGAAAGGGTGCTCCAGACTCCTTTTTATTTTTTTTTCCTTTTTGTCTTTCTTGAAACCAGAGATCAGGGGAAAGCGCGAACGCAGTCCCCCACTACCAGAAATTATGCAGTCGAGTATCCCGCATTTGGGGACATCGCAGGGGTCAGCACATCCGAAGTGCAATGGATGAGCCTCACCCTGGGAGAACCACCTTCGTGATCATGGTGTCTCCCCTGCCAGGTAAGTATGAGTTGGAAGGGGACAGGGTGAGGGCGGGCCGCTGGGCATCTCCCCGCAGAGCGAGGGTGGCATTCACACAGGCAAGGCCTGAGGCCGGGCGAAGCAGAGCATGGGCATTGTGGGGCGCAAGGTGACCAGCCAAGGCCCCTGTGCCCACTTTGGAAAGCGCGCAGCTACCCACAGCAGCTTCCCACAGGCCTCGGCCGGCCAGCAACATTTGCATGTCCACGCCCACCGGCAGCGCCAATCAGGGCCCTGCTTTCGCTATGCTGCACCTTGCTGACACGGGTGGGGGAAAGCCAGGGCTACAGCAAGCACACGAGAGGGCTTGGCAGGCCTAAATCGGGCCCAAAAGCAGATTTTTCAGGCCCTTTAAACTGTGCACAAGCAAAGGCTTTCGCAAGCACAACAGAGGGCTTGCCAGGTCGAAATCGGGCCCAGAAGCACGTTTCTAAGCCCTGAGCCAGCATCCCCAGGCTTGTAAATTTGCATATCTAATTGGCCCTCGCCCACTCCCCATTCCAGCCAGCTTACAGCACCCTGGACGGACCACAAGAAACGTCAAAGGGTGCTCCAGACTCCTTTTTATTTTTTTTTCCTTTTTGTCTTTCTTGAAACCAGAGATCAGGGGAAAGCGCGAACGCAGTCCCCCACTACCAGAAATTATGCAGTCGAGTATCCCGCATTTGGGGACATCGCAGGGGTCAGCACATCCGAAGTGCAATGGATGAGCCTCACCCTGGGAGAAACACCTTCGTGATCATGGTGTCTCCCCTGCCAGGTAAGTATGAGTTGGAAGGGGACAGGGTGAGGGCGGGCCGCTGGGCATCTCCCCGCAGAGCGAGGGTGGCATTCACACAGGCAAGGCCTGAGGCCGGGCGAAGCAGAGCATGGGCATTGTGGGGCGCAAGGTGACCAGCCAAGGCCCCTGTGCCCACTTTGGAAAGCGCGCAGCTACCCACAGCAGCTTCCCACAGGCCTCGGCCGGCCAGCAACATTTGCATGTCCACGCCCACCGGCAGCGCCAATCAGGGCCCTGCTTTCGCTATGCTGCACCTTGCTGACACGGGTGGGGGAAAGCCAGGGCTACAGCAAGCACAGAAGGGCGATTGCCATGTCGACTTTGGGCCCAGAAGCAGAGATTTGGGGCTTTTGAAGCCTAAGAGCTGCCACTGAGGCCGCCTCTAGAGGTATGCAGTGCCCTGTTGCCTGGCTAGGCCCCAGTCGACTGCTTGTGGCTGAAAGCCAGGGACAAACAGGCCTGCAAGCGAGCAGGGGTTCTCGCCCTGAGCCCCTCACGCCTTCCCGAACGCTCCCAAACGCTGCCGACAGAACCCTCGCCGGGCAGAGCCCTCGCCGGGCCACGGCCTGGGGTCCTCAGCCAGAGTCTGGGCCTGGGAAGGCTAGGGCGAGGCAAGAGGCTGGCAGCCAGGCCACAGCCCCAGGGGGGCGATGGAAAGGAGCAGACATGTCACCTGGCCAGGGCCTACTTCCCTGTCTCTGGATAGGTCCCCAGAGTGGGAGGCTGCAGCTATCCCATCATTCCCCAGGCTCAGTACTTAGCATGTGATTCCCTCTTGCCCACGCCCCCGCCCCCCTCCAATCCAGCCGCAGCACCCCAGAAAGAACACAGAAGACGAGAAAGGGTGCTCCAGACTCCTTTTTATTTTTTTTTCCTTTTTGTCTTTCTTGAAACCAGAGATCAGGGGAAAGCGCGAACGCAGTCCCCCACTACCAGAAATTATGCAGTCGAGTATCCCGCATTTGGGGACATCGCAGGGGTCAGCACATCCGAAGTGCAATGGATGAGCCTCACCCTGGGAGAACCACCTTCGTGATCATGGTGTCTCCCCTGCCAGGTAAGTATGAGTTGGAAGGGGACAGGGTGAGGGCGGGCCGCTGGGCATCTCCCCGCAGAGCGAGGGTGGCATTCACACAGGCAAGGCCTGAGGCCGGGCGAAGCAGAGCATGGGCATTGTGGGGCGCAAGGTGACCAGCCAAGGCCCCTGTGCCCACTTTGGAAAGCGCGCAGCTACCCACAGCAGCTTCCCACAGGCCTCGGCCGGCCAGCAACATTTGCATGTCCACGCCCACCGGCAGCGCCAATCAGGGCCCTGCTTTCGCTATGCTGCACCTTGCTGACACGGGTGGGGGAAAGCCAGGGCTACAGCAAGCACAGAAGGGCGATTGCCATGTCGACTTTGGGCCCAGAAGCAGAGATTTGGGGCTTTTGAAGCCTAAGAGCTGCCACTGAGGCCGCCTCTAGAGGTATGCAGTGCCCTGTTGCCTGGCTAGGCCCCAGTCGACTGCTTGTGGCTGAAAGCCAGGGACAAACAGGCCTGCAAGCGAGCAGGGGTTCTCGCCCTGAGCCCCTCACGCCTTCCCGAACGCTCCCAAACGCTGCAGACAGAACCCTCGCCGGGCAGAGCCCTCGCCGGGCCACGGCCTGGGGTCCTCAGCCAGAGTCTGGGCCTGGGAAGGCTAGGGCGAGGCAAGAGGCTGGCAGCCAGGCCACAGCCCCAGGGGGGCGATGGAAAGGAGCAGACATGTCACCTGGCCAGGGCCTACTTCCCTGTCTCTGGATAGGTCCCCAGAGTGGGAGGCTGCAGCTATCCCATCATTCCCCAGGCTCAGTACTTAGCATGTGATTCCCTCTTGCCCACGCCCCCGCCCCCCTCCAATCCAGCCGCAGCACCCCAGAAAGAACACAGAAGACGAGAAAGGGTGCTCCAGACTCCTTTTTATTTTTTTTTCCTTTTTGTCTTTCTTGAAACCAGAGATCAGGGGAAAGCGCGAACGCAGTCCCCCACTACCAGAAATTATGCAGTCGAGTATCCCGCATTTGGGGACATCGCAGGGGTCAGCACATCCGAAGTGCAATGGATGAGCCTCACCCTGGGAGAACCACCTTCGTGATCATGGTGTCTCCCCTGCCAGGTAAGTATGAGTTGGAAGGGGACAGGGTGAGGGCGGGCCGCTGGGCATCTCCCCGCAGAGCGAGGGTGGCATTCACACAGGCAAGGCCTGAGGCCGGGCGAAGCAGAGCATGGGCATTGTGGGGCGCAAGGTGACCAGCCAAGGCCCCTGTGCCCACTTTGGAAAGCGCGCAGCTACCCACAGCAGCTTCCCACAGGCCTCGGCCGGCCAGCAACATTTGCATGTCCACGCCCACCGGCAGCGCCAATCAGGGCCCTGCTTTCGCTATGCTGCACCTTGCTGACACGGGTGGGGGAAAGCCAGGGCTACAGCAAGCACACGAGAGGGCTTGGCAGGCCTAAATCGGGCCCAAAAGCAGATTTTTCAGGCCCTTTAAACTGTGCACAAGCAAAGGCTTTCGCAAGCACAACAGAGGGCTTGCCAGGTCGAAATCGGGCCCAGAAGCACGTTTCTAAGCCCTGAGCCAGCATCCCCAGGCTTGTAAATTTGCATATCTAATTGGCCCTCGCCCACTCCCCATTCCAGCCAGCTTACAGCACCCTGGACGGACCACAAGAAACGTCAAAGGGTGCTCCAGACTCCTTTTTATTTTTTTTTCCTTTTTGTCTTTCTTGAAACCAGAGATCAGGGGAAAGCGCGAACGCAGTCCCCCACTACCAGAAATTATGCAGTCGAGTATCCCGCATTTGGGGACATCGCAGGGGTCAGCACATCCGAAGTGCAATGGATGAGCCTCACCCTGGGAGAACCACCTTCGTGATCATGGTGTCTCCCCTGCCAGGTAAGTATGAGTTGGAAGGGGACAGGGTGAGGGCGGGCCGCTGGGCATCTCCCCGCAGAGCGAGGGTGGCATTCACACAGGCAAGGCCTGAGGCCGGGCGAAGCAGAGCATGGGCATTGTGGGGCGCAAGGTGACCAGCCAAGGCCCCTGTGCCCACTTTGGAAAGCGCGCAGCTACCCACAGCAGCTTCCCACAGGCCTCGGCCGGCCAGCAACATTTGCATGTCCACACCCACCGGCAGCGCCAATCAGGGCCCTGCTTTCGCTATGCTGCACCTTGCTGACACGGGTGGGGGAAAGCCAGGGCTACAGCAAGCACAGAAGGGCGATTGCCATGTCGACTTTGGGCCCAGAAGCAGAGATTTGGGGCTTTTGAAGCCTAAGAGCTGCCACTGAGGCCGCCTCTAGAGGTATGCAGTGCCCTGTTGCCTGGCTAGGCCCCAGTCGACTGCTTGTGGCTGAAAGCCAGGGACAAACAGGCCTGCAAGCGAGCAGGGGTTCTCGCCCTGAGCCCCTCACGCCTTCCCGAACGCTCCCAAACGCTGCCGACAGAACCCTCGCCGGGCAGAGCCCTCGCCGGGCCACGGCCTGGGGTCCTCAGCCAGAGTCTGGGCCTGGGGAGGCTAGGGCGAGGCAAGAGGCTGGCAGCCAGGCCACAGCCCCAGGGGGGCGATGGAAAGGAGCAGACATGTCACCTGGCCAGGGCCTACTTCCCTGTCTCTGGATAGGTCCCCAGAGTGGGAGGCTGCAGCTATCCCATCATTCCCCAGGTTCAGTACTTAGCATGTGATTCCCTCTTGCCCACGCCCCCGCCCCCCTCCAATCCAGCCGCAGCACCCCAGAAAGAACACAGAAGACGAGAAAGGGTGCTCCAGACTCCTTTTTATTTTTTTTTCCTTTTTGTCTTTCTTGAAACCAGAGATCAGGGGAAAGCGCGAACGCAGTCCCCCACTACCAGAAATTATGCAGTCGAGTATCCCGCATTTGGGGACATCGCAGGGGTCAGCACATCCGAAGTGCAATGGATGAGCCTCACCCTGGGAGAACCACCTTCGTGATCATGGTGTCTCCCCTGCCAGGTAAGTATGAGTTGGAAGGGGACAGGGTGAGGGCGGGCCGCTGGGCATCTCCCCGCAGAGCGAGGGTGGCATTCACACAGGCAAGGCCTGAGGCCGGGCGAAGCAGAGCATGGGCATTGTGGGGCGCAAGGTGACCAGCCAAGGCCCCTGTGCCCACTTTGGAAAGCGCGCAGCTACCCACAGCAGCTTCCCACAGGCCTCGGCCGGCCAGCAACATTTGCATGTCCACGCCCACCGGCAGCGCCAATCAGGGCCCTGCTTTCGCTATGCTGCACCTTGCTGACACGGGTGGGGGAAAGCCAGGGCTACAGCAAGCACACGAGAGGGCTTGGCAGGCCTAAATCGGGCCCAAAAGCAGATTTTTCAGGCCCTTTAAACTGTGCACAAGCAAAGGCTTTCGCAAGCACAACAGAGGGCTTGCCAGGTCGAAATCGGGCCCAGAAGCACGTTTCTAAGCCCTGAGCCAGCATCCCCAGGCTTGTAAATTTGCATATCTAATTGGCCCTCGCCCACTCCCCATTCCAGCCAGCTTACAGCACCCTGGACGGACCACAAGAAACGTCAAAGGGTGCTCCAGACTCCTTTTTATTTTTTTTTCCTTTTTGTCTTTCTTGAAACCAGAGATCAGGGGAAAGCGCGAACGCAGTCCCCCACTACCAGAAATTATGCAGTCGAGTATCCCGCATTTGGGGACATCGCAGGGGTCAGCACATCCGAAGTGCAATGGATGAGCCTCACCCTGGGAGAACCACCTTCGTGATCATGGTGTCTCCCCTGCCAGGTAAGTATGAGTTGGAAGGGGACAGGGTGAGGGCGGGCCGCTGGGCATCTCCCCGCAGAGCGAGGGTGGCATTCACACAGGCAAGGCCTGAGGCCGGGCGAAGCAGAGCATGGGCATTGTGGGGCGCAAGGTGACCAGCCAAGGCCCCTGTGCCCACTTTGGAAAGCGCGCAGCTACCCACAGCAGCTTCCCACAGGCCTCGGACGGCCAGCAACATTTGCATGTCCACGCCCACCGGCAGCGCCAATCAGGGCCCTGCTTTCGCTATGCTGCACCTTGCTGACACGGGTGGGGGAAAGCCAGGGCTACAGCAAGCACAGAAGGGCGATTGCCATGTCGACTTTGGGCCCAGAAGCAGAGATTTGGGGCTTTTGAAGCCTAAGAGCTGCCACTGAGGCCGCCTCTAGAGGTATGCAGTGCCCTGTTGCCTGGCTAGGCCCCAGTCGACTGCTTGTGGCTGAAAGCCAGGGACAAACAGGCCTGCAAGCGAGCAGGGGTTCTCGCCCTGAGCCCCTCACGCCTTCCCGAACGCTCCCAAACGCTGCCGACAGAACCCTCGCCGGGCAGAGCCCTCGCCGGGCCACGGCCTGGGGTCCTCAGCCAGAGTCTGGGCCTGGGAAGGCTAGGGCGAGGCAAGAGGCTGGCAGCCAGGCCACAGCCCCAGGGGGGCGATGGAAAGGAGCAGACATGTCACCTGGCCAGGGCCTACTTCCCTGTCTCTGGATAGGTCCCCAGAGTGGGAGGCTGCAGCTATCCCATCATTCCCCAGGCTCAGTACTTAGCATGTGATTCCCTCTTGCCCACGCCCCCGCCCCCCTCCAATCCAGCCGCAGCACCCCAGAAAGAACACAGAAGACGAGAAAGGGTGCTCCAGACTCCTTTTTATTTTTTTTTCCTTTTTGTCTTTCTTGAAACCAGAGATCAGGGGAAAGCGCGAACGCAGTCCCCCACTACCAGAAATTATGCAGTCGAGTATCCCGCATTTGGGGACATCGCAGGGGTCAGCACATCCGAAGTGCAATGGATGAGCCTCACCCTGGGAGAACCACCTTCGTGATCATGGTGTCTCCCCTGCCAGGTAAGTATGAGTTGGAAGGGGACAGGGTGAGGGCGGGCCGCTGGGCATCTCCCCGCAGAGCGAGGGTGGCATTCACACAGGCAAGGCCTGAGGCCGGGCGAAGCAGAGCATGGGCATTGTGGGGCGCAAGGTGACCAGCCAAGGCCCCTGTGCCCACTTTGGAAAGCGCGCAGCTACCCACAGCAGCTTCCCACAGGCCTCGGCCGGCCAGCAACATTTGCATGTCCACGCCCACCGGCAGCGCCAATCAGGGCCCTGCTTTCGCTATGCTGCACCTTGCTGACACGGGTGGGGGAAAGCCAGGGCTACAGCAAGCACACGAGAGGGCTTGGCAGGCCTAAATCGGGCCCAAAAGCAGATTTTTCAGGCCCTTTAAACTGTGCACAAGCAAAGGCTTTCGCAAGCACAACAGAGGGCTTGCCAGGTCGAAATCGGGCCCAGAAGCACGTTTCTAAGCCCTGAGCCAGCATCCCCAGGCTTGTAAATTTGCATATCTAATTGGCCCTCGCCCACTCCCCATTCCAGCCAGCTTACAGCACCCTGGACGGACCACAAGAAACGTCAAAGGGTGCTCCAGACTCCTTTTTATTTTTTTTTCCTTTTTGTCTTTCTTGAAACCAGAGATCAGGGGAAAGCGCGAACGCAGTCCCCCACTACCAGAAATTATGCAGTCGAGTATCCCGCATTTGGGGACATCGCAGGGGTCAGCACATCCGAAGTGCAATGGATGAGCCTCACCCTGGGAGAACCACCTTCGTGATCATGGTGTCTCCCCTGCCAGGTAAGTATGAGTTGGAAGGGGACAGGGTGAGGGCGGGCCGCTGGGCATCTCCCCGCAGAGCGAGGGTGGCATTCACACAGGCAAGGCCTGAGGCCGGGCGAAGCAGAGCATGGGCATTGTGGGGCGCAAGGTGACCAGCCAAGGCCCCTGTGCCCACTTTGGAAAGCGCGCAGCTACCCACAGCAGCTTCCCACAGGCCTCGGCCGGCCAGCAACATTTGCATGTCCACGCCCACCGGCAGCGCCAATCAGGGCCCTGCTTTCGCTATGCTGCACCTTGCTGACACGGGTGGGGGAAAGCCAGGGCTACAGCAAGCACAGAAGGGCGATTGCCATGTCGACTTTGGGCCCAGAAGCAGAGATTTGGGGCTTTTGAAGCCTAAGAGCTGCCACTGAGGCCGCCTCTAGAGGTATGCAGTGCCCTGTTGCCTGGCTAGGCCCCAGTCGACTGCTTGTGGCTGAAAGCCAGGGACAAACAGGCCTGCAAGCGAGCAGGGGTTCTCGCCCTGAGCCCCTCACGCCTTCCCGAACGCTCCCAAACGCTGCCGACAGAACCCTCGCCGGGCAGAGCCCTCGCCGGGCCACGGCCTGGGGTCCTCAGCCAGAGTCTGGGCCTGGGAAGGCTAGGGCGAGGCAAGAGGCTGGCAGCCAGGCCACAGCCCCAGGGGGGCGATGGAAAGGAGCAGACATGTCACCTGGCCAGGGCCTACTTCCCTGTCTCTGGATAGGTCCCCAGAGTGGGAGGCTGCAGCTATCCCATCATTCCCCAGGCTCAGTACTTAGCATGTGATTCCCTCTTGCCCACGCCCCCGCCCCCCTCCAATCCAGCCGCAGCACCCCAGAAAGAACACAGAAGACGAGAAAGGGTGCTCCAGACTCCTTTTTATTTTTTTTTCCTTTTTGTCTTTCTTGAAACCAGAGATCAGGGGAAAGCGCGAACGCAGTCCCCCACTACCAGAAATTATGCAGTCGAGTATCCCGCATTTGGGGACATCGCAGGGGTCAGCACATCCGAAGTGCAATGGATGAGCCTCACCCTGGGAGAACCACCTTCGTGATCATGGTGTCTCCCCTGCCAGGTAAGTATGAGTTGGAAGGGGACAGGGTGAGGGCGGGCCGCTGGGCATCTCCCCGCAGAGCGAGGGTGGCATTCACACAGGCAAGGCCTGAGGCCGGGCGAAGCAGAGCATGGGCATTGTGGGGCGCAAGGTGACCAGCCAAGGCCCCTGTGCCCACTTTGGAAAGCGCGCAGCTACCCACAGCAGCTTCCCACAGGCCTCGGCCGGCCAGCAACATTTGCATGTCCACGCCCACCGGCAGCGCCAATCAGGGCCCTGCTTTCGCTATGCTGCACCTTGCTGACACGGGTGGGGGAAAGCCAGGGCTACAGCAAGCACAGAAGGGCGATTGCCATGTCGACTTTGGGCCCAGAAGCAGAGATTTGGGGCTTTTGAAGCCTAAGAGCTGCCACTGAGGCCGCCTCTAGAGGTATGCAGTGCCCTGTTGCCTGGCTAGGCCCCAGTCGACTGCTTGTGGCTGAAAGCCAGGGACAAACAGGCCTGCAAGCGAGCAGGGGTTCTCGCCCTGAGCCCCTCACGCCTTCCCGAACGCTCCCAAACGCTGCAGACAGAACCCTCGCCGGGCAGAGCCCTCGCCGGGCCACGGCCTGGGGTCCTCAGCCAGAGTCTGGGCCTGGGAAGGCTAGGGCGAGGCAAGAGGCTGGCAGCCAGGCCACAGCCCCAGGGGGGCGATGGAAAGGAGCAGACATGTCACCTGGCCAGGGCCTACTTCCCTGTCTCTGGATAGGTCCCCAGAGTGGGAGGCTGCAGCTATCCCATCATTCCCCAGGCTCAGTACTTAGCATGTGATTCCCTCTTGCCCACGCCCCCGCCCCCCTCCAATCCAGCCGCAGCACCCCAGAAAGAACACAGAAGACGAGAAAGGGTGCTCCAGACTCCTTTTTATTTTTTTTTCCTTTTTGTCTTTCTTGAAACCAGAGATCAGGGGAAAGCGCGAACGCAGTCCCCCACTACCAGAAATTATGCAGTCGAGTATCCCGCATTTGGGGACATCGCAGGGGTCAGCACATCCGAAGTGCAATGGATGAGCCTCACCCTGGGAGAACCACCTTCGTGATCATGGTGTCTCCCCTGCCAGGTAAGTATGAGTTGGAAGGGGACAGGGTGAGGGCGGGCCGCTGGGCATCTCCCCGCAGAGCGAGGGTGGCATTCACACAGGCAAGGCCTGAGGCCGGGCGAAGCAGAGCATGGGCATTGTGGGGCGCAAGGTGACCAGCCAAGGCCCCTGTGCCCACTTTGGAAAGCGCGCAGCTACCCACAGCAGCTTCCCACAGGCCTCGGCCGGCCAGCAACATTTGCATGTCCACGCCCACCGGCAGCGCCAATCAGGGCCCTGCTTTCGCTATGCTGCACCTTGCTGACACGGGTGGGGGAAAGCCAGGGCTACAGCAAGCACACGAGAGGGCTTGGCAGGCCTAAATCGGGCCCAAAAGCAGATTTTTCAGGCCCTTTAAACTGTGCACAAGCAAAGGCTTTCGCAAGCACAACAGAGGGCTTGCCAGGTCGAAATCGGGCCCAGAAGCACGTTTCTAAGCCCTGAGCCAGCATCCCCAGGCTTGTAAATTTGCATATCTAATTGGCCCTCGCCCACTCCCCATTCCAGCCAGCTTACAGCACCCTGGACGGACCACAAGAAACGTCAAAGGGTGCTCCAGACTCCTTTTTATTTTTTTTTCCTTTTTGTCTTTCTTGAAACCAGAGATCAGGGGAAAGCGCGAACGCAGTCCCCCACTACCAGAAATTATGCAGTCGAGTATCCCGCATTTGGGGACATCGCAGGGGTCAGCACATCCGAAGTGCAATGGATGAGCCTCACCCTGGGAGAACCACCTTCGTGATCATGGTGTCTCCCCTGCCAGGTAAGTATGAGTTGGAAGGGGACAGGGTGAGGGCGGGCCGCTGGGCATCTCCCCGCAGAGCGAGGGTGGCATTCACACAGGCAAGGCCTGAGGCCGGGCGAAGCAGAGCATGGGCATTGTGGGGCGCAAGGTGACCAGCCAAGGCCCCTGTGCCCACTTTGGAAAGCGCGCAGCTACCCACAGCAGCTTCCCACAGGCCTCGGCCGGCCAGCAACATTTGCATGTCCACACCCACCGGCAGCGCCAATCAGGGCCCTGCTTTCGCTATGCTGCACCTTGCTGACACGGGTGGGGGAAAGCCAGGGCTACAGCAAGCACAGAAGGGCGATTGCCATGTCGACTTTGGGCCCAGAAGCAGAGATTTGGGGCTTTTGAAGCCTAAGAGCTGCCACTGAGGCCGCCTCTAGAGGTATGCAGTGCCCTGTTGCCTGGCTAGGCCCCAGTCGACTGCTTGTGGCTGAAAGCCAGGGACAAACAGGCCTGCAAGCGAGCAGGGGTTCTCGCCCTGAGCCCCTCACGCCTTCCCGAACGCTCCCAAACGCTGCCGACAGAACCCTCGCCGGGCAGAGCCCTCGCCGGGCCACGGCCTGGGGTCCTCAGCCAGAGTCTGGGCCTGGGGAGGCTAGGGCGAGGCAAGAGGCTGGCAGCCAGGCCACAGCCCCAGGGGGGCGATGGAAAGGAGCAGACATGTCACCTGGCCAGGGCCTACTTCCCTGTCTCTGGATAGGTCCCCAGAGTGGGAGGCTGCAGCTATCCCATCATTCCCCAGGTTCAGTACTTAGCATGTGATTCCCTCTTGCCCACGCCCCCGCCCCCCTCCAATCCAGCCGCAGCACCCCAGAAAGAACACAGAAGACGAGAAAGGGTGCTCCAGACTCCTTTTTATTTTTTTTTCCTTTTTGTCTTTCTTGAAACCAGAGATCAGGGGAAAGCGCGAACGCAGTCCCCCACTACCAGAAATTATGCAGTCGAGTATCCCGCATTTGGGGACATCGCAGGGGTCAGCACATCCGAAGTGCAATGGATGAGCCTCACCCTGGGAGAACCACCTTCGTGATCATGGTGTCTCCCCTGCCAGGTAAGTATGAGTTGGAAGGGGACAGGGTGAGGGCGGGCCGCTGGGCATCTCCCCGCAGAGCGAGGGTGGCATTCACACAGGCAAGGCCTGAGGCCGGGCGAAGCAGAGCATGGGCATTGTGGGGCGCAAGGTGACCAGCCAAGGCCCCTGTGCCCACTTTGGAAAGCGCGCAGCTACCCACAGCAGCTTCCCACAGGCCTCGGCCGGCCAGCAACATTTGCATGTCCACGCCCACCGGCAGCGCCAATCAGGGCCCTGCTTTCGCTATGCTGCACCTTGCTGACACGGGTGGGGGAAAGCCAGGGCTACAGCAAGCACACGAGAGGGCTTGGCAGGCCTAAATCGGGCCCAAAAGCAGATTTTTCAGGCCCTTTAAACTGTGCACAAGCAAAGGCTTTCGCAAGCACAACAGAGGGCTTGCCAGGTCGAAATCGGGCCCAGAAGCACGTTTCTAAGCCCTGAGCCAGCATCCCCAGGCTTGTAAATTTGCATATCTAATTGGCCCTCGCCCACTCCCCATTCCAGCCAGCTTACAGCACCCTGGACGGACCACAAGAAACGTCAAAGGGTGCTCCAGACTCCTTTTTATTTTTTTTTCCTTTTTGTCTTTCTTGAAACCAGAGATCAGGGGAAAGCGCGAACGCAGTCCCCCACTACCAGAAATTATGCAGTCGAGTATCCCGCATTTGGGGACATCGCAGGGGTCAGCACATCCGAAGTGCAATGGATGAGCCTCACCCTGGGAGAACCACCTTCGTGATCATGGTGTCTCCCCTGCCAGGTAAGTATGAGTTGGAAGGGGACAGGGTGAGGGCGGGCCGCTGGGCATCTCCCCGCAGAGCGAGGGTGGCATTCACACAGGCAAGGCCTGAGGCCGGGCGAAGCAGAGCATGGGCATTGTGGGGCGCAAGGTGACCAGCCAAGGCCCCTGTGCCCACTTTGGAAAGCGCGCAGCTACCCACAGCAGCTTCCCACAGGCCTCGGACGGCCAGCAACATTTGCATGTCCACGCCCACCGGCAGCGCCAATCAGGGCCCTGCTTTCGCTATGCTGCACCTTGCTGACACGGGTGGGGGAAAGCCAGGGCTACAGCAAGCACAGAAGGGCGATTGCCATGTCGACTTTGGGCCCAGAAGCAGAGATTTGGGGCTTTTGAAGCCTAAGAGCTGCCACTGAGGCCGCCTCTAGAGGTATGCAGTGCCCTGTTGCCTGGCTAGGCCCCAGTCGACTGCTTGTGGCTGAAAGCCAGGGACAAACAGGCCTGCAAGCGAGCAGGGGTTCTCGCCCTGAGCCCCTCACGCCTTCCCGAACGCTCCCAAACGCTGCAGACAGAACCCTCGCCGGGCAGAGCCCTCGCCGGGCCACGGCCTGGGGTCCTCAGCCAGAGTCTGGGCCTGGGAAGGCTAGGGCGAGGCAAGAGGCTGGCAGCCAGGCCACAGCCCCAGGGGGGCGATGGAAAGGAGCAGACATGTCACCTGGCCAGGGCCTACTTCCCTGTCTCTGGATAGGTCCCCAGAGTGGGAGGCTGCAGCTATCCCATCATTCCCCAGGCTCAGTACTTAGCATGTGATTCCCTCTTGCCCACGCCCCCGCCCCCCTCCAATCCAGCCGCAGCACCCCAGAAAGAACACAGAAGACGAGAAAGGGTGCTCCAGACTCCTTTTTTTTTTTTTTTCCTTTTTGTCTTTCTTGAAACCAGAGATCAGGGGAAAGCGCGAACGCAGTCCCCCACTACCAGAAATTATGCAGTCGAGTATCCCGCATTTGGGGACATCGCAGGGGTCAGCACATCCGAAGTGCAATGGATGAGCCTCACCCTGGGAGAACCACCTTCGTGATCATGGTGTCTCCCCTGCCAGGTAAGTATGAGTTGGAAGGGGACAGGGTGAGGGCGGGCCGCTGGGCATCTCCCCGCAGAGCGAGGGTGGCATTCACACAGGCAAGGCCTGAGGCCGGGCGAAGCAGAGCATGGGCATTGTGAGGCGCAAGGTGACCAGCCAAGGCCCCTGTGCCCACTTTGGAAAGCGCGCAGCTACCCACAGCAGCTTCCCACAGGCCTCGGCCGGCCAGCAACATTTGCATGTCCACGCCCACCGGCAGCGCCAATCAGGGCCCTGCTTTCGCTATGCTGCACCTTGCTGACACGGGTGGGGGAAAGCCAGGGCTACAGCAAGCACACGAGAGGGCTTGGCAGGCCTAAATCGGGCCCAAAAGCAGATTTTTCAGGCCCTTTAAACTGTGCACAAGCAAAGGCTTTCGCAAGCACAACAGAGGGCTTGCCAGGTCGAAATCGGGCCCAGAAGCACGTTTCTAAGCCCTGAGCCAGCATCCCCAGGCTTGTAAATTTGCATATCTAATTGGCCCTCGCCCACTCCCCATTCCAGCCAGCTTACAGCACCCTGGACGGACCACAAGAAACGTCAAAGGGTGCTCCAGACTCCTTTTTATTTTTTTTTCCTTTTTGTCTTTCTTGAAACCAGAGATCAGGGGAAAGCGCGAACGCAGTCCCCCACTACCAGAAATTATGCAGTCGAGTATCCCGCATTTGGGGACATCGCAGGGGTCAGCACATCCGAAGTGCAATGGATGAGCCTCACCCTGGGAGAACCACCTTCGTGATCATGGTGTCTCCCCTGCCAGGTAAGTATGAGTTGGAAGGGGACAGGGTGAGGGCGGGCCGCTGGGCATCTCCCCGCAGAGCGAGGGTGGCATTCACACAGGCAAGGCCTGAGGCCGGGCGAAGCAGAGCATGGGCATTGTGGGGCGCAAGGTGACCAGCCAAGGCCCCTGTGCCCACTTTGGAAAGCGCGCAGCTACCCACAGCAGCTTCCCACAGGCCTCGGCCGGCCAGCAACATTTGCATGTCCACGCCCACCGGCAGCGCCAATCAGGGCCCTGCTTTCGCTATGCTGCACCTTGCTGACACGGGTGGGGGAAAGCCAGGGCTACAGCAAGCACAGAAGGGCGATTGCCATGTCGACTTTGGGCCCAGAAGCAGAGATTTGGGGCTTTTGAAGCCTAAGAGCTGCCACTGAGGCCGCCTCTAGAGGTATGCAGTGCCCTGTTGCCTGGCTAGGCCCCAGTCGACTGCTTGTGGCTGAAAGCCAGGGACAAACAGGCCTGCAAGCGAGCAGGGGTTCTCGCCCTGAGCCCCTCACGCCTTCCCGAACGCTCCCAAACGCTGCAGACAGAACCCTCGCCGGGCAGAGCCCTCGCCGGGCCACGGCCTGGGGTCCTCAGCCAGAGTCTGGGCCTGGGAAGGCTAGGGCGAGGCAAGAGGCTGGCAGCCAGGCCACAGCCCCAGGGGGGCGATGGAAAGGAGCAGACATGTCACCTGGCCAGGGCCTACTTCCCTGTCTCTGGATAGGTCCCCAGAGTGGGAGGCTGCAGCTATCCCATCATTCCCCAGGCTCAGTACTTAGCATGTGATTCCCTCTTGCCCACGCCCCCGCCCCCCTCCAATCCAGCCGCAGCACCCCAGAAAGAACACAGAAGACGAGAAAGGGTGCTCCAGACTCCTTTTTATTTTTTTTTCCTTTTTGTCTTTCTTGAAACCAGAGATCAGGGGAAAGCGCGAACGCAGTCCCCCACTACCAGAAATTATGCAGTCGAGTATCCCGCATTTGGGGACATCGCAGGGGTCAGCACATCCGAAGTGCAATGGATGAGCCTCACCCTGGGAGAACCACCTTCGTGATCATGGTGTCTCCCCTGCCAGGTAAGTATGAGTTGGAAGGGGACAGGGTGAGGGCGGGCCGCTGGGCATCTCCCCGCAGAGCGAGGGTGGCATTCACACAGGCAAGGCCTGAGGCCGGGCGAAGCAGAGCATGGGCATTGTGGGGCGCAAGGTGACCAGCCAAGGCCCCTGTGCCCACTTTGGAAAGCGCGCAGCTACCCACAGCAGCTTCCCACAGGCCTCGGCCGGCCAGCAACATTTGCATGTCCACGCCCACCGGCAGCGCCAATCAGGGCCCTGCTTTCGCTATGCTGCACCTTGCTGACACGGGTGGGGGAAAGCCAGGGCTACAGCAAGCACACGAGAGGGCTTGGCAGGCCTAAATCGGGCCCAAAAGCAGATTTTTCAGGCCCTTTAAACTGTGCACAAGCAAAGGCTTTCGCAAGCACAACAGAGGGCTTGCCAGGTCGAAATCGGGCCCAGAAGCACGTTTCTAAGCCCTGAGCCAGCATCCCCAGGCTTGTAAATTTGCATATCTAATTGGCCCTCGCCCACTCCCCATTCCAGCCAGCTTACAGCACCCTGGACGGACCACAAGAAACGTCAAAGGGTGCTCCAGACTCCTTTTTATTTTTTTTTCCTTTTTGTCTTTCTTGAAACCAGAGATCAGGGGAAAGCGCGAACGCAGTCCCCCACTACCAGAAATTATGCAGTCGAGTATCCCGCATTTGGGGACATCGCAGGGGTCAGCACATCCGAAGTGCAATGGATGAGCCTCACCCTGGGAGAACCACCTTCGTGATCATGGTGTCTCCCCTGCCAGGTAAGTATGAGTTGGAAGGGGACAGGGTGAGGGCGGGCCGCTGGGCATCTCCCCGCAGAGCGAGGGTGGCATTCACACAGGCAAGGCCTGAGGCCGGGCGAAGCAGAGCATGGGCATTGTGGGGCGCAAGGTGACCAGCCAAGGCCCCTGTGCCCACTTTGGAAAGCGCGCAGCTACCCACAGCAGCTTCCCACAGGCCTCGGCCGGCCAGCAACATTTGCATGTCCACACCCACCGGCAGCGCCAATCAGGGCCCTGCTTTCGCTATGCTGCACCTTGCTGACACGGGTGGGGGAAAGCCAGGGCTACAGCAAGCACAGAAGGGCGATTGCCATGTCGACTTTGGGCCCAGAAGCAGAGATTTGGGGCTTTTGAAGCCTAAGAGCTGCCACTGAGGCCGCCTCTAGAGGTATGCAGTGCCCTGTTGCCTGGCTAGGCCCCAGTCGACTGCTTGTGGCTGAAAGCCAGGGACAAACAGGCCTGCAAGCGAGCAGGGGTTCTCGCCCTGAGCCCCTCACGCCTTCCCGAACGCTCCCAAACGCTGCCGACAGAACCCTCGCCGGGCAGAGCCCTCGCCGGGCCACGGCCTGGGGTCCTCAGCCAGAGTCTGGGCCTGGGGAGGCTAGGGCGAGGCAAGAGGCTGGCAGCCAGGCCACAGCCCCAGGGGGGCGATGGAAAGGAGCAGACATGTCACCTGGCCAGGGCCTACTTCCCTGTCTCTGGATAGGTCCCCAGAGTGGGAGGCTGCAGCTATCCCATCATTCCCCAGGTTCAGTACTTAGCATGTGATTCCCTCTTGCCCACGCCCCCGCCCCCCTCCAATCCAGCCGCAGCACCCCAGAAAGAACACAGAAGACGAGAAAGGGTGCTCCAGACTCCTTTTTATTTTTTTTTCCTTTTTGTCTTTCTTGAAACCAGAGATCAGGGGAAAGCGCGAACGCAGTCCCCCACTACCAGAAATTATGCAGTCGAGTATCCCGCATTTGGGGACATCGCAGGGGTCAGCACATCCGAAGTGCAATGGATGAGCCTCACCCTGGGAGAACCACCTTCGTGATCATGGTGTCTCCCCTGCCAGGTAAGTATGAGTTGGAAGGGGACAGGGTGAGGGCGGGCCGCTGGGCATCTCCCCGCAGAGCGAGGGTGGCATTCACACAGGCAAGGCCTGAGGCCGGGCGAAGCAGAGCATGGGCATTGTGGGGCGCAAGGTGACCAGCCAAGGCCCCTGTGCCCACTTTGGAAAGCGCGCAGCTACCCACAGCAGCTTCCCACAGGCCTCGGCCGGCCAGCAACATTTGCATGTCCACGCCCACCGGCAGCGCCAATCAGGGCCCTGCTTTCGCTATGCTGCACCTTGCTGACACGGGTGGGGGAAAGCCAGGGCTACAGCAAGCACACGAGAGGGCTTGGCAGGCCTAAATCGGGCCCAAAAGCAGATTTTTCAGGCCCTTTAAACTGTGCACAAGCAAAGGCTTTCGCAAGCACAACAGAGGGCTTGCCAGGTCGAAATCGGGCCCAGAAGCACGTTTCTAAGCCCTGAGCCAGCATCCCCAGGCTTGTAAATTTGCATATCTAATTGGCCCTCGCCCACTCCCCATTCCAGCCAGCTTACAGCACCCTGGACGGACCACAAGAAACGTCAAAGGGTGCTCCAGACTCCTTTTTATTTTTTTTTCCTTTTTGTCTTTCTTGAAACCAGAGATCAGGGGAAAGCGCGAACGCAGTCCCCCACTACCAGAAATTATGCAGTCGAGTATCCCGCATTTGGGGACATCGCAGGGGTCAGCACATCCGAAGTGCAATGGATGAGCCTCACCCTGGGAGAACCACCTTCGTGATCATGGTGTCTCCCCTGCCAGGTAAGTATGAGTTGGAAGGGGACAGGGTGAGGGCGGGCCGCTGGGCATCTCCCCGCAGAGCGAGGGTGGCATTCACACAGGCAAGGCCTGAGGCCGGGCGAAGCAGAGCATGGGCATTGTGGGGCGCAAGGTGACCAGCCAAGGCCCCTGTGCCCACTTTGGAAAGCGCGCAGCTACCCACAGCAGCTTCCCACAGGCCTCGGACGGCCAGCAACATTTGCATGTCCACGCCCACCGGCAGCGCCAATCAGGGCCCTGCTTTCGCTATGCTGCACCTTGCTGACACGGGTGGGGGAAAGCCAGGGCTACAGCAAGCACACGAGAGGGCTTGGCAGGCCTAAATCGGGCCCAAAAGCAGATTTTTCAGGCCCTTTAAACTGTGCACAAGCAAAGGCTTTCGCAAGCACAACAGAGGGCTTGCCAGGTCGAAATCGGGCCCAGAAGCACGTTTCTAAGCCCTGAGCCAGCATCCCCAGGCTTGTAAATTTGCATATCTAATTGGCCCTCGCCCACTCCCCATTCCAGCCAGCTTACAGCACCCTGGACGGACCACAAGAAACGTCAAAGGGTGCTCCAGACTCCTTTTTATTTTTTTTTCCTTTTTGTCTTTCTTGAAACCAGAGATCAGGGGAAAGCGCGAACGCAGTCCCCCACTACCAGAAATTATGCAGTCGAGTATCCCGCATTTGGGGACATCGCAGGGGTCAGCACATCCGAAGTGCAATGGATGAGCCTCACCCTGGGAGAACCACCTTCGTGATCATGGTGTCTCCCCTGCCAGGTAAGTATGAGTTGGAAGGGGACAGGGTGAGGGCGGGCCGCTGGGCATCTCCCCGCAGAGCGAGGGTGGCATTCACACAGGCAAGGCCTGAGGCCGGGCGAAGCAGAGCATGGGCATTGTGGGGCGCAAGGTGACCAGCCAAGGCCCCTGTGCCCACTTTGGAAAGCGCGCAGCTACCCACAGCAGCTTCCCACAGGCCTCGGCCGGCCAGCAACATTTGCATGTCCACGCCCACCGGCAGCGCCAATCAGGGCCCTGCTTTCGCTATGCTGCACCTTGCTGACACGGGTGGGGGAAAGCCAGGGCTACAGCAAGCACAGAAGGGCGATTGCCATGTCGACTTTGGGCCCAGAAGCAGAGATTTGGGGCTTTTGAAGCCTAAGAGCTGCCACTGAGGCCGCCTCTAGAGGTATGCAGTGCCCTGTTGCCTGGCTAGGCCCCAGTCGACTGCTTGTGGCTGAAAGCCAGGGACAAACAGGCCTGCAAGCGAGCAGGGGTTCTCGCCCTGAGCCCCTCACGCCTTCCCGAACGCTCCCAAACGCTGCAGACAGAACCCTCGCCGGGCAGAGCCCTCGCCGGGCCACGGCCTGGGGTCCTCAGCCAGAGTCTGGGCCTGGGAAGGCTAGGGCGAGGCAAGAGGCTGGCAGCCAGGCCACAGCCCCAGGGGGGCGATGGAAAGGAGCAGACATGTCACCTGGCCAGGGCCTACTTCCCTGTCTCTGGATAGGTCCCCAGAGTGGGAGGCTGCAGCTATCCCATCATTCCCCAGGCTCAGTACTTAGCATGTGATTCCCTCTTGCCCACGCCCCCGCCCCCCTCCAATCCAGCCGCAGCACCCCAGAAAGAACACAGAAGACGAGAAAGGGTGCTCCAGACTCCTTTTTATTTTTTTTTCCTTTTTGTCTTTCTTGAAACCAGAGATCAGGGGAAAGCGCGAACGCAGTCCCCCACTACCAGAAATTATGCAGTCGAGTATCCCGCATTTGGGGACATCGCAGGGGTCAGCACATCCGAAGTGCAATGGATGAGCCTCACCCTGGGAGAACCACCTTCGTGATCATGGTGTCTCCCCTGCCAGGTAAGTATGAGTTGGAAGGGGACAGGGTGAGGGCGGGCCGCTGGGCATCTCCCCGCAGAGCGAGGGTGGCATTCACACAGGCAAGGCCTGAGGCCGGGCGAAGCAGAGCATGGGCATTGTGGGGCGCAAGGTGACCAGCCAAGGCCCCTGTGCCCACTTTGGAAAGCGCGCAGCTACCCACAGCAGCTTCCCACAGGCCTCGGCCGGCCAGCAACATTTGCATGTCCACGCCCACCGGCAGCGCCAATCAGGGCCCTGCTTTCGCTATGCTGCACCTTGCTGACACGGGTGGGGGAAAGCCAGGGCTACAGCAAGCACACGAGAGGGCTTGGCAGGCCTAAATCGGGCCCAAAAGCAGATTTTTCAGGCCCTTTAAACTGTGCACAAGCAAAGGCTTTCGCAAGCACAACAGAGGGCTTGCCAGGTCGAAATCGGGCCCAGAAGCACGTTTCTAAGCCCTGAGCCAGCATCCCCAGGCTTGTAAATTTGCATATCTAATTGGCCCTCGCCCACTCCCCATTCCAGCCAGCTTACAGCACCCTGGACGGACCACAAGAAACGTCAAAGGGTGCTCCAGACTCCTTTTTATTTTTTTTTCCTTTTTGTCTTTCTTGAAACCAGAGATCAGGGGAAAGCGCGAACGCAGTCCCCCACTACCAGAAATTATGCAGTCGAGTATCCCGCATTTGGGGACATCGCAGGGGTCAGCACATCCGAAGTGCAATGGATGAGCCTCACCCTGGGAGAACCACCTTCGTGATCATGGTGTCTCCCCTGCCAGGTAAGTATGAGTTGGAAGGGGACAGGGTGAGGGCGGGCCGCTGGGCATCTCCCCGCAGAGCGAGGGTGGCATTCACACAGGCAAGGCCTGAGGCCGGGCGAAGCAGAGCATGGGCATTGTGGGGCGCAAGGTGACCAGCCAAGGCCCCTGTGCCCACTTTGGAAAGCGCGCAGCTACCCACAGCAGCTTCCCACAGGCCTCGGACGGCCAGCAACATTTGCATGTCCACGCCCACCGGCAGCGCCAATCAGGGCCCTGCTTTCGCTATGCTGCACCTTGCTGACACGGGTGGGGGAAAGCCAGGGCTACAGCAAGCACACGAGAGGGCTTGGCAGGCCTAAATCGGGCCCAAAAGCAGATTTTTCAGGCCCTTTAAACTGTGCACAAGCAAAGGCTTTCGCAAGCACAACAGAGGGCTTGCCAGGTCGAAATCGGGCCCAGAAGCACGTTTCTAAGCCCTGAGCCAGCATCCCCAGGCTTGTAAATTTGCATATCTAATTGGCCCTCGCCCACTCCCCATTCCAGCCAGCTTACAGCACCCTGGACGGACCACAAGAAACGTCAAAGGGTGCTCCAGACTCCTTTTTATTTTTTTTTCCTTTTTGTCTTTCTTGAAACCAGAGATCAGGGGAAAGCGCGAACGCAGTCCCCCACTACCAGAAATTATGCAGTCGAGTATCCCGCATTTGGGGACATCGCAGGGGTCAGCACATCCGAAGTGCAATGGATGAGCCTCACCCTGGGAGAACCACCTTCGTGATCATGGTGTCTCCCCTGCCAGGTAAGTATGAGTTGGAAGGGGACAGGGTGAGGGCGGGCCGCTGGGCATCTCCCCGCAGAGCGAGGGTGGCATTCACACAGGCAAGGCCTGAGGCCGGGCGAAGCAGAGCATGGGCATTGTGGGGCGCAAGGTGACCAGCCAAGGCCCCTGTGCCCACTTTGGAAAGCGCGCAGCTACCCACAGCAGCTTCCCACAGGCCTCGGACGGCCAGCAACATTTGCATGTCCACGCCCACCGGCAGCGCCAATCAGGGCCCTGCTTTCGCTATGCTGCACCTTGCTGACACGGGTGGGGGAAAGCCAGGGCTACAGCAAGCACACGAGAGGGCTTGGCAGGCCTAAATCGGGCCCAAAAGCAGATTTTTCAGGCCCTTTAAACTGTGCACAAGCAAAGGCTTTCGCAAGCACAACAGAGGGCTTGCCAGGTCGAAATCGGGCCCAGAAGCACGTTTCTAAGCCCTGAGCCAGCATCCCCAGGCTTGTAAATTTGCATATCTAATTGGCCCTCGCCCACTCCCCATTCCAGCCAGCTTACAGCACCCTGGACGGACCACAAGAAACGTCAAAGGGTGCTCCAGACTCCTTTTTATTTTTTTTTCCTTTTTGTCTTTCTTGAAACCAGAGATCAGGGGAAAGCGCGAACGCAGTCCCCCACTACCAGAAATTATGCAGTCGAGTATCCCGCATTTGGGGACATCGCAGGGGTCAGCACATCCGAAGTGCAATGGATGAGCCTCACCCTGGGAGAACCACCTTCGTGATCATGGTGTCTCCCCTGCCAGGTAAGTATGAGTTGGAAGGGGACAGGGTGAGGGCGGGCCGCTGGGCATCTCCCCGCAGAGCGAGGGTGGCATTCACACAGGCAAGGCCTGAGGCCGGGCGAAGCAGAGCATGGGCATTGTGGGGCGCAAGGTGACCAGCCAAGGCCCCTGTGCCCACTTTGGAAAGCGCGCAGCTACCCACAGCAGCTTCCCACAGGCCTCGGACGGCCAGCAACATTTGCATGTCCACGCCCACCGGCAGCGCCAATCAGGGCCCTGCTTTCGCTATGCTGCACCTTGCTGACACGGGTGGGGGAAAGCCAGGGCTACAGCAAGCACACGAGAGGGCTTGGCAGGCCTAAATCGGGCCCAAAAGCAGATTTTTCAGGCCCTTTAAACTGTGCACAAGCAAAGGCTTTCGCAAGCACAACAGAGGGCTTGCCAGGTCGAAATCGGGCCCAGAAGCACGTTTCTAAGCCCTGAGCCAGCATCCCCAGGCTTGTAAATTTGCATATCTAATTGGCCCTCGCCCACTCCCCATTCCAGCCAGCTTACAGCACCCTGGACGGACCACAAGAAACGTCAAAGGGTGCTCCAGACTCCTTTTTATTTTTTTTTCCTTTTTGTCTTTCTTGAAACCAGAGATCAGGGGAAAGCGCGAACGCAGTCCCCCACTACCAGAAATTATGCAGTCGAGTATCCCGCATTTGGGGACATCGCAGGGGTCAGCACATCCGAAGTGCAATGGATGAGCCTCACCCTGGGAGAACCACCTTCGTGATCATGGTGTCTCCCCTGCCAGGTAAGTATGAGTTGGAAGGGGACAGGGTGAGGGCGGGCCGCTGGGCATCTCCCCGCAGAGCGAGGGTGGCATTCACACAGGCAAGGCCTGAGGCCGGGCGAAGCAGAGCATGGGCATTGTGGGGCGCAAGGTGACCAGCCAAGGCCCCTGTGCCCACTTTGGAAAGCGCGCAGCTACCCACAGCAGCTTCCCACAGGCCTCGGACGGCCAGCAACATTTGCATGTCCACGCCCACCGGCAGCGCCAATCAGGGCCCTGCTTTCGCTATGCTGCACCTTGCTGACACGGGTGGGGGAAAGCCAGGGCTACAGCAAGCACAGAAGGGCGATTGCCATGTCGACTTTGGGCCCAGAAGCAGAGATTTGGGGCTTTTGAAGCCTAAGAGCTGCCACTGAGGCCGCCTCTAGAGGTATGCAGTGCCCTGTTGCCTGGCTAGGCCCCAGTCGACTGCTTGTGGCTGAAAGCCAGGGACAAACAGGCCTGCAAGCGAGCAGGGGTTCTCGCCCTGAGCCCCTCACGCCTTCCCGAACGCTCCCAAACGCTGCCGACAGAACCCTCGCCGGGCAGAGCCCTCGCCGGGCCACGGCCTGGGGTCCTCAGCCAGAGTCTGGGCCTGGGGAGGCTAGGGCGAGGCAAGAGGCTGGCAGCCAGGCCACAGCCCCAGGGGGGCGATGGAAAGGAGCAGACATGTCACCTGGCCAGGGCCTACTTCCCTGTCTCTGGATAGGTCCCCAGAGTGGGAGGCTGCAGCTATCCCATCATTCCCCAGGTTCAGTACTTAGCATGTGATTCCCTCTTGCCCACGCCCCCGCCCCCCTCCAATCCAGCCGCAGCACCCCAGAAAGAACACAGAAGACGAGAAAGGGTGCTCCAGACTCCTTTTTATTTTTTTTTCCTTTTTGTCTTTCTTGAAACCAGAGATCAGGGGAAAGCGCGAACGCAGTCCCCCACTACCAGAAATTATGCAGTCGAGTATCCCGCATTTGGGGACATCGCAGGGGTCAGCACATCCGAAGTGCAATGGATGAGCCTCACCCTGGGAGAACCACCTTCGTGATCATGGTGTCTCCCCTGCCAGGTAAGTATGAGTTGGAAGGGGACAGGGTGAGGGCGGGCCGCTGGGCATCTCCCCGCAGAGCGAGGGTGGCATTCACACAGGCAAGGCCTGAGGCCGGGCGAAGCAGAGCATGGGCATTGTGGGGCGCAAGGTGACCAGCCAAGGCCCCTGTGCCCACTTTGGAAAGCGCGCAGCTACCCACAGCAGCTTCCCACAGGCCTCGGCCGGCCAGCAACATTTGCATGTCCACGCCCACCGGCAGCGCCAATCAGGGCCCTGCTTTCGCTATGCTGCACCTTGCTGACACGGGTGGGGGAAAGCCAGGGCTACAGCAAGCACACGAGAGGGCTTGGCAGGCCTAAATCGGGCCCAAAAGCAGATTTTTCAGGCCCTTTAAACTGTGCACAAGCAAAGGCTTTCGCAAGCACAACAGAGGGCTTGCCAGGTCGAAATCGGGCCCAGAAGCACGTTTCTAAGCCCTGAGCCAGCATCCCCAGGCTTGTAAATTTGCATATCTAATTGGCCCTCGCCCACTCCCCATTCCAGCCAGCTTACAGCACCCTGGACGGACCACAAGAAACGTCAAAGGGTGCTCCAGACTCCTTTTTATTTTTTTTTCCTTTTTGTCTTTCTTGAAACCAGAGATCAGGGGAAAGCGCGAACGCAGTCCCCCACTACCAGAAATTATGCAGTCGAGTATCCCGCATTTGGGGACATCGCAGGGGTCAGCACATCCGAAGTGCAATGGATGAGCCTCACCCTGGGAGAACCACCTTCGTGATCATGGTGTCTCCCCTGCCAGGTAAGTATGAGTTGGAAGGGGACAGGGTGAGGGCGGGCCGCTGGGCATCTCCCCGCAGAGCGAGGGTGGCATTCACACAGGCAAGGCCTGAGGCCGGGCGAAGCAGAGCATGGGCATTGTGGGGCGCAAGGTGACCAGCCAAGGCCCCTGTGCCCACTTTGGAAAGCGCGCAGCTACCCACAGCAGCTTCCCACAGGCCTCGGCCGGCCAGCAACATTTGCATGTCCACGCCCACCGGCAGCGCCAATCAGGGCCCTGCTTTCGCTATGCTGCACCTTGCTGACACGGGTGGGGGAAAGCCAGGGCTACAGCAAGCACAGAAGGGCGATTGCCATGTCGACTTTGGGCCCAGAAGCAGAGATTTGGGGCTTTTGAAGCCTAAGAGCTGCCACTGAGGCCGCCTCTAGAGGTATGCAGTGCCCTGTTGCCTGGCTAGGCCCCAGTCGACTGCTTGTGGCTGAAAGCCAGGGACAAACAGGCCTGCAAGCGAGCAGGGGTTCTCGCCCTGAGCCCCTCACGCCTTCCCGAACGCTCCCAAACGCTGCAGACAGAACCCTCGCCGGGCAGAGCCCTCGCCGGGCCACGGCCTGGGGTCCTCAGCCAGAGTCTGGGCCTGGGAAGGCTAGGGCGAGGCAAGAGGCTGGCAGCCAGGCCACAGCCCCAGGGGGGCGATGGAAAGGAGCAGACATGTCACCTGGCCAGGGCCTACTTCCCTGTCTCTGGATAGGTCCCCAGAGTGGGAGGCTGCAGCTATCCCATCATTCCCCAGGCTCAGTACTTAGCATGTGATTCCCTCTTGCCCACGCCCCCGCCCCCCTCCAATCCAGCCGCAGCACCCCAGAAAGAACACAGAAGACGAGAAAGGGTGCTCCAGACTCCTTTTTATTTTTTTTTCCTTTTTGTCTTTCTTGAAACCAGAGATCAGGGGAAAGCGCGAACGCAGTCCCCCACTACCAGAAATTATGCAGTCGAGTATCCCGCATTTGGGGACATCGCAGGGGTCAGCACATCCGAAGTGCAATGGATGAGCCTCACCCTGGGAGAACCACCTTCGTGATCATGGTGTCTCCCCTGCCAGGTAAGTATGAGTTGGAAGGGGACAGGGTGAGGGCGGGCCGCTGGGCATCTCCCCGCAGAGCGAGGGTGGCATTCACACAGGCAAGGCCTGAGGCCGGGCGAAGCAGAGCATGGGCATTGTGGGGCGCAAGGTGACCAGCCAAGGCCCCTGTGCCCACTTTGGAAAGCGCGCAGCTACCCACAGCAGCTTCCCACAGGCCTCGGCCGGCCAGCAACATTTGCATGTCCACGCCCACCGGCAGCGCCAATCAGGGCCCTGCTTTCGCTATGCTGCACCTTGCTGACACGGGTGGGGGAAAGCCAGGGCTACAGCAAGCACACGAGAGGGCTTGGCAGGCCTAAATCGGGCCCAAAAGCAGATTTTTCAGGCCCTTTAAACTGTGCACAAGCAAAGGCTTTCGCAAGCACAACAGAGGGCTTGCCAGGTCGAAATCGGGCCCAGAAGCACGTTTCTAAGCCCTGAGCCAGCATCCCCAGGCTTGTAAATTTGCATATCTAATTGGCCCTCGCCCACTCCCCATTCCAGCCAGCTTACAGCACCCTGGACGGACCACAAGAAACGTCAAAGGGTGCTCCAGACTCCTTTTTATTTTTTTTTCCTTTTTGTCTTTCTTGAAACCAGAGATCAGGGGAAAGCGCGAACGCAGTCCCCCACTACCAGAAATTATGCAGTCGAGTATCCCGCATTTGGGGACATCGCAGGGGTCAGCACATCCGAAGTGCAATGGATGAGCCTCACCCTGGGAGAACCACCTTCGTGATCATGGTGTCTCCCCTGCCAGGTAAGTATGAGTTGGAAGGGGACAGGGTGAGGGCGGGCCGCTGGGCATCTCCCCGCAGAGCGAGGGTGGCATTCACACAGGCAAGGCCTGAGGCCGGGCGAAGCAGAGCATGGGCATTGTGGGGCGCAAGGTGACCAGCCAAGGCCCCTGTGCCCACTTTGGAAAGCGCGCAGCTACCCACAGCAGCTTCCCACAGGCCTCGGCCGGCCAGCAACATTTGCATGTCCACACCCACCGGCAGCGCCAATCAGGGCCCTGCTTTCGCTATGCTGCACCTTGCTGACACGGGTGGGGGAAAGCCAGGGCTACAGCAAGCACAGAAGGGCGATTGCCATGTCGACTTTGGGCCCAGAAGCAGAGATTTGGGGCTTTTGAAGCCTAAGAGCTGCCACTGAGGCCGCCTCTAGAGGTATGCAGTGCCCTGTTGCCTGGCTAGGCCCCAGTCGACTGCTTGTGGCTGAAAGCCAGGGACAAACAGGCCTGCAAGCGAGCAGGGGTTCTCGCCCTGAGCCCCTCACGCCTTCCCGAACGCTCCCAAACGCTGCCGACAGAACCCTCGCCGGGCAGAGCCCTCGCCGGGCCACGGCCTGGGGTCCTCAGCCAGAGTCTGGGCCTGGGGAGGCTAGGGCGAGGCAAGAGGCTGGCAGCCAGGCCACAGCCCCAGGGGGGCGATGGAAAGGAGCAGACATGTCACCTGGCCAGGGCCTACTTCCCTGTCTCTGGATAGGTCCCCAGAGTGGGAGGCTGCAGCTATCCCATCATTCCCCAGGTTCAGTACTTAGCATGTGATTCCCTCTTGCCCACGCCCCCGCCCCCCTCCAATCCAGCCGCAGCACCCCAGAAAGAACACAGAAGACGAGAAAGGGTGCTCCAGACTCCTTTTTATTTTTTTTTCCTTTTTGTCTTTCTTGAAACCAGAGATCAGGGGAAAGCGCGAACGCAGTCCCCCACTACCAGAAATTATGCAGTCGAGTATCCCGCATTTGGGGACATCGCAGGGGTCAGCACATCCGAAGTGCAATGGATGAGCCTCACCCTGGGAGAACCACCTTCGTGATCATGGTGTCTCCCCTGCCAGGTAAGTATGAGTTGGAAGGGGACAGGGTGAGGGCGGGCCGCTGGGCATCTCCCCGCAGAGCGAGGGTGGCATTCACACAGGCAAGGCCTGAGGCCGGGCGAAGCAGAGCATGGGCATTGTGGGGCGCAAGGTGACCAGCCAAGGCCCCTGTGCCCACTTTGGAAAGCGCGCAGCTACCCACAGCAGCTTCCCACAGGCCTCGGCCGGCCAGCAACATTTGCATGTCCACGCCCACCGGCAGCGCCAATCAGGGCCCTGCTTTCGCTATGCTGCACCTTGCTGACACGGGTGGGGGAAAGCCAGGGCTACAGCAAGCACACGAGAGGGCTTGGCAGGCCTAAATCGGGCCCAAAAGCAGATTTTTCAGGCCCTTTAAACTGTGCACAAGCAAAGGCTTTCGCAAGCACAACAGAGGGCTTGCCAGGTCGAAATCGGGCCCAGAAGCACGTTTCTAAGCCCTGAGCCAGCATCCCCAGGCTTGTAAATTTGCATATCTAATTGGCCCTCGCCCACTCCCCATTCCAGCCAGCTTACAGCACCCTGGACGGACCACAAGAAACGTCAAAGGGTGCTCCAGACTCCTTTTTATTTTTTTTTCCTTTTTGTCTTTCTTGAAACCAGAGATCAGGGGAAAGCGCGAACGCAGTCCCCCACTACCAGAAATTATGCAGTCGAGTATCCCGCATTTGGGGACATCGCAGGGGTCAGCACATCCGAAGTGCAATGGATGAGCCTCACCCTGGGAGAACCACCTTCGTGATCATGGTGTCTCCCCTGCCAGGTAAGTATGAGTTGGAAGGGGACAGGGTGAGGGCGGGCCGCTGGGCATCTCCCCGCAGAGCGAGGGTGGCATTCACACAGGCAAGGCCTGAGGCCGGGCGAAGCAGAGCATGGGCATTGTGGGGCGCAAGGTGACCAGCCAAGGCCCCTGTGCCCACTTTGGAAAGCGCGCAGCTACCCACAGCAGCTTCCCACAGGCCTCGGACGGCCAGCAACATTTGCATGTCCACGCCCACCGGCAGCGCCAATCAGGGCCCTGCTTTCGCTATGCTGCACCTTGCTGACACGGGTGGGGGAAAGCCAGGGCTACAGCAAGCACACGAGAGGGCTTGGCAGGCCTAAATCGGGCCCAAAAGCAGATTTTTCAGGCCCTTTAAACTGTGCACAAGCAAAGGCTTTCGCAAGCACAACAGAGGGCTTGCCAGGTCGAAATCGGGCCCAGAAGCACGTTTCTAAGCCCTGAGCCAGCATCCCCAGGCTTGTAAATTTGCATATCTAATTGGCCCTCGCCCACTCCCCATTCCAGCCAGCTTACAGCACCCTGGACGGACCACAAGAAACGTCAAAGGGTGCTCCAGACTCCTTTTTATTTTTTTTTCCTTTTTGTCTTTCTTGAAACCAGAGATCAGGGGAAAGCGCGAACGCAGTCCCCCACTACCAGAAATTATGCAGTCGAGTATCCCGCATTTGGGGACATCGCAGGGGTCAGCACATCCGAAGTGCAATGGATGAGCCTCACCCTGGGAGAACCACCTTCGTGATCATGGTGTCTCCCCTGCCAGGTAAGTATGAGTTGGAAGGGGACAGGGTGAGGGCGGGCCGCTGGGCATCTCCCCGCAGAGCGAGGGTGGCATTCACACAGGCAAGGCCTGAGGCCGGGCGAAGCAGAGCATGGGCATTGTGGGGCGCAAGGTGACCAGCCAAGGCCCCTGTGCCCACTTTGGAAAGCGCGCAGCTACCCACAGCAGCTTCCCACAGGCCTCGGACGGCCAGCAACATTTGCATGTCCACGCCCACCGGCAGCGCCAATCAGGGCCCTGCTTTCGCTATGCTGCACCTTGCTGACACGGGTGGGGGAAAGCCAGGGCTACAGCAAGCACAGAAGGGCGATTGCCATGTCGACTTTGGGCCCAGAAGCAGAGATTTGGGGCTTTTGAAGCCTAAGAGCTGCCACTGAGGCCGCCTCTAGAGGTATGCAGTGCCCTGTTGCCTGGCTAGGCCCCAGTCGACTGCTTGTGGCTGAAAGCCAGGGACAAACAGGCCTGCAAGCGAGCAGGGGTTCTCGCCCTGAGCCCCTCACGCCTTCCCGAACGCTCCCAAACGCTGCCGACAGAACCCTCGCCGGGCAGAGCCCTCGCCGGGCCACGGCCTGGGGTCCTCAGCCAGAGTCTGGGCCTGGGGAGGCTAGGGCGAGGCAAGAGGCTGGCAGCCAGGCCACAGCCCCAGGGGGGCGATGGAAAGGAGCAGACATGTCACCTGGCCAGGGCCTACTTCCCTGTCTCTGGATAGGTCCCCAGAGTGGGAGGCTGCAGCTATCCCATCATTCCCCAGGTTCAGTACTTAGCATGTGATTCCCTCTTGCCCACGCCCCCGCCCCCCTCCAATCCAGCCGCAGCACCCCAGAAAGAACACAGAAGACGAGAAAGGGTGCTCCAGACTCCTTTTTATTTTTTTTTCCTTTTTGTCTTTCTTGAAACCAGAGATCAGGGGAAAGCGCGAACGCAGTCCCCCACTACCAGAAATTATGCAGTCGAGTATCCCGCATTTGGGGACATCGCAGGGGTCAGCACATCCGAAGTGCAATGGATGAGCCTCACCCTGGGAGAACCACCTTCGTGATCATGGTGTCTCCCCTGCCAGGTAAGTATGAGTTGGAAGGGGACAGGGTGAGGGCGGGCCGCTGGGCATCTCCCCGCAGAGCGAGGGTGGCATTCACACAGGCAAGGCCTGAGGCCGGGCGAAGCAGAGCATGGGCATTGTGGGGCGCAAGGTGACCAGCCAAGGCCCCTGTGCCCACTTTGGAAAGCGCGCAGCTACCCACAGCAGCTTCCCACAGGCCTCGGCCGGCCAGCAACATTTGCATGTCCACGCCCACCGGCAGCGCCAATCAGGGCCCTGCTTTCGCTATGCTGCACCTTGCTGACACGGGTGGGGGAAAGCCAGGGCTACAGCAAGCACACGAGAGGGCTTGGCAGGCCTAAATCGGGCCCAAAAGCAGATTTTTCAGGCCCTTTAAACTGTGCACAAGCAAAGGCTTTCGCAAGCACAACAGAGGGCTTGCCAGGTCGAAATCGGGCCCAGAAGCACGTTTCTAAGCCCTGAGCCAGCATCCCCAGGCTTGTAAATTTGCATATCTAATTGGCCCTCGCCCACTCCCCATTCCAGCCAGCTTACAGCACCCTGGACGGACCACAAGAAACGTCAAAGGGTGCTCCAGACTCCTTTTTATTTTTTTTTCCTTTTTGTCTTTCTTGAAACCAGAGATCAGGGGAAAGCGCGAACGCAGTCCCCCACTACCAGAAATTATGCAGTCGAGTATCCCGCATTTGGGGACATCGCAGGGGTCAGCACATCCGAAGTGCAATGGATGAGCCTCACCCTGGGAGAACCACCTTCGTGATCATGGTGTCTCCCCTGCCAGGTAAGTATGAGTTGGAAGGGGACAGGGTGAGGGCGGGCCGCTGGGCATCTCCCCGCAGAGCGAGGGTGGCATTCACACAGGCAAGGCCTGAGGCCGGGCGAAGCAGAGCATGGGCATTGTGGGGCGCAAGGTGACCAGCCAAGGCCCCTGTGCCCACTTTGGAAAGCGCGCAGCTACCCACAGCAGCTTCCCACAGGCCTCGGCCGGCCAGCAACATTTGCATGTCCACGCCCACCGGCAGCGCCAATCAGGGCCCTGCTTTCGCTATGCTGCACCTTGCTGACACGGGTGGGGGAAAGCCAGGGCTACAGCAAGCACAGAAGGGCGATTGCCATGTCGACTTTGGGCCCAGAAGCAGAGATTTGGGGCTTTTGAAGCCTAAGAGCTGCCACTGAGGCCGCCTCTAGAGGTATGCAGTGCCCTGTTGCCTGGCTAGGCCCCAGTCGACTGCTTGTGGCTGAAAGCCAGGGACAAACAGGCCTGCAAGCGAGCAGGGGTTCTCGCCCTGAGCCCCTCACGCCTTCCCGAACGCTCCCAAACGCTGCAGACAGAACCCTCGCCGGGCAGAGCCCTCGCCGGGCCACGGCCTGGGGTCCTCAGCCAGAGTCTGGGCCTGGGAAGGCTAGGGCGAGGCAAGAGGCTGGCAGCCAGGCCACAGCCCCAGGGGGGCGATGGAAAGGAGCAGACATGTCACCTGGCCAGGGCCTACTTCCCTGTCTCTGGATAGGTCCCCAGAGTGGGAGGCTGCAGCTATCCCATCATTCCCCAGGCTCAGTACTTAGCATGTGATTCCCTCTTGCCCACGCCCCCGCCCCCCTCCAATCCAGCCGCAGCACCCCAGAAAGAACACAGAAGACGAGAAAGGGTGCTCCAGACTCCTTTTTATTTTTTTTTCCTTTTTGTCTTTCTTGAAACCAGAGATCAGGGGAAAGCGCGAACGCAGTCCCCCACTACCAGAAATTATGCAGTCGAGTATCCCGCATTTGGGGACATCGCAGGGGTCAGCACATCCGAAGTGCAATGGATGAGCCTCACCCTGGGAGAACCACCTTCGTGATCATGGTGTCTCCCCTGCCAGGTAAGTATGAGTTGGAAGGGGACAGGGTGAGGGCGGGCCGCTGGGCATCTCCCCGCAGAGCGAGGGTGGCATTCACACAGGCAAGGCCTGAGGCCGGGCGAAGCAGAGCATGGGCATTGTGGGGCGCAAGGTGACCAGCCAAGGCCCCTGTGCCCACTTTGGAAAGCGCGCAGCTACCCACAGCAGCTTCCCACAGGCCTCGGCCGGCCAGCAACATTTGCATGTCCACGCCCACCGGCAGCGCCAATCAGGGCCCTGCTTTCGCTATGCTGCACCTTGCTGACACGGGTGGGGGAAAGCCAGGGCTACAGCAAGCACACGAGAGGGCTTGGCAGGCCTAAATCGGGCCCAAAAGCAGATTTTTCAGGCCCTTTAAACTGTGCACAAGCAAAGGCTTTCGCAAGCACAACAGAGGGCTTGCCAGGTCGAAATCGGGCCCAGAAGCACGTTTCTAAGCCCTGAGCCAGCATCCCCAGGCTTGTAAATTTGCATATCTAATTGGCCCTCGCCCACTCCCCATTCCAGCCAGCTTACAGCACCCTGGACGGACCACAAGAAACGTCAAAGGGTGCTCCAGACTCCTTTTTATTTTTTTTTCCTTTTTGTCTTTCTTGAAACCAGAGATCAGGGGAAAGCGCGAACGCAGTCCCCCACTACCAGAAATTATGCAGTCGAGTATCCCGCATTTGGGGACATCGCAGGGGTCAGCACATCCGAAGTGCAATGGATGAGCCTCACCCTGGGAGAACCACCTTCGTGATCATGGTGTCTCCCCTGCCAGGTAAGTATGAGTTGGAAGGGGACAGGGTGAGGGCGGGCCGCTGGGCATCTCCCCGCAGAGCGAGGGTGGCATTCACACAGGCAAGGCCTGAGGCCGGGCGAAGCAGAGCATGGGCATTGTGGGGCGCAAGGTGACCAGCCAAGGCCCCTGTGCCCACTTTGGAAAGCGCGCAGCTACCCACAGCAGCTTCCCACAGGCCTCGGCCGGCCAGCAACATTTGCATGTCCACACCCACCGGCAGCGCCAATCAGGGCCCTGCTTTCGCTATGCTGCACCTTGCTGACACGGGTGGGGGAAAGCCAGGGCTACAGCAAGCACAGAAGGGCGATTGCCATGTCGACTTTGGGCCCAGAAGCAGAGATTTGGGGCTTTTGAAGCCTAAGAGCTGCCACTGAGGCCGCCTCTAGAGGTATGCAGTGCCCTGTTGCCTGGCTAGGCCCCAGTCGACTGCTTGTGGCTGAAAGCCAGGGACAAACAGGCCTGCAAGCGAGCAGGGGTTCTCGCCCTGAGCCCCTCACGCCTTCCCGAACGCTCCCAAACGCTGCCGACAGAACCCTCGCCGGGCAGAGCCCTCGCCGGGCCACGGCCTGGGGTCCTCAGCCAGAGTCTGGGCCTGGGGAGGCTAGGGCGAGGCAAGAGGCTGGCAGCCAGGCCACAGCCCCAGGGGGGCGATGGAAAGGAGCAGACATGTCACCTGGCCAGGGCCTACTTCCCTGTCTCTGGATAGGTCCCCAGAGTGGGAGGCTGCAGCTATCCCATCATTCCCCAGGTTCAGTACTTAGCATGTGATTCCCTCTTGCCCACGCCCCCGCCCCCCTCCAATCCAGCCGCAGCACCCCAGAAAGAACACAGAAGACGAGAAAGGGTGCTCCAGACTCCTTTTTATTTTTTTTTCCTTTTTGTCTTTCTTGAAACCAGAGATCAGGGGAAAGCGCGAACGCAGTCCCCCACTACCAGAAATTATGCAGTCGAGTATCCCGCATTTGGGGACATCGCAGGGGTCAGCACATCCGAAGTGCAATGGATGAGCCTCACCCTGGGAGAACCACCTTCGTGATCATGGTGTCTCCCCTGCCAGGTAAGTATGAGTTGGAAGGGGACAGGGTGAGGGCGGGCCGCTGGGCATCTCCCCGCAGAGCGAGGGTGGCATTCACACAGGCAAGGCCTGAGGCCGGGCGAAGCAGAGCATGGGCATTGTGGGGCGCAAGGTGACCAGCCAAGGCCCCTGTGCCCACTTTGGAAAGCGCGCAGCTACCCACAGCAGCTTCCCACAGGCCTCGGCCGGCCAGCAACATTTGCATGTCCACGCCCACCGGCAGCGCCAATCAGGGCCCTGCTTTCGCTATGCTGCACCTTGCTGACACGGGTGGGGGAAAGCCAGGGCTACAGCAAGCACACGAGAGGGCTTGGCAGGCCTAAATCGGGCCCAAAAGCAGATTTTTCAGGCCCTTTAAACTGTGCACAAGCAAAGGCTTTCGCAAGCACAACAGAGGGCTTGCCAGGTCGAAATCGGGCCCAGAAGCACGTTTCTAAGCCCTGAGCCAGCATCCCCAGGCTTGTAAATTTGCATATCTAATTGGCCCTCGCCCACTCCCCATTCCAGCCAGCTTACAGCACCCTGGACGGACCACAAGAAACGTCAAAGGGTGCTCCAGACTCCTTTTTATTTTTTTTTCCTTTTTGTCTTTCTTGAAACCAGAGATCAGGGGAAAGCGCGAACGCAGTCCCCCACTACCAGAAATTATGCAGTCGAGTATCCCGCATTTGGGGACATCGCAGGGGTCAGCACATCCGAAGTGCAATGGATGAGCCTCACCCTGGGAGAACCACCTTCGTGATCATGGTGTCTCCCCTGCCAGGTAAGTATGAGTTGGAAGGGGACAGGGTGAGGGCGGGCCGCTGGGCATCTCCCCGCAGAGCGAGGGTGGCATTCACACAGGCAAGGCCTGAGGCCGGGCGAAGCAGAGCATGGGCATTGTGGGGCGCAAGGTGACCAGCCAAGGCCCCTGTGCCCACTTTGGAAAGCGCGCAGCTACCCACAGCAGCTTCCCACAGGCCTCGGACGGCCAGCAACATTTGCATGTCCACGCCCACCGGCAGCGCCAATCAGGGCCCTGCTTTCGCTATGCTGCACCTTGCTGACACGGGTGGGGGAAAGCCAGGGCTACAGCAAGCACACGAGAGGGCTTGGCAGGCCTAAATCGGGCCCAAAAGCAGATTTTTCAGGCCCTTTAAACTGTGCACAAGCAAAGGCTTTCGCAAGCACAACAGAGGGCTTGCCAGGTCGAAATCGGGCCCAGAAGCACGTTTCTAAGCCCTGAGCCAGCATCCCCAGGCTTGTAAATTTGCATATCTAATTGGCCCTCGCCCACTCCCCATTCCAGCCAGCTTACAGCACCCTGGACGGACCACAAGAAACGTCAAAGGGTGCTCCAGACTCCTTTTTATTTTTTTTTCCTTTTTGTCTTTCTTGAAACCAGAGATCAGGGGAAAGCGCGAACGCAGTCCCCCACTACCAGAAATTATGCAGTCGAGTATCCCGCATTTGGGGACATCGCAGGGGTCAGCACATCCGAAGTGCAATGGATGAGCCTCACCCTGGGAGAACCACCTTCGTGATCATGGTGTCTCCCCTGCCAGGTAAGTATGAGTTGGAAGGGGACAGGGTGAGGGCGGGCCGCTGGGCATCTCCCCGCAGAGCGAGGGTGGCATTCACACAGGCAAGGCCTGAGGCCGGGCGAAGCAGAGCATGGGCATTGTGGGGCGCAAGGTGACCAGCCAAGGCCCCTGTGCCCACTTTGGAAAGCGCGCAGCTACCCACAGCAGCTTCCCACAGGCCTCGGACGGCCAGCAACATTTGCATGTCCACGCCCACCGGCAGCGCCAATCAGGGCCCTGCTTTCGCTATGCTGCACCTTGCTGACACGGGTGGGGGAAAGCCAGGGCTACAGCAAGCACAGAAGGGCGATTGCCATGTCGACTTTGGGCCCAGAAGCAGAGATTTGGGGCTTTTGAAGCCTAAGAGCTGCCACTGAGGCCGCCTCTAGAGGTATGCAGTGCCCTGTTGCCTGGCTAGGCCCCAGTCGACTGCTTGTGGCTGAAAGCCAGGGACAAACAGGCCTGCAAGCGAGCAGGGGTTCTCGCCCTGAGCCCCTCACGCCTTCCCGAACGCTCCCAAACGCTGCCGACAGAACCCTCGCCGGGCAGAGCCCTCGCCGGGCCACGGCCTGGGGTCCTCAGCCAGAGTCTGGGCCTGGGGAGGCTAGGGCGAGGCAAGAGGCTGGCAGCCAGGCCACAGCCCCAGGGGGGCGATGGAAAGGAGCAGACATGTCACCTGGCCAGGGCCTACTTCCCTGTCTCTGGATAGGTCCCCAGAGTGGGAGGCTGCAGCTATCCCATCATTCCCCAGGTTCAGTACTTAGCATGTGATTCCCTCTTGCCCACGCCCCCGCCCCCCTCCAATCCAGCCGCAGCACCCCAGAAAGAACACAGAAGACGAGAAAGGGTGCTCCAGACTCCTTTTTATTTTTTTTTCCTTTTTGTCTTTCTTGAAACCAGAGATCAGGGGAAAGCGCGAACGCAGTCCCCCACTACCAGAAATTATGCAGTCGAGTATCCCGCATTTGGGGACATCGCAGGGGTCAGCACATCCGAAGTGCAATGGATGAGCCTCACCCTGGGAGAACCACCTTCGTGATCATGGTGTCTCCCCTGCCAGGTAAGTATGAGTTGGAAGGGGACAGGGTGAGGGCGGGCCGCTGGGCATCTCCCCGCAGAGCGAGGGTGGCATTCACACAGGCAAGGCCTGAGGCCGGGCGAAGCAGAGCATGGGCATTGTGGGGCGCAAGGTGACCAGCCAAGGCCCCTGTGCCCACTTTGGAAAGCGCGCAGCTACCCACAGCAGCTTCCCACAGGCCTCGGCCGGCCAGCAACATTTGCATGTCCACGCCCACCGGCAGCGCCAATCAGGGCCCTGCTTTCGCTATGCTGCACCTTGCTGACACGGGTGGGGGAAAGCCAGGGCTACAGCAAGCACACGAGAGGGCTTGGCAGGCCTAAATCGGGCCCAAAAGCAGATTTTTCAGGCCCTTTAAACTGTGCACAAGCAAAGGCTTTCGCAAGCACAACAGAGGGCTTGCCAGGTCGAAATCGGGCCCAGAAGCACGTTTCTAAGCCCTGAGCCAGCATCCCCAGGCTTGTAAATTTGCATATCTAATTGGCCCTCGCCCACTCCCCATTCCAGCCAGCTTACAGCACCCTGGACGGACCACAAGAAACGTCAAAGGGTGCTCCAGACTCCTTTTTATTTTTTTTTCCTTTTTGTCTTTCTTGAAACCAGAGATCAGGGGAAAGCGCGAACGCAGTCCCCCACTACCAGAAATTATGCAGTCGAGTATCCCGCATTTGGGGACATCGCAGGGGTCAGCACATCCGAAGTGCAATGGATGAGCCTCACCCTGGGAGAACCACCTTCGTGATCATGGTGTCTCCCCTGCCAGGTAAGTATGAGTTGGAAGGGGACAGGGTGAGGGCGGGCCGCTGGGCATCTCCCCGCAGAGCGAGGGTGGCATTCACACAGGCAAGGCCTGAGGCCGGGCGAAGCAGAGCATGGGCATTGTGGGGCGCAAGGTGACCAGCCAAGGCCCCTGTGCCCACTTTGGAAAGCGCGCAGCTACCCACAGCAGCTTCCCACAGGCCTCGGACGGCCAGCAACATTTGCATGTCCACGCCCACCGGCAGCGCCAATCAGGGCCCTGCTTTCGCTATGCTGCACCTTGCTGACACGGGTGGGGGAAAGCCAGGGCTACAGCAAGCACAGAAGGGCGATTGCCATGTCGACTTTGGGCCCAGAAGCAGAGATTTGGGGCTTTTGAAGCCTAAGAGCTGCCACTGAGGCCGCCTCTAGAGGTATGCAGTGCCCTGTTGCCTGGCTAGGCCCCAGTCGACTGCTTGTGGCTGAAAGCCAGGGACAAACAGGCCTGCAAGCGAGCAGGGGTTCTCGCCCTGAGCCCCTCACGCCTTCCCGAACGCTCCCAAACGCTGCAGACAGAACCCTCGCCGGGCAGAGCCCTCGCCGGGCCACGGCCTGGGGTCCTCAGCCAGAGTCTGGGCCTGGGAAGGCTAGGGCGAGGCAAGAGGCTGGCAGCCAGGCCACAGCCCCAGGGGGGCGATGGAAAGGAGCAGACATGTCACCTGGCCAGGGCCTACTTCCCTGTCTCTGGATAGGTCCCCAGAGTGGGAGGCTGCAGCTATCCCATCATTCCCCAGGCTCAGTACTTAGCATGTGATTCCCTCTTGCCCACGCCCCCGCCCCCCTCCAATCCAGCCGCAGCACCCCAGAAAGAACACAGAAGACGAGAAAGGGTGCTCCAGACTCCTTTTTTTTTTTTTTTCCTTTTTGTCTTTCTTGAAACCAGAGATCAGGGGAAAGCGCGAACGCAGTCCCCCACTACCAGAAATTATGCAGTCGAGTATCCCGCATTTGGGGACATCGCAGGGGTCAGCACATCCGAAGTGCAATGGATGAGCCTCACCCTGGGAGAACCACCTTCGTGATCATGGTGTCTCCCCTGCCAGGTAAGTATGAGTTGGAAGGGGACAGGGTGAGGGCGGGCCGCTGGGCATCTCCCCGCAGAGCGAGGGTGGCATTCACACAGGCAAGGCCTGAGGCCGGGCGAAGCAGAGCATGGGCATTGTGAGGCGCAAGGTGACCAGCCAAGGCCCCTGTGCCCACTTTGGAAAGCGCGCAGCTACCCACAGCAGCTTCCCACAGGCCTCGGCCGGCCAGCAACATTTGCATGTCCACGCCCACCGGCAGCGCCAATCAGGGCCCTGCTTTCGCTATGCTGCACCTTGCTGACACGGGTGGGGGAAAGCCAGGGCTACAGCAAGCACACGAGAGGGCTTGGCAGGCCTAAATCGGGCCCAAAAGCAGATTTTTCAGGCCCTTTAAACTGTGCACAAGCAAAGGCTTTCGCAAGCACAACAGAGGGCTTGCCAGGTCGAAATCGGGCCCAGAAGCACGTTTCTAAGCCCTGAGCCAGCATCCCCAGGCTTGTAAATTTGCATATCTAATTGGCCCTCGCCCACTCCCCATTCCAGCCAGCTTACAGCACCCTGGACGGACCACAAGAAACGTCAAAGGGTGCTCCAGACTCCTTTTTTTTTTTTTTTCCTTTTTGTCTTTCTTGAAACCAGAGATCAGGGGAAAGCGCGAACGCAGTCCCCCACTACCAGAAATTATGCAGTCGAGTATCCCGCATTTGGGGACATCGCAGGGGTCAGCACATCCGAAGTGCAATGGATGAGCCTCACCCTGGGAGAACCACCTTCGTGATCATGGTGTCTCCCCTGCCAGGTAAGTATGAGTTGGAAGGGGACAGGGTGAGGGCGGGCCGCTGGGCATCTCCCCGCAGAGCGAGGGTGGCATTCACACAGGCAAGGCCTGAGGCCGGGCGAAGCAGAGCATGGGCATTGTGGGGCGCAAGGTGACCAGCCAAGGCCCCTGTGCCCACTTTGGAAAGCGCGCAGCTACCCACAGCAGCTTCCCACAGGCCTCGGCCGGCCAGCAACATTTGCATGTCCACGCCCACCGGCAGCGCCAATCAGGGCCCTGCTTTCGCTATGCTGCACCTTGCTGACACGGGTGGGGGAAAGCCAGGGCTACAGCAAGCACACGAGAGGGCTTGGCAGGCCTAAATCGGGCCCAAAAGCAGATTTTTCAGGCCCTTTAAACTGTGCACAAGCAAAGGCTTTCGCAAGCACAACAGAGGGCTTGCCAGGTCGAAATCGGGCCCAGAAGCACGTTTCTAAGCCCTGAGCCAGCATCCCCAGGCTTGTAAATTTGCATATCTAATTGGCCCTCGCCCACTCCCCATTCCAGCCAGCTTACAGCACCCTGGACGGACCACAAGAAACGTCAAAGGGTGCTCCAGACTCCTTTTTATTTTTTTTTCCTTTTTGTCTTTCTTGAAACCAGAGATCAGGGGAAAGCGCGAACGCAGTCCCCCACTACCAGAAATTATGCAGTCGAGTATCCCGCATTTGGGGACATCGCAGGGGTCAGCACATCCGAAGTGCAATGGATGAGCCTCACCCTGGGAGAACCACCTTCGTGATCATGGTGTCTCCCCTGCCAGGTAAGTATGAGTTGGAAGGGGACAGGGTGAGGGCGGGCCGCTGGGCATCTCCCCGCAGAGCGAGGGTGGCATTCACACAGGCAAGGCCTGAGGCCGGGCGAAGCAGAGCATGGGCATTGTGGGGCGCAAGGTGACCAGCCAAGGCCCCTGTGCCCACTTTGGAAAGCGCGCAGCTACCCACAGCAGCTTCCCACAGGCCTCGGACGGCCAGCAACATTTGCATGTCCACGCCCACCGGCAGCGCCAATCAGGGCCCTGCTTTCGCTATGCTGCACCTTGCTGACACGGGTGGGGGAAAGCCAGGGCTACAGCAAGCACAGAAGGGCGATTGCCATGTCGACTTTGGGCCCAGAAGCAGAGATTTGGGGCTTTTGAAGCCTAAGAGCTGCCACTGAGGCCGCCTCTAGAGGTATGCAGTGCCCTGTTGCCTGGCTAGGCCCCAGTCGACTGCTTGTGGCTGAAAGCCAGGGACAAACAGGCCTGCAAGCGAGCAGGGGTTCTCGCCCTGAGCCCCTCACGCCTTCCCGAACGCTCCCAAACGCTGCCGACAGAACCCTCGCCGGGCAGAGCCCTCGCCGGGCCACGGCCTGGGGTCCTCAGCCAGAGTCTGGGCCTGGGGAGGCTAGGGCGAGGCAAGAGGCTGGCAGCCAGGCCACAGCCCCAGGGGGGCGATGGAAAGGAGCAGACATGTCACCTGGCCAGGGCCTACTTCCCTGTCTCTGGATAGGTCCCCAGAGTGGGAGGCTGCAGCTATCCCATCATTCCCCAGGTTCAGTACTTAGCATGTGATTCCCTCTTGCCCACGCCCCCGCCCCCCTCCAATCCAGCCGCAGCACCCCAGAAAGAACACAGAAGACGAGAAAGGGTGCTCCAGACTCCTTTTTATTTTTTTTTCCTTTTTGTCTTTCTTGAAACCAGAGATCAGGGGAAAGCGCGAACGCAGTCCCCCACTACCAGAAATTATGCAGTCGAGTATCCCGCATTTGGGGACATCGCAGGGGTCAGCACATCCGAAGTGCAATGGATGAGCCTCACCCTGGGAGAACCACCTTCGTGATCATGGTGTCTCCCCTGCCAGGTAAGTATGAGTTGGAAGGGGACAGGGTGAGGGCGGGCCGCTGGGCATCTCCCCGCAGAGCGAGGGTGGCATTCACACAGGCAAGGCCTGAGGCCGGGCGAAGCAGAGCATGGGCATTGTGGGGCGCAAGGTGACCAGCCAAGGCCCCTGTGCCCACTTTGGAAAGCGCGCAGCTACCCACAGCAGCTTCCCACAGGCCTCGGCCGGCCAGCAACATTTGCATGTCCACGCCCACCGGCAGCGCCAATCAGGGCCCTGCTTTCGCTATGCTGCACCTTGCTGACACGGGTGGGGGAAAGCCAGGGCTACAGCAAGCACACGAGAGGGCTTGGCAGGCCTAAATCGGGCCCAAAAGCAGATTTTTCAGGCCCTTTAAACTGTGCACAAGCAAAGGCTTTCGCAAGCACAACAGAGGGCTTGCCAGGTCGAAATCGGGCCCAGAAGCACGTTTCTAAGCCCTGAGCCAGCATCCCCAGGCTTGTAAATTTGCATATCTAATTGGCCCTCGCCCACTCCCCATTCCAGCCAGCTTACAGCACCCTGGACGGACCACAAGAAACGTCAAAGGGTGCTCCAGACTCCTTTTTATTTTTTTTTCCTTTTTGTCTTTCTTGAAACCAGAGATCAGGGGAAAGCGCGAACGCAGTCCCCCACTACCAGAAATTATGCAGTCGAGTATCCCGCATTTGGGGACATCGCAGGGGTCAGCACATCCGAAGTGCAATGGATGAGCCTCACCCTGGGAGAACCACCTTCGTGATCATGGTGTCTCCCCTGCCAGGTAAGTATGAGTTGGAAGGGGACAGGGTGAGGGCGGGCCGCTGGGCATCTCCCCGCAGAGCGAGGGTGGCATTCACACAGGCAAGGCCTGAGGCCGGGCGAAGCAGAGCATGGGCATTGTGGGGCGCAAGGTGACCAGCCAAGGCCCCTGTGCCCACTTTGGAAAGCGCGCAGCTACCCACAGCAGCTTCCCACAGGCCTCGGACGGCCAGCAACATTTGCATGTCCACGCCCACCGGCAGCGCCAATCAGGGCCCTGCTTTCGCTATGCTGCACCTTGCTGACACGGGTGGGGGAAAGCCAGGGCTACAGCAAGCACAGAAGGGCGATTGCCATGTCGACTTTGGGCCCAGAAGCAGAGATTTGGGGCTTTTGAAGCCTAAGAGCTGCCACTGAGGCCGCCTCTAGAGGTATGCAGTGCCCTGTTGCCTGGCTAGGCCCCAGTCGACTGCTTGTGGCTGAAAGCCAGGGACAAACAGGCCTGCAAGCGAGCAGGGGTTCTCGCCCTGAGCCCCTCACGCCTTCCCGAACGCTCCCAAACGCTGCAGACAGAACCCTCGCCGGGCAGAGCCCTCGCCGGGCCACGGCCTGGGGTCCTCAGCCAGAGTCTGGGCCTGGGAAGGCTAGGGCGAGGCAAGAGGCTGGCAGCCAGGCCACAGCCCCAGGGGGGCGATGGAAAGGAGCAGACATGTCACCTGGCCAGGGCCTACTTCCCTGTCTCTGGATAGGTCCCCAGAGTGGGAGGCTGCAGCTATCCCATCATTCCCCAGGCTCAGTACTTAGCATGTGATTCCCTCTTGCCCACGCCCCCGCCCCCCTCCAATCCAGCCGCAGCACCCCAGAAAGAACACAGAAGACGAGAAAGGGTGCTCCAGACTCCTTTTTTTTTTTTTTTCCTTTTTGTCTTTCTTGAAACCAGAGATCAGGGGAAAGCGCGAACGCAGTCCCCCACTACCAGAAATTATGCAGTCGAGTATCCCGCATTTGGGGACATCGCAGGGGTCAGCACATCCGAAGTGCAATGGATGAGCCTCACCCTGGGAGAACCACCTTCGTGATCATGGTGTCTCCCCTGCCAGGTAAGTATGAGTTGGAAGGGGACAGGGTGAGGGCGGGCCGCTGGGCATCTCCCCGCAGAGCGAGGGTGGCATTCACACAGGCAAGGCCTGAGGCCGGGCGAAGCAGAGCATGGGCATTGTGAGGCGCAAGGTGACCAGCCAAGGCCCCTGTGCCCACTTTGGAAAGCGCGCAGCTACCCACAGCAGCTTCCCACAGGCCTCGGCCGGCCAGCAACATTTGCATGTCCACGCCCACCGGCAGCGCCAATCAGGGCCCTGCTTTCGCTATGCTGCACCTTGCTGACACGGGTGGGGGAAAGCCAGGGCTACAGCAAGCACACGAGAGGGCTTGGCAGGCCTAAATCGGGCCCAAAAGCAGATTTTTCAGGCCCTTTAAACTGTGCACAAGCAAAGGCTTTCGCAAGCACAACAGAGGGCTTGCCAGGTCGAAATCGGGCCCAGAAGCACGTTTCTAAGCCCTGAGCCAGCATCCCCAGGCTTGTAAATTTGCATATCTAATTGGCCCTCGCCCACTCCCCATTCCAGCCAGCTTACAGCACCCTGGACGGACCACAAGAAACGTCAAAGGGTGCTCCAGACTCCTTTTTATTTTTTTTTCCTTTTTGTCTTTCTTGAAACCAGAGATCAGGGGAAAGCGCGAACGCAGTCCCCCACTACCAGAAATTATGCAGTCGAGTATCCCGCATTTGGGGACATCGCAGGGGTCAGCACATCCGAAGTGCAATGGATGAGCCTCACCCTGGGAGAACCACCTTCGTGATCATGGTGTCTCCCCTGCCAGGTAAGTATGAGTTGGAAGGGGACAGGGTGAGGGCGGGCCGCTGGGCATCTCCCCGCAGAGCGAGGGTGGCATTCACACAGGCAAGGCCTGAGGCCGGGCGAAGCAGAGCATGGGCATTGTGGGGCGCAAGGTGACCAGCCAAGGCCCCTGTGCCCACTTTGGAAAGCGCGCAGCTACCCACAGCAGCTTCCCACAGGCCTCGGCCGGCCAGCAACATTTGCATGTCCACGCCCACCGGCAGCGCCAATCAGGGCCCTGCTTTCGCTATGCTGCACCTTGCTGACACGGGTGGGGGAAAGCCAGGGCTACAGCAAGCACACGAGAGGGCTTGGCAGGCCTAAATCGGGCCCAAAAGCAGATTTTTCAGGCCCTTTAAACTGTGCACAAGCAAAGGCTTTCGCAAGCACAACAGAGGGCTTGCCAGGTCGAAATCGGGCCCAGAAGCACGTTTCTAAGCCCTGAGCCAGCATCCCCAGGCTTGTAAATTTGCATATCTAATTGGCCCTCGCCCACTCCCCATTCCAGCCAGCTTACAGCACCCTGGACGGACCACAAGAAACGTCAAAGGGTGCTCCAGACTCCTTTTTATTTTTTTTTCCTTTTTGTCTTTCTTGAAACCAGAGATCAGGGGAAAGCGCGAACGCAGTCCCCCACTACCAGAAATTATGCAGTCGAGTATCCCGCATTTGGGGACATCGCAGGGGTCAGCACATCCGAAGTGCAATGGATGAGCCTCACCCTGGGAGAACCACCTTCGTGATCATGGTGTCTCCCCTGCCAGGTAAGTATGAGTTGGAAGGGGACAGGGTGAGGGCGGGCCGCTGGGCATCTCCCCGCAGAGCGATGGTGGCATTCACACAGGCAAGGCCTGAGGCCGGGCGAAGCAGAGCATGGGCATTGTGGGGCGCAAGGTGACCAGCCAAGGCCCCTGTGCCCACTTTGGAAAGCGCGCAGCTACCCACAGCAGCTTCCCACAGGCCTCGGCCGGCCAGCAACATTTGCATGTCCACGCCCACCGGCAGCGCCAATCAGGGCCCTGCTTTCGCTATGCTGCACCTTGCTGACACGGGTGGGGGAAAGCCAGGGCTACAGCAAGCACAGAAGGGCGATTGCCATGTCGACTTTGGGCCCAGAAGCAGAGATTTGGGGCTTTTGAAGCCTAAGAGCTGCCACTGAGGCCGCCTCTAGAGGTATGCAGTGCCCTGTTGCCTGGCTAGGCCCCAGTCGACTGCTTGTGGCTGAAAGCCAGGGACAAACAGGCCTGCAAGCGAGCAGGGGTTCTCGCCCTGAGCCCCTCACGCCTTCCCGAACGCTCCCAAACGCTGCAGACAGAACCCTCGCCGGGCAGAGCCCTCGCCGGGCCACGGCCTGGGGTCCTCAGCCAGAGTCTGGGCCTGGGAAGGCTAGGGCGAGGCAAGAGGCTGGCAGCCAGGCCACAGCCCCAGGGGGGCGATGGAAAGGAGCAGACATGTCACCTGGCCAGGGCCTACTTCCCTGTCTCTGGATAGGTCCCCAGAGTGGGAGGCTGCAGCTATCCCATCATTCCCCAGGCTCAGTACTTAGCATGTGATTCCCTCTTGCCCACGCCCCCGCCCCCCTCCAATCCAGCCGCAGCACCCCAGAAAGAACACAGAAGACGAGAAAGGGTGCTCCAGACTCCTTTTTTTTTTTTTTTCCTTTTTGTCTTTCTTGAAACCAGAGATCAGGGGAAAGCGCGAACGCAGTCCCCCACTACCAGAAATTATGCAGTCGAGTATCCCGCATTTGGGGACATCGCAGGGGTCAGCACATCCGAAGTGCAATGGATGAGCCTCACCCTGGGAGAACCACCTTCGTGATCATGGTGTCTCCCCTGCCAGGTAAGTATGAGTTGGAAGGGGACAGGGTGAGGGCGGGCCGCTGGGCATCTCCCCGCAGAGCGAGGGTGGCATTCACACAGGCAAGGCCTGAGGCCGGGCGAAGCAGAGCATGGGCATTGTGGGGCGCAAGGTGACCAGCCAAGGCCCCTGTGCCCACTTTGGAAAGCGCGCAGCTACCCACAGCAGCTTCCCACAGGCCTCGGCCGGCCAGCAACATTTGCATGTCCACGCCCACCGGCAGCGCCAATCAGGGCCCTGCTTTCGCTATGCTGCACCTTGCTGACACGGGTGGGGGAAAGCCAGGGCTACAGCAAGCACAGAAGGGCGATTGCCATGTCGACTTTGGGCCCAGAAGCAGAGATTTGGGGCTTTTGAAGCCTAAGAGCTGCCACTGAGGCCGCCTCTAGAGGTATGCAGTGCCCTGTTGCCTGGCTAGGCCCCAGTCGACTGCTTGTGGCTGAAAGCCAGGGACAAACAGGCCTGCAAGCGAGCAGGGGTTCTCGCCCTGAGCCCCTCACGCCTTCCCGAACGCTCCCAAACGCTGCAGACAGAACCCTCGCCGGGCAGAGCCCTCGCCGGGCCACGGCCTGGGGTCCTCAGCCAGAGTCTGGGCCTGGGAAGGCTAGGGCGAGGCAAGAGGCTGGCAGCCAGGCCACAGCCCCAGGGGGGCGATGGAAAGGAGCAGACATGTCACCTGGCCAGGGCCTACTTCCCTGTCTCTGGATAGGTCCCCAGAGTGGGAGGCTGCAGCTATCCCATCATTCCCCAGGCTCAGTACTTAGCATGTGATTCCCTCTTGCCCACGCCCCCGCCCCCCTCCAATCCAGCCGCAGCACCCCAGAAAGAACACAGAAGACGAGAAAGGGTGCTCCAGACTCCTTTTTTTTTTTTTTTCCTTTTTGTCTTTCTTGAAACCAGAGATCAGGGGAAAGCGCGAACGCAGTCCCCCACTACCAGAAATTATGCAGTCGAGTATCCCGCATTTGGGGACATCGCAGGGGTCAGCACATCCGAAGTGCAATGGATGAGCCTCACCCTGGGAGAACCACCTTCGTGATCATGGTGTCTCCCCTGCCAGGTAAGTATGAGTTGGAAGGGGACAGGGTGAGGGCGGGCCGCTGGGCATCTCCCCGCAGAGCGAGGGTGGCATTCACACAGGCAAGGCCTGAGGCCGGGCGAAGCAGAGCATGGGCATTGTGAGGCGCAAGGTGACCAGCCAAGGCCCCTGTGCCCACTTTGGAAAGCGCGCAGCTACCCACAGCAGCTTCCCACAGGCCTCGGCCGGCCAGCAACATTTGCATGTCCACGCCCACCGGCAGCGCCAATCAGGGCCCTGCTTTCGCTATGCTGCACCTTGCTGACACGGGTGGGGGAAAGCCAGGGCTACAGCAAGCACACGAGAGGGCTTGGCAGGCCTAAATCGGGCCCAAAAGCAGATTTTTCAGGCCCTTTAAACTGTGCACAAGCAAAGGCTTTCGCAAGCACAACAGAGGGCTTGCCAGGTCGAAATCGGGCCCAGAAGCACGTTTCTAAGCCCTGAGCCAGCATCCCCAGGCTTGTAAATTTGCATATCTAATTGGCCCTCGCCCACTCCCCATTCCAGCCAGCTTACAGCACCCTGGACGGACCACAAGAAACGTCAAAGGGTGCTCCAGACTCCTTTTTATTTTTTTTTCCTTTTTGTCTTTCTTGAAACCAGAGATCAGGGGAAAGCGCGAACGCAGTCCCCCACTACCAGAAATTATGCAGTCGAGTATCCCGCATTTGGGGACATCGCAGGGGTCAGCACATCCGAAGTGCAATGGATGAGCCTCACCCTGGGAGAACCACCTTCGTGATCATGGTGTCTCCCCTGCCAGGTAAGTATGAGTTGGAAGGGGACAGGGTGAGGGCGGGCCGCTGGGCATCTCCCCGCAGAGCGAGGGTGGCATTCACACAGGCAAGGCCTGAGGCCGGGCGAAGCAGAGCATGGGCATTGTGGGGCGCAAGGTGACCAGCCAAGGCCCCTGTGCCCACTTTGGAAAGCGCGCAGCTACCCACAGCAGCTTCCCACAGGCCTCGGCCGGCCAGCAACATTTGCATGTCCACGCCCACCGGCAGCGCCAATCAGGGCCCTGCTTTCGCTATGCTGCACCTTGCTGACACGGGTGGGGGAAAGCCAGGGCTACAGCAAGCACACGAGAGGGCTTGGCAGGCCTAAATCGGGCCCAAAAGCAGATTTTTCAGGCCCTTTAAACTGTGCACAAGCAAAGGCTTTCGCAAGCACAACAGAGGGCTTGCCAGGTCGAAATCGGGCCCAGAAGCACGTTTCTAAGCCCTGAGCCAGCATCCCCAGGCTTGTAAATTTGCATATCTAATTGGCCCTCGCCCACTCCCCATTCCAGCCAGCTTACAGCACCCTGGACGGACCACAAGAAACGTCAAAGGGTGCTCCAGACTCCTTTTTATTTTTTTTTCCTTTTTGTCTTTCTTGAAACCAGAGATCAGGGGAAAGCGCGAACGCAGTCCCCCACTACCAGAAATTATGCAGTCGAGTATCCCGCATTTGGGGACATCGCAGGGGTCAGCACATCCGAAGTGCAATGGATGAGCCTCACCCTGGGAGAACCACCTTCGTGATCATGGTGTCTCCCCTGCCAGGTAAGTATGAGTTGGAAGGGGACAGGGTGAGGGCGGGCCGCTGGGCATCTCCCCGCAGAGCGAGGGTGGCATTCACACAGGCAAGGCCTGAGGCCGGGCGAAGCAGAGCATGGGCATTGTGGGGCGCAAGGTGACCAGCCAAGGCCCCTGTGCCCACTTTGGAAAGCGCGCAGCTACCCACAGCAGCTTCCCACAGGCCTCGGCCGGCCAGCAACATTTGCATGTCCACGCCCACCGGCAGCGCCAATCAGGGCCCTGCTTTCGCTATGCTGCACCTTGCTGACACGGGTGGGGGAAAGCCAGGGCTACAGCAAGCACACGAGAGGGCTTGGCAGGCCTAAATCGGGCCCAAAAGCAGATTTTTCAGGCCCTTTAAACTGTGCACAAGCAAAGGCTTTCGCAAGCACAACAGAGGGCTTGCCAGGTCGAAATCGGGCCCAGAAGCACGTTTCTAAGCCCTGAGCCAGCATCCCCAGGCTTGTAAATTTGCATATCTAATTGGCCCTCGCCCACTCCCCATTCCAGCCAGCTTACAGCACCCTGGACGGACCACAAGAAACGTCAAAGGGTGCTCCAGACTCCTTTTTATTTTTTTTTCCTTTTTGTCTTTCTTGAAACCAGAGATCAGGGGAAAGCGCGAACGCAGTCCCCCACTACCAGAAATTATGCAGTCGAGTATCCCGCATTTGGGGACATCGCAGGGGTCAGCACATCCGAAGTGCAATGGATGAGCCTCACCCTGGGAGAACCACCTTCGTGATCATGGTGTCTCCCCTGCCAGGTAAGTATGAGTTGGAAGGGGACAGGGTGAGGGCGGGCCGCTGGGCATCTCCCCGCAGAGCGATGGTGGCATTCACACAGGCAAGGCCTGAGGCCGGGCGAAGCAGAGCATGGGCATTGTGGGGCGCAAGGTGACCAGCCAAGGCCCCTGTGCCCACTTTGGAAAGCGCGCAGCTACCCACAGCAGCTTCCCACAGGCCTCGGCCGGCCAGCAACATTTGCATGTCCACGCCCACCGGCAGCGCCAATCAGGGCCCTGCTTTCGCTATGCTGCACCTTGCTGACACGGGTGGGGGAAAGCCAGGGCTACAGCAAGCACAGAAGGGCGATTGCCATGTCGACTTTGGGCCCAGAAGCAGAGATTTGGGGCTTTTGAAGCCTAAGAGCTGCCACTGAGGCCGCCTCTAGAGGTATGCAGTGCCCTGTTGCCTGGCTAGGCCCCAGTCGACTGCTTGTGGCTGAAAGCCAGGGACAAACAGGCCTGCAAGCGAGCAGGGGTTCTCGCCCTGAGCCCCTCACGCCTTCCCGAACGCTCCCAAACGCTGCAGACAGAACCCTCGCCGGGCAGAGCCCTCGCCGGGCCACGGCCTGGGGTCCTCAGCCAGAGTCTGGGCCTGGGAAGGCTAGGGCGAGGCAAGAGGCTGGCAGCCAGGCCACAGCCCCAGGGGGGCGATGGAAAGGAGCAGACATGTCACCTGGCCAGGGCCTACTTCCCTGTCTCTGGATAGGTCCCCAGAGTGGGAGGCTGCAGCTATCCCATCATTCCCCAGGCTCAGTACTTAGCATGTGATTCCCTCTTGCCCACGCCCCCGCCCCCCTCCAATCCAGCCGCAGCACCCCAGAAAGAACACAGAAGACGAGAAAGGGTGCTCCAGACTCCTTTTTTTTTTTTTTTCCTTTTTGTCTTTCTTGAAACCAGAGATCAGGGGAAAGCGCGAACGCAGTCCCCCACTACCAGAAATTATGCAGTCGAGTATCCCGCATTTGGGGACATCGCAGGGGTCAGCACATCCGAAGTGCAATGGATGAGCCTCACCCTGGGAGAACCACCTTCGTGATCATGGTGTCTCCCCTGCCAGGTAAGTATGAGTTGGAAGGGGACAGGGTGAGGGCGGGCCGCTGGGCATCTCCCCGCAGAGCGAGGGTGGCATTCACACAGGCAAGGCCTGAGGCCGGGCGAAGCAGAGCATGGGCATTGTGGGGCGCAAGGTGACCAGCCAAGGCCCCTGTGCCCACTTTGGAAAGCGCGCAGCTACCCACAGCAGCTTCCCACAGGCCTCGGCCGGCCAGCAACATTTGCATGTCCACGCCCACCGGCAGCGCCAATCAGGGCCCTGCTTTCGCTATGCTGCACCTTGCTGACACGGGTGGGGGAAAGCCAGGGCTACAGCAAGCACAGAAGGGCGATTGCCATGTCGACTTTGGGCCCAGAAGCAGAGATTTGGGGCTTTTGAAGCCTAAGAGCTGCCACTGAGGCCGCCTCTAGAGGTATGCAGTGCCCTGTTGCCTGGCTAGGCCCCAGTCGACTGCTTGTGGCTGAAAGCCAGGGACAAACAGGCCTGCAAGCGAGCAGGGGTTCTCGCCCTGAGCCCCTCACGCCTTCCCGAACGCTCCCAAACGCTGCAGACAGAACCCTCGCCGGGCAGAGCCCTCGCCGGGCCACGGCCTGGGGTCCTCAGCCAGAGTCTGGGCCTGGGAAGGCTAGGGCGAGGCAAGAGGCTGGCAGCCAGGCCACAGCCCCAGGGGGGCGATGGAAAGGAGCAGACATGTCACCTGGCCAGGGCCTACTTCCCTGTCTCTGGATAGGTCCCCAGAGTGGGAGGCTGCAGCTATCCCATCATTCCCCAGGCTCAGTACTTAGCATGTGATTCCCTCTTGCCCACGCCCCCGCCCCCCTCCAATCCAGCCGCAGCACCCCAGAAAGAACACAGAAGACGAGAAAGGGTGCTCCAGACTCCTTTTTATTTTTTTTTCCTTTTTGTCTTTCTTGAAACCAGAGATCAGGGGAAAGCGCGAACGCAGTCCCCCACTACCAGAAATTATGCAGTCGAGTATCCCGCATTTGGGGACATCGCAGGGGTCAGCACATCCGAAGTGCAATGGATGAGCCTCACCCTGGGAGAACCACCTTCGTGATCATGGTGTCTCCCCTGCCAGGTAAGTATGAGTTGGAAGGGGACAGGGTGAGGGCGGGCCGCTGGGCATCTCCCCGCAGAGCGAGGGTGGCATTCACACAGGCAAGGCCTGAGGCCGGGCGAAGCAGAGCATGGGCATTGTGGGGCGCAAGGTGACCAGCCAAGGCCCCTGTGCCCACTTTGGAAAGCGCGCAGCTACCCACAGCAGCTTCCCACAGGCCTCGGCCGGCCAGCAACATTTGCATGTCCACGCCCACCGGCAGCGCCAATCAGGGCCCTGCTTTCGCTATGCTGCACCTTGCTGACACGGGTGGGGGAAAGCCAGGGCTACAGCAAGCACACGAGAGGGCTTGGCAGGCCTAAATCGGGCCCAAAAGCAGATTTTTCAGGCCCTTTAAACTGTGCACAAGCAAAGGCTTTCGCAAGCACAACAGAGGGCTTGCCAGGTCGAAATCGGGCCCAGAAGCACGTTTCTAAGCCCTGAGCCAGCATCCCCAGGCTTGTAAATTTGCATATCTAATTGGCCCTCGCCCACTCCCCATTCCAGCCAGCTTACAGCACCCTGGACGGACCACAAGAAACGTCAAAGGGTGCTCCAGACTCCTTTTTTTTTTTTTTTCCTTTTTGTCTTTCTTGAAACCAGAGATCAGGGGAAAGCGCGAACGCAGTCCCCCACTACCAGAAATTATGCAGTCGAGTATCCCGCATTTGGGGACATCGCAGGGGTCAGCACATCCGAAGTGCAATGGATGAGCCTCACCCTGGGAGAACCACCTTCGTGATCATGGTGTCTCCCCTGCCAGGTAAGTATGAGTTGGAAGGGGACAGGGTGAGGGCGGGCCGCTGGGCATCTCCCCGCAGAGCGATGGTGGCATTCACACAGGCAAGGCCTGAGGCCGGGCGAAGCAGAGCATGGGCATTGTGGGGCGCAAGGTGACCAGCCAAGGCCCCTGTGCCCACTTTGGAAAGCGCGCAGCTACCCACAGCAGCTTCCCACAGGCCTCGGCCGGCCAGCAACATTTGCATGTCCACGCCCACCGGCAGCGCCAATCAGGGCCCTGCTTTCGCTATGCTGCACCTTGCTGACACGGGTGGGGGAAAGCCAGGGCTACAGCAAGCACAGAAGGGCGATTGCCATGTCGACTTTGGGCCCAGAAGCAGAGATTTGGGGCTTTTGAAGCCTAAGAGCTGCCACTGAGGCCGCCTCTAGAGGTATGCAGTGCCCTGTTGCCTGGCTAGGCCCCAGTCGACTGCTTGTGGCTGAAAGCCAGGGACAAACAGGCCTGCAAGCGAGCAGGGGTTCTCGCCCTGAGCCCCTCACGCCTTCCCGAACGCTCCCAAACGCTGCAGACAGAACCCTCGCCGGGCAGAGCCCTCGCCGGGCCACGGCCTGGGGTCCTCAGCCAGAGTCTGGGCCTGGGAAGGCTAGGGCGAGGCAAGAGGCTGGCAGCCAGGCCACAGCCCCAGGGGGGCGATGGAAAGGAGCAGACATGTCACCTGGCCAGGGCCTACTTCCCTGTCTCTGGATAGGTCCCCAGAGTGGGAGGCTGCAGCTATCCCATCATTCCCCAGGCTCAGTACTTAGCATGTGATTCCCTCTTGCCCACGCCCCCGCCCCCCTCCAATCCAGCCGCAGCACCCCAGAAAGAACACAGAAGACGAGAAAGGGTGCTCCAGACTCCTTTTTATTTTTTTTTCCTTTTTGTCTTTCTTGAAACCAGAGATCAGGGGAAAGCGCGAACGCAGTCCCCCACTACCAGAAATTATGCAGTCGAGTATCCCGCATTTGGGGACATCGCAGGGGTCAGCACATCCGAAGTGCAATGGATGAGCCTCACCCTGGGAGAACCACCTTCGTGATCATGGTGTCTCCCCTGCCAGGTAAGTATGAGTTGGAAGGGGACAGGGTGAGGGCGGGCCGCTGGGCATCTCCCCGCAGAGCGAGGGTGGCATTCACACAGGCAAGGCCTGAGGCCGGGCGAAGCAGAGCATGGGCATTGTGGGGCGCAAGGTGACCAGCCAAGGCCCCTGTGCCCACTTTGGAAAGCGCGCAGCTACCCACAGCAGCTTCCCACAGGCCTCGGCCGGCCAGCAACATTTGCATGTCCACGCCCACCGGCAGCGCCAATCAGGGCCCTGCTTTCGCTATGCTGCACCTTGCTGACACGGGTGGGGGAAAGCCAGGGCTACAGCAAGCACAGAAGGGCGATTGCCATGTCGACTTTGGGCCCAGAAGCAGAGATTTGGGGCTTTTGAAGCCTAAGAGCTGCCACTGAGGCCGCCTCTAGAGGTATGCAGTGCCCTGTTGCCTGGCTAGGCCCCAGTCGACTGCTTGTGGCTGAAAGCCAGGGACAAACAGGCCTGCAAGCGAGCAGGGGTTCTCGCCCTGAGCCCCTCACGCCTTCCCGAACGCTCCCAAACGCTGCAGACAGAACCCTCGCCGGGCAGAGCCCTCGCCGGGCCACGGCCTGGGGTCCTCAGCCAGAGTCTGGGCCTGGGAAGGCTAGGGCGAGGCAAGAGGCTGGCAGCCAGGCCACAGCCCCAGGGGGGCGATGGAAAGGAGCAGACATGTCACCTGGCCAGGGCCTACTTCCCTGTCTCTGGATAGGTCCCCAGAGTGGGAGGCTGCAGCTATCCCATCATTCCCCAGGCTCAGTACTTAGCATGTGATTCCCTCTTGCCCACGCCCCCGCCCCCCTCCAATCCAGCCGCAGCACCCCAGAAAGAACACAGAAGACGAGAAAGGGTGCTCCAGACTCCTTTTTATTTTTTTTTCCTTTTTGTCTTTCTTGAAACCAGAGATCAGGGGAAAGCGCGAACGCAGTCCCCCACTACCAGAAATTATGCAGTCGAGTATCCCGCATTTGGGGACATCGCAGGGGTCAGCACATCCGAAGTGCAATGGATGAGCCTCACCCTGGGAGAACCACCTTCGTGATCATGGTGTCTCCCCTGCCAGGTAAGTATGAGTTGGAAGGGGACAGGGTGAGGGCGGGCCGCTGGGCATCTCCCCGCAGAGCGAGGGTGGCATTCACACAGGCAAGGCCTGAGGCCGGGCGAAGCAGAGCATGGGCATTGTGGGGCGCAAGGTGACCAGCCAAGGCCCCTGTGCCCACTTTGGAAAGCGCGCAGCTACCCACAGCAGCTTCCCACAGGCCTCGGCCGGCCAGCAACATTTGCATGTCCACGCCCACCGGCAGCGCCAATCAGGGCCCTGCTTTCGCTATGCTGCACCTTGCTGACACGGGTGGGGGAAAGCCAGGGCTACAGCAAGCACAGAAGGGCGATTGCCATGTCGACTTTGGGCCCAGAAGCAGAGATTTGGGGCTTTTGAAGCCTAAGAGCTGCCACTGAGGCCGCCTCTAGAGGTATGCAGTGCCCTGTTGCCTGGCTAGGCCCCAGTCGACTGCTTGTGGCTGAAAGCCAGGGACAAACAGGCCTGCAAGCGAGCAGGGGTTCTCGCCCTGAGCCCCTCACGCCTTCCCGAACGCTCCCAAACGCTGCAGACAGAACCCTCGCCGGGCAGAGCCCTCGCCGGGCCACGGCCTGGGGTCCTCAGCCAGAGTCTGGGCCTGGGAAGGCTAGGGCGAGGCAAGAGGCTGGCAGCCAGGCCACAGCCCCAGGGGGGCGATGGAAAGGAGCAGACATGTCACCTGGCCAGGGCCTACTTCCCTGTCTCTGGATAGGTCCCCAGAGTGGGAGGCTGCAGCTATCCCATCATTCCCCAGGCTCAGTACTTAGCATGTGATTCCCTCTTGCCCACGCCCCCGCCCCCCTCCAATCCAGCCGCAGCACCCCAGAAAGAACACAGAAGACGAGAAAGGGTGCTCCAGACTCCTTTTTTTTTTTTTTTCCTTTTTGTCTTTCTTGAAACCAGAGATCAGGGGAAAGCGCGAACGCAGTCCCCCACTACCAGAAATTATGCAGTCGAGTATCCCGCATTTGGGGACATCGCAGGGGTCAGCACATCCGAAGTGCAATGGATGAGCCTCACCCTGGGAGAACCACCTTCGTGATCATGGTGTCTCCCCTGCCAGGTAAGTATGAGTTGGAAGGGGACAGGGTGAGGGCGGGCCGCTGGGCATCTCCCCGCAGAGCGAGGGTGGCATTCACACAGGCAAGGCCTGAGGCCGGGCGAAGCAGAGCATGGGCATTGTGGGGCGCAAGGTGACCAGCCAAGGCCCCTGTGCCCACTTTGGAAAGCGCGCAGCTACCCACAGCAGCTTCCCACAGGCCTCGGCCGGCCAGCAACATTTGCATGTCCACGCCCACCGGCAGCGCCAATCAGGGCCCTGCTTTCGCTATGCTGCACCTTGCTGACACGGGTGGGGGAAAGCCAGGGCTACAGCAAGCACAGAAGGGCGATTGCCATGTCGACTTTGGGCCCAGAAGCAGAGATTTGGGGCTTTTGAAGCCTAAGAGCTGCCACTGAGGCCGCCTCTAGAGGTATGCAGTGCCCTGTTGCCTGGCTAGGCCCCAGTCGACTGCTTGTGGCTGAAAGCCAGGGACAAACAGGCCTGCAAGCGAGCAGGGGTTCTCGCCCTGAGCCCCTCACGCCTTCCCGAACGCTCCCAAACGCTGCAGACAGAACCCTCGCCGGGCAGAGCCCTCGCCGGGCCACGGCCTGGGGTCCTCAGCCAGAGTCTGGGCCTGGGAAGGCTAGGGCGAGGCAAGAGGCTGGCAGCCAGGCCACAGCCCCAGGGGGGCGATGGAAAGGAGCAGACATGTCACCTGGCCAGGGCCTACTTCCCTGTCTCTGGATAGGTCCCCAGAGTGGGAGGCTGCAGCTATCCCATCATTCCCCAGGCTCAGTACTTAGCATGTGATTCCCTCTTGCCCACGCCCCCGCCCCCCTCCAATCCAGCCGCAGCACCCCAGAAAGAACACAGAAGACGAGAAAGGGTGCTCCAGACTCCTTTTTATTTTTTTTTCCTTTTTGTCTTTCTTGAAACCAGAGATCAGGGGAAAGCGCGAACGCAGTCCCCCACTACCAGAAATTATGCAGTCGAGTATCCCGCATTTGGGGACATCGCAGGGGTCAGCACATCCGAAGTGCAATGGATGAGCCTCACCCTGGGAGAACCACCTTCGTGATCATGGTGTCTCCCCTGCCAGGTAAGTATGAGTTGGAAGGGGACAGGGTGAGGGCGGGCCGCTGGGCATCTCCCCGCAGAGCGAGGGTGGCATTCACACAGGCAAGGCCTGAGGCCGGGCGAAGCAGAGCATGGGCATTGTGGGGCGCAAGGTGACCAGCCAAGGCCCCTGTGCCCACTTTGGAAAGCGCGCAGCTACCCACAGCAGCTTCCCACAGGCCTCGGCCGGCCAGCAACATTTGCATGTCCACGCCCACCGGCAGCGCCAATCAGGGCCCTGCTTTCGCTATGCTGCACCTTGCTGACACGGGTGGGGGAAAGCCAGGGCTACAGCAAGCACACGAGAGGGCTTGGCAGGCCTAAATCGGGCCCAAAAGCAGATTTTTCAGGCCCTTTAAACTGTGCACAAGCAAAGGCTTTCGCAAGCACAACAGAGGGCTTGCCAGGTCGAAATCGGGCCCAGAAGCACGTTTCTAAGCCCTGAGCCAGCATCCCCAGGCTTGTAAATTTGCATATCTAATTGGCCCTCGCCCACTCCCCATTCCAGCCAGCTTACAGCACCCTGGACGGACCACAAGAAACGTCAAAGGGTGCTCCAGACTCCTTTTTATTTTTTTTTCCTTTTTGTCTTTCTTGAAACCAGAGATCAGGGGAAAGCGCGAACGCAGTCCCCCACTACCAGAAATTATGCAGTCGAGTATCCCGCATTTGGGGACATCGCAGGGGTCAGCACATCCGAAGTGCAATGGATGAGCCTCACCCTGGGAGAACCACCTTCGTGATCATGGTGTCTCCCCTGCCAGGTAAGTATGAGTTGGAAGGGGACAGGGTGAGGGCGGGCCGCTGGGCATCTCCCCGCAGAGCGAGGGTGGCATTCACACAGGCAAGGCCTGAGGCCGGGCGAAGCAGAGCATGGGCATTGTGGGGCGCAAGGTGACCAGCCAAGGCCCCTGTGCCCACTTTGGAAAGCGCGCAGCTACCCACAGCAGCTTCCCACAGGCCTCGGCCGGCCAGCAACATTTGCATGTCCACACCCACCGGCAGCGCCAATCAGGGCCCTGCTTTCGCTATGCTGCACCTTGCTGACACGGGTGGGGGAAAGCCAGGGCTACAGCAAGCACAGAAGGGCGATTGCCATGTCGACTTTGGGCCCAGAAGCAGAGATTTGGGGCTTTTGAAGCCTAAGAGCTGCCACTGAGGCCGCCTCTAGAGGTATGCAGTGCCCTGTTGCCTGGCTAGGCCCCAGTCGACTGCTTGTGGCTGAAAGCCAGGGACAAACAGGCCTGCAAGCGAGCAGGGGTTCTCGCCCTGAGCCCCTCACGCCTTCCCGAACGCTCCCAAACGCTGCCGACAGAACCCTCGCCGGGCAGAGCCCTCGCCGGGCCACGGCCTGGGGTCCTCAGCCAGAGTCTGGGCCTGGGGAGGCTAGGGCGAGGCAAGAGGCTGGCAGCCAGGCCACAGCCCCAGGGGGGCGATGGAAAGGAGCAGACATGTCACCTGGCCAGGGCCTACTTCCCTGTCTCTGGATAGGTCCCCAGAGTGGGAGGCTGCAGCTATCCCATCATTCCCCAGGCTCAGTACTTAGCATGTGATTCCCTCTTGCCCACGCCCCCGCCCCCCTCCAATCCAGCCGCAGCACCCCAGAAAGAACACAGAAGACGAGAAAGGGTGCTCCAGACTCCTTTTTATTTTTTTTTCCTTTTTGTCTTTCTTGAAACCAGAGATCAGGGGAAAGCGCGAACGCAGTCCCCCACTACCAGAAATTATGCAGTCGAGTATCCCGCATTTGGGGACATCGCAGGGGTCAGCACATCCGAAGTGCAATGGATGAGCCTCACCCTGGGAGAACCACCTTCGTGATCATGGTGTCTCCCCTGCCAGGTAAGTATGAGTTGGAAGGGGACAGGGTGAGGGCGGGCCGCTGGGCATCTCCCCGCAGAGCGAGGGTGGCATTCACACAGGCAAGGCCTGAGGCCGGGCGAAGCAGAGCATGGGCATTGTGGGGCGCAAGGTGACCAGCCAAGGCCCCTGTGCCCACTTTGGAAAGCGCGCAGCTACCCACAGCAGCTTCCCACAGGCCTCGGCCGGCCAGCAACATTTGCATGTCCACGCCCACCGGCAGCGCCAATCAGGGCCCTGCTTTCGCTATGCTGCACCTTGCTGACACGGGTGGGGGAAAGCCAGGGCTACAGCAAGCACACGAGAGGGCTTGGCAGGCCTAAATCGGGCCCAAAAGCAGATTTTTCAGGCCCTTTAAACTGTGCACAAGCAAAGGCTTTCGCAAGCACAACAGAGGGCTTGCCAGGTCGAAATCGGGCCCAGAAGCACGTTTCTAAGCCCTGAGCCAGCATCCCCAGGCTTGTAAATTTGCATATCTAATTGGCCCTCGCCCACTCCCCATTCCAGCCAGCTTACAGCACCCTGGACGGACCACAAGAAACGTCAAAGGGTGCTCCAGACTCCTTTTTATTTTTTTTTCCTTTTTGTCTTTCTTGAAACCAGAGATCAGGGGAAAGCGCGAACGCAGTCCCCCACTACCAGAAATTATGCAGTCGAGTATCCCGCATTTGGGGACATCGCAGGGGTCAGCACATCCGAAGTGCAATGGATGAGCCTCACCCTGGGAGAACCACCTTCGTGATCATGGTGTCTCCCCTGCCAGGTAAGTATGAGTTGGAAGGGGACAGGGTGAGGGCGGGCCGCTGGGCATCTCCCCGCAGAGCGAGGGTGGCATTCACACAGGCAAGGCCTGAGGCCGGGCGAAGCAGAGCATGGGCATTGTGGGGCGCAAGGTGACCAGCCAAGGCCCCTGTGCCCACTTTGGAAAGCGCGCAGCTACCCACAGCAGCTTCCCACAGGCCTCGGCCGGCCAGCAACATTTGCATGTCCACGCCCACCGGCAGCGCCAATCAGGGCCCTGCTTTCGCTATGCTGCACCTTGCTGACACGGGTGGGGGAAAGCCAGGGCTACAGCAAGCACAGAAGGGCGATTGCCATGTCGACTTTGGGCCCAGAAGCAGAGATTTGGGGCTTTTGAAGCCTAAGAGCTGCCACTGAGGCCGCCTCTAGAGGTATGCAGTGCCCTGTTGCCTGGCTAGGCCCCAGTCGACTGCTTGTGGCTGAAAGCCAGGGACAAACAGGCCTGCAAGCGAGCAGGGGTTCTCGCCCTGAGCCCCTCACGCCTTCCCGAACGCTCCCAAACGCTGCAGACAGAACCCTCGCCGGGCAGAGCCCTCGCCGGGCCACGGCCTGGGGTCCTCAGCCAGAGTCTGGGCCTGGGAAGGCTAGGGCGAGGCAAGAGGCTGGCAGCCAGGCCACAGCCCCAGGGGGGCGATGGAAAGGAGCAGACATGTCACCTGGCCAGGGCCTACTTCCCTGTCTCTGGATAGGTCCCCAGAGTGGGAGGCTGCAGCTATCCCATCATTCCCCAGGCTCAGTACTTAGCATGTGATTCCCTCTTGCCCACGCCCCCGCCCCCCTCCAATCCAGCCGCAGCACCCCAGAAAGAACACAGAAGACGAGAAAGGGTGCTCCAGACTCCTTTTTATTTTTTTTTCCTTTTTGTCTTTCTTGAAACCAGAGATCAGGGGAAAGCGCGAACGCAGTCCCCCACTACCAGAAATTATGCAGTCGAGTATCCCGCATTTGGGGACATCGCAGGGGTCAGCACATCCGAAGTGCAATGGATGAGCCTCACCCTGGGAGAACCACCTTCGTGATCATGGTGTCTCCCCTGCCAGGTAAGTATGAGTTGGAAGGGGACAGGGTGAGGGCGGGCCGCTGGGCATCTCCCCGCAGAGCGAGGGTGGCATTCACACAGGCAAGGCCTGAGGCCGGGCGAAGCAGAGCATGGGCATTGTGGGGCGCAAGGTGACCAGCCAAGGCCCCTGTGCCCACTTTGGAAAGCGCGCAGCTACCCACAGCAGCTTCCCACAGGCCTCGGCCGGCCAGCAACATTTGCATGTCCACGCCCACCGGCAGCGCCAATCAGGGCCCTGCTTTCGCTATGCTGCACCTTGCTGACACGGGTGGGGGAAAGCCAGGGCTACAGCAAGCACAGAAGGGCGATTGCCATGTCGACTTTGGGCCCAGAAGCAGAGATTTGGGGCTTTTGAAGCCTAAGAGCTGCCACTGAGGCCGCCTCTAGAGGTATGCAGTGCCCTGTTGCCTGGCTAGGCCCCAGTCGACTGCTTGTGGCTGAAAGCCAGGGACAAACAGGCCTGCAAGCGAGCAGGGGTTCTCGCCCTGAGCCCCTCACGCCTTCCCGAACGCTCCCAAACGCTGCAGACAGAACCCTCGCCGGGCAGAGCCCTCGCCGGGCCACGGCCTGGGGTCCTCAGCCAGAGTCTGGGCCTGGGAAGGCTAGGGCGAGGCAAGAGGCTGGCAGCCAGGCCACAGCCCAAGGGGGGCGATGGAAAGGAGCAGACATGTCACCTGGCCAGGGCCTACTTCCCTGTCTCTGGATAGGTCCCCAGAGTGGGAGGCTGCAGCTATCCCATCATTCCCCAGGCTCAGTACTTAGCATGTGATTCCCTCTTGCCCACGCCCCCGCCCCCCTCCAATCCAGCCGCAGCACCCCAGAAAGAACACAGAAGACGAGAAAGGGTGCTCCAGACTCCTTTTTATTTTTTTTTCCTTTTTGTCTTTCTTGAAACCAGAGATCAGGGGAAAGCGCGAACGCAGTCCCCCACTACCAGAAATTATGCAGTCGAGTATCCCGCATTTGGGGACATCGCAGGGGTCAGCACATCCGAAGTGCAATGGATGAGCCTCACCCTGGGAGAACCACCTTCGTGATCATGGTGTCTCCCCTGCCAGGTAAGTATGAGTTGGAAGGGGACAGGGTGAGGGCGGGCCGCTGGGCATCTCCCCGCAGAGCGAGGGTGGCATTCACACAGGCAAGGCCTGAGGCCGGGCGAAGCAGAGCATGGGCATTGTGGGGCGCAAGGTGACCAGCCAAGGCCCCTGTGCCCACTTTGGAAAGCGCGCAGCTACCCACAGCAGCTTCCCACAGGCCTCGGCCGGCCAGCAACATTTGCATGTCCACGCCCACCGGCAGCGCCAATCAGGGCCCTGCTTTCGCTATGCTGCACCTTGCTGACACGGGTGGGGGAAAGCCAGGGCTACAGCAAGCACAGAAGGGCGATTGCCATGTCGACTTTGGGCCCAGAAGCAGAGATTTGGGGCTTTTGAAGCCTAAGAGCTGCCACTGAGGCCGCCTCTAGAGGTATGCAGTGCCCTGTTGCCTGGCTAGGCCCCAGTCGACTGCTTGTGGCTGAAAGCCAGGGACAAACAGGCCTGCAAGCGAGCAGGGGTTCTCGCCCTGAGCCCCTCACGCCTTCCCGAACGCTCCCAAACGCTGCAGACAGAACCCTCGCCGGGCAGAGCCCTCGCCGGGCCACGGCCTGGGGTCCTCAGCCAGAGTCTGGGCCTGGGAAGGCTAGGGCGAGGCAAGAGGCTGGCAGCCAGGCCACAGCCCCAGGGGGGCGATGGAAAGGAGCAGACATGTCACCTGGCCAGGGCCTACTTCCCTGTCTCTGGATAGGTCCCCAGAGTGGGAGGCTGCAGCTATCCCATCATTCCCCAGGCTCAGTACTTAGCATGTGATTCCCTCTTGCCCACGCCCCCGCCCCCCTCCAATCCAGCCGCAGCACCCCAGAAAGAACACAGAAGACGAGAAAGGGTGCTCCAGACTCCTTTTTATTTTTTTTTCCTTTTTGTCTTTCTTGAAACCAGAGATCAGGGGAAAGCGCGAACGCAGTCCCCCACTACCAGAAATTATGCAGTCGAGTATCCCGCATTTGGGGACATCGCAGGGGTCAGCACATCCGAAGTGCAATGGATGAGCCTCACCCTGGGAGAACCACCTTCGTGATCATGGTGTCTCCCCTGCCAGGTAAGTATGAGTTGGAAGGGGACAGGGTGAGGGCGGGCCGCTGGGCATCTCCCCGCAGAGCGAGGGTGGCATTCACACAGGCAAGGCCTGAGGCCGGGCGAAGCAGAGCATGGGCATTGTGGGGCGCAAGGTGACCAGCCAAGGCCCCTGTGCCCACTTTGGAAAGCGCGCAGCTACCCACAGCAGCTTCCCACAGGCCTCGGCCGGCCAGCAACATTTGCATGTCCACGCCCACCGGCAGCGCCAATCACGGCCCTGCTTTCGCTATGCTGCACCTTGCTGACACGGGTGGGGGAAAGCCAGGGCTACAGCAAGCACACGAGAGGGCTTGGCAGGCCTAAATCGGGCCCAAAAGCAGATTTTTCAGGCCCTTTAAACTGTGCACAAGCAAAGGCTTTCGCAAGCACAACAGAGGGCTTGCCAGGTCGAAATCGGGCCCAGAAGCACGTTTCTAAGCCCTGAGCCAGCATCCCCAGGCTTGTAAATTTGCATATCTAATTGGCCCTCGCCCACTCCCCATTCCAGCCAGCTTACAGCACCCTGGACGGACCACAAGAAACGTCAAAGGGTGCTCCAGACTCCTTTTTATTTTTTTTTCCTTTTTGTCTTTCTTGAAACCAGAGATCAGGGGAAAGCGCGAACGCAGTCCCCCACTACCAGAAATTATGCAGTCGAGTATCCCGCATTTGGGGACATCGCAGGGGTCAGCACATCCGAAGTGCAATGGATGAGCCTCACCCTGGGAGAACCACCTTCGTGATCATGGTGTCTCCCCTGCCAGGTAAGTATGAGTTGGAAGGGGACAGGGTGAGGGCGGGCCGCTGGGCATCTCCCCGCAGAGCGAGGGTGGCATTCACACAGGCAAGGCCTGAGGCCGGGCGAAGCAGAGCATGGGCATTGTGGGGCGCAAGGTGACCAGCCAAGGCCCCTGTGCCCACTTTGGAAAGCGCGCAGCTACCCACAGCAGCTTCCCACAGGCCTCGGCCGGCCAGCAACATTTGCATGTCCACACCCACCGGCAGCGCCAATCAGGGCCCTGCTTTCGCTATGCTGCACCTTGCTGACACGGGTGGGGGAAAGCCAGGGCTACAGCAAGCACAGAAGGGCGATTGCCATGTCGACTTTGGGCCCAGAAGCAGAGATTTGGGGCTTTTGAAGCCTAAGAGCTGCCACTGAGGCCGCCTCTAGAGGTATGCAGTGCCCTGTTGCCTGGCTAGGCCCCAGTCGACTGCTTGTGGCTGAAAGCCAGGGACAAACAGGCCTGCAAGCGAGCAGGGGTTCTCGCCCTGAGCCCCTCACGCCTTCCCGAACGCTCCCAAACGCTGCCGACAGAACCCTCGCCGGGCAGAGCCCTCGCCGGGCCACGGCCTGGGGTCCTCAGCCAGAGTCTGGGCCTGGGGAGGCTAGGGCGAGGCAAGAGGCTGGCAGCCAGGCCACAGCCCCAGGGGGGCGATGGAAAGGAGCAGACATGTCACCTGGCCAGGGCCTACTTCCCTGTCTCTGGATAGGTCCCCAGAGTGGGAGGCTGCAGCTATCCCATCATTCCCCAGGCTCAGTACTTAGCATGTGATTCCCTCTTGCCCACGCCCCCGCCCCCCTCCAATCCAGCCGCAGCACCCCAGAAAGAACACAGAAGACGAGAAAGGGTGCTCCAGACTCCTTTTTATTTTTTTTTCCTTTTTGTCTTTCTTGAAACCAGAGATCAGGGGAAAGCGCGAACGCAGTCCCCCACTACCAGAAATTATGCAGTTGAGTATCCCGCATTTGGGGACATCGCAGGGGTCAGCACATCCGAAGTGCAATGGATGAGCCTCACCCTGGGAGAACCACCTTCGTGATCATGGTGTCTCCCCTGCCAGGTAAGTATGAGTTGGAAGGGGACAGGGTGAGGGCGGGCCGCTGGGCATCTCCCCGCAGAGCGAGGGTGGCATTCACACAGGCAAGGCCTGAGGCCGGGCGAAGCAGAGCATGGGCATTGTGGGGCGCAAGGTGACCAGCCAAGGCCCCTGTGCCCACTTTGGAAAGCGCGCAGCTACCCACAGCAGCTTCCCACAGGCCTCGGCCGGCCAGCAACATTTGCATGTCCACGCCCACCGGCAGCGCCAATCAGGGCCCTGCTTTCGCTATGCTGCACCTTGCTGACACGGGTGGGGGAAAGCCAGGGCTACAGCAAGCACACGAGAGGGCTTGGCAGGCCTAAATCGGGCCCAAAAGCAGATTTTTCAGGCCCTTTAAACTGTGCACAAGCAAAGGCTTTCGCAAGCACAACAGAGGGCTTGCCAGGTCGAAATCGGGCCCAGAAGCACGTTTCTAAGCCCTGAGCCAGCATCCCCAGGCTTGTAAATTTGCATATCTAATTGGCCCTCGCCCACTCCCCATTCCAGCCAGCTTACAGCACCCTGGACGGACCACAAGAAACGTCAAAGGGTGCTCCAGACTCCTTTTTATTTTTTTTTCCTTTTTGTCTTTCTTGAAACCAGAGATCAGGGGAAAGCGCGAACGCAGTCCCCCACTACCAGAAATTATGCAGTCGAGTATCCCGCATTTGGGGACATCGCAGGGGTCAGCACATCCGAAGTGCAATGGATGAGCCTCACCCTGGGAGAACCACCTTCGTGATCATGGTGTCTCCCCTGCCAGGTAAGTATGAGTTGGAAGGGGACAGGGTGAGGGCGGGCCGCTGGGCATCTCCCCGCAGAGCGAGGGTGGCATTCACACAGGCAAGGCCTGAGGCCGGGCGAAGCAGAGCATGGGCATTGTGGGGCGCAAGGTGACCAGCCAAGGCCCCTGTGCCCACTTTGGAAAGCGCGCAGCTACCCACAGCAGCTTCCCACAGGCCTCGGCCGGCCAGCAACATTTGCATGTCCACGCCCACCGGCAGCGCCAATCAGGGCCCTGCTTTCGCTATGCTGCACCTTGCTGACACGGGTGGGGGAAAGCCAGGGCTACAGCAAGCACAGAAGGGCGATTGCCATGTCGACTTTGGGCCCAGAAGCAGAGATTTGGGGCTTTTGAAGCCTAAGAGCTGCCACTGAGGCCGCCTCTAGAGGTATGCAGTGCCCTGTTGCCTGGCTAGGCCCCAGTCGACTGCTTGTGGCTGAAAGCCAGGGACAAACAGGCCTGCAAGCGAGCAGGGGTTCTCGCCCTGAGCCCCTCACGCCTTCCCGAACGCTCCCAAACGCTGCAGACAGAACCCTCGCCGGGCAGAGCCCTCGCCGGGCCACGGCCTGGGGTCCTCAGCCAGAGTCTGGGCCTGGGAAGGCTAGGGCGAGGCAAGAGGCTGGCAGCCAGGCCACAGCCCCAGGGGGGCGATGGAAAGGAGCAGACATGTCACCTGGCCAGGGCCTACTTCCCTGTCTCTGGATAGGTCCCCAGAGTGGGAGGCTGCAGCTATCCCATCATTCCCCAGGCTCAGTACTTAGCATGTGATTCCCTCTTGCCCACGCCCCCGCCCCCCTCCAATCCAGCCGCAGCACCCCAGAAAGAACACAGAAGACGAGAAAGGGTGCTCCAGACTCCTTTTTATTTTTTTTTCCTTTTTGTCTTTCTTGAAACCAGAGATCAGGGGAAAGCGCGAACGCAGTCCCCCACTACCAGAAATTATGCAGTCGAGTATCCCGCATTTGGGGACATCGCAGGGGTCAGCACATCCGAAGTGCAATGGATGAGCCTCACCCTGGGAGAACCACCTTCGTGATCATGGTGTCTCCCCTGCCAGGTAAGTATGAGTTGGAAGGGGACAGGGTGAGGGCGGGCCGCTGGGCATCTCCCCGCAGAGCGAGGGTGGCATTCACACAGGCAAGGCCTGAGGCCGGGCGAAGCAGAGCATGGGCATTGTGGGGCGCAAGGTGTCCAGCCAAGGCCCCTGTGCCCACTTTGGAAAGCGCGCAGCTACCCACAGCAGCTTCCCACAGGCCTCGGCCGGCCAGCAACATTTGCATGTCCACGCCCACCGGCAGCGCCAATCAGGGCCCTGCTTTCGCTATGCTGCACCTTGCTGACATGGGTGGGGGAAAGCCAGGGCTACAGCAAGCACAGAAGGGCGATTGCCATGTCGACTTTGGGCCCAGAAGCAGAGATTTGGGGCTTTTGAAGCCTAAGAGCTGCCACTGAGGCCGCCTCTAGAGGTATGCAGTGCCCTGTTGCCTGGCTAGGCCCCAGTCGACTGCTTGTGGCTGAAAGCCAGGGACAAACAGGCCTGCAAGCGAGCAGGGGTTCTCGCCCTGAGCCCCTCACGCCTTCCCGAACGCTCCCAAACGCTGCAGACAGAACCCTCGCCGGGCAGAGCCCTCGCCGGGCCACGGCCTGGGGTCCTCAGCCAGAGTCTGGGCCTGGGAAGGCTAGGGCGAGGCAAGAGGCTGGCAGCCAGGCCACAGCCCCAGGGGGGCGATGGAAAGGAGCAGACATGTCACCTGGCCAGGGCCTACTTCCCTGTCTCTGGATAGGTCCCCAGAGTGGGAGGCTGCAGCTATCCCATCATTCCCCAGGCTCAGTACTTAGCATGTGATTCCCTCTTGCCCACGCCCCCGCCCCCCTCCAATCCAGCCGCAGCACCCCAGAAAGAACACAGAAGACGAGAAAGGGTGCTCCAGACTCCTTTTTTTTTTTTTTTCCTTTTTGTCTTTCTTGAAACCAGAGATCAGGGGAAAGCGCGAACGCAGTCCCCCACTACCAGAAATTATGCAGTCGAGTATCCCGCATTTGGGGACATCGCAGGGGTCAGCACATCCGAAGTGCAATGGATGAGCCTCACCCTGGGAGAACCACCTTCGTGATCATGGTGTCTCCCCTGCCAGGTAAGTATGAGTTGGAAGGGGACAGGGTGAGGGCGGGCCGCTGGGCATCTCCCCGCAGAGCGAGGGTGGCATTCACACAGGCAAGGCCTGAGGCCGGGCGAAGCAGAGCATGGGCATTGTGGGGCGCAAGGTGACCAGCCAAGGCCCCTGTGCCCACTTTGGAAAGCGCGCAGCTACCCACAGCAGCTTCCCACAGGCCTCGGCCGGCCAGCAACATTTGCATGTCCACGCCCACCGGCAGCGCCAATCAGGGCCCTGCTTTCGCTATGCTGCACCTTGCTGACACGGGTGGGGGAAAGCCAGGGCTACAGCAAGCACAGAAGGGCGATTGCCATGTCGACTTTGGGCCCAGAAGCAGAGATTTGGGGCTTTTGAAGCCTAAGAGCTGCCACTGAGGCCGCCTCTAGAGGTATGCAGTGCCCTGTTGCCTGGCTAGGCCCCAGTCGACTGCTTGTGGCTGAAAGCCAGGGACAAACAGGCCTGCAAGCGAGCAGGGGTTCTCGCCCTGAGCCCCTCACGCCTTCCCGAACGCTCCCAAACGCTGCAGACAGAACCCTCGCCGGGCAGAGCCCTCGCCGGGCCACGGCCTGGGGTCCTCAGCCAGAGTCTGGGCCTGGGAAGGCTAGGGCGAGGCAAGAGGCTGGCAGCCAGGCCACAGCCCCAGGGGGGCGATGGAAAGGAGCAGACATGTCACCTGGCCAGGGCCTACTTCCCTGTCTCTGGATAGGTCCCCAGAGTGGGAGGCTGCAGCTATCCCATCATTCCCCAGGCTCAGTACTTAGCATGTGATTCCCTCTTGCCCACGCCCCCGCCCCCCTCCAATCCAGCCGCAGCACCCCAGAAAGAACACAGAAGACGAGAAAGGGTGCTCCAGACTCCTTTTTATTTTTTTTTCCTTTTTGTCTTTCTTGAAACCAGAGATCAGGGGAAAGCGCGAACGCAGTCCCCCACTACCAGAAATTATGCAGTCGAGTATCCCGCATTTGGGGACATCGCAGGGGTCAGCACATCCGAAGTGCAATGGATGAGCCTCACCCTGGGAGAACCACCTTCGTGATCATGGTGTCTCCCCTGCCAGGTAAGTATGAGTTGGAAGGGGACAGGGTGAGGGCGGGCCGCTGGGCATCTCCCCGCAGAGCGAGGGTGGCATTCACACAGGCAAGGCCTGAGGCCGGGCGAAGCAGAGCATGGGCATTGTGGGGCGCAAGGTGACCAGCCAAGGCCCCTGTGCCCACTTTGGAAAGCGCGCAGCTACCCACAGCAGCTTCCCACAGGCCTCGGCCGGCCAGCAACATTTGCATGTCCACGCCCACCGGCAGCGCCAATCAGGGCCCTGCTTTCGCTATGCTGCACCTTGCTGACACGGGTGGGGGAAAGCCAGGGCTACAGCAAGCACAGAAGGGCGATTGCCATGTCGACTTTGGGCCCAGAAGCAGAGATTTGGGGCTTTTGAAGCCTAAGAGCTGCCACTGAGGCCGCCTCTAGAGGTATGCAGTGCCCTGTTGCCTGGCTAGGCCCCAGTCGACTGCTTGTGGCTGAAAGCCAGGGACAAACAGGCCTGCAAGCGAGCAGGGGTTCTCGCCCTGAGCCCCTCACGCCTTCCCGAACGCTCCCAAACGCTGCAGACAGAACCCTCGCCGGGCAGAGCCCTCGCCGGGCCACGGCCTGGGGTCCTCAGCCAGAGTCTGGGCCTGGGAAGGCTAGGGCGAGGCAAGAGGCTGGCAGCCAGGCCACAGCCCCAGGGGGGCGATGGAAAGGAGCAGACATGTCACCTGGCCAGGGCCTACTTCCCTGTCTCTGGATAGGTCCCCAGAGTGGGAGGCTGCAGCTATCCCATCATTCCCCAGGCTCAGTACTTAGCATGTGATTCCCTCTTGCCCACGCCCCCGCCCCCCTCCAATCCAGCCGCAGCACCCCAGAAAGAACACAGAAGACGAGAAAGGGTGCTCCAGACTCCTTTTTATTTTTTTTTCCTTTTTGTCTTTCTTGAAACCAGAGATCAGGGGAAAGCGCGAACGCAGTCCCCCACTACCAGAAATTATGCAGTCGAGTATCCCGCATTTGGGGACATCGCAGGGGTCAGCACATCCGAAGTGCAATGGATGAGCCTCACCCTGGGAGAACCACCTTCGTGATCATGGTGTCTCCCCTGCCAGGTAAGTATGAGTTGGAAGGGGACAGGGTGAGGGCGGGCCGCTGGGCATCTCCCCGCAGAGCGAGGGTGGCATTCACACAGGCAAGGCCTGAGGCCGGGCGAAGCAGAGCATGGGCATTGTGGGGCGCAAGGTGACCAGCCAAGGCCCCTGTGCCCACTTTGGAAAGCGCGCAGCTACCCACAGCAGCTTCCCACAGGCCTCGGCCGGCCAGCAACATTTGCATGTCCACGCCCACCGGCAGCGCCAATCAGGGCCCTGCTTTCGCTATGCTGCACCTTGCTGACACGGGTGGGGGAAAGCCAGGGCTACAGCAAGCACACGAGAGGGCTTGGCAGGCCTAAATCGGGCCCAAAAGCAGATTTTTCAGGCCCTTTAAACTGTGCACAAGCAAAGGCTTTCGCAAGCACAACAGAGGGCTTGCCAGGTCGAAATCGGGCCCAGAAGCACGTTTCTAAGCCCTGAGCCAGCATCCCCAGGCTTGTAAATTTGCATATCTAATTGGCCCTCGCCCACTCCCCATTCCAGCCAGCTTACAGCACCCTGGACGGACCACAAGAAACGTCAAAGGGTGCTCCAGACTCCTTTTTATTTTTTTTTCCTTTTTGTCTTTCTTGAAACCAGAGATCAGGGGAAAGCGCGAACGCAGTCCCCCACTACCAGAAATTATGCAGTCGAGTATCCCGCATTTGGGGACATCGCAGGGGTCAGCACATCCGAAGTGCAATGGATGAGCCTCACCCTGGGAGAACCACCTTCGTGATCATGGTGTCTCCCCTGCCAGGTAAGTATGAGTTGGAAGGGGACAGGGTGAGGGCGGGCCGCTGGGCATCTCCCCGCAGAGCGAGGGTGGCATTCACACAGGCAAGGCCTGAGGCCGGGCGAAGCAGAGCATGGGCATTGTGGGGCGCAAGGTGACCAGCCAAGGCCCCTGTGCCCACTTTGGAAAGCGCGCAGCTACCCACAGCAGCTTCCCACAGGCCTCGGCCGGCCAGCAACATTTGCATGTCCACACCCACCGGCAGCGCCAATCAGGGCCCTGCTTTCGCTATGCTGCACCTTGCTGACACGGGTGGGGGAAAGCCAGGGCTACAGCAAGCACAGAAGGGCGATTGCCATGTCGACTTTGGGCCCAGAAGCAGAGATTTGGGGCTTTTGAAGCCTAAGAGCTGCCACTGAGGCCGCCTCTAGAGGTATGCAGTGCCCTGTTGCCTGGCTAGGCCCCAGTCGACTGCTTGTGGCTGAAAGCCAGGGACAAACAGGCCTGCAAGCGAGCAGGGGTTCTCGCCCTGAGCCCCTCACGCCTTCCCGAACGCTCCCAAACGCTGCCGACAGAACCCTCGCCGGGCAGAGCCCTCGCCGGGCCACGGCCTGGGGTCCTCAGCCAGAGTCTGGGCCTGGGGAGGCTAGGGCGAGGCAAGAGGCTGGCAGCCAGGCCACAGCCCCAGGGGGGCGATGGAAAGGAGCAGACATGTCACCTGGCCAGGGCCTACTTCCCTGTCTCTGGATAGGTCCCCAGAGTGGGAGGCTGCAGCTATCCCATCATTCCCCAGGCTCAGTACTTAGCATGTGATTCCCTCTTGCCCACGCCCCCGCCCCCCTCCAATCCAGCCGCAGCACCCCAGAAAGAACACAGAAGACGAGAAAGGGTGCTCCAGACTCCTTTTTATTTTTTTTTCCTTTTTGTCTTTCTTGAAACCAGAGATCAGGGGAAAGCGCGAACGCAGTCCCCCACTACCAGAAATTATGCAGTCGAGTATCCCGCATTTGGGGACATCGCAGGGGTCAGCACATCCGAAGTGCAATGGATGAGCCTCACCCTGGGAGAACCACCTTCGTGATCATGGTGTCTCCCCTGCCAGGTAAGTATGAGTTGGAAGGGGACAGGGTGAGGGCGGGCCGCTGGGCATCTCCCCGCAGAGCGAGGGTGGCATTCACACAGGCAAGGCCTGAGGCCGGGCGAAGCAGAGCATGGGCATTGTGGGGCGCAAGGTGACCAGCCAAGGCCCCTGTGCCCACTTTGGAAAGCGCGCAGCTACCCACAGCAGCTTCCCACAGGCCTCGGCCGGCCAGCAACATTTGCATGTCCACGCCCACCGGCAGCGCCAATCAGGGCCCTGCTTTCGCTATGCTGCACCTTGCTGACACGGGTGGGGGAAAGCCAGGGCTACAGCAAGCACAGAAGGGCGATTGCCATGTCGACTTTGGGCCCAGAAGCAGAGATTTGGGGCTTTTGAAGCCTAAGAGCTGCCACTGAGGCCGCCTCTAGAGGTATGCAGTGCCCTGTTGCCTGGCTAGGCCCCAGTCGACTGCTTGTGGCTGAAAGCCAGGGACAAACAGGCCTGCAAGCGAGCAGGGGTTCTCGCCCTGAGCCCCTCACTCCTTCCCGAACGCTCCCAAACGCTGCAGACAGAACCCTCGCCGGGCAGAGCCCTCGCCGGGCCACGGCCTGGGGTCCTCAGCCAGAGTCTGGGCCTGGGAAGGCTAGGGCGAGGCAAGAGGCTGGCAGCCAGGCCACAGCCCCAGGGGGGCGATGGAAAGGAGCAGACATGTCACCTGGCCAGGGCCTACTTCCCTGTCTCTGGATAGGTCCCCAGAGTGGGAGGCTGCAGCTATCCCATCATTCCCCAGGCTCAGTACTTAGCATGTGATTCCCTCTTGCCCACGCCCCCGCCCCCCTCCAATCCAGCCGCAGCACCCCAGAAAGAACACAGAAGACGAGAAAGGGTGCTCCAGACTCCTTTTTATTTTTTTTTCCTTTTTGTCTTTCTTGAAACCAGAGATCAGGGGAAAGCGCAAACGCAGTCCCCCACTACCAGAAATTATGCAGTCGAGTATCCCGCATTTGGGGACATCGCAGGGGTCAGCACATCCGAAGTGCAATGGATGAGCCTCACCCTGGGAGAACCACCTTCGTGATCATGGTGTCTCCCCTGCCAGGTAAGTATGAGTTGGAAGGGGACAGGGTGAGGGCGGGCCGCTGGGCATCTCCCCGCAGAGCGAGGGTGGCATTCACACAGGCAAGGCCTGAGGCCGGGCGAAGCAGAGCATGGGCATTGTGGGGCGCAAGGTGACCAGCCAAGGCCCCTGTGCCCACTTTGGAAAGCGCGCAGCTACCCACAGCAGCTTCCCACAGGCCTCGGCCGGCCAGCAACATTTGCATGTCCACGCCCACCGGCAGCGCCAATCAGGGCCCTGCTTTCGCTATGCTGCACCTTGCTGACACGGGTGGGGGAAAGCCAGGGCTACAGCAAGCACAGAAGGGCGATTGCCATGTCGACTTTGGGCCCAGAAGCAGAGATTTGGGGCTTTTGAAGCCTAAGAGCTGCCACTGAGGCCGCCTCTAGAGGTATGCAGTGCCCTGTTGCCTGGCTAGGCCCCAGTCGACTGCTTGTGGCTGAAAGCCAGGGACAAACAGGCCTGCAAGCGAGCAGGGGTTCTCGCCCTGAGCCCCTCACGCCTTCCCGAACGCTCCCAAACGCTGCAGACAGAACCCTCGCCGGGCAGAGCCCTCGCCGGGCCACGGCCTGGGGTCCTCAGCCAGAGTCTGGGCCTGGGAAGGCTAGGGCGAGGCAAGAGGCTGGCAGCCAGGCCACAGCCCCAGGGGGGCGATGGAAAGGAGCAGACATGTCACCTGGCCAGGGCCTACTTCCCTGTCTCTGGATAGGTCCCCAGAGTGGGAGGCTGCAGCTATCCCATCATTCCCCAGGCTCAGTACTTAGCATGTGATTCCCTCTTGCCCACGCCCCCGCCCCCCTCCAATCCAGCCGCAGCACCCCAGAAAGAACACAGAAGACGAGAAAGGGTGCTCCAGACTCCTTTTTATTTTTTTTTCCTTTTTGTCTTTCTTGAAACCAGAGATCAGGGGAAAGCGCGAACGCAGTCCCCCACTACCAGAAATTATGCAGTCGAGTATCCCGCATTTGGGGACATCGCAGGGGTCAGCACATCCGAAGTGCAATGGATGAGCCTCACCCTGGGAGAACCACCTTTTTTTTTTTTTTTTAGTTTTGGGGCAAAAACTTTTATTAAGTGCTTAAAAGTTGCGATACATAGTTTTTAAGGAAGTGGTACCTCACCCCTTAGGGAAGGCAATCCACTTTAACTTTTCAGTCAATCAATGCATTGAGACATTTTAAATTTCATCTGATGTATTTGCCGATAGCGTTTTACGGTTTTAATGGGGACGCCACTTTAAAGAGTACAGTGGGGAAGGAGGGTTTTCTCACAGCTCTTCTTCTTCCTCACTTTCCCTCTTGTCCATGGCTGCATAGTCTCTAAGCAGGCTGAGCACCATCCTGCGGCACCCTTCTCTGTTTACCACCTCTCCATTGGTCACCAGGCGTGTTCTGGCGAACAGGAGAATGTCTTTAATACAGCAGAGGAGTCTCCAGCACTCCTGGATAGCTTCCTCTGTGTGTGTCCCTGGAAACAGCCCGTACAGCATGGACTGGTCCGTAATGTTCTCATAGGGGATGAGGGCTACCAGTTCTTGTCGGAGGGCGGCCCTTAGTCTCTGGGCAAAGGGGCAGGCCCAGAAGAGATGGTGTGCAGATTCCTCTGCGGGGCATCCCCTTGGGCAGTTCCTGTGCGGGCACAGGCCTCTGCTGTGCATGAAGGACCTCACTGGCAGGCCACCCTTCACAGTCATCCATGCTATGTCCTTGTGTCTGTTGGTCAGAACTGGGGAGGATACATTCTCCCACACGTGCGTTGCCGTTGCTGGTGGCAGGTCGCTTACTGGTTCGGTGGTGTCCCTGGTCCTGATCAGTTTGCGGATTGTCTTGGGCTTCCAAAGGCAAGGAGTGACACCGTTCAGCCCAAATTCCCCCACAAACTTTTCTACCTCCTTGTAGTACCATGGGAGGTCCCAGTTGAAAGTCACAGCATTCTCCCACTTATCCCATCCCAGCCGTCTCCACACCGGGAGGAGGAAAAAGCGGAACACCTTGTAGGCAGAGTGGTCCTTGTTCATATTTAACAGGGTTATCCGGACGCAGCCACACACAAAGAAGGCCCTGAGGATCGTTGAGATGTCGGGGACTGCCTTCCCCCCTTTGCGGTGCTCCTTGTGCATGACTGACCGTTTCACCCTGTCCATCTTGGAGTGCCAGACAAAGTGGAACACCATGCTGTTGATGGCCCGTGCTACGTTGGCCAGGAGTGGCCAGGCCTGTGTCACATACTGCAGCACGGGCAGTGCATCGTTCCTGAGCACCAGAGCCTTCCCTTCAATGCTCAGGTTTCTCAGGCTCCAGAGGCCCAGTTTTTGCTTCACCTTGGCCAAACGTTCGTTCCAGCTCTTCGCTGCTGCCCCTGGCCCTCCAAACCAGACGCCGAGGATCTTCATCAGTCCTGCCTCGATGGGGAAGGGGAGAGGCTCGTTGCAGAGGTCCCATCGCCCGAAGAGTTTGACCTGAGACTTGTCCACGTTGATTCTCGCCCCTGATGCCTTGCCGAAGTCTGTGCACGCCTCCAGCAGAGATTGGACTGATTCCGCATCTGCGCAGAAGAGGGTGACATCGTCCATGTACAGCGAACACTTGACTTCCCTCTTCGCGTCGCCGGGTGTCTGGATTCCTCTGATGTTTGGGTTCTTCCTGATGTACTCAGCGAGTAGCTCTATAACCAAAACAAACAGAGGTGGCGAGAGCGGGCAGCCTTGTCTTACCCCAGACCTGATAGGAAAGGGGTCTGTTTTACAACCATTTACAATGACTGAACTGAAGATGTCTTTATACATTACTTTAACGTAACCGCAGAAGCGCTCCCCCAGCCCAAAGCCATGCAGTACCCTCTCCATGAACTCATGGGAGACGCGATCGAATGCCTTCTCCTGATCTAGACAGACCAGGGCAGCCCGGATCTTGCGGTCCGTGATGTACTGGATCGTGTCCCTTATCAGTGCCAGGCTATCTGCGACCCTGCGCCCCGGGACCCCACAGGTTTGGTCTGGGTGAACTAACTCTCCCATGGCGCCCTTCAGTCTGTTAACTAGTGTCTTTGCAAGGATCTTGTAGTCAACATTCAGGAGAGAGATGGGGCGCCAGTTCTTTAGGTCACATCTCTCCCCCTTATGTTTATACAAGAGAGCAATCATTCCCTCCCTCAGAGTGTGGGGCATGATTCCTTCCCTCTCCATCTCCTCATACACCTGCAGGAGATCTGGTCCCACTAGGTCCCACAGTGAGTCATAGAACTCGACTGGGAGACCATCACTACCTGGTGTCTTTCCTGACTTGAAGGATTTAACTGCAAGGTGCAGCTCGTCCAAAGTCAGGGGGGCATTAAGGGCTTCTCTCACTGTTGGGGAAACAGTTCTTGGGATACCAGACAGAAACTTTTCTGCTTGATCTCCCTCTGACCTCTTCTCTGAGTAGAGGTCCCCATAGAAGTCTGTCACTACCTTCCTAATGTCCTCCCTCGTGTCACAGAGGATTCCCTCCTTATTGCGCAGTTGAACCAGAGGGGTGTGCGCAGAGTGGATTTTCTTAAAGAAGAAGGAGTTGCATTTCTCCCCCTTCTCCAAGTTCTCCACCTTGGAACGGAAGATGATCCCCCTGGATTCGTCATGAAAGTGCTCGCTCAGCTCTTTCTTGACTTCTTCCAGAGGGCTCATGACGTCCCATCCCCGGAGTTGGAGGTCGTGCAGTTCTTGCAGCACTTGCTGTAGTCTACTGAACTCCCTCTTTCTCCCCCTTGCAGCCTGCCTGCCCACATTCTTGAAGAAATCCTGGAGCCTGCCTTTCACCCATTCCCACCATTCCCCTGTGGACTTGAATGTCTCTTTCATGGCCTGCCACTGGGTGTATGTCTCCCTCAACTCCTCCTTCACCCCCTCTTTCTCCAGCAGAGAGCTATTCAGTTTCCAAGTGCCTGGACCTGTCAGGAACTTGCCCGTCAGTTCCCCTTGGAAGTGGATAGCTCTGTGGTCAGAGAAGTGTACTGTCACCATCGAATGTTGCTTGAGCTTCACTGATCGAGAGGTAAAGATGAAGTCTATCCTGGAGCGCAAGGAGCCATCAGGGCGACTCCAGGTAAAGTTCCTGGCGTTCACCCCCATGGACCCCATGACATCTGTCAGGGAGGCCTCCCCCACCATCTCTACCAGTAGTTTCGCAGCATCATCCATCCATCCTGCCCCTGCCCTGGCCCCGCATCTACCACCTGCTTCTAGAATACAGTTGAAGTCCCCACCCATCAAAATTGTTCTGGAGGTGACCAGCTGTGGCCTGAGGCGCTGAAACAGCTCCCGTCGCTCGCCCACATCAGAAGGGGCGTACACGTTGATCAGTCTAACTGGCTCTCCTGCCCACGAACCGTCGACGACAAGAGCCCTGCCGCCCTCCAGTTCGGTGACCGAGTCCATCGTGAAACGCCTTCCTCTGACTAAGGTGGCCACTCCTACAGACCTACTGCTGTTCCCTCCAGACCAAAAGGAAGGCCCTAGGGTCCACTGCTGTTCTAGGTGCGTGTATGATGTTGCGAAGGGGATGGAGCATTCCTGAATCATGTACACATCACACTCCTGACTGGCAAGGAAACCCAAAGTACTAGCACATCTGCGCCTGTCTCTAATACTTCTGACATTTACGGAAAATAATGAAATAGCCATCATTAATTAGTTTTTAAGAGTAAACTTAATACTTAAAGACTAATTATCAAGTCAAAGCAATTGGTTACAAAACAGTTGACAAGGCTACTTACACGGCTGTGACAGCCTCCTGTTGGGACTCCGGCGTTTGGCCTTCCTGCTCGGCAGCTGCTGCTTGCTGTTGCACGATGGCCGCTTCCCGCTCTTGGCTGGGCTTGGGGTCTACCTCCTCCAGGGTGACGGGCAGGTCTTGCTCTCGGGCCACGATGAAGGTCTCCACTTCTTCAACTCTTGCTGGCGATGGGGGTGGGGACTGCTCCATGGAGTTTGCCAGTGCCCTCATCTCTTTCAGCACTTTTGATACTTGCTCGAGTTGCTCGTCTGGGCTGTCTTGTTCGAGCTGCTCCTCCTGTTCTGGATTCTCGAGCCCTGAGTAGGAGTTGTGGGTGCTCACTGGTCTCTTGCTTTCTCCTTCGGAGTCAGTTGAGTGCCTCCTTTTTCTGCGCTCCTGTGTTATCCAGGGCCCTTCCCCCTGGTCCTCGGTGGCATCCTGAGCGGGAGTCTCCATTGACTCACAGTGCTCATCGGGCTCAGGGAGGGTGGTTGGGGTATCGGCAGGTGTATGTTGCTCCTGGACCTTGGCGGTGTCCTGGTCGGGCTTGGGCTTGTCTTGTTTAGGGCCCTTCCCTTTCCCTGTCCCCCTCTCCCGCCGCGGGGGTGGGACTGGAGGCCTGGTCTCCTCTGCCTCCTCCGGTTGCTCACTCCACGGAGGTTTGGCGGCTTGGGCATAGGATTTCGCTCTTTTTGGGCAGTCCTTAAAGAGGTGACCTGTGGCCCCACAGAGGTTGCATGTGGTTTTCTCCTTACAGAACATTGCTGTGTGGCCTTCTTGCTTGCATTTCCTGCAAACTTGCGCCGTACAGTCCTTGCCGGTGTGACCAGGATTGTTGCACCTGTTGCAGAGCTTGGGCTGCCCAGGGTAGTACAGGTACCCCGAGTCACGCCCTAGGGAGAAGCTGGAAGGGGGGTGGCGGACTCCATCTGGGGCCAAAGGGTCCTCCTTCAGCTTCACCATCACTGTCCATTTACCATCCCAAATGCCATCGCTGTCCAGGTTGCGGGAGGGTTCTTTTGTCACTGTGCAGTGGCGGCGTAGGAAGGTTGTTAGGTCCTGCACATTGACATGTGGATTGTAGACGTGCACGGTCATTCTCTTGACCTCCACCACGAGCTGGCATTCCAGGTGGAAGTCGGAGAACGGTTTCTCCTCCCGTCGTGACCAGCACATCTGCCAATACCTCCTGCAGATTCGTTCAGACATGAACGTAAGCAGGTAGGTGCCTTTGGGTGCATCCGTCATGATGCACCAGATTTCTGCTGCTGTGAACCCCATCTTGGTTACCAGCAGCTCAGTAAATATCTTCCTGCTCAGTTGCGGTGTAGAGCCGTCTGGCTCCACCTTCCTCTGTAGCTTTACGGTGTTGTGGAACCATGGATTCAGGGGCCTGCTCATCCTGCTGCTTTGCTGTGCTGTGCCCAGGAGAAGAAGAAGGATTCCTCAGGGAGCTGGTGGCAGGTAGGTAATCCTCAGGCCAGTAGACAGGGTCCCCTTCAGGTGGGTGGAGGACTCAGGCAGACCCTCAGCTCCAGCAGGGTGGGTGTCCCAGCAGGGGGCTGGCAGGGGTCTCCTTCAGGCTGGCAAGAGGTCCCCAGCTGGCAGGCAGCTCCTTCAGGCAGTCCACAGCAGGCAGGAAGGGAATCCACGGCAGGTAGGCAGCTCCAGCAGCCAAAGCTTCCCCAGCAAGGCAGGCAGCTCCAGCAGACTTCAGCAGGCAGGCAGCTCCAGGCGGCGGGTGGCTTCAGCAGGCAGGAGTCCCCAGCAGGCAGTGGTCCCAAGCAGGCGGTGGTCCTCAGCAGGCAGGAAGGCAGGTCCAGAAGGCAGGTATCCTCAGCAGGCAAAGCTCCAGCAGTAGCACTTAAAAGTGCATTTGTGCGCTTAAAAGCACCAAATAGCTCTTCTTGCAGAACTGTGACCTCTAGTGGCGACCAGAGGTACTGCAGGCAGGTGATCGTGGTGGCTCACCTGCCAGGTAAGTATGAGTTGGAAGGGGACAGGGCGAGGGCGGGCCGCTGGGCATCTCCCCGCAGAGCGAGGGTGGCATTCACACAGGCAAGGCCTGAGGCCGGGCGAAGCAGAGCATGGGCATTGTGGGGCGCAAGGTGACCAGCCAAGGCCCCTGTGCCCACTTTGGAAAGCGCGCAGCTACCCACAGCAGCTTCCCACAGGCCTCGGCCGGCCAGCAACATTTGCATGTCCACGCCCACCGGCAGCGCCAATCAGGGCCCTGCTTTCGCTATGCTGCACCTTGCTGACACGGGTGGGGGAAAGCCAGGGCTACAGCAAGCACACCAGAGGGCTTGGCAGGCCGAAATCGGGCCCAAAAGCAGATTTTTCAGGCCCTTTAAACTGTGCACAAGCAAAGGCTTTCGCAAGCACAACAGAGGGCTTGCCAGGTCGAAATCGGGCCCAGAAGCACGTTTCTAAGCCCTAAGCCAGCATCCCCAGGCTTGTAAATTTGCATATCTAATTGGCCCTCGCCCACTCCCCATTCCAGCCAGCTTACAGCACCCTGGACGGACCACAAGAAACGTCAAAGGGTGCTCCAGACTCCTTTTTATTTTTTTTTCCTTTTTGTCTTTCTTGAAACCAGAGATCAGGGGAAAGCGCGAACGCAGTCCCCCACTACCAGAAATTATGCAGTCGAGTATCCCGCATTTGGGGACATCGCAGGGGTCAGCACATCCGAAGTGCAATGGATGAGCCTCACCCTGGGAGAACCACCTTCGTGATCATGGTGTCTCCCCTGCCAGGTAAGTATGAGTTGGAAGGGGACAGGGCGAGGGCGGGCCGCTGGGCATCTCCCCGCAGAGCGAGGGTGGCATTCACACAGGCAAGGCCTGAGGCCGGGCGAAGCAGAGCATGGGCATTGTGGGGCGCAAGGTGACCAGCCAAGGCCCCTGTGCCCACTTTGGAAAGCGCGCAGCTACCCACAGCAGCTTCCCACAGGCCTCGGCCGGCCAGCAACATTTGCATGTCCACGCCCACCGGCAGCGCCAATCAGGGCCCTGCTTTCGCTATGCTGCACCTTGCTGACACGGGTGGGGGAAAGCCAGGGCTACAGCAAGCACACCAGAGGGCTTGGCAGGCCGAAATCGGGCCCAAAAGCAGATTTTTCAGGCCCTTTAAACTGTGCACAAGCAAAGGCTTTCGCAAGCACAACAGAGGGCTTGCCAGGTCGAAATCGGGCCCAGAAGCACGTTTCTAAGCCCTAAGCCAGCATCCCCAGGCTTGTAAATTTGCATATCTAATTGGCCCTCGCCCACTCCCCATTCCAGCCAGCTTACAGCACCCTGGACGGACCACAAGAAACGTCAAAGGGTGCTCCAGACTCCTTTTTATTTTTTTTTCCTTTTTGTCTTTCTTGAAACCAGAGATCAGGGGAAAGCGCGAACGCAGTCCCCCACTACCAGAAATTATGCAGTCGAGTATCCCGCATTTGGGGACATCGCAGGGGTCAGCACATCCGAAGTGCAATGGATGAGCCTCACCCTGGGAGAACCACCTTCGTGATCATGGTGTCTCCCCTGCCAGGTAAGTATGAGTTGGAAGGGGACAGGGCGAGGGCGGGCCGCTGGGCATCTCCCCGCAGAGCGAGGGTGGCATTCACACAGGCAAGGCCTGAGGCCGGGCGAAGCAGAGCATGGGCATTGTGGGGCGCAAGGTGACCAGCCAAGGCCCCTGTGCCCACTTTGGAAAGCGCGCAGCTACCCACAGCAGCTTCCCACAGGCCTCGGCCGGCCAGCAACATTTGCATGTCCACGCCCACCGGCAGCGCCAATCAGGGCCCTGCTTTCGCTATGCTGCACCTTGCTGACACGGGGGGGGGGGAAGCCAGGGCTACAGCACTCACAGAAGGGCGATTGCCATGTCGACTTTGGGCCCAGAAGCAGAGATTTGGGGCTTTTGAAGCCTAAGAGCTGCCACTGAGGCCGCCTCTAGAGGTATACAGTGCCCTGTTGCCTGGCTAGGCCCCAGTCGACTGCTTGTGGCTGAAAGCCAGGGACAAACAGGCCTGCAAGCGAGCAGGGGTTCTCGCCCCGAGCCCCTCACGAACGCTCCCAAACGCTGCTGCAGACAGAACCCTCGCCGGGCAGAGCCCTCGCCGGGCCACGGCCTGGGGCCCTCAGCCAGAGTCTGGGCCTGGGAAGGCTAGGGCGAGGCAAGAGGCTGGCAGCCAGGCCACAGCCCCAGGGGGGCGATGGAAAGGAGCAGCCATGTCACCTGGCCAGGGCCTACTGCCCTGTCTCTAGATAGGTCCCCAGAGTGGGAGGCTGCAACTATCCCATCATTCCCCAGGCTCAGTACTTAGCATGTGATTCCCTCTTGCCCACGGCCCCGCCCCCCTCCAATCCAGCCGCAGCACCCCAGAAAGAACACAGAAGACGAGAAAGGGTGCTCCAGACTCCTTTTTATTTTTTTTCCTTTTTGTCTTTCTTGAAACCAGAGATCAGGGGAAAGCGCGAACGCAGTCCCCCACTACCAGAAATTATGCAGTCGAGTATCCCGCATTTGGGGACATCGCAGGGGTCAGCACATCCGAAGTGCAATGGATGAGCCTCACCCTGGGAGAACCACCTTCGTGATCATGGTGTCTCCCCTGCCAGGTAAGTATGAGTTGGAAGGGGACAGGGTGAGGGCGGGCCGCTGGGCATCTCCCCGCAGAGCGAGGGTGGCATTCACACAGGCAAGGCCTGAGGCCGGGCGAAGCAGAGCATGGGCATTGTGGGGCGCAAGGTGACCAGCCAAGGCCCCTGTGCCCACTTTGGAAAGCGCGCAGCTACCCACAGCAGCTTCCCACAGGCCTCGGCCGGCCAGCAACATTTGCATGTCCACGCCCACCGGCAGCGCCAATCAGGGCCCTGCTTTCGCTATGCTGCACCTTGCTGACACGGGTGGGGGAAAGTCAGGGCTACAGCAAGCACACGAGAGGGCTTGGCAGGCCTAAATCGGGCCCAAAAGCAGATTTTTCAGGCCCTTTAAACTGTGCACAAGCAAAGGCTTTCGCAAGCACAACAGAGGGCTTGCCAGGTCGAAATCGGGCCCAGAAGCACGTTTCTAAGCCCTGAGCCAGCATCCCCAGGCTTGTAAATTTGCATATCTAATTGGCCCTCGCCCACTCCCCATTCCAGCCAGCTTACAGCACCCTGGACGGACCACAAGAAACGTCAAAGGGTGCTCCAGACTCCTTTTTATTTTTTTTTCCTTTTTGTCTTTCTTGAAACCAGAGATCAGGGGAAAGCGCGAACGCAGTCCCCCACTACCAGAAATTATGCAGTCGAGTATCCCGCATTTGGGGACATCGCAGGGGTCAGCACATCCGAAGTGCAATGGATGAGCCTCACCCTGGGAGAACCACCTTCGTGATCATGGTGTCTCCCCTGCCAGGTAAGTATGAGTTGGAAGGGGACAGGGTGAGGGCGGGCCGCTGGGCATCTCCCCGCAGAGCGAGGGTGGCATTCACACAGGCAAGGCCTGAGGCCGGGCGAAGCAGAGCATGGGCATTGTGGGGCGCAAGGTGACCAGCCAAGGCCCCTGTGCCCACTTTGGAAAGCGCGCAGCTACCCACAGCAGCTTCCCACAGGCCTCGGCCGGCCAGCAACATTTGCATGTCCACGCCCACCGGCAGCGCCAATCAGGGCCCTGCTTTCGCTATGCTGCACCTTGCTGACACGGGTGGGGGAAAGCCAGGGCTACAGCAAGCACAGAAGGGCGATTGCCATGTCGACTTTGGGCCCAGAAGCAGAGATTTGGGGCTTTTGAAGCCTAAGAGCTGCCACTGAGGCCGCCTCTAGAGGTATGCAGTGCCCTGTTGCCTGGCTAGGCCCCAGTCGACTGCTTGTGGCTGAAAGCCAGGGACAAACAGGCCTGCAAGCGAGCAGGGGTTCTCGCCCTGAGCCCCTCACGAACGCTCCCAAACGCTGCAGACAGAACCCTCGCCGGGCAGAGCCCTCGCCGGGCCACGGCCTGGGGTCCTCAGCCAGAGTCTGGGCCTGGGAAGGCTAGGGCGAGGCAAGAGGCTGGCAGCCAGGCCACAGCCCCAGGGGGGCGATGGAAAGGAGCAGACATGTCACCTGGCCAGGGCCTACTTCCCTGTCTCTGGATAGGTCCCCAGAGTGGGAGGCTGCAGCTATCCCATCATTCCCCAGGCTCAGTACTTAGCATGTGATTCCCTCTTGCCCACGCCCCCGCCCCCCTCCAATCCAGCCGCAGCACCCCAGAAAGAACACAGAAGACGAGAAAGGGTGCTCCAGACTCCTTTTTATTTTTTTTTCCTTTTTGTCTTTCTTGAAACCAGAGATCAGGGGAAAGCGCGAACGCAGTCCCCCACTACCAGAAATTATGCAGTCGAGTATCCCGCATTTGGGGACATCGCAGGGGTCAGCACATCCGAAGTGCAATGGATGAGCCTCACCCTGGGAGAACCACCTTCGTGATCATGGTGTCTCCCCTGCCAGGTAAGTATGAGTTGGAAGGGGACAGGGTGAGGGCGGGCCGCTGGGCATCTCCCCGCAGAGCGAGGGTGGCATTCACACAGGCAAGGCCTGAGGCCGGGCGAAGCAGAGCATGGGCATTGTGGGGCGCAAGGTGACCAGCCAAGGCCCCTGTGCCCACTTTGGAAAGCGCGCAGCTACCCACAGCAGCTTCCCACAGGCCTCGGCCGGCCAGCAACATTTGCATGTCCACGCCCACCGGCAGCGCCAATCAGGGCCCTGCTTTCGCTATGCTGCACCTTGCTGACACGGGTGGGGGAAAGCCAGGGCTACAGCAAGCACACGAGAGGGCTTGGCAGGCCTAAATCGGGCCCAAAAGCAGATTTTTCAGGCCCTTTAAACTGTGCACAAGCAAAGGCTTTCGCAAGCACAACAGAGGGCTTGCCAGGTCGAAATCGGGCCCAGAAGCACGTTTCTAAGCCCTGAGCCAGCATCCCCAGGCTTGTAAATTTGCATATCTAATTGGCCCTCGCCCACTCCCCATTCCAGCCAGCTTACAGCACCCTGGACGGACCACAAGAAACGTCAAAGGGTGCTCCAGACTCCTTTTTATTTTTTTTTCCTTTTTGTCTTTCTTGAAACCAGAGATCAGGGGAAAGCGCGAACGCAGTCCCCCACTACCAGAAATTATGCAGTCGAGTATCCCGCATTTGGGGACATCGCAGGGGTCAGCACATCCGAAGTGCAATGGATGAGCCTCACCCTGGGAGAACCACCTTCGTGATCATGGTGTCTCCCCTGCCAGGTAAGTATGAGTTGGAAGGGGACAGGGTGAGGGCGGGCCGCTGGGCATCTCCCCGCAGAGCGAGGGTGGCATTCACACAGGCAAGGCCTGAGGCCGGGCGAAGCAGAGCATGGGCATTGTGGGGCGCAAGGTGACCAGCCAAGGCCCCTGTGCCCACTTTGGAAAGCGCGCAGCTACCCACAGCAGCTTCCCACAGGCCTCGGCCGGCCAGCAACATTTGCATGTCCACGCCCACCGGCAGCGCCAATCAGGGCCCTGCTTTCGCTATGCTGCACCTTGCTGACACGGGTGGGGGAAAGCCAGGGCTACAGCAAGCACAGAAGGGCGATTGCCATGTCGACTTTGGGCCCAGAAGCAGAGATTTGGGGCTTTTGAAGCCTAAGAGCTGCCACTGAGGCCGCCTCTAGAGGTATGCAGTGCCCTGTTGCCTGGCTAGGCCCCAGTCGACTGCTTGTGGCTGAAAGCCAGGGACAAACAGGCCTGCAAGCGAGCAGGGGTTCTCGCCCTGAGCCCCTCACGAACGCTCCCAAACGCTGCAGACAGAACCCTCGCCGGGCAGAGCCCTCGCCGGGCCACGGCCTGGGGTCCTCAGCCAGAGTCTGGGCCTGGGAAGGCTAGGGCGAGGCAAGAGGCTGGCAGCCAGGCCACAGCCCCAGGGGGGCGATGGAAAGGAGCAGACATGTCACCTGGCCAGGGCCTACTTCCCTGTCTCTGAATAGGTCCCCAGAGTGGGAGGCTGCAGCTATCCCATCATTCCCCAGGCTCAGTACTTAGCATGTGATTCCCTCTTGCCCACGCCCCCGCCCCCCTCCAATCCAGCCGCAGCACCCCAGAAAGAACACAGAAGACGAGAAAGGGTGCTCCAGACTCCTTTTTATTTTTTTTTCCTTTTTGTCTTTCTTGAAACCAGAGATCAGGGGAAAGCGCGAACGCAGTCCCCCACTACCAGAAATTATGCAGTCGAGTATCCCGCATTTGGGGACATCGCAGGGGTCAGCACATCCGAAGTGCAATGGATGAGCCTCACCCTGGGAGAACCACCTTCGTGATCATGGTGTCTCCCCTGCCAGGTAAGTATGAGTTGGAAGGGGACAGGGTGAGGGCGGGCCGCTGGGCATCTCCCCGCAGAGCGAGGGTGGCATTCACACAGGCAAGGCCTGAGGCCGGGCGAAGCAGAGCATGGGCATTGTGGGGCGCAAGGTGACCAGCCAAGGCCCCTGTGCCCACTTTGGAAAGCGCGCAGCTACCCACAGCAGCTTCCCACAGGCCTCGGCCGGCCAGCAACATTTGCATGTCCACACCCACCGGCAGCGCCAATCAGGGCCCTGCTTTCGCTATGCTGCACCTTGCTGACACGGGTGGGGGAAAGCCAGGGCTACAGCAAGCACAGAAGGGCGATTGCCATGTCGACTTTGGGCCCAGAAGCAGAGATTTGGGGCTTTTGAAGCCTAAGAGCTGCCACTGAGGCCGCCTCTAGAGGTATGCAGTGCCCTGTTGCCTGGCTAGGCCCCAGTCGACTGCTTGTGGCTGAAAGCCAGGGACAAACAGGCCTGCAAGCGAGCAGGGGTTCTCGCCCTGAGCCCCTCACGCCTTCCCGAACGCTCCCAAACGCTGCCGACAGAACCCTCGCCGGGCAGAGCCCTCGCCGGGCCACGGCCTGGGGTCCTCAGCCAGAGTCTGGGCCTGGGGAGGCTAGGGCGAGGCAAGAGGCTGGCAGCCAGGCCACAGCCCCAGGGGGGCGATGGAAAGGAGCAGACATGTCACCTGGCCAGGGCCTACTTCCCTGTCTCTGGATAGGTCCCCAGAGTGGGAGGCTGCAGCTATCCCATCATTCCCCAGGCTCAGTACTTAGCATGTGATTCCCTCTTGCCCACGCCCCCGCCCCCCTCCAATCCAGCCGCAGCACCCCAGAAAGAACACAGAAGACGAGAAAGGGTGCTCCAGACTCCTTTTTTTTTTTTTTTCCTTTTTGTCTTTCTTGAAACCAGAGATCAGGGGAAAGCGCGAACGCAGTCCCCCACTACCAGAAATTATGCAGTCGAGTATCCCGCATTTGGGGACATCGCAGGGGTCAGCACATCCGAAGTGCAATGGATGAGCCTCACCCTGGGAGAACCACCTTCGTGATCATGGTGTCTCCCCTGCCAGGTAAGTATGAGTTGGAAGGGGACAGGGTGAGGGCGGGCCGCTGGGCATCTCCCCGCAGAGCGAGGGTGGCATTCACACAGGCAAGGCCTGAGGCCGGGCGAAGCAGAGCATGGGCATTGTGGGGCGCAAGGTGACCAGCCAAGGCCCCTGTGCCCACTTTGGAAAGCGCGCAGCTACCCACAGCAGCTTCCCACAGGCCTCGGCCGGCCAGCAACATTTGCATGTCCACGCCCACCGGCAGCGCCAATCAGGGCCCTGCTTTCGCTATGCTGCACCTTGCTGACACGGGTGGGGGAAAGCCAGGGCTACAGCAAGCACACGAGAGGGCTTGGCAGGCCTAAATCGGGCCCAAAAGCAGATTTTTCAGGCCCTTTAAACTGTGCACAAGCAAAGGCTTTCGCAAGCACAACAGAGGGCTTGCAGGTCGAAATCGGGCCCAGAAGCACGTTTCTAAGCCCTGAGCCAGCATCCCCAGGCTTGTAAATTTGCATATCTAATTGGCCCTCGCCCACTCCCCATTCCAGCCAGCTTACAGCACCCTGGACGGACCACAAGAAACGTCAAAGGGTGCTCCAGACTCCTTTTTATTTTTTTTTCCTTTTTGTCTTTCTTGAAACCAGAGATCAGGGGAAAGCGCGAACGCAGTCCCCCACTACCAGAAATTATGCAGTCGAGTATCCCGCATTTGGGGACATCGCAGGGGTCAGCACATCCGAAGTGCAATGGATGAGCCTCACCCTGGGAGAACCACCTTCGTGATCATGGTGTCTCCCCTGCCAGGTAAGTATGAGTTGGAAGGGGACAGGGTGAGGGCGGGCCGCTGGGCATCTCCCCGCAGAGCGAGGGTGGCATTCACACAGGCAAGGCCTGAGGCCGGGCGAAGCAGAGCATGGGCATTGTGGGGCGCAAGGTGACCAGCCAAGGCCCCTGTGCCCACTTTGGAAAGCGCGCAGCTACCCACAGCAGCTTCCCACAGGCCTCGGCCGGCCAGCAACATTTGCATGTCCACGCCCACCGGCAGCGCCAATCAGGGCCCTGCTTTCGCTATGCTGCACCTTGCTGACACGGGTGGGGGAAAGCCAGGGCTACAGCAAGCACAGAAGGGCGATTGCCATGTCGACTTTGGGCCCAGAAGCAGAGATTTGGGGCTTTTGAAGCCTAAGAGCTGCCACTGAGGCCGCCTCTAGAGGTATGCAGTGCCCTGTTGCCTGGCTAGGCCCCAGTCGACTGCTTGTGGCTGAAAGCCAGGGACAAACAGGCCTGCAAGCGAGCAGGGGTTCTCGCCCTGAGCCCCTCACGCCTTCCCGAACGCTCCCAAACGCTGCAGACAGAACCCTCGCCGGGCAGAGCCCTCGCCGGGCCACGGCCTGGGGTCCTCAGCCAGAGTCTGGGCCTGGGAAGGCTAGGGCGAGGCAAGAGGCTGGCAGCCAGGCCACAGCCCCAGGGGGGCGATGGAAAGGAGCAGACATGTCACCTGGCCAGGGCCTACTTCCCTGTCTCTGGATAGGTCCCCAGAGTGGGAGGCTGCAGCTATCCCATCATTCCCCAGGCTCAGTACTTAGCATGTGATTCCCTCTTGCCCACGCCCCCGCCCCCCTCCAATCCAGCCGCAGCACCCCAGAAAGAACACAGAAGACGAGAAAGGGTGCTCCAGACTCCTTTTTGTCTTTCTTGAAACCAGAGATCAGGGGAAAGCGCGAACGCAGTCCCCCACTACCAGAAATTATGCAGTCGAGTATCCCGCATTTGGGGACATCGCAGGGGTCAGCACATCCGAAGTGCAATGGATGAGCCTCACCCTGGGAGAACCACCTTCGTGATCATGGTGTCTCCCCTGCCAGGTAAGTATGAGTTGGAAGGGGACAGGGTGAGGGCGGGCCGCTGGGCATCTCCCCGCAGAGCGAGGGTGGCATTCACACAGGCAAGGCCTGAGGCCGGGCGAAGCAGAGCATGGGCATTGTGGGGCGCAAGGTGACCAGCCAAGGCCCCTGTGCCCACTTTGGAAAGCGCGCAGCTACCCACAGCAGCTTCCCACAGGCCTCGGCCGGCCAGCAACATTTGCATGTCCACGCCCACCGGCAGCGCCAATCAGGGCCCTGCTTTCGCTATGCTGCACCTTGCTGACACGGGTGGGGGAAAGCCAGGGCTACAGCAAGCACACGAGAGGGCTTGGCAGGCCTAAATCGGGCCCAAAAGCAGATTTTTCAGGCCCTTTAAACTGTGCACAAGCAAAGGCTTTCGCAAGCACAACAGAGGGCTTGCCAGGTCGAAATCGGGCCCAGAAGCACGTTTCTAAGCCCTGAGCCAGCATCCCCAGGCTTGTAAATTTGCATATCTAATTGGCCCTCGCCCACTCCCCATTCCAGCCAGCTTACAGCACCCTGGACGGACCACAAGAAACGTCAAAGGGTGCTCCAGACTCCTTTTTATTTTTTTTTCCTTTTTGTCTTTCTTGAAACCAGAGATCAGGGGAAAGCGCGAACGCAGTCCCCCACTACCAGAAATTATGCAGTCGAGTATCCCGCATTTGGGGACATCGCAGGGGTCAGCACATCCGAAGTGCAATGGATGAGCCTCACCCTGGGAGAACCACCTTCGTGATCATGGTGTCTCCCCTGCCAGGTAAGTATGAGTAGGAAGGGGACAGGGTGAGGGCGGGCCGCTGGGCATCTCCCCGCAGAGCGAGGGTGGCATTCACACAGGCAAGGCCTGAGGCCGGGCGAAGCAGAGCATGGGCATTGTGGGGCGCAAGGTGACCAGCCAAGGCCCCTGTGCCCACTTTGGAAAGCGCGCAGCTACCCACAGCAGCTTCCCACAGGCCTCGGCCGGCCAGCAACATTTGCATGTCCACGCCCACCGGCAGCGCCAATCAGGGCCCTGCTTTCGCTATGCTGCACCTTGCTGACACGGGTGGGGGAAAGCCAGGGCTACAGCAAGCACAGAAGGGCGATTGCCATGTCGACTTTGGGCCCAGAAGCAGAGATTTGGGGCTTTTGAAGCCTAAGAGCTGCCACTGAGGCCGCCTCTAGAGGTATGCAGTGCCCTGTTGCCTGGCTAGGCCCCAGTCGACTGCTTGTGGCTGAAAGCCAGGGACAAACAGGCCTGCAAGCGAGCAGGGGTTCTCGCCCTGAGCCCCTCACGCCTTCCCGAACGCTCCCAAACGCTGCAGGCAGAGCCCTCGCCGGGCCACGGCCTGGGGTCCTCAGCCAGAGTCTGGGCCTGGGAAGGCTAGGGCGAGGCAAGAGGCTGGCAGCCAGGCCACAGCCCCAGGGGGGCGATGGAAAGGAGCAGACATGTCACCTGGCCAGGGCCTACTTACCTGTCTCTGGATAGGTCCCCAGAGTGGGAGGCTGCAGCTATCCCATCATTCCCCAGGCTCAGTACTTAGCATGTGATTCCCTCTTGCCCACGCCCCCGCCCCCCTCCAATCCAGCCGCAGCACCCCAGAAAGAACACAGAAGACGAGAAAGGGTGCTCCAGACTTCTTTTTATTTTTTTTTCCTTTTTGTCTTTCTTGAAACCAGAGATCAGGGGAAAGCGCGAACGCAGTCCCCCACTACCAGAAATTATGCAGTCGAGTATCCCGCATTTGGGGACATCGCAGGGGTCAGCACATCCGAAGTGCAATGGATGAGCCTCACCCTGGGAGAACCACCTTCGTGATCATGGTGTCTCCCCTGCCAGGTAAGTATGAGTTGGAAGGGGACAGGGTGAGGGCGGGCCGCTGGGCATCTCCCCGCAGAGCGAGGGTGGCATTCACACAGGCAAGGCCTGAGGCCGGGCGAAGCAGAGCATGGGCATTGTGGGGCGCAAGGTGACCAGCCAAGGCCCCTGTGCCCACTTTGGAAAGCGCGCAGCTACCCACAGCAGCTTCCCACAGGCCTCGGCCGGCCAGCAACATTTGCATGTCCACGCCCACCGGCAGCGCCAATCAGGGCCCTGCTTTCGCTATGCTGCACCTTGCTGACACGGGTGGGGGAAAGCCAGGGCTACAGCAAGCACAGAAGGGCGATTGCCATGTCGACTTTGGGCCCAGAAGCAGAGATTTGGGGCTTTTGAAGCCTAAGAGCTGCCACTGAGGCCGCCTCTAGAGGTATGCAGTGCCCTGTTGCCTGGCTAGGCCCCAGTCGACTGCTTGTGGCTGAAAGCCAGGGACAAACAGGCCTGCAAGCGAGCAGGGGTTCTCGCCCTGAGCCCCTCACGCCTTCCCGAACGCTCCCAAACGCTGCAGACAGAACCCTCGCCGGGCAGAGCCCTCGCCGGGCAACGGCCTGGGGTCCTCAGCCAGAGTCTGGGCCTGGGAAGGCTAGGGCGAGGCAAGAGGCTGGCAGCCAGGCCACAGCCCCAGGGGGGCGATGGAAAGGAGCAGACATGTCACCTGGCCAGGGCCTACTTCCCTGTCTCTGGATAGGTCCCCAGAGTGGGAGGCTGCAGCTATCCCATCATTTCCCAGGCTCAGTACTTAGCATGTGATTCCCTCTTGCCCACGCCCCCGCCCCCCTCCAATCCAGCCGCAGCACCCCAGAAAGAACACAGAAGACGAGAAAGGGTGCTCCAGACTCCTTTTTATTTTTTTTTCCTTTTTGTCTTTCTTGAAACCAGAGATCAGGGGAAAGCGCGAACGCAGTCCCCCACTACCAGAAATTATGCAGTCGAGTATCCCGCATTTGGGGACATCGCAGGGGTCAGCACATCCGAAGTGCAATGGATGAGCCTCACCCTGGGAGAACCACCTTCGTGATCATGGTGTCTCCCCTGCCAGGTAAGTATGAGTTGGAAGGGGACAGGGTGAGGGCGGGCCGCTGGGCATCTCCCCGCAGAGCGAGGGTGGCATTCACACAGGCAAGGCCTGAGGCCGGGCGAAGCAGAGCATGGGCATTGTGGGGCGCAAGGTGACCAGCCAAGGCCCCTGTGCCCACTTTGGAAAGCGCGCAGCTACCCACAGCAGCTTCCCACAGGCCTCGGCCGGCCAGCAACATTTGCATGTCCACGCCCACCGGCAGCGCCAATCAGGGCCCTGCTTTCGCTATGCTGCACCTTGCTGACACGGGTGGGGGAAAGCCAGGGCTACAGCAAGCACACGAGAGGGCTTGGCAGGCCTAAATCGGGCCCAAAAGCAGATTTTTCAGGCCCTTTAAACTGTGCACAAGCAAAGGCTTTCGCAAGCACAACAGAGGGCTTGCCAGGTCGAAATCGGGCCCAGAAGCACGTTTCTAAGCCCTGAGCCAGCATCCCCAGGCTTGTAAATTTGCATATCTAATTGGCCCTCGCCCACTCCCCATTCCAGCCAGCTTACAGCACCCTGGACGGACCACAAGAAACGTCAAAGGGTGCTCCAGACTCCTTTTTATTTTTTTTTCCTTTTTGTCTTTCTTGAAACCAGAGATCAGGGGAAAGCGCGAACGCAGTCCCCCACTACCAGAAATTATGCAGTCGAGTATCCCGCATTTGGGGACATCGCAGGGGTCAGCACATCCGAAGTGCAATGGATGAGCCTCACCCTGGGAGAACCACCTTCGTGATCATGGTGTCTCCCCTGCCAGGTAAGTATGAGTTGGAAGGGGACAGGGTGAGGGCGGGCCGCTGGGCATCTCCCCGCAGAGCGAGGGTGGCATTCACACAGGCAAGGCCTGAGGCCGGGCGAAGCAGAGCATGGGCATTGTGGGGCGCAAGGTGACCAGCCAAGGCCCCTGTGCCCACTTTGGAAAGCGCGCAGCTACCCACAGCAGCTTCCCACAGGCCTCGGCCGGCCAGCAACATTTGCATGTCCACGCCCACCGGCAGCGCCAATCAGGGCCCTGCTTTCGCTATGCTGCACCTTGCTGACACGGGTGGGGGAAAGCCAGGGCTACAGCAAGCACACGAGAGGGCTTGGCAGGCCTAAATCGGGCCCAAAAGCAGATTTTTCAGGCCCTTTAAACTGTGCACAAGCAAAGGCTTTCGCAAGCACAACAGAGGGCTTGCCAGGTCGAAATCGGGCCCAGAAGCACGTTTCTAAGCCCTGAGCCAGCATCCCCAGGCTTGTAAATTTGCATATCTAATTGGCCCTCGCCCACTCCCCATTCCAGCCAGCTTACAGCACCCTGGACGGACCACAAGAAACGTCAAAGGGTGCTCCAGACTCCTTTTTATTTTTTTTTCCTTTTTGTCTTTCTTGAAACCAGAGATCAGGGGAAAGCGCGAACGCAGTCCCCCACTACCAGAAATTATGCAGTCGAGTATCCCGCATTTGGGGACATCGCAGGGGTCAGCACATCCGAAGTGCAATGGATGAGCCTCACCCTGGGAGAACCACCTTCGTGATCATGGTGTCTCCCCTGCCAGGTAAGTATGAGTTGGAAGGGGACAGGGTGAGGGCGGGCCGCTGGGCATCTCCCCGCAGAGCGAGGGTGGCATTCACACAGGCAAGGCCTGAGGCCGGGCGAAGCAGAGCATGGGCATTGTGGGGCGCAAGGTGACCAGCCAAGGCCCCTGTGCCCACTTTGGAAAGCGCGCAGCTACACACAGCAGCTTCCCACAGGCCTCGGCCGGCCAGCAACATTTGCATGTCCACGCCCACCGGCAGCGCCAATCAGGGCCCTGCTTTCGCTATGCTGCACCTTGCTGACACGGGTGGGGGAAAGCCAGGGCTACAGCAAGCACAGAAGGGCGATTGCCATGTCGACTTTGGTTGGGCCCAGAAGCAGAGATTTGGGGCTTTTGAAGCCTAAGAGCTGCCACTGAGGCCGCCTCTAGAGGTATGCAGTGCCCTGTTGCCTGGCTAGGCCCCAGTCGACTGCTTGTGGCTGAAAGCCAGGGACAAACAGGCCTGCAAGCGAGCAGGGGTTCTCGCCCTGAGCCCCTCACGCCTTCCCGAACGCTCCCAAACGCTGCAGACAGAACCCTCGCCGGGCAGAGCCCTCGCCGGGCCACGGCCTGGGGTCCTCAGCCAGAGTCTGGGCCTGGGAAGGCTAGGGCGAGGCAAGAGGCTGGCAGCCAGGCCACAGCCCCAGGGGGGCGATGGAAAGGAGCAGACATGTCACCTGGCCAGGGCCTACTTCCCTGTCTCTGGATAGGTCCCCAGAGTGGGAGGCTGCAGCTATCCCATCATTCCCCAGGCTCAGTACTTAGCATGTGATTCCCTCTTGCCCACGCCCCCGCCCCCCTCCAATCCAGCCGCAGCACCCCAGAAAGAACACAGAAGACGAGAAAGGGTGCTCCGGACTCCTTTTTATTTTTTTTTCCTTTTTGTCTTTCTTGAAACCAGAGATCAGGGGAAAGCGCGAACGCAGTCCCCCACTACCAGAAATTATGCAGTCGAGTATCCCGCATTTGGGGACATCGCAGGGGTCAGCACATCCGAAGTGCAATGGATGAGCCTCACCCTGGGAGAACCACCTTCGTGATCATGGTGTCTCCCCTGCCAGGTAAGTATGAGTTGGAAGGGGACAGGGTGAGGGCGGGCCGCTGGGCATCTCCCCGCAGAGCGAGGGTGGCATTCACACAGGCAAGGCCTGAGGCCGGGCGAAGCAGAGCATGGGCATTGTGGGGCGCAAGGTGACCAGCCAAGGCCCCTGTGCCCACTTTGGAAAGCGCGCAGCTACCCACAGCAGCTTCCCACAGGCCTCGGCCGGCCAGCAACATTTGCATGTCCACGCCCACCGGCAGCGCCAATCAGGGCCCTGCTTTCGCTATGCTGCACCTTGCTGACACGGGTGGGGGAAAGCCAGGGCTACAGCAAGCACACGAGAGGGCTTGGCAGGCCTAAATCGGGCCCAAAAGCAGATTTTTCAGGCCCTTTAAACTGTGCACAAGCAAAGGCTTTCGCAAGCACAACAGAGGGCTTGCCAGGTCGAAATCGGGCCCAGAAGCACGTTTCTAAGCCCTGAGCCAGCATCCCCAGGCTTGTAAATTTGCATATCTAATTGGCCCTCGCCCACTCCCCATTCCAGCCAGCTTACAGCACCCTGAACGGACCACAAGAAACGTCAAAGGGTGCTCCAGACTCCTTTTTATTTTTTTTTCCTTTTTGTCTTTCTTGAAACCAGAGATCAGGGGAAAGCGCGAACGCAGTCCCCCACTACCAGAAATTATGCAGTCGAGTATCCCGCATTTGGGGACATCGCAGGGGTCAGCACATCCGAAGTGCAATGGATGAGCCTCACCCTGGGAGAACCACCTTCGTGATCATGGTGTCTCCCCTGCCAGGTAAGTATGAGTTGGAAGGGGACAGGGTGAGGGCGGGCCGCTGGGCATCTCCCCGCAGAGCGAGGGTGGCATTCACACAGGCAAGGCCTGAGGCCGGGCGAAGCAGAGCATGGGCATTGTGGGGCGCAAGGTGACCAGCCAAGGCCCCTGTGCCCACTTTGGAAAGCGCGCAGCTACCCACAGCAGCTTCCCACAGGCCTCGGCCGGCCAGCAACATTTGCATGTCCACGCCCACCGGCAGCGCCAATCAGGGCCCTGCTTTCGCTATGCTGCACCTTGCTGACACGGGTGGGGGAAAGCCAGGGCTACAGCAAGCACAGAAGGGCGATTGTCATGTCGACTTTGGGCCCAGAAGCAGAGATTTGGGGCTTTTGAAGCCTAAGAGCTGCCACTGAGGCCGCCTCTAGAGGTATGCAGTGCCCTGTTGCCTGGATAGGCCCCAGTCGACTGCTTGTGGCTGAAAGCCAGGGACAAACAGGCCTGCAAGCGAGCAGGGGTTCTCGCCCTGAGCCCCTCACGCCTTCCCGAACGCTCCCAAACGCTGCCGACAGAACCCTCGCCGGGCAGAGCCCTCGCCGGGCCACGGCCTGGGGTCCTCAGCCAGAGTCTGGGCCTGGGGAGGCTAGGGCGAGGCAAGAGGCTGGCAGCCAGGCCACAGCCCCAGGGGGGCGATGGAAAGGAGCAGACATGTCACCTGGCCAGGGCCTACTTCCCTGTCTCTGGATAGGTCCCCAGAGTGGGATGCTGCAGCTATCCCATCATTCCCCAGGCTCAGTACTTAGCATGTGATTCCCTCTTGCCCACGCCCCCGCCCCCCTCCAATCCAGCCGCAGCACCCCAGAAAGAACACAGAAGACGAGAAAGGGTGCTCCAGACTCCTTTTTATTTTTTTTTCCTTTTTGTCTTTCTTGAAACCAGAGATCAGGGGAAAGCGCGAACGCAGTCCCCCACTACCAGAAATTATGCAGTCGAGTATCCCGCATTTGGGGACATCGCAGGGGTCAGCACATCCGAAGTGCAATGGATGAGCCTCACCCTGGGAGAACCACCTTCGTGATCATGGTGTCTCCCCTGCCAGGTAAGTATGAGTTGGAAGGGGACAGGGTGAGGGCGGGCCGCTGGGCATCTCCCCGCAGAGCGAGGGTGGCATTCACACAGGCAAGGCCTGAGGCCGGGCGAAGCAGAGCATGGGCATTGTGGGGCGCAAGGTGACCAGCCAAGGCCCCTGTGCCCACTTTGGAAAGCGCGCAGCTACCCACAGCAGCTTCCCACAGGCCTCGGCCGGCCAGCAACATTTGCATGTCCACGCCCACCGGCAGCGCCAATCAGGGCCCTGCTTTCGCTATGCTGCACCTTGCTGACACGGGTGGGGGAAAGCCAGGGCTACAGCAAGCACAGAAGGGCGATTGCCATGTCGACTTTGGGCCCAGAAGCAGAGATTTGGGGCTTTTGAAGCCTAAGAGCTGCCACTGAGGCCGCCTCTAGAGGTATGCAGTGCCCTGTTGCCTGGCTAGGCCCCAGTCGACTGCTTGTGGCTGAAAGCCAGGGACAAACAGGCCTGCAAGCGAGCAGGGGTTCTCGCCCTGAGCCCCTCACGCCTTCCCGAACGCTCCCAAACGCTGCAGACAGAACCCTCGCCGGGCAGAGCCCTCGCCGGGCCACGGCCTGGGGTCCTCAGCCAGAGTCTGGGCCTGGGAAGGCTAGGGCGAGGCAAGAGGCTGGCAGCCAGGCCACAGCCCCAGGGGGGCGATGGAAAGGAGCAGACATGTCACCTGGCCAGGGCCTACTTCCCTGTCTCTGGATAGGTCCCCAGAGTGGGAGGCTGCAGCTATCCCATCATTCCCCAGGCTCAGTACTTAGCATGTGATTCCCTCTTGCCCACGCCCCCGCCCCCCTCGAATCCAGCCGCAGCACCCCAGAAAGAACACAGAAGACGAGAAAGGGTGCTCCAGACTCCTTTTTATTTTTTTTTCCTTTTTGTCTTTCTTGAAACCAGAGATCAGGGGAAAGCGCGAACGCAGTCCCCCACTACCAGAAATTATGCAGTCGAGTATCCCGCATTTGGGGACATCGCAGGGGTCAGCACATCCGAAGTGCAATGGATGAGCCTCACCCTGGGAGAACCACCTTCGTGATCATGGTGTCTCCCCTGCCAGGTAAGTATGAGTTGGAAGGGGACAGGGTGAGGGCGGGCCGCTGGGCATCTCCCCGCAGAGCGAGGGTGGCATTCACACAGGCAAGGCCTGAGGCCGGGCGAAGCAGAGCATGGGCATTGTGGGGCGCAAGGTGACCAGCCAAGGCCCCTGTGCCCACTTTGGAAAGCGCGCAGCTACCCACAGCAGCTTCCCACAGGCCTCGGCCGGCCAGCAACATTTGCATGTCCACGCCCACCGGCAGCGCCAATCAGGGCCCTGCTTTCGCTATGCTGCACCTTGCTGACACGGGTGGGGGAAAGCCAGGGCTACAGCAAGCACACGAGAGGGCTTGGCAGGCCGAAATCGGGCCCAAAAGCAGATTTTTCAGGCCCTTTAAACTGTGCACAAGCAAAGGCTTTCGCAAGCACAACAGAGGGCTTGCCAGGTCGAAATCGGGCCCAGAAGCACGTTTCTAAGCCCTGAGCCAGCATCCCCAGGCTTGTAAATTTGCATATCTAATTGGCCCTCGCCCACTCCCCATTCCAGCCAGCTTACAGCACCCTGGACGGACCACAAGAAACGTCAAAGGGTGCTCCAGACTCCTTTTTATTTTTTTTTCCTTTTTGTCTTTCTTGAAACCAGAGATCAGGGGAAAGCGCGAACGCAGTCCCCCACTACCAGAAATTATGCAGTCGAGTATCCCGCATTTGGGGACATCGCAGGGGTCAGCACATCCGAAGTGCAATGGATGAGCCTCACCCTGGGAGAACCACCTTCGTGATCATGGTGTCTCCCCTGCCAGGTAAGTATGAGTTGGAAGGGGACAGGGTGAGGGCGGGCCGCTGGGCATCTCCCCGCAGAGCGAGGGTGGCATTCACACAGGCAAGGCCTGAGGCCGGGCGAAGCAGAGCATGGGCATTGTGGGGCGCAAGGTGACCAGCAAAGGCCCCTGTGCCCACTTTGGAAAGCGCGCAGCTACCCACAGCAGCTTCCCACAGGCCTCGGCCGGCCAGCAACATTTGCATGTCCACGCCCACCGGCAGCGCCAATCAGGGCCCTGCTTTCGCTATGCTGCACCTTGCTGACACGGGTGGGGGAAAGCCAGGGCTACAGCAAGCACAGAAGGGCGATTGCCATGTCGACTTTGGGCCCAGAAGCAGAGATTTGGGGCTTTTGAAGCCTAAGAGCTGCCACTGAGGCCGCCTCTAGAGGTATGCAGTGCCCTGTTGCCTGGCTAGGCCCCAGTCGACTGCTTGTGGCTGAAAGCCAGGGACAAACAGGCCTGCAAGCGAGCAGGGGTTCTCGCCCTGAGCCCCTCACGCCTTCCCGAACGCTCCCAAACGCTGCAGACAGAACCCTCGCCGGGCAGAGCCCTCGCCGGGCCACGGCCTGGGGTCCTCAGCCAGAGTCTGGGCCTGGGAAGGCTAGGGCGAGGCAAGAGGCTGGCAGCCAGGCCACAGCCCCAGGGGGGCGATGGAAAGGAGCAGACATGTCACCTGGCCAGGGCCTACTTCCCTGTCTCTGGATAGGTCCCCAAAGTGGGAGGCTGCAGCTATCCCATCATTCCCCAGGCTCAGTACTTAGCATGTGATTCCCTCTTGCCCACGCCCCCGCCCCCCTCCAATCCAGCCGCAGCACCCCAGAAAGAACACAGAAGACGAGAAAGGGTGCTCCAGACTCCTTTTTATTTTTTTTTCCTTTTTGTCTTTCTTGAAACCAGAGATCAGGGGAAAGCGCGAACGCAGTCCCCCACTACCAGAAATTATGCAGTCGAGTATCCCGCATTTGGGGACATCGCAGGGGTCAGCACATCCGAAGTGCAATGGATGAGCCTCACCCTGGGAGAACCACCTTCGTGATCATGGTGTCTCCCCTGCCAGGTAAGTATGAGTTGGAAGGGGACAGGGTGAGGGCGGGCCGCTGGGCATCTCCCCGCAGAGCGAGGGTGGCATTCACACAGGCAAGGCCTGAGGCCGGGCGAAGCAGAGCATGGGCATTGTGGGGCGCAAGGTGACCAGCCAAGGCCCCTGTGCCCACTTTGGAAAGCGCGCAGCTACCCACAGCAGCTTCCCACAGGCCTCGGCCGGCCAGCAACATTTGCATGTCCACGCCCACCGGCAGCGCCAATCAGGGCCCTGCTTTCGCTATGCTGCACCTTGCTGACACGGGTGGGGGAAAGCCAGGGCTACAGCAAGCACAGAAGGGCGATTGCCATGTCGACTTTGGGCCCAGAAGCAGAGATTTGGGGCTTTTGAAGCCTAAGAGCTGCCACTGAGGCCGCCTCTAGAGGTATGCAGTGCCCTGTTGCCTGGCTAGGCCCCAGTCGACTGCTTGTGGCTGAAAGCCAGGGACAAACAGGCCTGCAAGCGAGCAGGGGTTCTCGCCCTGAGCCCCTCACGCCTTCCCGAACGCTCCCAAACGCTGCAGACAGAACCCTCGCCGGGCAGAGCCCTCGCCGGGCCACGGCCTGGGGTCCTCAGCCAGAGTCTGGGCCTGGGAAGGCTAGGGCGAGGCAAGAGGCTGGCAGCCAGGCCACAGCCCCAGGGGGGCGATGGAAAGGAGCAGACATGTCACCTGGCCAGGGCCTACTTCCCTGTCTCTGGATAGGTCCCCAGAGTGGGAGGCTGCAGCTATCCCATCATTCCCCAGGCTCAGTACTTAGCATGTGATTCCCTCTTGCCCACGCCCCCGCCCCCCTCCAATCCAGCCGCAGCACCCCAGAAAGAACACAGAAGACGAGAAAGGGTGCTCCAGACTCCTTTTTATTTATTTTTCCTTTTTGTCTTTCTTGAAACCAGAGATCAGGGGAAAGCGCGAACGCAGTCCCCCACTACCAGAAATTATGCAGTAGAGTATCCCGCATTTGGGGACATCGCAGGGGTCAGCACATCCGAAGTGCAATGGATGAGCCTCACCCTGGGAGAACCACCTTCGTGATCATGGTGTCTCCCCTGCCAGGTAAGTATGAGTTGGAAGGGGACAGGGTGAGGGCGGGCCGCTGGGCATCTCCCCGCAGAGCGAGGGTGGCATTCACACAGGCAAGGCCTGAGGCCGGGCGAAGCAGAGCATGGGCATTGTGGGGCGCAAGGTGACCAGCCAAGGCCCCTGTGCCCACTTTGGAAAGCGCGCAGCTACCCACAGCAGCTTCCCACAGGCCTCGGCCGGCCAGCAACATTTGCATGTCCACGCCCACCGGCAGCGCCAATCAGGGCCCTGCTTTCGCTATGCTGCACCTTGCTGACACGGGTGGGGGAAAGCCAGGGCTACAGCAAGCACAGAAGGGCGATTGCCATGTCGACTTTGGGCCCAGAAGCAGAGATTTGGGGCTTTTGAAGCCTAAGAGCTGCCACTGAGGCCGCCTCTAGAGGTATGCAGTGCCCTGTTGCCTGGCTAGGCCCCAGTCGACTGCTTGTGGCTGAAAGCCAGGGACAAACAGGCCTGCAAGCGAGCAGGGGTTCTCGCCCTGAGCCCCTCACGCCTTCCCGAACGCTCCCAAACGCTGCAGACAGAACCCTCGCCGGGCAGAGCCCTCGCCGGGCCACGGCCTGGGGTCCTCAGCCAGAGTCTGGGCCTGGGAAGGCTAGGGCGAGGCAAGAGGCTGGCAGCCAGGCCACAGCCCCAGGGGGGCGATGGAAAGGAGCAGACATGTCACCTGGCCAGGGCCTACTTCCCTGTCTCTGGATAGGTCCCCAGAGTGGGAGGCTGCAGCTATCCCATCATTCCCCAGGCTCAGTACTTAGCATGTGATTCCCTCTTGCCCACGCCCCCGCCCCCCTCGAATCCAGCCGCAGCACCCCAGAAAGAACACAGAAGACGAGAAAGGGTGCTCCAGACTCCTTTTTATTTTTTTTTCCTTTTTGTCTTTCTTGAAACCAGAGATCAGGGGAAAGCGCGAACGCAGTCCCCCACTACCAGAAATTATGCAGTCGAGTATCCCGCATTTGGGGACATCGCAGGGGTCAGCACATCCGAAGTGCAATGGATGAGCCTCACCCTGGGAGAACCACCTTCGTGATCATGGTGTCTCCCCTGCCAGGTAAGTATGAGTTGGAAGGGGACAGGGTGAGGGCGGGCCGCTGGGCATCTCCCCGCAGAGCGAGGGTGGCATTCACACAGGCAAGGCCTGAGGCCGGGCGAAGCAGAGCATGGGCATTGTGGGGCGCAAGGTGACCAGCCAAGGCCCCTGTGCCCACTTTGGAAAGCGCGCAGCTACCCACAGCAGCTTCCCACAGGCCTCGGCCGGCCAGCAACATTTGCATGTCCACGCCCACCGGCAGCGCCAATCAGGGCCCTGCTTTCGCTATGCTGCACCTTGCTGACACGGGTGGGGGAAAGCCAGGGCTACAGCAAGCACACGAGAGGGCTTGGCAGGCCGAAATCGGGCCCAAAAGCAGATTTTTCAGGCCCTTTAAACTGTGCACAAGCAAAGGCTTTCGCAAGCACAACAGAGGGCTTGCCAGGTCGAAATCGGGCCCAGAAGCACGTTTCTAAGCCCTGAGCCAGCATCCCCAGGCTTGTAAATTTGCATATCTAATTGGCCCTCGCCCACTCCCCATTCCAGCCAGCTTACAGCACCCTGGACGGACCACAAGAAACGTCAAAGGGTGCTCCAGACTCCTTTTTATTTTTTTTTCCTTTTTGTCTTTCTTGAAACCAGAGATCAGGGGAAAGCGCAAACGCAGTCCCCCACTACCAGAAATTATGCAGTCGAGTATCCCGCATTTGGGGACATCGCAGGGGTCAGCACATCCGAAGTGCAATGGATGAGCCTCACCCTGGGAGAACCACCTTCGTGATCATGGTGTCTCCCCTGCCAGGTAAGTATGAGTTGGAAGGGGACAGGGTGAGGGCGGGCCGCTGGGCATCTCCCCGCAGAGCGAGGGTGGCATTCACACAGGCAAGGCCTGAGGCCGGCCGAAGCAGAGCATGGGCATTGTGGGGCGCAAGGTGACCAGCCAAGGCCCCTGTGCCCACTTTGGAAAGCGCGCAGCTACCCACAGCAGCTTCCCACAGGCCTCGGCCGGCCAGCAACATTTGCATGTCCACGCCCACCGGCAGCGCCAATCAGGGCCCTGCTTTCGCTATGCTGCACCTTGCTGACACGGGTGGGGGAAAGCCAGGGCTACAGCAAGCACAGAAGGGCGATTGCCATGTCGACTTTGGGCCCAGAAGCAGAGATTTGGGGCTTTTGAAGCCTAAGAGCTGCCACTGAGGCCGCCTCTAGAGGTATGCAGTGCCCTGTTGCCTGGCTAGGCCCCAGTCGACTGCTTGTGGCTGAAAGCCAGGGACAAACAGGCCTGCAAGCGAGCAGGGGTTCTCGCCCTGAGCCCCTCACGCCTTCCCGAACGCTCCCAAACGCTGCAGACAGAACCCTCGCCGGGCAGAGCCCTCGCCGGGCCACGGCCTGGGGTCCTCAGCCAGAGTCTGGGCCTGGGAAGGCTAGGGCGAGGCAAGAGGCTGGCAGCCAGGCCACAGCCCCAGGGGGGCGATGGAAAGGAGCAGACATGTCACCTGGCCAGGGCCTACTTCCCTGTCTCTGGATAGGTCCCCAGAGTGGGAGGCTGCAGCTATCCCATCATTCCCCAGGCTCAGTACTTAGCATGTGATTCCCTCTTGCCCACGCCCCCGCCCCCCTCCAATCCAGCCGCAGCACCCCAGAAAGAACACAGAAGACGAGAAAGGGTGCTCCAGACTCCTTTTTATTTTTTTTTCCTTTTTGTCTTTCTTGAAACCAGAGATCAGGGGAAAGCGCGAACGCAGTCCCCCACTACCAGAAATTATGCAGTCGAGTATCCCGCATTTGGGGACATCGCAGGGGTCAGCACATCCGAAGTGCAATGGATGAGCCTCACCCTGGGAGAACCACCTTCGTGATCATGGTGTCTCCCCTGCCAGGTAAGTATGAGTTGGAAGGGGACAGGGTGAGGGCGGGCCGCTGGGCATCTCCCCGCAGAGCGAGGGTGGCATTCACACAGGCAAGGCCTGAGGCCGGGCGAAGCAGAGCATGGGCATTGTGGGGCGCAAGGTGACCAGCCAAGGCCCCTGTGCCCACTTTGGAAAGCGCGCAGCTACCCACAGCAGCTTCCCACAGGCCTCGGCCGGCCAGCAACATTTGCATGTCCACGCCCACCGGCAGCGCCAATCAGGGCCCTGCTTTCGCTATGCTGCACCTTGCTGACACGGGTGGGGGAAAGCCAGGGCTACAGCAAGCACACGAGAGGGCTTGGCAGGCCGAAATCGGGCCCAAAAGCAGATTTTTCAGGCCCTTTAAACTGTGCACAAGCAAAGGCTTTCGCAAGCACAACAGAGGGCTTGCCAGGTCGAAATCGGGCCCAGAAGCACGTTTCTAAGCCCTGAGCCAGCATCCCCAGGCTTGTAAATTTGCATATCTAATTGGCCCTCGCCCACTCCCCATTCCAGCCAGCTTACAGCACCCTGGACGGACCACAAGAAACGTCAAAGGGTGCTCCAGACTCCTTTTTATTTTTTTTTCCTTTTTGTCTTTCTTGAAACCAGAGATCAGGGGAAAGCGCGAACGCAGTCCCCCACTACCAGAAATTATGCAGTCGAGTATCCCGCATTTGGGGACATCGCAGGGGTCAGCACATCCGAAGTGCAATGGATGAGCCTCACCCTGGGAGAACCACCTTTGTGATCATGGTGTCTCCCCTGCCAGGTAAGTATGAGTTGGAAGGGGACAGGGTGAGGGCGGGCCGCTGGGCATCTCCCCGCAGAGCGAGGGTGGCATTCACACAGGCAAGGCCTGAGGCCGGGCGAAGCAGAGCATGGGCATTGTGGGGCGCAAGGTGACCAGCCAAGGCCCCTGTGCCCACTTTGGAAAGCGCGCAGCTACCCACAGCAGCTTCCCACAGGCCTCGGCCGGCCAGCAACATTTGCATGTCCACGCCCACCGGCAGCGCCAATCAGGGCCCTGCTTTCGCTATGCTGCACCTTGCTGACACGGGTGGGGGAAAGCCAGGGCTACAGCAAGCACACGAGAGGGCTTGGCAGGCCTAAATCGGGCCCAAAAGCAGATTTTTCAGGCCCTTTAAACTGTGCACAAGCAAAGGCTTTCGCAAGCACAACAGAGGGCTTGCCAGGTCGAAATCGGGCCCAGAAGCACGTTTCTAAGCCCTGAGCCAGCATCCCCAGGCTTGTAAATTTGCATATCTAATTGGCCCTCGCCCACTCCCCATTCCAGCCAGCTTACAGCACCCTGGACGGACCACAAGAAACGTCAAAGGGTGCTCCAGACTCCTTTTTATTTTTTTTTCCTTTTTGTCTTTCTTGAAACCAGAGATCAGGGGAAAGCGCGAACGCAGTCCCCCACTACCAGAAATTATGCAGTCGAGTATCCCGCATTTGGGGACATCGCAGGGGTCAGCACATCCGAAGTGCAATGGATGAGCCTCACCCTGGGAGAACCACCTTTTTAGTTTTGGGGCAAAAACTTTTATTAAGTGCTTAAAAGTTGCGATACATAGTATTTAGGAAGTGGTACCTCCCCCTTAGGAAAGGCAGTCCACTTTAACTTTTCAGGCAATGCATTGAGACATTTTACATTTCATCTGATGTATTTGCTGATAGCGTTTTACGGTTTTAATGGGGACGCCACTTTAAAGAGTACAGTGGGGAAGGAGGGTTTTCTCACAGCTCTTCTTCTTCCTCACTTTCCCTCTTGTCCATGGCTGCATAGTCTCTAAGCAGGCTGAGCACCATCCTGCGGCACCCTTCTCTGTTTACCACCTCTCCATTGGTCACCAGGCGTGTTCTGGCGAACAGGAGAATGTCTTTAATACAGCAGAGGAGTCTCCAGCACTCCTGGATAGCTTCCTCTGTGTGTGTCCCTGGAAACAGCCCGTACAGCATGGACTGGTCCGTAATGTTCTCATAGGGGATGAGGGCTACCAGTTCTTGTCGGAGGGCGGCCCTTAGTCTCTGGGCAAAGGGGCAGGCCCAGAAGAGATGGTGTGCAGATTCCTCTGCGGGGCATCCCCTTGGGCAGTTCCTGTGCGGGCACAGGCCTCTGCTGTGCATGAAGGACCTCACTGGCAGGCCACCCTTCACAGTCATCCATGCTATGTCCTTGTGTCTGTTGGTCAGAACTGGGGAGGATACATTCTCCCACATGTGCGTTGCCGTTGCTGGTGGCAGGTCGCTTACTGGTTCGGTGGTGTCCCTGGTCCTGATCAGTTTGCGGATTGTCTTGGGCTTCCCAAGGCAAGGAGTGACACCGTTCAGCCCAAATTCCCCCACAAACTTTTCTACCTCCTTGTAGTACCATGGGAGGTCCCAGTTGAAAGTCACAGCATTCTCCCACTTATCCCATCCCAGCCGTCTCCACACCGGGAGGAGGAAAAAGCGGAACACCTTGTAGGCAGAGTGGTCCTTGTTCATATTTAACAGGGTTATCCGGACGCAGCCACACACAAAGAAGGCCCTGAGGATCGTTGAGATGTCGGGGACTGCCTTCCCCCCTTTGCGGTGCTCCTTGTGCATGACTGACCGTTTCACCCTGTCCATCTTGGAGTGCCAGACAAAGTGGAACACCATGCTGTTGATGGCCCGTGCTACGTTGGCCAGGAGTGGCCAGGCCTGTGTCACATACTGCAGCACGGGCAGTGCATCGTTCCTGAGCACCAGAGCCTTCCCTTCAATGCTCAGGTTTCTCAGGCTCCAGAGGCCCAGTTTTTGCTTCACCTTGGCCAAACGTTCGTTCCAGCTCTTCGCTGCTGCCCCTGGCCCTCCAAACCAGACGCCGAGGATCTTCATCAGTCCTGCCTCGATGGGGAAGGGGAGAGGCTCGTTGCAGAGGTCCCATCGCCCGAAGAGTTTGACCTGAGACTTGTCCACGTTGATTCTCGCCCCTGATGCCTTGCCGAAGTCTGTGCACGCCTCCAGCAGAGATTGGACTGATTCCGCATCCGCGCAGAAGAGGGTGACATCGTCCATGTACAGCGAACACTTGACTTCCCTCTTCGCGTCGCCGGGTGTCTGGATTCCTCTGATGTTTGGGTTCTTCCTGATGTACTCAGCGAGTAGCTCTATAACCAAAACAAACAGAGGTGGCGAGAGCGGGCAGCCTTGTCTTACCCCAGACCTGATAGGAAAGGGGTCTGTTTTACAACCATTTACAATGACTGAACTGAAGATGTCTTTATACATTACTTTAACGTAACCGCAGAAGCGCTCCCCCAGCCCAAAGCCATGCAGTACCCGCTCCATGAACTCATGGGAGACGCGATCGAATGCCTTCTCCTGATCTAGACAGACCAGGGCAGCCCGGATCTTGCGGTCCGTGATGTACTGGATCGTGTCCCTTATCAGTGCCAGGCTATCTGCGACCCTGCGCCCCGGGACCCCACAGGTTTGGTCTGGGTGAACTAACTCTCCCATGGCGCCCTTCAGTCTGTTAACTAGTGTCTTTGCAAGGATCTTGTAGTCAACATTCAGGAGAGAGATGGGGCGCCAGTTCTTTAGGTCACATCTCTCCCCCTTATGTTTATACAAGAGAGCAATCATTCCCTCCCTCAGAGTGTGGGGCATGATTCCTTCCCTCTCCATCTCCTCATACACCTGCAGGAGATCTGGTCCCACTAGGTCCCACAGTGAGTCATAGAACTCGACTGGGAGACCATCACTACCTGGTGTCTTTCCTGACTTGAAGGATTTAACTGCAAGGTGCAGCTCGTCCAAAGTCAGGGGGGCATTAAGGGCTTCTCTCACTGTTGGGGAAACAGTTCTTGGGATACCAGACAGAAACTTTTCTGCTTGATCTCCCTCTGACCTCTTCTCTGAGTAGAGGTCCCCATAGAAGTCTGTCACTACCTTCCTAATGTCCTCCCTCGTGTCACAGAGGATTCCCTCCTTATTGCGCAGTTGAACCAGAGGGGTGTGCGCAGAGTGGATTTTCTTAAAGAAGAAGGAGTTGCATTTCTCCCCCTTCTCCAAGTTCTCCACCTTGGAACGGAAGATGATCCCCCTGGATTCGTCATGAAAGTGCTCGCTCAGCTCTTTCTTGACTTCTTCCAGAGGGCTCATGACGTCCCATCCCCGGAGTTGGAGGTCGTGCAGTTCTTGCAGCACTTGCTGTAGTCTACTGAACTCCCTCTTTCTCCCCCTTGCTGCCTGCCTGCCCACATTCTTGAAGAAATCCTGGAGCCTGCCTTTCACCCATTCCCACCATTCCCCTGTGGACTTGAAAGTCTCTTTCATGGCCTGCCACTGGGTGTATGTCTCCCTCAACTCCTCCTTCACCCCCTCTTTCTCCAGCAGAGAGCTATTCAGTTTCCAAGTGCCTGGACCTGTCAGGAACTTGCCCGTCAGTTCCCCTTGGAAGTGGATAGCTCTGTGGTCAGAGAAGTGTACTGTCACCATCGAATGTTGCTTGAGCTTCACTGATCGAGAGGTAAAGATGAAGTCTATCCTGGAGCGCAAGGAGCCATCAGGGCGACTCCAGGTAAAGTTCCTGGCGTTCACCCCCATGGACCCCATGACATCTGTCAGGGAGGCCTCCCCCACCATCTCTACCAGTAGTTTCGCAGCATCATCCATCCATCCTGCCCCTGCCCTGGCCCCGCATCTACCACCTGCTTCTAGAATACAGTTGAAGTCCCCACCCATCAAAATTGTTCTGGAGGTGACCAGCTGTGGCCTGAGGCGCTGAAACAGCTCCCGTCGCTCGCCTACATCAGAAGGGGCGTACACGTTGATCAGTCTAACTGGCTCTCCTGCCCACGAACCGTCGACGACAAGAGCCCTGCCGCCCTCCAGTTCGGTGACCGAGTCCATCGTGAAACGCCTTCCTCTGACTAAGGTAGCCACTCCTACAGACCTACTGCTGTTCCCTCCAGACCAAAAGGAAGGCCCTAGGGTCCACTGCTGTTCTAGGTGCGTGTATGATGTTGCGAAGGGGATGGAGCATTCCTGAATCATGTACACATCACACTCCTGACTGGCAAGGAAACCCAAAGTACTAGCACATCTGCGCCTGTCTCTAATACTTCTGACATTTACGGAAAATAATGAAATAGCCATCATTAATTAGTTTTTAAGAGTAAACTTAATACTTAAAGACTAATTATCAAGTCAAAGCAATTGGTTACAAAACAGTTGACAAGGCTACTTACACGGCTGTGACAGCCTCCTGTTGGGACTCCGGCGTTTGGCCTTCCTGCTCGGCAGCTGCTGCTTGCTGTTGCACGATGGCCGCTTCCCGCTCTTGGCTGGGCTTGGGGTCTACCTCCTCCAGGGTGACGGGCAGGTCTTGCTCTCGGGCCACGATGAAGGTCTCCACTTCTTCAACTCTTGCTGGCGATGGGGGTGGGGACTGCTCCATGGAGTTTGCCAGTGCCCTCATCTCTTTCAGCACTTTTGATACTTGCTCGAGTTGCTCGTCTGGGCTGTCTTGTTCGAGCTGCTCCTCCTGTTCTGGATTCTCGAGCCCTGAGTAGGAGTTGTGGGTGCTCACTGGTCTCTTGCTTTCTCCTTCGGAGTCAGTTGAGTGCCTCCTTTTTCTGCGCTCCTGTGTTATCCAGGGCCCTTCCCCCTGTTCCTCGGTGGCATCCTGAGCGGGAGTCTCCATTGACTCACAGTGCTCATCGGGCTCAGGGAGGGTGGTTGGGGTATCGGCAGGTGTATGTTGCTCCTGGACCTTGGCGGTGTCCTGGTCGGGCTTGGGCTTGTCTTGTTTAGGGCCCTTCCCTTTCCCTGTCCCCCTCTCCCGCCGCGGGGGTGGGACTGGAGGCCTGGTCTCCTCTGCCTCCTCCGGTTGCTCACTCCACGGAGGTTTGGCGGCTTGGGCATAGGATTTCGCTCTTTTTGGGCAGTCCTTAAAGAGGTGACCTGTGGCCCCACAGAGGTTGCATGTGGTTTTCTCCTTACAGAACATTGCTGTGTGGCCTTCTTGCTTGCATTTCCTGCAAACTTGCGCCGTACAGTCCTTGCCGGTGTGACCAGGATTGTTGCACCTGTTGCAGAGCTTGGGCTGCCCAGGGTAGTACAGGTACCCCGAGTCACGCCCTAGGGAGAAGCTGGAAGGGGGGTGGCGGACTCCATCTGGGGCCAAAGGGTCCTCCTTCAGCTTCACCATCACTGTCCATTTACCATCCCAAATGCCATCGCTGTCCAGGTTGCGGGAGGGTTCTTTTGTCACTGTGCAGTGGCGGCGTAGGAAGGTTGTTAGGTCCTGCACATTGACATGTGGATTGTAGACGTGCACGGTCATTCTCTTGACCTCCACCACGAGCTGGCATTCCAGGTGGAAGTCGGAGAACGGTTTCTCCTCCCGTCGTGACCAGCACATCTGCCAATACCTCCTGCAGATTCGTTCAGACATGAACGTAAGCAGGTAGGTGCCTTTGGGTGCATCCGTCATGATGCACCAGATTTCTGCTGCTGTGAACCCCATCTTGGTTACCAGCAGCTCAGTAAATATCTTCCTGCTCAGTTGCGGTGTAGATCCGTCTGGCTCCACCTTCCTCTGTAGCTTTACGGTGTTGTGGAACCATGGATTCAGGGGCCTGCTCATCCTGCTGCTTTGCTGTGCTGTGCCCAGGAGAAGAAGAAGGATTCCTCAGGGAGCTGGTGGCAGGTAGGTAATCCTCAGGCCAGTAGACAGGGTCCCCTTCAGGTGGGTGGAGGACTCAGGCAGACCCTCAGCTCCAGCAGGGTGGGTGTCCCAGCAGGGGGCTGGCAGGGGTCTCCTTCAGGCTGGCAAGAGGTCCCCAGCTGGCAGGCAGCTCCTTCAGGCAGTCCACAGCAGGCAGGAAGGGAATCCACAGCAGGTAGGCAGCTCCAGCAGCCAAAGCTTCCCCAGCAAGGCAGGCAGCTCCAGCAGACTTCAGCAGGCAGGCAGCTCCAGGCGGCGGGTGGCTTCAGCAGGCAGGAGTCCCCAGCAGGCAGTGGTCCGAAGCAGGCGGTGGTCCTCAGCAGGCAGGAAGGCAGGTCCAGAAGGCAGGTATCCTCAGCAGGCAAAGCTCCAGCAGTAGCACTTAAAAGTGCATTTGTGCGCTTAAAAGCACCAAATAGCTCTTCTTGCAGAACAGTGACCTCTAGTGGCGACCAGAGGTACTGCAGGCAGGTGATCGTGGTGGCTCACCTGCCAGGTAAGTATGAGTTGGAAGGGGACAGGGTGAGGGCGGGCCGCTGGGCATCTCCCCGCAGAGCCAGGGTGGCATTCACACAGGCAAGGCCTGAGGCCGGGCGAAGCAGAGCATGGGCATTGTGGGGCGCAAGGTGACCAGCCAAGGCCCCTGTGCCCACTTTGGAAAGCGCGCAGCTACCCACAGCAGCTTCCCACAGGCCTCGGCCGGCCAGCAACATTTGCATGTCCACGCCCACCGGCAGCGCCAATCAGGGCCCTGCTTTCGCTATGCTGCACCTTGCTGACACGGGTGGGGGAAAGCCAGGGCTACAGCAAGCACAGAAGGGCGATTGCCATGTCGACTTTGGGCCCAGAAGCAGAGATTTGGGGCTTTTGAAGCCTAAGAGCTGCCACTGAGGCCGCCTCTAGAGGTATGCAGTGCCCTGTTGCCTGGCTAGGCCCCAGTCGACTGCTTGTGGCTGAAAGCCAGGGACAAACAGGCCTGCAAGCGAGCAGGGGTTCTCGCCCTGAGCCCCTCACGCCTTCCCGAACGCTCCCAAACGCTGCAGACAGAACCCTCGCCGGGCAGAGCCCTCGCCGGGCCACGGCCTGGGGTCCTCAGCCAGAGTCTGGGCCTGGGGAGGCTAGGGCGAGGCAAGAGGCTGGCAGCCAGGCCACAGCCCCAGGGGGGCGATGGAAAGGAGCAGACATGTCACCTGGCCAGGGCCTACTTCCCTGTCTCTGGATAGGTCCCCAGAGTGGGAGGCTGCAGCTATCCCATCATTCCCCAGGCTCAGTACTTAGCATGTGATTCCCTCTTGCCCACGCCCCCGCCCCCCTCCAATCCAGCCGCAGCACCCCAGAAAGAACACAGAAGACGAGAAAGGGTGCTCCAGACTCCTTTTTATTTTTTTTTCCTTTTTGTCTTTCTTGAAACCAGAGATCAGGGGAAAGCGCGAACGCAGTCCCCCACTACCAGAAATTATGCAGTCGAGTATCCCGCATTTGGGGACATCGCAGGGGTCAGCACATCCGAAGTGCAATGGATGAGCCTCACCCTGGGAGAACCACCTTCGTGATCATGGTGTCTCCCCTGCCAGGTAAGTATGAGTTGGAAGGGGACAGGGTGAGGGCGGGCCGCTGGGCATCTCCCCGCAGAGCGAGGGTGGCATTCACACAGGCAAGGCCTGAGGCCGGGCGAAGCAGAGCATGGGCATTGTGGGGCGCAAGGTGACCAGCCAAGGCCCCTGTGCCCACTTTGGAAAGCGCGCAGCTACCCACAGCAGCTTCCCACAGGCCTCGGCCGGCCAGCAACATTTGCATGTCCACGCCCACCGGCAGCGCCAATCAGGGCCCTGCTTTCGCTATGCTGCACCTTGCTGACACGGGTGGGGGAAAGCCAGGGCTACAGCAAGCACACGAGAGGGCTTGGCAGGCCGAAATCGGGCCCAAAAGCAGATTTTTCAGGCCCTTTAAACTGTGCACAAGCAAAGGCTTTCGCAAGCACAACAGAGGGCTTGCCAGGTCGAAATCGGGCCCAGAAGCACGTTTCTAAGCCCTGAGCCAGCATCCCCAGGCTTGTAAATTTGCATATCTAATTGGCCCTCGCCCACTCCCCATTCCAGCCAGCTTACAGCACCCTGGACGGACCACAAGAAACGTCAAAGGGTGCTCCAGACTCCTTTTTATTTTTTTTTCCTTTTTGTCTTTCTTGAAACCAGAGATCAGGGGAAAGCGCGAACGCAGTCCCCCACTACCAGAAATTATGCAGTCGAGTATCCCGCATTTGGGGACATCGCAGGGGTCAGCACATCCGAAGTGCAATGGATGAGCCTCACCCTGGGAGAACCACCTTCGTGATCATGGTGTCTCCCCTGCCAGGTAAGTATGAGTTGGAAGGGGACAGGGTGAGGGCGGGCCGCTGGGCATCTCCCCGCAGAGCGAGGGTGGCATTCACACAGGCAAGGCCTGAGGCCGGGCGAAGCAGAGCATGGGCATTGTGGGGCGCAAGGTGACCAGCCAAGGCCCCTGTGCCCACTTTGGAAAGCGCGCAGCTACCCACAGCAGCTTCCCACAGGCCTCGGCCGGCCAGCAACATTTGCATGTCCACGCCCACCGGCAGCGCCAATCAGGGCCCTGCTTTCGCTATGCTGCACCTTGCTGACACGGGTGGGGGAAAGCCAGGGCTACAGCAAGCACAGAAGGGCGATTGCCATGTCGACTTTGGGCCCAGAAGCAGAGATTTGGGGCTTTTGAAGCCTAAGAGCTGCCACTGAGGCCGCCTCTAGAGGTATGCAGTGCCCTGTTGCCTGGCTAGGCCCCAGTCGACTGCTTGTGGCTGAAAGCCAGGGACAAACAGGCCTGCAAGCGAGCAGGGGTTCTCGCCCTGAGCCCCTCACGCCTTCCCGAACGCTCCCAAACGCTGCAGACAGAACCCTCGCCGAGCAGAGCCCTCGCCGGGCCACGGCCTGGCGTCCTCAGCCAGAGTCTGGGCCTGGGAAGGCTAGGGCGAGGCAAGAGGCTGGCAGCCAGGCCACAGCCCCAGGGGGGCGATGGAAAGGAGCAGACATGTCACCTGGCCAGGGCCTACTTCCCTGTCTCTGGATAGGTCCCCAGAGTGGGAGGCTGCAGCTATCCCATCATTCCCCAGGCTCAGTACTTAGCATGTGATTCCCTCTTGCCCACGCCCCCGCCCCCCTCCAATCCAGCCGCAGCACCCCAGAAAGAACACAGAAGACGAGAAAGGGTGCTCCAGACTCCTTTTTATTTTTTTTTCCTTTTTGTCTTTCTTGAAACCAGAGATCAGGGGAAAGCGCGAACGCAGTCCCCCACTACCAGAAATTATGCAGTCGAGTATCCCGCATTTGGGGACATCGCAGGGGTCAGCACATCCGAAGTGCAATGGATGAGCCTCACCCTGGGAGAACCACCTTCGTGATCATGGTGTCTCCCCTGCCAGGTAAGTATGAGTTGGAAGGGGACAGGGTGAGGGCGGGCCGCTGGGCATCTCCCCGCAGAGCGAGGGTGGCATTCACACAGGCAAGGCCTGAGGCCGGGCGAAGCAGAGCATGGGCATTGTGGGGCGCAAGGTGACCAGCCAAGGCCCCTGTGCCCACTTTGGAAAGCGCGCAGCTACCCACAGCAGCTTCCCACAGGCCTCGGCCGGCCAGCAACATTTGCATGTCCACGCCCACCGGCAGCGCCAATCAGGGCCCTGCTTTCGCTATGCTGCACCTTGCTGACACGGGTGGGGGAAAGCCAGGGCTACAGCAAGCACACGAGAGGGCTTGGCAGGCCGAAATCGGGCCCAAAAGCAGATTTTTCAGGCCCTTTAAACTGTGCACAAGCAAAGGCTTTCGCAAGCACAACAGAGGGCTTGCCAGGTCGAAATCGGGCCCAGAAGCACGTTTCTAAGCCCTGAGCCAGCATCCCCAGGCTTGTAAATTTGCATATCTAATTGGCCCTCGCCCACTCCCCATTCCAGCCAGCTTACAGCACCCTGGACGGACCACAAGAAACGTCAAAGGGTGCTCCAGACTCCTTTTTATTTTTTTTTCCTTTTTGTCTTTCTTGAAACCAGAGATCAGGGGAAAGCGCGAACGCAGTCCCCCACTACCAGAAATTATGCAGTCGAGTATCCCGCATTTGGGGACATCGCAGGGGTCAGCACATCCGAAGTGCAATGGATGAGCCTCACCCTGGGAGAACCACCTTCGTGATCATGGTGTCTCCCCTGCCAGGTAAGTATGAGTTGGAAGGGGACAGGGTGAGGGCGGGCCGCTGGGCATCTCCCCGCAGAGCGAGGGTGGCATTCACACAGGCAAGGCCTGAGGCCGGGCGAAGCAGAGCATGGGCATTGTGGGGCGCAAGGTGACCAGCCAAGGCCCCTGTGCCCACTTTGGAAAGCGCGCAGCTACCCACAGCAGCTTCCCACAGGCCTCGGCCGGCCAGCAACATTTGCATGTCCACGCCCACCGGCAGCGCCAATCAGGGCCCTGCTTTCGCTATGCTGCACCTTGCTGACACGGGTGGGGGAAAGCCAGGGCTACAGCAAGCACAGAAGGGCGATTGCCATGTCGACTTTGGGCCCAGAAGCAGAGATTTGGGGCTTTTGAAGCCTAAGAGCTGCCACTGAGGCCGCCTCTAGAGGTATGCAGTGCCCTGTTGCCTGGCTAGGCCCCAGTCGACTGCTTGTGGCTGAAAGCCAGGGACAAACAGGCCTGCAAGCGAGCAGGGGTTCTCGCCCTGAGCCCCTCACGCCTTCCCGAACGCTCCCAAACGCTGCAGACAGAACCCTCGCCGGGCAGAGCCCTCGCCGGGCCACGGCCTGGGGTCCTCAGCCAGAGTCTGGGCCTGGGAAGGCTAGGGCGAGGCAAGAGGCTGGCAGCCAGGCCACAGCCCCAGGGGGGCGATGGAAAGGAGCAGACTGTCACCTGGCCAGGGCCTACTTCCCTGTCTCTGGATAGGTCCCCAGAGTGGGAGGCTGCAGCTATCCCATCATTCCCCAGGCTCAGTACTTAGCATGTGATTCCCTCTTGCCCACACCCCCGCCCCCCTCCAATCCAGCCGCAGCACCCCAGAAAGAACACAGAAGACGAGAAAGGGTGCTCCAGACTCCTTTTTATTTTTTTTTCCTTTTTGTCTTTCTTGAAACCAGAGATCAGGGGAAAGCGCGAACGCAGTCCCCCACTACCAGAAATTATGCAGTCGAGTATCCCGCATTTGGGGACATCGCAGGGGTCAGCACATCCGAAGTGCAATGGATGAGCCTCACCCTGGGAGAACCACCTTCGTGATCATGGTGTCTCCCCTGCCAGGTAAGTATGAGTTGGAAGGGGACAGGGTGAGGGCGGGCCGCTGGGCATCTCCCCGCAGAGCGAGGGTGGCATTCACACAGGCAAGGCCTGAGGCCGGGCGAAGCAGAGCATGGGCATTGTGGGGCGCAAGGTGACCAGCCAAGGCCCCTGTGCCCACTTTGGAAAGCGCGCAGCTACCCACAGCAGCTTCCCACAGGCCTCGGCCGGCCAGCAACATTTGCATGTCCACGCCCACCGGCAGCGCCAATCAGGGCCCTGCTTTCGCTATGCTGCACCTTGCTGACACGGGTGGGGGAAAGCCAGGGCTACAGCAAGCACACGAGAGGGCTTGGCAGGCCGAAATCGGGCCCAAAAGCAGATTTTTCAGGCCCTTTAAACTGTGCACAAGCAAAGGCTTTCGCAAGCACAACAGAGGGCTTGCCAGGTCGAAATCGGGCCCAGAAGCACGTTTCTAAGCCCTGAGCCAGCATCCCCAGGCTTGTAAATTTGCATATCTAATTGGCCCTCGCCCACTCCCCATTCCAGCCAGCTTACAGCACCCTGGACGGACCACAAGAAACGTCAAAGGGTGCTCCAGACTCCTTTTTATTTTTTTTTCCTTTTTGTCTTTCTTGAAACCAGAGATCAGGGGAAAGCGCGAACGCAGTCCCCCACTACCAGAAATTATGCAGTCGAGTATCCCGCATTTGGGGACATCGCAGGGGTCAGCACATCCGAAGTGCAATGGATGAGCCTCACCCTGGGAGAACCACCTTCGTGATCATGGTGTCTCCCCTGCCAGGTAAGTATGAGTTGGAAGGGGACAGGGTGAGGGCGGGCCGCTGGGCATCTCCCCGCAGAGCGAGGGTGGCATTCACACAGGCAAGGCCTGAGGCCGGGCGAAGCAGAGCATGGGCATTGTGGGGCGCAAGGTGACCAGCCAAGGCCCCTGTGCCCACTTTGGAAAGCGCGCAGCTACCCACAGCAGCTTCCCACAGGCCTCGGCCGGCCAGCAACATTTGCATGTCCACGCCCACCGGCAGCGCCAATCAGGGCCCTGCTTTCGCTATGCTGCACCTTGCTGACACGGGTGGGGGAAAGCCAGGGCTACAGCAAGCACAGAAGGGCGATTGCCATGTCGACTTTGGGCCCAGAAGCAGAGATTTGGGGCTTTTGAAGCCTAAGAGCTGCCACTGAGGCCGCCTCTAGAGGTATGCAGTGCCCTGTTGCCTGGCTAGGCCCCAGTCGACTGCTTGTGGCTGAAAGCCAGGGACAAACAGGCCTGCAAGCGAGCAGGGGTTCTCGCCCTGAGCCCCTCACGCCTTCCCGAACGCTCCCAAACGCTGCAGACAGAGCCCTCGCCGGGCCACGGCCTGGGGTCCTCAGCCAGGGTCTGGGCCTGGGAAGGCTAGGGCGAGGCAAGAGGCTGGCAGCCAGGCCACAGCCCCAGGGGGGCGATGGAAAGGAGCAGACATGTCACCTGGCCAGGGCCTACTTCCCTGTCTCTGGATAGGTCCCCAGAGTGGGAGGCTGCAGCTATCCCATCATTCCCCAGGCTCAGTACTTAGCATGTGATTCCCTCTTGCCCACGCCCCCGCCCCCCTCCAATCCAGCCGCAGCACCCCAGAAAGAACACAGAAGACGAGAAAGGGTGCTCCAGACTCCTTTTTATTTTTTTTTCCTTTTTGTCTTTCTTGAAACCAGAGATCAGGGGAAAGCGCGAACGCAGTCCCCCACTACCAGAAATTATGCAGTCGAGTATCCCGCATTTGGGGACATCGCAGGGGTCAGCACATCCGAAGTGCAATGGATGAGCCTCACCCTGGGAGAACCACCTTCGTGATCATGGTGTCTCCCCTGCCAGGTAAGTATGAGTTGGAAGGGGACAGGGTGAGGGCGGGCCGCTGGGCATCTCCCCGCAGAGCGAGGGTGGCATTCACACAGGCAAGGCCTGAGGCCGGGCGAAGCAGAGCATGGGCATTGTGGGGCGCAAGGTGACCAGCCAAGGCCCCTGTGCCCACTTTGGAAAGCGCGCAGCTACCCACAGCAGCTTCCCACAGGCCTCGGCCGGCCAGCAACATTTGCATGTCCACGCCCACCGGCAGCGCCAATCAGGGCCCTGCTTTCGCTATGCTGCACCTTGCTGACACGGGTGGGGGAAAGCCAGGGCTACAGCAAGCACACGAGAGGGCTTGGCAGGCCGAAATCGGGCCCAAAAGCAGATTTTTCAGGCCCTTTAAACTGTGCACAAGCAAAGGCTTTCGCAAGCACAACAGAGGGCTTGCCAGGTCGAAATCGGGCCCAGAAGCACGTTTCTAAGCCCTGAGCCAGCATCCCCAGGCTTGTAAATTTGCATATCTAATTGGCCCTCGCCCACTCCCCATTCCAGCCAGCTTACAGCACCCTGGACGGACCACAAGAAACGTCAAAGGGTGCTCCAGACTCCTTTTTATTTTTTTTTCCTTTTTGTCTTTCTTGAAACCAGAGATCAGGGGAAAGCGCGAACGCAGTCCCCCACTACCAGAAATTATGCAGTCGAGTATCCCGCATTTGGGGACATCGCAGGGGTCAGCACATCCGAAGTGCAATGGATGAGCCTCACCCTGGGAGAACCACCTTCGTGATCATGGTGTCTCCCCTGCCAGGTAAGTATGAGTTGGAAGGGGACAGGGTGAGGGCGGGCCGCTGGGCATCTCCCCGCAGAGCGAGGGTGGCATTCACACAGGCAAGGCCTGAGGCCGGGCGAAGCAGAGCATGGGCATTGTGGGGCGCAAGGTGACCAGCCAAGGCCCCTGTGCCCACTTTGGAAAGCGCGCAGCTACCCACAGCAGCTTCCCACAGGCCTCGGCCGGCCAGCAACATTTGCATGTCCACGCCCACCGGCAGCGCCAATCAGGGCCCTGCTTTCGCTATGCTGCACCTTGCTGACACAGGTGGGGGAAAGCCAGGGCTACAGCAAGCACAGAAGGGCGATTGCCATGTCGACTTTGGGCCCAGAAGCAGAGATTTGGGGCTTTTGAAGCCTAAGAGCTGCACTGAGGCCGCCTCTAGAGGTATGCAGTGCCCTGTTGCCTGGCTAGGCCCCAGTCGACTGCTTGTGGCTGAAAGCCAGGGACAAACAGGCCTGCAAGCGAGCAGGGGTTCTCGCCCTGAGCCCCTCACGCCTTCCCGAACGCTCCCAAACGCTGCAGACAGAACCCTCGCCGGGCAGAGCCCTCGCCGGGCCACGGCCTGGGGTCCTCAGCCAGAGTCTGGGCCTGGGAAGGCTAGGGCGAGGCAAGAGGCTGGCAGCCAGGCCACAGCCCCAGGGGGGCGATGGAAAGGAGCAGACATGTCACCTGGCCAGGGCCTACTTCCCTGTCTCTGGATAGGTCCCCAGAGTGGGAGGCTGCAGCTATCCCATCATTCCCCAGGCTCAGTACTTAGCATGTGATTCCCTCTTGCCCACGCCCCCGCCCCCCTCCAATCCAGCCGCAGCACCCCAGAAAGAACACAGAAGACGAGAAAGGGTGCTCCAGACTCCTTTTTATTTTTTTTTCCTTTTTGTCTTTCTTGAAACCAGAGATCAGGGGAAAGCGCGAACGCAGTCCCCCACTACCAGAAATTATGCAGTCGAGTATCCCGCATTTGGGGACATCGCAGGGGTTAGCACATCCGAAGTGCAATGGATGAGCCTCACCCTGGGAGAACCACCTTCGTGATCATGGTGTCTCCCCTGCCAGGTAAGTATGAGTTGGAAGGGGACAGGGTGAGGGCGGGCCGCTGGGCATCTCCCCGCAGAGCGAGGGTGGCATTCACACAGGCAAGGCCTGAGGCCGGGCGAAGCAGAGCATGGGCATTGTGGGGCGCAAGGTGACCAGCCAAGGCCCCTGTGCCCACTTTGGAAAGCGCGCAGCTACCCACAGCAGCTTCCCACAGGCCTCGGCCGGCCAGCAACATTTGCATGTCCACGCCCACCGGCAGCGCCAATCAGGGCCCTGCTTTCGCTATGCTGCACCTTGCTGACACGGGTGGGGGAAAGCCAGGGCTACAGCAAGCACACGAGAGGGCTTGGCAGGCCGAAATCGGGCCCAAAAGCAGATTTTTCAGGCCCTTTAAACTGTGCACAAGCAAAGGCTTTCGCAAGCACAACAGAGGGCTTGCCAGGTCGAAATCGGGCCCAGAAGCACGTTTCTAAGCCCTGAGCCAGCATCCCCAGGCTTGTAAATTTGCATATCTAATTGGCCCTCGCCCACTCCCCATTCCAGCCAGCTTACAGCACCCTGGACGGACCACAAGAAACGTCAAAGGGTGCTCCAGACTCCTTTTTATTTTTTTTTCCTTTTTGTCTTTCTTGAAACCAGAGATCAGGGGAAAGCGCGAACGCAGTCCCCCACTACCAGAAATTATGCAGTCAAGTATCCCGCATTTGGGGACATCGCAGGGGTCAGCACATCCGAAGTGCAATGGATGAGCCTCACCCTGGGAGAACCACCTTCGTGATCATGGTGTCTCCCCTGCCAGGTAAGTATGAGTTGGAAGGGGACAGGGTGAGGGCGGGCCGCTGGGCATCTCCCCGCAGAGCGAGGGTGGCATTCACACAGGCAAGACCTGAGGCCGGGCGAAGCAGAGCATGGGCATTGTGGGGCGCAAGGTGACCAGCCAAGGCCCCTGTGCCCACTTTGGAAAGCGCGCAGCTACCCACAGCAGCTTCCCACAGGCCTCGGCCGGCCAGCAACATTTGCATGTCCACGCCCACCGGCAGCGCCAATCAGGGCCCTGCTTTCGCTATGCTGCACCTTGCTGACACGGGTGGGGGAAAGCCAGGGCTACAGCAAGCACAGAAGGGCGATTGCCATGTCGACTTTGGGCCCAGAAGCAGAGATTTGGGGCTTTTGAAGCCTAAGAGCTGCCACTGAGGCCGCCTCTAGAGGTATGCAGTGCCCTGTTGCCTGGCTAGGCCCCAGTCGACTGCTTGTGGCTGAAAGCCAGGGACAAACAGGCCTGCAAGCGAGCAGGGGTTCTCGCCCTGAGCCCCTCACGCCTTCCCGAACGCTCCCAAACGCTGCAGAACCCTCGCCGGGCAGAGCCCTCGCCGGGCCACGGCCTGGGGTCCTCAGCCAGAGTCTGGGCCTGGGAAGGCTAGGGCGAGGCAAGAGGCTGGCAGCCAGGCCACAACCCCAGGGGGGCGATAGAAAGGAGCAGACATGTCACCTGGCCAGGGCCTACTTCCCTGTCTCTGGATAGGTCCCCAGAGTGGGAGGCTGCAGCTATCCCATCATTCCCCAGGCTCAGTACTTAGCATGTGATTCCCTCTTGCCCACGCCCCCGCCCCCCTCCAATCCAGCCGCAGCACCCCAGAAAGAACACAGAAGACGAGAAAGGGTGCTCCAGACTCCTTTTTATTTTTTTTTCCTTTTTGTCTTTCTTGAAACCAGAGATCAGGGGAAAGCGCGAACGCAGTCCCCCACTACTAGAAATTATGCAGTCGAGTATCCCGCATTTGGGGACATCGCAGGGGTCAGCACATCCGAAGTGCAATGGATGAGCCTCACCCTGGGAGAACCACCTTCGTGATCATGGTGTCTCCCCTGCCAGGTAAGTATGAGTTGGAAGGGGACAGGGTGAGGGCGGGCCGCTGGGCATCTCCCCGCAGAGCGAGGGTGGCATTCACACAGGCAAGGCCTGAGGCCGGGCGAAGCAGAGCATGGGCATTGTGGGGCGCAAGGTGACCAGCCAAGGACCCTGTGCCCACTTTGGAAAGCGCGCAGCTACCCACAGCAGCTTCCCACAGGCCTCGGCCGGCCAGCAACATTTGCATGTCCACGCCCACCGGCAGCGCCAATCAGGGCCCTGCTTTCGCTATGCTGCACCTTGCTGACACGGGTGGGGGAAAGCCAGGGCTACAGCAAGCACACGAGAGGGCTTGGCAGGCCGAAATCGGGCCCAAAAGCAGATTTTTCAGGCCCTTTAAACTGTGCACAAGCAAAGGCTTTCGCAAGCACAACAGAGGGCTTGCCAGGTCGAAATCGGGCCCAGAAGCACGTTTCTAAGCCCTGAGCCAGCATCCCCAGGCTTGTAAATTTGCATATCTAATTGGCCCTCGCCCACTCCCCATTCCAGCCAGCTTACAGCACCCTGGACGGACCACAAGAAACGTCAAAGGGTGCTCCAGACTCCTTTTTATTTTTTTTTCCTTTTTGTCTTTCTTGAAACCAGAGATCAGGGGAAAGCGCGAACGCAGTCCCCCACTACCAGAAATTATGCAGTCGAGTATCCCGCATTTGGGGACATCGCAGGGGTCAGCACATCCGAAGTGCAATGGATGAGCCTCACCCTGGGAGAACCACCTTTTTTTTTTTTTTGGGGGCAAAAACTTTTATTAAGTGCTTAAAAGTTGCGATACATAGTTTTTAAGGAAGTGGTACCTCACCCCTTAGGGAAGGCAATCCACTTTAACTTTTCAGTCAATCAATGCATTGAGACATTTTACATTTCATCAGATGTATTTGCTGATAGCGTTTTACGGTTTTAATGGGGACGCCACTTTAAAGAGTACAGTGGGGAAGGAGGGTTTTCTCACAGCTCTTCTTCTTCCTCACTTTCCCTCTTGTCCATGGCTGCATAGTCTCTAAGCAGGCTGAGCACCATCCTGCGGCACCCTTCTCTGTTTACCACCTCTCCATTGGTCACCAGGCGTGTTCTGGCGAACAGGAGAATGTCTTTAATACAGCAGAGGAGTCTCCAGCACTCCTGGATAGCTTCCTCTGTGTGTGTGTCCCTGGAAACAGCCCGTACAGCATGGACTGGTCCGTAATGTTCTCATAGGGGATGAGGGCTACCAGTTCTTGTCGGAGGGCGGCCCTTAGTCTCTGGGCAAAGGGGCAGGCCCAGAAGAGATGGTGTGCAGATTCCTCTGCGGGGCATCCCCTTGGGCAGTTCCTGTGCGGGCACAGGCCTCTGCTGTGCATGAAGGACCTCACTGGCAGGCCACCCTTCACAGTCATCCATGCTATGTCCTTGTGTCTGTTGGTCAGAACTGGGGAGGATACATTCTCCCACACGTGCGTTGCCGTTGCTGGTGGCAGGTCGCTCACTGGTTCGGTGGTGTCCCTGGTCCTGATCAGTTTGCGGATTGTCTTGGGCTTCCAAAGGCAAGGAGTGACACAGTTCAGCCCAAATTCCCCCACAAACTTTTCTACCTCCTTGTAGTACCATGGGAGGTCCCAGTTGAAAGTCACAGCATTCTCCCACTTATCCCATCCCAGCCGTCTCCCCACCGGGAGGAGGAAAAAGCGGAACACCTTGTAGGCAGAGTGGTCCTTGTTCATATTTAACAGGGTTATCCGGACGCAGCCACACACAAAGAAGGCCCTGAGGATCGTTGAGATGTCGGGGACTGCCTTCCCCCCTTTGCGGTGCTCCTTGTGCATGACTGACCGTTTCACCCTGTCCATCTTGGAGTGCCAGACAAAGTGGAACACCATGCTGTTGATGGCCCGTGCTACGTTGGCCAGGAGTGGCCAGGCCTGTGTCACATACTGCAGCACGGGCAGTGCATCGTTCCTGAGCACCAGAGCCTTCCCTTCAATGCTCAGGTTTCTCAGGCTCCAGAGGCCCAGTTTTTGCTTCACCTTGGCCAAACGTTCGTTCCAGCTCTTCGCTGCTGCCCCTGGCCCTCCAAACCAGACGCCGAGGATCTTCATCAGTCCTGCCTCGATGGGGAAGGGGAGAGGCTCGTTGCAGAGGTCCCATCGCCCGAAGAGTTTGACCTGAGACTTGTCCACGTTGATTCTCGCCCCTGATGCCTTGCCGAAGTCTGTGCACGCCTCCAGCAGAGATTGGACTGATTCCGCATCCGCGCAGAAGAGGGTGACATCGTCCATGTACAGCGAACACTTGACTTCCCTCTTCGCGTCGCCGGGTGTCTGGATTCCTCTGATGTTTGGGTTCTTCCTGATGTACTCGGCGAGTAGCTCTATAACCAAAACAAACAGAGGTGGCGAGAGCGGGCAGCCTTGTCTTACCCCAGACCTGATAGGAAAGGGGTCTGTTTTACAACCATTTACAATGACTGAACTGAAGATGTCTTTATACATTACTTTAACGTAACCGCAGAAGCGCTCCCCCAGCCCAAAGCCATGCAGTACCTTCTCCATGAACTCATGGGAGACGCGATCGAATGCCTTCTCCTGATCTAGACAGACCAGGGCAGCCCGGATCTTGCGGTCCGTGATGTACTGGATCGTGTCCCTTATCAGTGCCAGGCTATCTGCGACCCTGCGCCCCGGGACCCCACAGGTTTGGTCTGGGTGAACTAACTCTCCCATGGCGCCCTTCAGTCTGTTAACTAGTGTCTTTGCAAGGATCTTGTAGTCAACATTCAGGAGAGAGATGGGGCGCCAGTTCTTTAGGTCACATCTCTCCCCCTTATGTTTATACAAGAGAGCAATCATTCCCTCCCTCAGAGTGTGGGGCATGATTCCTTCCCTCTCCATCTCCTCATACACCTGCAGGAGATCTGGTCCCACTAGGTCCCACAGTGAGTCATAGAACTCGACTGGGAGACCATCACTACCTGGTGTCTTTCCTGACTTGAAGGATTTAACTGCAAGGTGCAGCTCGTCCAAAGTCAGGGGGGCATTAAGGGCTTCTCTCACTGTTGGGGAAACAGTTCTTGGGATACCAGACAAAAACTTTTCTGCTTGATCTCCCTCTGACCTCTTCTCTGAGTAGAGGTCCCCATAGAAGTCTGTCACTACCTTCCTAATGTCCTCCCTCGTGTCACAGAGGATTCCCTCCTTATTGCGCAGTTGAACCAGAGGGGTGTGCGCAGAGTGGATTTTCTTAAAGAAGAAGGAGTTGCATTTCTCCCCCTTCTCCAAGTTCTCCACCTTGGAACGGAAGATGATCCCCCTGGATTCGTCATGAAAGTGCTCGCTCAGCTCTTTCTTGACTTCTTCCAGAGGGCCCATGACGTCCCATCCCCGGAGTTGGAGGTCGTGCAGTTCTTGCAGCACTTGCTGTAGTCTACTGAACTCCCTCTTTCTCCCCCTTGCAGCCTGCCTGCCCACATTCTTGAAGAAATCCTGGAGCCTGCCTTTCACCCATTCCCACCATTCCCCTGTGGACTTGAATGTCTCTTTCATGGCCTGCCACTGGGTGTATGTCTCCCTCAACTCCTCCTTCACCCCCTCTTTCTCCAGCAGAGAGCTATTCAGTTTCCAAGTGCCTGGACCTGTCAGGAACTTGCCCGTCAGTTCCCCTTGGAAGTGGATAGCTCTGTGGTCAGAGAAGTGTACTGTCACCATCGAATGTTGCTTGAGCTTCACTGATCGAGAGGTAAAGATGAAGTCTATCCTGGAGCGCAAGGAGCCATCAGGGCGACTCCAGGTAAAGTTCCTGGCGTTCACCCCCATGGACCCCATGACATCTGTCAGGGAGGCCTCCCCCACCATCTCTACCAGTAGTTTCGCAGCATCATCCATCCATCCTGCCCCTGCCCTGGCCCCGCATCTACCACCTGCTTCTAGAATACAGTTGAAGTCCCCACCCATCAAAATTGTTCTGGAGGTGACCAGCTGTGGCCTGAGGCGCTGAAACAGCTCCCGTCGCTCGCCTACATCAGAAGGGGCGTACACCTTGATCAGTCTAACTGGCTCTCCTGCCCACGAACCGTCGACGACAAGAGCCCTGCCGCCCTCCAGTTCGGTGACCGAGTCCATCGTGAAACGCCTTCCTCTGACTAAGGTAGCCACTCCTACAGACCTACTGCTGTTCCCTCCAGACCAAAAGGAAGGCCCTAGGGTCCACTGCTGTTCTAGGTGCGTGTATGATGTTGCGAAGGGGATGGAGCATTCCTGAATCATGTACACATCACACTCCTGACTGGCAAGGAAACCCAAAGTACTAGCACATCTGCGCCTGTCTCTAATACTTCTGACATTTACGGAAAATAATGAAATAGCCATCATTAATTAGTTTTTAAGAGTAAACTTAATACTTAAAGACTAATTATCAAGTCAAAGCAATTGGTTACAAAACAGTTGACAAGGCTACTTACACGGCTGTGACAGCCTCCTGTTGGGACTCCGGCGTTTGGCCTTCCTGCTCGGCAGCTGCTGCTTGCTGTTGCACGATGGCCGCTTCCCGCTCCTGGCTGGGCTTGGGGTCTACCTCCTCCAGGGTGACGGGCAGGTCTTGCTCTCGGGCCACGATGATGGTCTCCACTTCTTCAACTCTTGCTGGCGATGGGGGTGGGGACTGCTCCATGGAGTTTGCCAGTGCCCTCATCTCTTTCAGCACTTTTGATACTTGCTCGAGTTGCTCGTCTGGGCTGTCTTGTTCGAGCTGCTCCTCCTCTTCTGGGTTCTCGAGCCCTGAGTAGGAGTTGTGGGTGCTCACTGGTCTCTTGCTTTCTCCTTCGGAGTCAGTTGAGTGCCTCCTTTTTCTGCGCTCCTGTGTTATCCAGGGCCCTTCCCCCTGGTCCTCGGTGGCCTCCTGAGCGGGAGTCTCCATTGACTCACAGTGCTCATCGGGCTCAGGGAGGGTGGTTGGGGTATCGGCAGGTGTATGTTGCTCCTGGACCTTGGCGGTGTCCTGGTCGGGCTTGGGCTTGTCTTGTTTAGGGCCCTTCCCTCTCCCTGTCCCCCTCTCCCGCCGCGGGAGTGGGACTGGAGGCCTGGTCTCCTCTGCCTCCTCCGGTTGCTCACTCCACGGAGGTTTGGCGGCTTGGGCATAGGATTTCGCTCTTTTTGGGCAGTCCTTAAAGAGGTGACCTGTGGCCCCACAGAGGTTGCATGTGGTTTTCTCCTTACAGAACATTGCTGTGTGGCCTTCTTGCTTGCATTTCCTGCAAACTTGCGCCGTACAGTCCTTGCCGGTGTGACCAGGATTGTTGCACCTGTTGCAGAGCTTGGGCTGCCCAGGGTAGTACAGGTACCCCGAGTCACGCCCTAGGGAGAAGCTGGAAGGGGGGTGGCGGACTCCATCTGGGGCCAAAGGGTCCTCCTTCAGCTTCACCATCACTGTCCATTTACCATCCCAAATGCCATCGCTGTCCAGGTTGCGGGAGGGTTCTTTTGTCACTGTGCAGTGGCGGCGTAGGAAGGTTGTTAGGTCCTGCACATTGACATGTGGATTGTAGACGTGCACGGTCATTCTCTTGACCTCCACCACGAGCTGGCATTCCAGGTGGAAGTCGGAGAACGGTTTCTCCTCCCGTCGTGACCAGCACATCTGCCAATACCTCCTGCAGATTCGTTCAGACATGAACGTAAGCAGGTAGGTGCCTTTGGGTGCATCCGTCATGATGCACCAGATTTCTGCTGCTGTGAACCCCATCTTGGTTACCAGCAGCTCAGTAAATATCTTCCTGCTCAGTTGCGGTGTAGAGCCGTCTGGCTCCACCTTCCTCTGTAGCTTTACGGTGTTGTGGAACCATGGATTCAGGGGCCTGCTCATCCTGCTGCTTTGCTGTGCTGTGCCCAGGAGAAGAAAAAGAAGGATGCCTCAGGGAGCTGGTGGCAGGTAGGTAATCCTCAGGCCAGTAGACAGGGTCCCCTTCAGGTGGGTGGAGGACTCAGGCAGACCCTCAGCTCCAGCAGGGTGGGTGTCCCAGCAGGGGGCTGGCAGGGGTCTCTTTCAGGCTGGCAAGAGGTCCCCAGCTGGCAGGCAGCTCCTTCAGGCAGTCCACAGCAGGCAGGAAGGGAATCCACAGCAGGTAGGCAGCTCCAGCAGCCAAAGCTTCCCCTGCAAGGCAGGCAGCTCCAGCAGACTTCAGCAGGCAGGCAGCTCCAGGCGGCGGGTGGCTTCAGCAGGCAGGAGTCCCCAGCAGGCAGTGGTCCCCAGCAGGCAGTGGTCCTCAGCAGGCAGGAAGGCAGGTTCAGAAGGCAGGTATCCTCAGCAGGCAAAGCTCCAGCAGTAGCACTTAAAAGTGCATTTGTGCGCTTAAAAGCACCAAATAGCTCTTCTTGCAGAACAGTGACCTCTAGTGGCGACCAGAAGTACTGCAGGCAGGTGATCGTGGTGTCTCCCCTGCCAGGTAAGTATGAGTTGGAAGGGGACAGGGTGAGGGCGGGCCGCTGGGCATCTCCCCGCAGAGCGAGGGTGGCATTCACACAGGCAAGGCCTGAGGCCGGGCGAAGCAGAGCATGGGCATTGTGGGGCGCAAGGTGACCAGCCAAGGCCCCTGTGCCCACTTTGGAAAGCGCGCAGCTACCCACAGCAGCTTCCCACAGGCCTCGGCCGGCCAGCAACATTTGCATGTCCACGCCCACCGGCAGCGCCAATCAGGGCCCTGCTTTCGCTATGCTGCACCTTGCTGACACGGATGGGGGAAAGCCAGGGCTACAGCAAGCACAGAAGGGCGATTGCCATGTCGACTTTGGGCCCAGAAGCAGAGATTTGGGGCTTTTGAAGCCTAAGAGCTGCCACTGAGGCCGCCTCTAGAGGTATGCAGTGCCCTGTTGCCTGGCTAGGCCCCAGTCGACTGCTTGTGGCTGAAAGCCAGGGACAAACAGGCCTGCAAGCGAGCAGGGGTTCTCGCCCTGAGCCCCTCACGCCTTCCCGAACGCTGCAGAACCCTCGCCGGGCAGAGCCCTCGCCGGGCCACGGCCTGGGGTCCTCAGCCAGAGTCTGGGCCTGGGAAGGCTAGGGCGAGGCAAGAGGCTGGCAGCCAGGCCACAGCCCCAGGGGGGCGATGGAAAGGAGCAGACATGTCACCTGGCCAGGGCCTACTTCCCTGTCTCTGGATAGGTCCCCAGAGTGGGAGGCTGCAGCTATCCCATCATTCCCCAGGCTCAGTACTTAGCATGTGATTCCCTCTTGCCCACGCCCCCACCCCCCTACAATCCAGCCGCAGCACCCCAGAAAGAACACAGAAGACGAGAAAGGGTGCTCCAGACTCCTTTTTATTTTTTTTTCCTTTTTGTCTTTCTTGAAACCAGAGATCAGGGGAAAGCGCGAACGCAGGCCCCCACTACCAGAAATTATGCAGTCGAGTATCCCGCATTTGGGGACATCGCAGGGGTCAGCACATCCGAAGTGCAATGGATGAGCCTCACCCTGGGAGAACCACCTTCGTGATCATGGTGTCTCCCCTGCCAGGTAAGTATGAGTTGGAAGGGGACAGGGTGAGGGCGGGCCGCTGGGCATCTCCCCGCAGAGCGAGGGTGGCATTCACACAGGCAAGGCCTGAGGCCGGGCGAAGCAGAGCATGGGCATTGTGGGGCGCAAGGTGACCAGCCAAGGCCCCTGTGCCCACTTTGGAAAGCGCGCAGCTACCCACAGCAGCTTCCCACAGGCCTCGGCCGGCCAGCAACATTTGCATGTCCACGCCCACCGGCAGCGCCAATCAGGGCCCTGCTTTCGCTATGCTGCACCTTGCTGACACGGGTGGGGGAAAGCCAGGGCTACAGCAAGCACACGAGAGGGCTTGGCAGGCCGAAATCGGGCCCAAAAGCAGATTTTTCAGGCCCTTTAAACTGTGCACAAGCAAAGGCTTTCGCAAGCACAACAGAGGGCTTGCCAGGTCGAAATCGGGCCCAGAAGCACGTTTCTAAGCCTGAGCCAGCATCCCCAGGCTTGTAAATTTGCATATCTAATTGGCCCTCGCCCACTCCCCATTCCAGCCAGCTTACAGCACCCTGGACGGACCACAAGAAACATCAAAGGGTGCTCCAGACTCCTTTTTATTTTTTTTTCCTTTTTGTCTTTCTTGAAACCAGAGATCAGGGGAAAGCGCGAACGCAGTCCCCCACTACCAGAAATTATGCAGTCGAGTATCCCGCATTTGGGGACATCGCAGGGGTCAGCACATCCGAAGTGCAATGGATGAGCCTCACCCTGGGAGAACCACCTTCGTGATCATGGTGTCTCCCCTGCCAGGTAAGTATGAGTTGGAAGGGGACAGGGTGAGGGCGGGCCGCTGGGCATCTCCCCGCAGAGCGAGGGTGGCATTCACACAGGCAAGGCCTGAGGCCGGGCGAAGCAGAGCATGGGCATTGTGGGGCGCAAGGTGACCAGCCAAGGCCCCTGTGCCCACTTTGGAAAGCGCGCAGCTACCCACAGCAGCTTCCCACAGGCCTCGGCCGGCCAGCCACATTTGCATGTCCACGCCCACCGGCAGCGCCAATCAGGGCCCTGCTTTCGCTATGCTGCACCTTGCTGACACGGATGGGGGAAAGCCAGGGCTACAGCAAGCACAGAAGGGCGATTGCCATGTCGACTTTGGGCCCAGAAGCAGAGATTTGGGGCTTTTGAAGCCTAAGAGCTGCCACTGAGGCCGCCTCTAGAGGTATGCAGTGCCCTGTTGCCTGGCTAGGCCCCAGTCGACTGCTTGTGGCTGAAAGCCAGGGACAAACAGGCCTGCAAGCGAGCAGGGGTTCTCGCCCTGAGCCCCTCACGCCTTCCCGAACGCTGCAGAACCCTCGCCGGGCAGAGCCCTCGCCGGGCCACGGCCTGGGGTCCTCAGCCAGAGTCTGGGCCTGGGAAGGCTAGGGCGAGGCAAGAGGCTGGCAGCCAGGCCACAGCCCCAGGGGGGCGATGGAAAGGAGCAGACATGTCACCTGGCCAGGGCCTACTTCCCTGTCTCTGGATAGGTCCCCAGAGTGGGAGGCTGCAGCTATCCCATCATTCCCCAGGCTCAGTACTTAGCATATGATTCCCTCTTGCCCACGCCCCCACCCCCCTACAATCCAGCCGCAGCACCCCAGAAAGAACACAGAAGACGAGAAAGGGTGCTCCAGACTCCTTTTTATTTTTTTTTCCTTTTTGTCTTTCTTGAAACCAGAGATCAGGGGAAAGCGCGAACGCAGTCCCCCACTACCAGAAATTATGCAGTCGAGTATCCCGCATTTGGGGACATCGCAGGGGTCAGCACATCCGAAGTGCAATGGATGAGCCTCACCCTGGGAGAACCACCTTCGTGATCATGGTGTCTCCCCTGCCAGGTAAGTATGAGTTGGAAGGGGACAGGGTGAGGGCGGGCCGCTGGGCATCTCCCCGCAGAGCGAGGGTGGCATTCACACAGGCAAGGCCTGAGGCCGGGCGAAGCAGAGCATGGGCATTGTGGGGCGCAAGGTGACCAGCCAAGGCCCCTGTGCCCACTTTGGAAAGCGCGCAGCTACCCACAGCAGCTTCCCACAGGCCTCGGCCGGCCAGCAACATTTGCATGTCCACGCCCACCGGCAGCGCCAATCAGGGCCCTGCTTTCGCTATGCTGCACCTTGCTGACACGGGTGGGGGAAAGCCAGGGCTACAGCAAGCACACGAGAGGGCTTGGCAGGCCGAAATCGGGCCCAAAAGCAGATTTTTCAGGCCCTTTAAACTGTGCACAAGCAAAGGCTTTCGCAAGCACAACAGAGGGCTTGCCAGGTCGAAATCGGGCCCAGAAGCACGTTTCTAAGCCCTGAGCCAGCATCCCCAGGCTTGTAAATTTGCATATCTAATTGGCCCTCGCCCACTCCCCATTCCAGCCAGCTTACAGCACCCTGGACGGACCACAAGAAACGTCAAAGGGTGCTCCAGACTCCTTTTTATTTTTTTTTCCTTTTTGTCTTTCTTGAAACCAGAGATCAGGGGAAAGCGCGAACGCAGTCCCCCACTACCAGAAATTATGCAGTCGAGTATCCCGCATTTGGGGACATCGCAGGGGTCAGCACATCCGAAGTGCAATGGATGAGCCTCACCCTGGGAGAACCACCTTCGTGATCATGGTGTCTCCCCTTCCAGGTAAGTATGAGTTGGAAGGGGACAGGGTGAGGGCGGGCCGCTGGGCATCTCCCCGCAGAGCGAGGGTGGCATTCACACAGGCAAGGCCTGAGGCCGGGCGAAGCAGAGCATGGGCATTGTGGGGCGCAAGGTGACCAGCCAAGGCCCCTGTGCCCACTTTGGAAAGCGCGCAGCTACCCACAGCAGCTTCCCACAGGCCTCGGCCGGCCAGCAACATTTGCATGTCCACGCCCACCGGCAGCGCCAATCAGGGCCCTGCTTTCGCTATGCTGCACCTTGCTGACACGGGTGGGGGAAAGCCAGGGCTACAGCAAGCACAGAAGGGCGATTGCCATGTCGACTTTGGGCCCAGAAGCAGAGATTTGGGGCTTTTGAATCCTAAGAGCTGCCACTGAGGCCGCCTCTAGAGGTATGCAGTGCCCTGTTGCCTGGCTAGGCCCCAGTCGACTGCTTGTGGCTGAAAGCCAGGGACAAACAGGCCTGCAAGCGAGCAGGGGTTCTCGCCCTGAGCCCCTCACGCCTTCCCGAACGCTGCAGAACCCTCGCCGGGCAGAGCCCTCGCCGGGCCACGGCCTGGAGTCCTCAGCCAGAGTCTGGGCCTGGGAAGGCTAGGGCGAGGCAAGAGGCTGGCAGCCAGGCCACAGCCCCAGGGGGGCGATGGAAAGGAGCAGACATGTCACCTGGCCAGGGCCTACTTCCCTGTCTCTGGATAGGTCCCCAGAGTGGGAGGCTGCAGCTATCCCATCATTCCCCAGGCTCAGTACTTAGCATGTGATTCCCTCTTGCCCACGCCCCCACCCCCCTACAATCCAGCCGCAGCACCCCAGAAAGAACACAGAAGACGAGAAAGGGTGCTCCAGACTCCTTTTTATTTTTTTTTCCTTTTTGTCTTTCTTGAAACCAGAGATCAGGGGAAAGCGCGAACGCAGTCCCCCACTACCAGAAATTATGCAGTTGAGTATCCCGCATTTGGGGACATCGCAGGGGTCAGCACATCCGAAGTGCAATGGATGAGCCTCACCCTGGGAGAACCACCTTCGTGATCATGGTGTCTCCCCTGCCAGGTAAGTATGAGTTGGAAGGGGACAGGGTGAGGGCGGGCCGCTGGGCATCTCCCCGCAGAGCGAGGGTGGCATTCACACAGGCAAGGCCTGAGGCCGGGCGAAGCAGAGCATGGGCATTGTGGGGCGCAAGGTGACCAGCCAAGGCCCCTGTGCCCACTTTGGAAAGCGCGCAGCTACCCACAGCAGCTTCCCACAGGCCTCGGCCGGCCAGCAACATTTGCATGTCCACGCCCACCGGCAGCGCCAATCAGGGCCCTGCTTTCGCTATGCTGCACCTTGCTGACACGGGTGGGGGAAAGCCAGGGCTACAGCAAGCACACGAGAGGGCTTGGCAGGCCGAAATCGGGCCCAAAAGCAGATTTTTCAGGCCCTTTAAACTGTGCACAAGCAAAGGCTTTCGCAAGCACAACAGAGGGCTTGCCAGGTCGAAATCAGGCCCAGAAGCACGTTTCTAAGCCCTGAGCCAGCATCCCCAGGCTTGTAAATTTGCATATCTAATTGGCCCTCGCCCACTCCCCATTCCAGCCAGCTTACAGCACCCTGGACGGACCACAAGAAACGTCAAAGGGTGCTCCAGACTCCTTTTTATTTTTTTTTCCTTTTTGTCTTTCTTGAAACCAGAGATCAGGGGAAAGCGCGAACGCAGTCCCCCACTACCAGAAATTATGCAGTCGAGTATCCCGCATTTGGGGACATCGCAGGGGTCAGCACATCCGAAGTGCAATGGATGAGCCTCACCCTGGGAGAACCACCTTCGTGATCATGGTGTCTCCCCTGCCAGGTAAGTATGAGTTGGAAGGGGACAGGGTGAGGGCGGGCCGCTGGGCATCTCCCCGCAGAGCGAGGGTGGCATTCACACAGGCAAGGCCTGAGGCCGGGCGAAGCAGAGCATGGGCATTGTGGGGCGCAAGGTGACCAGCCAAGGCCCCTGTGCCCACTTTGGAAAGCGCGCAGCTACCCACAGCAGCTTCCCACAGGCCTCGGCCGGCCAGCAACATTTGCATGTCCACGCCCACCGGCAGCGCCAATCAGGGCCCTGCTTTCGCTATGCTGCACCTTGCTGACACGGGTGGGGGAAAGCCAGGGCTACAGCAAGCACAGAAGGGCGATTGCCATGTCGACTTTGGGCCCAGAAGCAGAGATTTGGGGCTTTTGAAGCCTAAGAGCTGCCACTGAGGCCGCCTCTAGAGGTATGCAGTGCCCTGTTGCCTGGCTAGGCCCCAGTCGACTGCTTGTGGCTGAAAGCCAGGGACAAACAGGCCTGCAAGCGAGCAGGGGTTCTCGCCCTGAGCCCCTCACGAACGCTCCCAAACGCTGCAGAACCCTCGCCGGGCAGAGCCCTCGCCGGGCCACGGCCTGGGGTCCTCAGCCAGAGTCTGGGCCTGGGAAGGCTAGGGCGAGGCAAGAGGCTGGCAGCCAGGCCACAGCCCCAGGGGGGCGATGGAAAGGAGCAGACATGTCACCTGGCCAGGGCCTACTTCCCTGTCTCTGGATAGGTCCCCAGAGTGGGAGGCTGCAGCTATCCCATCATTCCCCAGGCTCAGTACTTAGCATGTGATTCCCTCTTGCCCACGCCCCCGCCCCCCTACAATCCAGCCGCAGCACCCCAGAACGAACACAGAAGACGAGAAAGGGTGCTCCAGACTCCTTTTTTTTTTTTTTTCCTTTTTGTCTTTCTTGAAACCAGAGATCAGGGGAAAGCGCGAACGCAGTCCCCCACTACCAGAAATTATGCAGTCGAGTATCCCGCATTTGGGGACATCGCAGGGGTCAGCACATCCGAAGTGCAATGGATGAGCCTCACCCTGGGAGAACCACCTTCGTGATCATGGTGTCTCCCCTGCCAGGTAAGTATGAGTTGGAAGGGGACAGGGTGAGGGCGGGCCGCTGGGCATCTCCCCGCAGAGCGAGGGTGGCATTCACACAGGCAAGGCCTGAGGCCGGGCGAAGCAGAGCATGGGCATTGTGGGGCGCAAGGTGACCAGCCAAGGCCCCTGTGCCCACTTTGGAAAGCGCGCAGCTACCCACAGCAGCTTCCCACAGGCCTCGGCCGGCCAGCAACATTTGCATGTCCACGCCCACCGGCAGCGCCAATCAGGGCCCTGCTTTCGCTATGCTGCACCTTGCTGACACGGGTGGGGGAAAGCCAGGGCTACAGCAAGCACACGAGAGGGCTTGGCAGGCCGAAATCGGGCCCAAAAGCAGATTTTTCAGGCCCTTTAAACTGTGCACAAGCAAAGGCTTTCGCAAGCACAACAGAGGGCTTGCCAGGTCGAAATCGGGCCCAGAAGCACGTTTCTAAGCCCTGAGCCAGCATCCCCAGGCTTGTAAATTTGCATATCTAATTGGCCCTCGCCCACTCCCCATTCCAGCCAGCTTACAGCACCCTGGACGGACCACAAGAAACGTCAAAGGGTGCCCCAGACTCCTTTTTATTTTTTTTTCCTTTTTGTCTTTCTTGAAACCAGAGATCAGGGGAAAGCGCGAACGCAGTCCCCCACTACCAGAAATTATGCAGTCGAGTATCCCGCATTTGGGGACATCGCAGGGGTCAGCACATCCGAAGTGCAATGGATGAGCCTCACCCTGGGAGAACCACCTTCGTGATCATGGTGTCTCCCCTGCCAGGTAAGTATGAGTTGGAAGGGGACAGGGTGAGGGCGGGCCGCTGGGCATCTCCCCGCAGAGCGAGGGTGGCATTCACACAGGCAAGGCCTGAGGCCGGGCGAAGCAGAGCATGGGCATTGTGGGGCGCAAGGTGACCAGCCAAGGCCCCTGTGCCCACTTTGGAAAGCGCGCAGCTACCCACAGCAGCTTCCCACAGGCCTCGGCCGGCCAGCCACATTTGCATGTCCACGCCCACCGGCAGCGCCAATCAGGGCCCTGCTTTCGCTATGCTGCACCTTGCTGACACGGATGGGGGAAAGCCAGGGCTACAGCAAGCACAGAAGGGCGATTGCCATGTCGACTTTGGGCCCAGAAGCAGAGATTTGGGGCTTTTGAAGCCTAAGAGCTGCCACTGAGGCCGCCTCTAGAGGTATGCAGTGCCCTGTTGCCTGGCTAGGCCCCAGTCGACTGCTTGTGGCTGAAAGCCAGGGACAAACAGGCCTGCAAGCGAGCAGGGGTTCTCGCCCTGAGCCCCTCACGCCTTCCCGAACGCTGCAGAACCCTCGCCGGGCAGAGCCCTCGCCGGGCCACGGCCAGGGGTCCTCAGCCAGAGTCTGGGCCTGGGAAGGCTAGGGCGAGGCAAGAGGCTGGCAGCCAGGCCACAGCCCCAGGGGGGCGATGGAAAGGAGCAGACATGTCACCTGGCCAGGGCCTACTTCCCTGTCTCTGGATAGGTCCCCAGAGTGGGAGGCTGCAGCTATCCCATCATTCCCCAGGCTCAGTACTTAGCATGTGATTCCCTCTTGCCCACGCCCCCGCCCCCCTACAATCCAGCCGCAGCACCCCAGAACGAACACAGAAGACGAGAAAGGGTGCTCCAGACTCCTTTTTATTTTTTTTTCCTTTTTGTCTTTCTTGAAACCAGAGATCAGGGGAAAGCGCGAACGCAGTCCCCCACTACCAGAAATTATGCAGTCGAGTATCCCGCATTTGGGGACATCGCAGGGGTCAGCACATCCGAAGTGCAATGGATGAGCCTCACCCTGGGAGAACCACCTTCGTGATCATGGTGTCTCCCCTGCCAGGTAAGTATGAGTTGGAAGGGGACAGGGTGAGGGCGGGCCGCTGGGCATCTCCCCGCAGAGCGAGGGTGGCATTCACACAGGCAAGGCCTGAGGCCGGGCGAAGCAGAGCATGGGCATTGTGGGGCGCAAGGTGACCAGCCAAGGCCCCTGTGCCCACTTTGGAAAGCGCGCAGCTACCCACAGCAGCTTCCCACAGGCCTCGGCCGGCCAGCAACATTTGCATGTCCACGCCCACCGGCAGCGCCAATCAGGGCCCTGCTTTCGCTATGCTGCACCTTGCTGACACGGGTGGGGGAAAGCCAGGGCTACAGCAAGCACACGAGAGGGCTTGGCAGGCCGAAATCGGGCCCAAAAGCAGATTTTTCAGGCCCTTTAAACTGTGCACAAGCAAAGGCTTTCGCAAGCACAACAGAGGGCTTGCCAGGTCGAAATCGGGCCCAGAAGCACGTTTCTAAGCCCTGAGCCAGCATCCCCAGGCTTGTAAATTTGCATATCTAATTGGCCCTCGCCCACTCCCCATTCCAGCCAGCTTACAGCACCCTGGACGGACCACAAGAAACGTCAAAGGGTGCCCCAGACTCCTTTTTATTTTTTTTTCCTTTTTGTCTTTCTTGAAACCAGAGATCAGGGGAAAGCGCGAACGCAGTCCCCCACTACCAGAAATTATGCAGTCGAGTATCCCGCATTTGGGGACATCGCAGGGGTCAGCACATCCGAAGTGCAATGGATGAGCCTCACCCTGGGAGAACCACCTTCGTGATCATGGTGTCTCCCCTGCCAGGTAAGTATGAGTTGGAAGGGGACAGGGTGAGGGCGGGCCGCTGGGCATCTCCCCGCAGAGCGAGGGTGGCATTCACACAGGCAAGGCCTGAGGCCGGGCGAAGCAGAGCATGGGCATTGTGGGGCGCAAGGTGACCAGCCAAGGCCCCTGTGCCCACTTTGGAAAGCGCGCAGCTACCCACAGCAGCTTCCCACAGGCCTCGGCCGGCCAGCAACATTTGCATGTCCACGCCCACCGGCAGCGCCAATCAGGGCCCTGCTTTCGCTATGCTGCACCTTGCTGACACGGATGGGGGAAAGCCAGGGCTACAGCAAGCACAGAAGGGCGATTGCCATGTCGACTTTGGGCCCAGAAGCAGAGATTTGGGGCTTTTGAAGCCTAAGAGCTGCCACTGAGGCCGCCTCTAGAGGTATGCAGTGCCCTGTTGCCTGGCTAGGCCCCAGTCGACTGCTTGTGGCTGAAAGCCAGGGACAAACAGGCCTGCAAGCGAGCAGGGGTTCTCGCCCTGAGCCCCTCACGCCTTCCCGAACGCTGCAGAACCCTCGCCGGGCAGAGCCCTCGCCGGGCCACGGCCTGGGGTCCTCAGCCAGAGTCTGGGCCTGGGAAGGCTAGGGCGAGGCAAGAGGCTGGCAGCCAGGCCACAGCCCCAGGGGGGCGATGGAAAGGAGCAGACATGTCACCTGGCCAGGGCCTACTTCCCTGTCTCTGGATAGGTCCCCAGAGTGGGAGGCTGCAGCTATCCCATCATTCCCCAGGCTCAGTACTTAGCATGTGATTCCCTCTTGCCCACGCCCCCACCCCCCTACAATCCAGCCGCAGCACCCCAGAAAGAACACAGAAGACGAGAAAGGGTGCTCCAGACTCCTTTTTATTTTTTTTTCCTTTTTGTCTTTCTTGAAACCAGAGATCAGGGGAAAGCGCGAACGCAGGCCCCCACTACCAGAAATTATGCAGTCGAGTATCCCGCATTTGGGGACATCGCAGGGGTCAGCACATCCGAAGTGCAATGGATGAGCCTCACCCTGGGAGAACCACCTTCGTGATCATGGTGTCTCCCCTGCCAGGTAAGTATGAGTTGGAAGGGGACAGGGTGAGGGCGGGCCGCTGGGCATTTCCCCGCAGAGCGAGGGTGGCATTCACACAGGCAAGGCCTGAGGCCGGGCGAAGCAGAGCATGGGCATTGTGGGGCGCAAGGTGACCAGCCAAGGCCCCTGTGCCCACTTTGGAAAGCGCGCAGCTACCCACAGCAGCTTCCCACAGGCCTCGGCCGGCCAGCAACATTTGCATGTCCACGCCCACCGGCAGCGCCAATCAGGGCCCTGCTTTCGCTATGCTGCACCTTGCTGACACGGGTGGGGGAAAGCCAGGGCTACAGCAAGCACACGAGAGGGCTTGGCAGGCCGAAATCGGGCCCAAAAGCAGATTTTTCAGGCCCTTTAAACTGTGCACAAGCAAAGGCTTTCGCAAGCACAACAGAGGGCTTGCCAGGTCGAAATCGGGCCCAGAAGCACGTTTCTAAGCCCTGAGCCAGCATCCCCAGGCTTGTAAATTTGCATATCTAATTGGCCCTCGCCCACTCCCCATTCCAGCCAGCTTACAGCACCCTGGACGGACCACAAGAAACGTCAAAGGGTGCTCCAGACTCCTTTTTATTTTTTTTTCCTTTTTGTCTTTCTTGAAACCAGAGATCAGGGGAAAGCGCGAACGCAGTCCCCCACTACCAGAAATTATGCAGTCGAGTATCCCGCATTTGGGGACATCGCAGGAGTCAGCACATCCGAAGTGCAATGGATGAGCCTCACCCTGGGAGAACCACCTTCGTGATCATGGTGTCTCCCCTGCCAGGTAAGTATGAGTTGGAAGGGGACAGGGTGAGGGCGGGCCGCTGGGCATCTCCCCGCAGAGCGAGGGTGGCATTCACACAGGCAAGGCCTGAGGCCGGGCGAAGCAGAGCATGGGCATTGTGGGGCGCAAGGTGACCAGCCAAGGCCCCTGTGCCCACTTTGGAAAGCGCGCAGCTACCCACAGCAGCTTCCCACAGGCCTCGGCCGGCCAGCAACATTTGCATGTCCACGCCCACCGGCAGCGCCAATCAGGGCCCTGCTTTCGCTATGCTGCACCTTGCTGACACGGGTGGGGGAAAGCCAGGGCTACAGCAAGCACAGAAGGGCGATTGCCATGTCGACTTTGGGCCCAGAAGCAGAGATTTGGGGCTTTTGAAGCCTAAGAGCTGCCACTGAGGCCGCCTCTAGAGGTATGCAGTGCCCTGTTGCCTGGCTAGGCCCCAGTCGACTGCTTGTGGCTGAAAGCCAGGGACAAACAGGCCTGCAAGCGAGCAGGGTTTCTCGCCCTGAGCCCCTCACGAACGCTCCCAAACGCTGCAGAACCCTCGCCGGGCAGAGCCCTCGCCGGGCCACGGCCTGGGGTCCTCAGCCAGAGTCTGGGCCTGGGAAGGCTAGGGCGAGGCAAGAGGCTGGCAGCCAGGCCACAGCCCCAGGGGGGCGATGGAAAGGAGCAGACATGTCACCTGGCCAGGGCCTACTTCCCTGTCTCTGGATAGGTCCCCAGAGTGGGAGGCTGCAGCTATCCCATCATTCCCCAGGCTCAGTACTTAGCATGTGATTCCCTCTTGCCCACGCCCCCGCCCCCCTCCAATCCAGCTGCAGCACCCCAGAAAGAACACAGAAGACGAGAAAGGGTGCTCCAGACTCCTTTTTATTTTTTTTTCCTTTTTGTCTTTCTTGAAACCAGAGATCAGGGGAAAGCGCGAACACAGTCCCCCACTACCAGAAATTATGCAGTCGAGTATCCCGCATTTGGGGACATCGCAGGGGTCAGCACATCCGAAGTGCAATGGATGAGCCTCACCCTGGGAGAACCACCTTCGTGATCATGGTGTCTCCCCTGCCAGGTAAGTATGAGTTGGAAGGGGACAGGGTGAGGGCGGGCCGCTGGGCATCTCCCCGCAGAGCGAGGGTGGCATTCACACAGGCAAGGCCTGAGGCCGGGCGAAGCAGAGCATGGGCATTGTGGGGCGCAAGGTGACCAGCCAAGGCCCCTGTGCCCACTTTGGAAAGCGCGCAGCTACCCACAGCAGCTTCCCACAGGCCTCGGCCGGCCAGCAACATTTGCATGTCCACGCCCACCGGCAGCGCCAATCAGGGCCCTGCTTTCGCTATGCTGCACCTTGCTGACACGGGTGGGGGAAAGCCAGGGCTACAGCAAGCACAGAAGGGCGATTGCCATGTCGACTTTGGGCCCAGAAGCAGAGATTTGGGGCTTTTGAAGCCTAAGAGCTGCCACTGAGGCCGCCTCTAGAGGTATGCAGTGCTCTGTTGCCTGGCTAGGCCCCAGTCGACTGCTTGTGGCTGAAAGCCAGGGACAAACAGGCCTGCAAGCGAGCAGGGGTTCTCGCCCTGAGCCCCTCACGCCTTCCCGAACGCTCCCAAACGCTGCAGAACCCTCGCTGGGCAGAGCCCTCGCCGGGCCACGGCCTGGGGTCCTCAGCCAGAGTCTGGGCCTGGGAAGGCTAGGGCGAGGCAAGAGGCTGGCAGCCAGGCCACAGCCCCAGGGGGGCGATGGAAAGGAGCAGACATGTCACCTGGCCAGGGCCTACTTCCCTGTCTCTGGATAGGTCCCCAGAGTGGGAGGCTGCAGCTATCCCATCATTCCCCAGGCTCAGTACTTAGCATGTGATTCCCTCTTGCCCATGCCCCCGCCCCCCTACAATCCAGCCGCAGCACCCCAGAAAGAACACAGAAGACGAGAAAGGGTGCTCCAGACTCCTTTTTATTTTTTTTTCCTTTTTGTCTTTCTTGAAACCAGAGATCAGGGGAAAGCGCGAACGCAGTCCCCCACTACCAGAAATTATGCAGTCGAGTATCCCGCATTTGGGGACATCGCAGGGGTCAGCACATCCGAAGTGCAATGGATGAGCCTCACCCTGGGAGAACCACCTTCGTGATCATGGTGTCTCCCCTGCCAGGTAAGTATGAGTTGGAAGGGGACAGGGTGAGGGCGGGCCGCTGGGCATCTCCCCGCAGAGCGAGGGTGGCATTCACACAGGCAAGGCCTGAGGCCGGGCGAAGCAGAGCATGGGCATTGTGGGGCGCAAGGTGACCAGCCAAGGCCCCTGTGCCCACTTTGGAAAGCGCGCAGCTACCCACAGCAGCTTCCCACAGGCCTCGGCCGGCCAGCAACATTTGCATGTCCACGCCCACCGGCAGCGCCAATCAGGGCCCTGCTTTCGCTATGCTGCACCTTGCTGACACGGGTGGGGGAAAGCCAGGGCTACAGCAAGCACAGAAGGGCGATTGCCATGTCGACTTTGGGCCCAGAAGCAGAGATTTGGGGCTTTTGAAGCCTAAGAGCTGCCACTGAGGCCGCCTCTAGAGGTATGCAGTGCCCTGTTGCCTGGCTAGGCCCCAGTCGACTGCTTGTGGCTGAAAGCCAGGGACAAACAGGCCTGCAAGCGAGCAGGGGTTCTCGCCCTGAGCCCCTCACGCCTTCCCGAACGCTGCAGAACCCTCGCCGGGCAGAGCCCTCGCCGGGCCACGGCCTGGGGTCCTCAGCCAGAGTCTGGGCCTGGGAAGGCTAGGGCGAGGCAAGAGGCTGGCAGCCAGGCCACAGCCCCAGGGGGGCGATGGAAAGAAGCAGACATGTCACCTGGCCAGGGCCTACTTCCCTGTCTCTGGATAGGTCCCCAGAGTGGGAGGCTGCAGCTATCCCATCATTCCCCAGGCTCAGTACTTAGCATGTGATTCCCTCTTGCCCACGCCCCCACCCCCCTACAATCCAGCCGCAGCACCCCAGAAAGAACACAGAAGACGAGAAAGGGTGCTCCAGACTCCTTTTTATTTTTTTTTCCTTTTTGTCTTTCTTGAAACCAGAGATCAGGGGAAAGCGCGAACGCAGGCCCCCACTACCAGAAATTATGCAGTCGAGTATCCCGCATTTGGGGACATCGCAGGGGTCAGCACATCCGAAGTGCAATGGATGAGCCTCACCCTGGGAGAACCACCTTTTTTTTTTTTTTTTTTTTTCTATGACAAAATGCTTTAATATCCCGAACAGAAATGCACAAACAATTTTACAGGATTACCTATTGTCATAGGTACTGGCCATCAATATGGTCTATCCTACATTGATAAGTTTAATGCAATGCTGCAGAGTGCGCAACTGTGTCAAACTAGTACATTCCTCAAATGCACAGCTGGATTCAAAAGTTGTAAATAATAAACAGCATTGTGAAGTCCATAAAACTAGATTTATATACAGTTATTTTTCTTGCAGTCTTATAGTAAGGATTTCTAAAATAAATACAACAGTAAGATCTTTAAATCGTTGCAGAACCAGTTTACTCTGTACATGAACAGCTGGCCAACAACTTCTTACACATAGCAACTGCATGGATTTGTTTTTGCTCTCCATTTCACTGTGGTTTGGCGAAAGATTCGGCTTTTTGCTGTGAGATTTCTTGTGGAATAAAGAACATTGAGGCTGTTGCTGGAACGATCCATTTGGCAGATAGGAAGTTCTATTTATTTTCCTTCTATACCTCAATTGCCCCAAAAAAGTCCTCAACAGCTCCAGATTTAAAGTTCAGTTCTTTGTGTTGAAGGTCAAATAGGTTCACTGAAGTGCAAAACGCATTTATTGCTTATAGCGGACTCCAGTTACATGAGCCTGTTGTATGTTCACAAAAACCACAGCTGTTTACGAGCCACTTGTTACTCTCTCTGAATGTTGCTCCACTGGAAAAGATCACAAACCCTTTCTCTCAAGTTTTTCTAAGATTGCCTGGAGCTTTCTAACAGCTTCTTTTCTGACCTGGCGAATGCTGTCCAATCCCATTGTTTCCACTGAGTCCAGTTCCAACAATTCCTTGGTCAACAGCTCCTCAAGGCATTTGTAGGACTTGTCTGTCTTTTTCCCTACAAATTCTTCCACTTCGTTGTCCAAGAACTGCACCTTCTCAAGAACTTGTACAATTTTTTGAATCGCTGGATGACAGTCTAGATTGTCAGAAGAACTTGAATTGACGGAATTTGGACCATCATCTTCATTCTCCGGCTCTTTCACTGGCCCATTGTCATACAGTTGGGGAGACGCACAATAGTGTGATTTTGGGTTCACAGGAGTTGGCTTGTTTTCTTGAACGGTTCTTGTGTTGTAGGAGCCAGGCTCTGGATAGTATCCAGAATGATTCGTTACTTGCTCTGGCTTACTATACGAGGGGGGGTATGAAGGCTCCTTTGCCTCATACGAAGTTGGGGCTACTCCATTTCCTGACCAGGAGGAGGCAGATCCTTGAACAAATTGATTGCCAGGCGCTACATGAGATGCTGTTGAAGCGGCGGGCCAGTAATGCTGCGGTGGACCACCTTCGTGATCATGGTGTCTCCCCTGCCAGGTAAGTATGAGTTGGAAGGGGACAGGGTGAGGGCGGGCCGCTGGGCATCTCCCCGCAGAGCGAGGGTGGCATTCACACAGGCAAGGCCTGAGGCCGGGCGAAGCAGAGCATGGGCATTGTGGGGCGCAAGGTGACCAGCCAAGGCCCCTGTGCCCACTTTGGAAAGCGCGCAGCTACCCACAGCAGCTTCCCACAGGCCTCGGCCGGCCAGCAACATTTGCATGTCCACGCCCACCGGCAGCGCCAATCAGGGCCCTGCTTTCGCTATGCTGCACCTTGCTGACACGGGTGGGGGAAAGCCAGGGCTACAGCAAGCACACGAGAGGGCTTGGCAGGCCGAAATCGGGCCCAAAAGCAGATTTTTCAGGCCCTTTAAACTGTGCACAAGCAAAGGCTTTCGCAAGCACAACAGAGGGCTTGCCAGGTCGAAATCGGGCCCAGAAGCACGTTTCTAAGCCTGAGCCAGCATCCCCAGGCTTGTAAATTTGCATATCTAATTGGCCCTCGCCCACTCCCCATTCCAGCCAGCTTACAGCACCCTGGACGGACCACAAGAAACATCAAAGGGTGCTCCAGACTCCTTTTTATTTTTTTTTCCTTTTTGTCTTTCTTGAAACCAGAGATCAGGGGAAAGCGCGAACGCAGTCCCCCACTACCAGAAATTATGCAGTCGAGTATCCCGCATTTGGGGACATCGCAGGGGTCAGCACATCCGAAGTGCAATGGATGAGCCTCACCCTGGGAGAACCACCTTCGTGATCATGGTGTCTCCCCTGCCAGGTAAGTATGAGTTGGAAGGGGACAGGGTGAGGGCGGGCCGCTGGGCATCTCCCCGCAGAGCGAGGGTGGCATTCACACAGGCAAGGCCTGAGGCCGGGCGAAGCAGAGCATGGGCATTGTGGGGCGCAAGGTGACCAGCCAAGGCCCCTGTGCCCACTTTGGAAAGCGCGCAGCTACCCACAGCAGCTTCCCACAGGCCTCGGCCGGCCAGCCACATTTGCATGTCCACGCCCACCGGCAGCGCCAATCAGGGCCCTGCTTTCGCTATGCTGCACCTTGCTGACACGGATGGGGGAAAGCCAGGGCTACAGCAAGCACAGAAGGGCGATTGCCATGTCGACTTTGGGCCCAGAAGCAGAGATTTGGGGCTTTTGAAGCCTAAGAGCTGCCACTGAGGCCGCCTCTAGAGGTATGCAGTGCCCTGTTGCCTGGCTAGGCCCCAGTCGACTGCTTGTGGCTGAAAGCCAGGGACAAACAGGCCTGCAAGCGAGCAGGGGTTCTCGCCCTGAGCCCCTCACGCCTTCCCGAACGCTGCAGAACCCTCGCCGGGCAGAGCCCTCGCCGGGCCACGGCCTGGGGTCCTCAGCCAGAGTCTGGGCCTGGGAAGGCTAGGGCGAGGCAAGAGGCTGGCAGCCAGGCCACAGCCCCAGGGGGGCGATGGAAAGGAGCAGACATGTCACCTGGCCAGGGCCTACTTCCCTGTCTCTGGATAGGTCCCCAGAGTGGGAGGCTGCAGCTATCCCATCATTCCCCAGGCTCAGTACTTAGCATATGATTCCCTCTTGCCCACGCCCCCACCCCCCTACAATCCAGCCGCAGCACCCCAGAAAGAACACAGAAGACGAGAAAGGGTGCTCCAGACTCCTTTTTATTTTTTTTTCCTTTTTGTCTTTCTTGAAACCAGAGATCAGGGGAAAGCGCGAACGCAGTCCCCCACTACCAGAAATTATGCAGTCGAGTATCCCGCATTTGGGGACATCGCAGGGGTCAGCACATCCGAAGTGCAATGGATGAGCCTCACCCTGGGAGAACCACCTTCGTGATCATGGTGTCTCCCCTGCCAGGTAAGTATGAGTTGGAAGGGGACAGGGTGAGGGCGGGCCGCTGGGCATCTCCCCGCAGAGCGAGGGTGGCATTCACACAGGCAAGGCCTGAGGCCGGGCGAAGCAGAGCATGGGCATTGTGGGGCGCAAGGTGACCAGCCAAGGCCCCTGTGCCCACTTTGGAAAGCGCGCAGCTACCCACAGCAGCTTCCCACAGGCCTCGGCCGGCCAGCAACATTTGCATGTCCACGCCCACCGGCAGCGCCAATCAGGGCCCTGCTTTCGCTATGCTGCACCTTGCTGACACGGGTGGGGGAAAGCCAGGGCTACAGCAAGCACAGAAGGGCGATTGCCATGTCGACTTTGGGCCCAGAAGCAGAGATTTGGGGCTTTTGAAGCCTAAGAGCTGCCACTGAGGCCGCCTCTAGAGGTATGCAGTGCCCTGTTGCCTGGCTAGGCCCCAGTCGACTGCTTGTGGCTGAAAGCCAGGGACAAACAGGCCTGCAAGCGAGCAGGGGTTCTCGCCCTGAGCCCCTCACGCCTTCCCGAACGCTCCCAAACGCTGCAGAACCCTCGCTGGGCAGAGCCCTCGCCGGGCCACGGCCTGGGGTCCTCAGCCAGAGTCTGGGCCTGGGAAGGCTAGGGCGAGGCAAGAGGCTGGCAGCCAGGCCACAGCCCCAGGGGGGCGATGGAAAGGAGCAGACATGTCACCTGGCCAGGGCCTACTTCCCTGTCTCTGGATAGGTCCCCAGAGTGGGAGGCTGCAGCTATCCCATCATTCCCCAGGCTCAGTACTTAGCATGTGATTCCCTCTTGCCCATGCCCCCGCCCCCCTACAATCCAGCCGCAGCACCCCAGAAAGAACACAGAAGACGAGAAAGGGTGCTCCAGACTCCTTTTTATTTTTTTTTCCTTTTTGTCTTTCTTGAAACCAGAGATCAGGGGAAAGCGCGAACGCAGTCCCCCACTACCAGAAATTATGCAGTCGAGTATCCCGCATTTGGGGACATCGCAGGGGTCAGCACATCCGAAGTGCAATGGATGAGCCTCACCCTGGGAGAACCACCTTCGTGATCATGGTGTCTCCCCTGCCAGGTAAGTATGAGTTGGAAGGGGACAGGGTGAGGGCGGGCTGCTGGGCATCTCCCCGCAGAGCGAGGGTGGCATTCACACAGGCAAGGCCTGAGGCCGGGCGAAGCAGAGCATGGGCATTGTGGGGCGCAAGGTGACCAGCCAAGGCCCCTGTGCCCACTTTGGAAAGCGCGCAGCTACCCACAGCAGCTTCCCACAGGCCTCGGCCGGCCAGCAACATTTGCATGTCCACGCCCACCGGCAGCGCCAATCAGGGCCCTGCTTTCGCTATGCTGCACCTTGCTGACACGGGTGGGGGAAAGCCAGGGCTACAGCAAGCACAGAAGGGCGATTGCCATGTCGACTTTGGGCCCAGAAGCAGAGATTTGGGGCTTTTGAAGCCTAAGAGCTGCCACTGAGGCCGCCTCTAGAGGTATGCAGTGCCCTGTTGCCTGGCTAGGCCCCAGTCGACTGCTTGTGGCTGAAAGCCAGGGACAAACAGGCCTGCAAGCGAGCAGGGGTTCTCGCCCTGAGCCCCTCACGCCTTCCCGAACGCTGCAGAACCCTCGCCGGGCAGAGCCCTCGCCGGGCCACGGCCTGGGGTCCTCAGCCAGAGTCTGGGCCTGGGAAGGCTAGGGCGAGGCAAGAGGCTGGCAGCCAGGCCACAGCCCCAGGGGGGCGATGGAAAGAAGCAGACATGTCACCTGGCCAGGGCCTACTTCCCTGTCTCTGGATAGGTCCCCAGAGTGGGAGGCTGCAGCTATCCCATCATTCCCCAGGCTCAGTACTTAGCATGTGATTCCCTCTTGCCCACGCCCCCACCCCCCTACAATCCAGCCGCAGCACCCCAGAAAGAACACAGAAGACGAGAAAGGGTGCTCCAGACTCCTTTTTATTTTTTTTTCCTTTTTGTCTTTCTTGAAACCAGAGATCAGGGGAAAGCGCGAACGCAGGCCCCCACTACCAGAAATTATGCAGTCGAGTATCCCGCATTTGGGGACATCGCAGGGGTCAGCACATCCGAAGTGCAATGGATGAGCCTCACCCTGGGAGAACCACCTTTTTTTTTTTTTTTTTTCTTCTATGACAAAATGCTTTAATATCCCGAACAGAAATGCACAAACAATTTTACAGGATTACCTATTGTCATAGGTACTGGCCATCAATATGGTCTATCCTACATTGATAAGTTTAATGCAATGCTGCAGAGTGCGCAACTGTGTCAAACTAGTACATTCCTCAAATGCACAGCTGGATTCAAAAGTTGTAAATAATAAACAGCATTGTGAAGTCCATAAAACTAGATTTATATACAGTTATTTTTCTTGCAGTCTTATAGTAAGGATTTCTAAAATAAATACAACAGTAAGATCTTTAAATCGTTGCAGAACCAGTTTACTCTGTACATGAACAGCTGGCCAACAACTTCTTACACATAGCAACTGCATGGATTTGTTTTTGCTCTCCATTTCACTGTGGTTTGGCGAAAGATTCGGCTTTTTGCTGTGAGATTTCTTGTGGAATAAAGAACATTGAGGCTGTTGCTGGAACGATCCATTTGGCAGATAGGAAGTTCTATTTATTTTCCTTCTATACCTCAATTGCCCCAAAAAAGTCCTCAACAGCTCCAGATTTAAAGTTCAGTTCTTTGTGTTGAAGGTCAAATAGGTTCACTGAAGTGCAAAACGCATTTATTGCTTATAGCGGACTCCAGTTACATGAGCCTGTTGTATGTTCACAAAAACCACAGCTGTTTACGAGCCACTTGTTACTCTCTCTGAATGTTGCTCCACTGGAAAAGATCACAAACCCTTTCTCTCAAGTTTTTCTAAGATTGCCTGGAGCTTTCTAACAGCTTCTTTTCTGACCTGGCGAATGCTGTCCAATCCCATTGTTTCCACTGAGTCCAGTTCCAACAATTCCTTGGTCAACAGCTCCTCAAGGCATTTGTAGGACTTGTCTGTCTTTTTCCCTACAAATTCTTCCACTTCGTTGTCCAAGAACTGCACCTTCTCAAGAACTTGTACAATTTTTTGAATCGCTGGATGACAGTCTAGATTGTCAGAAGAACTTGAATTGACGGAATTTGGACCATCATCTTCATTCTCCGGCTCTTTCACTGGCCCATTGTCATACAGTTGGGGAGACGCACAATAGTGTGATTTTGGGTTCACAGGAGTTGGCTTGTTTTCTTGAACGGTTCTTGTGTTGTAGGAGCCAGGCTCTGGATAGTATCCAGAATGATTCGTTACTTGCTCTGGCTTACTATACGAGGGGGGGTATGAAGGCTCCTTTGCCTCATACGAAGTTGGGGCTACTCCATTTCCTGACCAGGAGGAGGCAGATCCTTGAACAAATTGATTGCCAGGCGCTACATGAGATGCTGTTGAAGCGGCGGGCCAGTAATGCTGCGGTGGACCACCTTCGTGATCATGGTGTCTCCCCTGCCAGGTAAGTATGAGTTGGAAGGGGACAGGGTGAGGGCGGGCCGCTGGGCATCTCCCCGCAGAGCGAGGGTGGCATTCACACAGGCAAGGCCTGAGGCCGGGCGAAGCAGAGCATGGGCATTGTGGGGCGCAAGGTGACCAGCCAAGGCCCCTGTGCCCACTTTGGAAAGCGCGCAGCTACCCACAGCAGCTTCCCACAGGCCTCGGCCGGCCAGCAACATTTGCATGTCCACGCCCACCGGCAGCGCCAATCAGGGCCCTGCTTTCGCTATGCTGCACCTTGCTGACACGGGTGGGGGAAAGCCAGGGCTACAGCAAGCACACGAGAGGGCTTGGCAGGCCGAAATCGGGCCCAAAAGCAGATTTTTCAGGCCCTTTAAACTGTGCACAAGCAAAGGCTTTCGCAAGCACAACAGAGGGCTTGCCAGGTCGAAATCGGGCCCAGAAGCACGTTTCTAAGCCTGAGCCAGCATCCCCAGGCTTGTAAATTTGCATATCTAATTGGCCCTCGCCCACTCCCCATTCCAGCCAGCTTACAGCACCCTGGACGGACCACAAGAAACATCAAAGGGTGCTCCAGACTCCTTTTTATTTTTTTTTCCTTTTTGTCTTTCTTGAAACCAGAGATCAGGGGAAAGCGCGAACGCAGTCCCCCACTACCAGAAATTATGCAGTCGAGTATCCCGCATTTGGGGACATCGCAGGGGTCAGCACATCCGAAGTGCAATGGATGAGCCTCACCCTGGGAGAACCACCTTCGTGATCATGGTGTCTCCCCTGCCAGGTAAGTATGAGTTGGAAGGGGACAGGGTGAGGGCGGGCCGCTGGGCATCTCCCCGCAGAGCGAGGGTGGCATTCACACAGGCAAGGCCTGAGGCCGGGCGAAGCAGAGCATGGGCATTGTGGGGCGCAAGGTGACCAGCCAAGGCCCCTGTGCCCACTTTGGAAAGCGCGCAGCTACCCACAGCAGCTTCCCACAGGCCTCGGCCGGCCAGCCACATTTGCATGTCCACGCCCACCGGCAGCGCCAATCAGGGCCCTGCTTTCGCTATGCTGCACCTTGCTGACACGGATGGGGGAAAGCCAGGGCTACAGCAAGCACAGAAGGGCGATTGCCATGTCGACTTTGGGCCCAGAAGCAGAGATTTGGGGCTTTTGAAGCCTAAGAGCTGCCACTGAGGCCGCCTCTAGAGGTATGCAGTGCCCTGTTGCCTGGCTAGGCCCCAGTCGACTGCTTGTGGCTGAAAGCCAGGGACAAACAGGCCTGCAAGCGAGCAGGGGTTCTCGCCCTGAGCCCCTCACGCCTTCCCGAACGCTGCAGAACCCTCGCCGGGCAGAGCCCTCGCCGGGCCACGGCCTGGGGTCCTCAGCCAGAGTCTGGGCCTGGGAAGGCTAGGGCGAGGCAAGAGGCTGGCAGCCAGGCCACAGCCCCAGGGGGGCGATGGAAAGGAGCAGACATGTCACCTGGCCAGGGCCTACTTCCCTGTCTCTGGATAGGTCCCCAGAGTGGGAGGCTGCAGCTATCCCATCATTCCCCAGGCTCAGTACTTAGCATATGATTCCCTCTTGCCCACGCCCCCACCCCCCTACAATCCAGCCGCAGCACCCCAGAAAGAACACAGAAGACGAGAAAGGGTGCTCCAGACTCCTTTTTATTTTTTTTTCCTTTTTGTCTTTCTTGAAACCAGAGATCAGGGGAAAGCGCGAACGCAGTCCCCCACTACCAGAAATTATGCAGTCGAGTATCCCGCATTTGGGGACATCGCAGGGGTCAGCACATCCGAAGTGCAATGGATGAGCCTCACCCTGGGAGAACCACCTTCGTGATCATGGTGTCTCCCCTGCCAGGTAAGTATGAGTTGGAAGGGGACAGGGTGAGGGCGGGCCGCTGGGCATCTCCCCGCAGAGCGAGGGTGGCATTCACACAGGCAAGGCCTGAGGCCGGGCGAAGCAGAGCATGGGCATTGTGGGGCGCAAGGTGACCAGCCAAGGCCCCTGTGCCCACTTTGGAAAGCGCGCAGCTACCCACAGCAGCTTCCCACAGGCCTCGGCCGGCCAGCAACATTTGCATGTCCACGCCCACCGGCAGCGCCAATCAGGGCCCTGCTTTCGCTATGCTGCACCTTGCTGACACGGGTGGGGGAAAGCCAGGGCTACAGCAAGCACACGAGAGGGCTTGGCAGGCCGAAATCGGGCCCAAAAGCAGATTTTTCAGGCCCTTTAAACTGTGCACAATCAAAGGCTTTCGCAAGCACAACAGAGGGCTTGCCAGGTCGAAATCGGGCCCAGAAGCACGTTTCTAAGCCCTGAGCCAGCATCCCCAGGCTTGTAAATTTGCATATCTAATTGGCCCTCGCCCACTCCCCATTCCAGCCAGCTTACAGCACCCTGGACGGACCACAAGAAACGTCAAAGGGTGCTCCAGACTCCTTTTTATTTTTTTTTCCTTTTTGTCTTTCTTGAAACCAGAGATCAGGGGAAAGCGCGAACGCAGTCCCCCACTACCAGAAATTATGCAGTCGAGTATCCCGCATTTGGGGACATCGCAGGGGTCAGCACATCCGAAGTGCAATGGATGAGCCTCACCCTGGGAGAACCACCTTCGTGATCATGGTGTCTCCCCTGCCAGGTAAGTATGAGTTGGAAGGGGACAGGGTGAGGGCGGGCCGCTGGGCATCTCCCCGCAGAGCGAGGGTGGCATTCACACAGGCAAGGCCTGAGGCCGGGCGAAGCAGAGCATGGGCATTGTGGGGCGCAAGGTGACCAGCCAAGGCCCCTGTGCCCACTTTGGAAAGCGCGCAGCTACCCACAGCAGCTTCCCACAGGCCTCGGCCGGCCAGCAACATTTGCATGTCCACGCCCACCGGCAGCGCCAATCAGGGCCCTGCTTTCGCTATGCTGCACCTTGCTGACACGGGTGGGGGAAAGCCAGGGCTACAGCAAGCACAGAAGGGCGATTGCCATGTCGACTTTGGGCCCAGAAGCAGAGATTTGGGGCTTTTGAATCCTAAGAGCTGCCACTGAGGCCGCCTCTAGAGGTATGCAGTGCCCTGTTGCCTGGCTAGGCCCCAGTCGACTGCTTGTGGCTGAAAGCCAGGGACAAACAGGCCTGCAAGCGAGCAGGGGTTCTCGCCCTGAGCCCCTCACGCCTTCCCGAACGCTGCAGAACCCTCGCCGGGCAGAGCCCTCGCCGGGCCACGGCCTGGGGTCCTCAGCCAGAGTCTGGGCCTGGGAAGGCTAGGGCGAGGCAAGAGGCTGGCAGCCAGGCCACAGCCCCAGGGGGGCGATGGAAAGGAGCAGACATGTCACCTGGCCAGGGCCTACTTCCCTGTCTCTGGATAGGTCCCCAGAGTGGGAGGCTGCAGCTATCCCATCATTCCCCAGGCTCAGTACTTAGCATGTGATTCCCTCTTGCCCACGCCCCCACCCACCTACAATCCAGCCGCAGCACCCCAGAAAGAACACAGAAGACGAGAAAGGGTGCTCCAGACTCCTTTTTATTTTTTTTTCCTTTTTGTCTTTCTTGAAACCAGAGATCAGGGGAAAGCGCGAACGCAGTCCCCCACTACCAGAAATTATGCAGTCGAGTATCCCGCATTTGGGGACATCGCAGGGGTCAGCACATCCGAAGTGCAATGGATGAGCCTCACCCTGGGAGAACCACCTTCGTGATCATGGTGTCTCCCCTGCCAGGTAAGTATGAGTTGGAAGGGGACAGGGTGAGGGCGGGCCGCTGGGCATCTCCCCGCAGAGCGAGGGTGGCATTCACACAGGCAAGGCCTGAGGCCGGGCGAAGCAGAGCATGGGCATTGTGGGGCGCAAGGTGACCAGCCAAGGCCCCTGTGCCCACTTTGGAAAGCGCGCAGCTACCCACAGCAGCTTCCCACAGGCCTCGGCCGGCCAGCAACATTTGCATGTCCACGCCCACCGGCAGCGCCAATCAGGGCCCTGCTTTCGCTATGCTGCACCTTGCTGACACGGGTGGGGGAAAGCCAGGGCTACAGCAAGCACACGAGAGGGCTTGGCAGGCCGAAATCGGGCCCAAAAGCAGATTTTTCAGGCCCTTTAAACTGTGCACAAGCAAAGGCTTTCGCAAGCACAACAGAGGGCTTACCAGGTCGAAATCGGGCCCAGAAGCACGTTTCTAAGCCCTGAGCCAGCATCCCCAGGCTTGTAAATTTGCATATCTAATTGGCCCTCGCCCACTCCCCATTCCAGCCAGCTTACAGCACCCTGGACGGACCACAAGAAACGTCAAAGGGTGCTCCAGACTCCTTTTTATTTTTTTTTCCTTTTTGTCTTTCTTGAAACCAGAGATCAGGGGAAAGCGCGAACGCAGTCCCCCACTACCAGAAATTATGCAGTCGAGTATCCCGCATTTGGGGACATCGCAGGGGTCAACACATCCGAAGTGCAATGGATGAGCCTCACCCTGGGAGAACCACCTTCGTGATCATGGTGTCTCCCCTGCCAGGTAAGTATGAGTTGGAAGGGGACAGGGTGAGGGCGGGCCGCTGGGCATCTCCCCGCAGAGCGAGGGTGGCATTCACACAGGCAAGGCCTGAGGCCGGGCGAAGCAGAGCATGGGCATTGTGGGGCGCAAGGTGACCAGCCAAGGCCCCTGTGCCCACTTTGGAAAGCGCGCAGCTACCCACAGCAGCTTCCCACAGGCCTCGGCCGGCCAGCAACATTTGCATGTCCACGCCCACCGGCAGCGCCAATCAGGGCCCTGCTTTCGCTATGCTGCACCTTGCTGACACGGGTGGGGGAAAGCCAGGGCTACAGCAAGCACAGAAGGGCGATTGCCATGTCGACTTTGGGCCCAGAAATCAGAGATTTGGGGCTTTTGAAGCCTAAGAGCTGCCACTGAGGCCGCCTCTAGAGGTATGCAGTGCCCTGTTGCCTGGCTAGGCCCCAGTCGACTGCTTGTGGCTGAAAGCCAGGGACAAACAGGCCTGCAAGCGAGCAGGGGTTCTCGCCCTGAGCCCCTCACGAACGCTCCCAAACGCTGCAGAACCCTCGCCGGGCAGAGCCCTCGCCGGGCCACGGCCTGGGGTCCTCAGCCAGAGTCTGGGCCTGGGAAGGCTAGGGCGAGGCAAGAGGCTGGCAGCCAGGCCACAGCCCCAGGGGGGCGATGGAAAGGAGCAGACATGTCACCTGGCCAGGGCCTACTTCCCTGTCTCTGGATAGGTCCCCAGAGTGGGAGGCTGCAGCTATCCCATCATTCCCCAGGCTCAGTACTTAGCATGTGATTCCCTCTTGCCCACGCCCCCCTACAATCCAGCCGCAGCACCCCAGAACGAACACAGAAGACGAGAAAGGGTGCTCCAGACTCCTTTTTATTTTTTTTTCCTTTTTGTCTTTCTTGAAACCAGAGATCAGGGGAAAGCGCGAACGCAGTCCCCCACTACCAGAAATTATGCAGTCGAGTATCCCGCATTTGGGGACATCGCAGGGGTCAGCACATCCGAAGTGCAATGGATGAGCCTCACCCTGGGAGAACCACCTTCGTGATCATGGTGTCTCCCCTGCCAGGTAAGTATGAGTTGGAAGGGGACAGGGTGAGGGCGGGCCGCTGGGCATCTCCCCGCAGAGCGAGGGTGGCATTCACACAGGCAAGGCCTGAGGCCGGGCGAAGCAGAGCATGGGCATTGTGGGGCGCAAGGTGACCAGCCAAGGCCCCTGTGCCCACTTTGGAAAGCGCGCAGCTACCCACAGCAGCTTCCCACAGGCCTCGGCCGGCCAGCAACATTTGCATGTCCACGCCCACCGGCAGCGCCAATCAGGGCCCTGCTTTCGCTATGCTGCACCTTGCTGACACGGGTGGGGGAAAGCCAGGGCTACAGCAAGCACACGAGAGGGCTTGGCAGGCCGAAATCGGGCCCAAAAGCAGATTTTTCAGGCCCTTTAAACTGTGCACAAGCAAAGGCTTTCGCAAGCACAACAGAGGGCTTGCCAGGTCGAAATCGGGCCCAGAAGCACGTTTCTAAGCCCTGAGCCAGCATCCCCAGGCTTGTAAATTTGCATATCTAATTGGCCCTCGCCCACTCCCCATTCCAGCCAGCTTACAGCACCCTGGACGGACCACAAGAAACGTCAAAGGGTGCCCCAGACTCCTTTTTATTTTTTTTTCCTTTTTGTCTTTCTTGAAACCAGAGATCAGGGGAAAGCGCGAACGCAGTCCCCCACTACCAGAAATTATGCAGTCGAGTATCCCGCATTTGGGGACATCGCAGGGGTCAGCACATCCGAAGTGCAATGGATGAGCCTCACCCTGGGAGAACCACCTTCGTGATCATGGTGTCTCCCCTGCCAGGTAAGTATGAGTTGGAAGGGGACAGGGTGAGGGCGGGCCGCTGGGCATCTCCCCGCAGAGCGAGGGTGGCATTCACACAGGCAAGGCCTGAGGCCGGGCGAAGCAGAGCATGGGCATTGTGGGGCGCAAGGTGACCAGCCAAGGCCCCTGTGCCCACTTTGGAAAGCGCGCAGCTACCCACAGCAGCTTCCCACAGGCCTCGGCCGGCCAGCAACATTTGCATGTCCACGCCCACCGGCAGCGCCAATCAGGGCCCTGCTTTCGCTATGCTGCACCTTGCTGACACGGGTGGGGGAAAGCCAGGGCTACAGCAAGCACACGAGAGGGCTTGGCAGGCCGAAATCGGGCCCAAAAGCAGATTTTTCAGGCCCTTTAAACTGTGCACAAGCAAAGGCTTTCGCAAGCACAACAGAGGGCTTGCCAGGTCGAAATCGGGCCCAGAAGCACGTTTCTAAGCCCTGAGCCAGCATCCCCAGGCTTGTAAATTTGCATATCTAATTGGCCCTCGCCCACTCCCCATTCCAGCCAGCTTACAGCACCCTGGACGGACCACAAGAAACGTCAAAGGGTGCCCCAGACTCCTTTTTATTTTTTTTTCCTTTTTGTCTTTCTTGAAACCAGAGATCAGGGGAAAGCGCGAACGCAGTCCCCCACTACCAGAAATTATGCAGTCGTGTATCCCGCATTTGGGGACATCGCAGGGGTCAGCACATCCGAAGTGCAATGGATGAGCCTCACCCTGGGAGAACCACCTTCGTGATCATGGTGTCTCCCCTGCCAGGTAAGTATGAGTTGGAAGGGGACAGGGTGAGGGCGGGCCGCTGGGCATCTCCCCGCAGAGCGAGGGTGGCATTCACACAGGCAAGGCCTGAGGCCGGGCGAAGCAGAGCATGGGCATTGTGGGGCGCAAGGTGACCAGCCAAGGCCCCTGTGCCCACTTTGGAAAGCGCGCAGCTACCCACAGCAGCTTCCCACAGGCCTCGGCCGGCCAGCAACATTTGCATGTCCACGCCCACCGGCAGCGCCAATCAGGGCCCTGCTTTCGCTATGCTGCACCTTGCTGACACGGATGGGGGAAAGCCAGGGCTACAGCAAGCACAGAAGGGCGATTGCCATGTCGACTTTGGGCCCAGAAGCAGAGATTTGGGGCTTTTGAAGCCTAAGAGCTGCCACTGAGGCCGCCTCTAGAGGTATGCAGTGCCCTGTTGCCTGGCTAGGCCCCAGTCGACTGCTTGTGGCTGAAAGCCAGGGACAAACAGGCCTGCAAGCGAGCAGGGGTTCTCGCCCTGAGCCCCTCACGCCTTCCCGAACGCTGCAGAACCCTCGCCGGGCAGAGCCCTCGCCGGGCCACGGCCTGGGGTCCTCAGCCAGAGTCTGGGCCTGGGAAGGCTAGGGCGAGGCAAGAGGCTGGCAGCCAGGCCACAGCCCCAGGGGGGCGATGGAAAGGAGCAGACATGTCACCTGGCCAGGGCCTACTTCCCTGTCTCTGGATAGGTCCCCAGAGTGGGAGGCTGCAGCTATCCCATCATTCCCCAGGCTCAGTACTTAGCATGTGATTCCCTCTTGCCCACGCCCCCACCCCCCTACAATCCAGCCGCAGCACCCCAGAAAGAACACAGAAGACGAGAAAGGGTGCTCCAGACTCCTTTTTATTTTTTTTTCCTTTTTGTCTTTCTTGAAACCAGAGATCAGGGGAAAGCGCGAACGCAGGCCCCCACTACCAGAAATTATGCAGTCGAGTATCCCGCATTTGGGGACATCGCAGGGGTCAGCACATCCGAAGTGCAATGGATGAGCCTCACCCTGGGAGAACCACCTTCGTGATCATGGTGTCTCCCCTGCCAGGTAAGTATGAGTTGGAAGGGGACAGGGTGAGGGCGGGCCGCTGGGCATCTCCCCGCAGAGCGAGGGTGGCATTCACACAGGCAAGGCCTGAGGCCGGGCGAAGCAGAGCATGGGCATTGTGGGGCGCAAGGTGACCAGCCAAGGCCCCTGTGCCCACTTTGGAAAGCGCGCAGCTACCCACAGCAGCTTCCCACAGGCCTCGGCCGGCCAGCAACATTTGCATGTCCACGCCCACCGGCAGCGCCAATCAGGGCCCTGCTTTCGCTATGCTGCACCTTGCTGACACGGGTGGGGGAAAGCCAGGGCTACAGCAAGCACACGAGAGGGCTTGGCAGGCCGAAATCGGGCCCAAAAGCAGATTTTTCAGGCCCTTTAAACTGTGCACAAGCAAAGGCTTTCGCAAGCACAACAGAGGGCTTGCCAGGTCGAAATCGGGCCCAGAAGCACGTTTCTAAGCCCTGAGCCAGCATCCCCAGGCTTGTAAATTTGCATATCTAATTGGCCCTCGCCCACTCCCCATTCCAGCCAGCTTACAGCACCCTGGACGGACCACAAGAAACGTCAAAGGGTGCTCCAGACTCCTTTTTATTTTTTTTTCCTTTTTGTCTTTCTTGAAACCAGAGATCAGGGGAAAGCGCGAACGCAGTCCCCCACTACCAGAAATTATGCAGTCGAGTATCCCGCATTTGGGGACATCGCAGGGGTCAGCACATCCGAAGTGCAATGGATGAGCCTCACCCTGGGAGAACCACCTTCGTGATCATGGTGTCTCCCCTGCCAGGTAAGTATGAGTTGGAAGGGGACAGGGTGAGGGCGGGCCGCTGGGCATCTCCCCGCAGAGCGAGGGTGGCATTCACACAGGCAAGGCCTGAGGCCGGGCGAAGCAGAGCATGGGCATTGTGGGGCGCAAGGTGACCAGCCAAGGCCCCTGTGCCCACTTTGGAAAGCGCGCAGCTACCCACAGCAGCTTCCCACAGGCCTCGGCCGGCCAGCAACATTTGCATGTCCACGCCCACCGGCAGCGCCAATCAGGGCCCTGCTTTCGCTATGCTGCACCTTGCTGACACGGGGGGGGGGGGGAAGCCAGGGCTACAGCACTCACAGAAGGGCGATTGCCATGTCGACTTTGGGCCCAGAAGCAGAGATTTGGGGCTTTTGAAGCCTAAGAGCTGCCACTGAGGCCGCCTCTAGAGGTATGCAGTGCCCTGTTGCCTGGCTAGGCCCCAGTCGACTGCTTGTGGCTGAAAGCCAGGGACAAACAGGCCTGCAAGCGAGCAGGGTTTCTCGCCCTGAGCCCCTCACGAACGCTCCCAAACGCTGCAGAACCCTCGCCGGGCAGAGCCCTCGCCGGGCCACGGCCTGGGGTCCTCAGCCAGAGTCTGGGCCTGGGAAGGCTAGGGCGAGGCAAGAGGCTGGCAGCCAGGCCACAGCCCCAGGGGGGCGATGGAAAGGAGCAGACATGTCACCTGGCCAGGGCCTACTTCCCTGTCTCTGGATAGGTCCCCAGAGTGGGAGGCTGCAGCTATCCCATCATTCCCCAGGCTCAGTACTTAGCATGTGATTCCCTCTTGCCCACGCCCCCGCCCCCCTCCAATCCAGCCGCAGCACCCCAGAAAGAACACAGAAGACGAGAAAGGGTGCTCCAGACTCCTTTTTATTTTTTTTTCCTTTTTGTCTTTCTTGAAACCAGAGATCAGGGGAAAGCGCGAACACAGTCCCCCAATACCAGAAATTATGCAGTCGAGTATCCCGCATTTGGGGACATCGCAGGGGTCAGCACATCCGAAGTGCAATGGATGAGCCTCACCCTGGGAGAACCACCTTCGTGATCATGGTGTCTCCCCTGCCAGGTAAGTATGAGTTGGAAGGGGACAGGGTGAGGGCGGGCCGCTGGGCATCTCCCCGCAGAGCGAGGGTGGCATTCACACAGGCAAGGCCTGAGGCCGGGCGAAGCAGAGCATGGGCATTGTGGGGCGCAAGGTGACCAGCCAAGGCCCCTGTGCCCACTTTGGAAAGCGCGCAGCTACCCACAGCAGCTTCCCACAGGCCTCGGCCGGCCAGCAACATTTGCATGTCCACGCCCACCGGCAGCGCCAATCAGGGCCCTGCTTTCGCTATGCTGCACCTTGCTGACACGGGTGGGGGAAAGCCAGGGCTACAGCAAGCACAGAAGGGCGATTGCCATGTCGACTTTGGGCCCAGAAGCAGAGATTTGGGGCTTTTGAAGCCTAAGAGCTGCCACTGAGGCCGCCTCTAGAGGTATGCAGTGCCCTGTTGCCTGGCTAGGCCCCAGTCGACTGCTTGTGGCTGAAAGCCAGGGACAAACAGGCCTGCAAGCGAGCAGGGGTTCTCGCCCTGAGCCCCTCACGCCTTCCCGAACGCTCCCAAACGCTGCAGAACCCTCGCTGGGCAGAGCCCTCGCCGGGCCACGGCCTGGGGTCCTCAGCCAGAGTCTGGGCCTGGGAAGGCTAGGGCGAGGCAAGAGGCTGGCAGCCAGGCCACAGCCCCAGGGGGGCGATGGAAAGGAGCAGACATGTCACCTGGCCAGGGCCTACTTCCCTGTCTCTGGATAGGTCCCCAGAGTGGGAGGCTGCAGCTATCCCATCATTCCCCAGGCTCAGTACTTAGCATGTGATTCCCTCTTGCCCATGCCCCCGCCCCCCTACAATCCAGCCGCAGCACCCCAGAAAGAACACAGAAGACGAGAAAGGGTGCTCCAGACTCCTTTTTATTTTTTTTTCCTTTTTGTCTTTCTTGAAACCAGAGATCAGGGGAAAGCGCGAACGCAGTCCCCCACTACCAGAAATTATGCAGTCGAGTATCCCGCATTTGGGGACATCGCAGGGGTCAGCACATCCGAAGTGCAATGGATGAGCCTCACCCTGGGAGAACCACCTTCGTGATCATGGTGTCTCCCCTGCCAGGTAAGTATGAGTTGGAAGGGGACAGGGTGAGGGCGGGCCGCTGGGCATCTCCCCGCAGAGCGAGGGTGGCATTCACACAGGCAAGGCCTGAGGCCGGGCGAAGCAGAGCATGGGCATTGTGGGGCGCAAGGTGACCAGCCAAGGCCCCTGTGCCCACTTTGGAAAGCGCGCAGCTACCCACAGCAGCTTCCCACAGGCCTCGGCCGGCCAGCAACATTTGCATGTCCACGCCCACCGGCAGCGCCAATCAGGGCCCTGCTTTCGCTATGCTGCACCTTGCTGACACGGGTGGGGGAAAGCCAGGGCTACAGCAAGCACAGAAGGGCGATTGCCATGTCGACTTTGGGCCCAGAAGCAGAGATTTGGGGCTTTTGAAGCCTAAGAGCTGCCACTGAGGCCGCCTCTAGAGGTATGCAGTGCCCTGTTGCCTGGCTAGGCCCCAGTCGACTGCTTGTGGCTGAAAGCCAGGGACAAACAGGCCTGCAAGCGAGCAGGGGTTCTCGCCCTGAGCCCCTCACGCCTTCCCGAACGCTCCCAAACGCTGCAGAACCCTCGCCGGGCCACGGCCTGGGGTCCTCAGCCAGAGTCTGGGCCTGGGAAGGCTAGGGCGAGGCAAGAGGCTGGCAGCCAGGCCACAGCCCCAGGGGGGCGATGGAAAGGAGCAGACATGTCACCTGGCCAGGGCCTACTTCCCTGTCTCTGGATAGGTCCCCAGAGTGGGAGGCTGCAGCTATCCCATCATTCCCCAGGCTCAGTACTTAGCATGTGATTCCCTCTTGCCCACGCCCCCGCCCCCCTACAATCCAGCCGCAGCACCCCAGAAAGAACACAGAAGACGAGAAAGGGTGCTCCAGACTCCTTTTTATTTTTTTTTCCTTTTTGTCTTTCTTGAAACCAGAGATCAGGGGAAAGCGCGAACGCAGTCCCCCTCTACCAGAAATTATGCAGTCGAGTATCCCGCATTTGGGGACATCGCAGGGGTCAGCACATCCGAAGTGCAATGGATGAGCCTCACCCTGGGAGAACCACCTTCGTGATCATGGTGTCTCCCCTGCCAGGTAAGTATGAGTTGGAAGGGGACAGGGTGAGGGCGGGCCGCTGGGCATCTCCCCGCAGAGTGAGGGTGGCATTCACACAGGCAAGGCCTGAGGCCGGGCGAAGCAGAGCATGGGCATTGTGGGGCGCAAGGTGACCAGCCAAGGCCCCTGTGCCCACTTTGGAAAGCGCGCAGCTACCCACAGCAGCTTCCCACAGGCCTCGGCCGGCCAGTAACATTTGCATGTCCACGCCCACCGGCAGCGCCAATCAGGGCCCTGCTTTCGCTATGCTGCACCTTGCTGACACGGGTGGGGGAAAGCCAGGGCTACAGCAAGCACAGAAGGGCGATTGCCATGTCGACTTTGGGCCCAGAAGCAGAGATTTGGGGCTTTTGAAGCCTAAGAGCTGCCACTGAGGCCGCCTCTAGAGGTATGCAGTGCCCTGTTGCCTGGCTAGGCCCCAGTCGACTGCTTGTGGCTGAAAGCCAGGGACAAACAGGCCTGCAAGCGAGCAGGGGTTCTCGCCCTGAGCCCCTCACGCCTTCCCGAACGCTCCCAAACGCTGCAGAACCCTCGCCGGGCAGAGCCCTCGCCGGGCCACGGCCTGGGGTCCTCAGCCAGAGTCTGGGCCTGGGAAGGCTAGGGCGAGGCAAGAGGCTGGCAGCCAGGCCACAGCCCCAGGGGGGCGATGGAAAGGAGCAGACATGTCACCTGGCCAGGGCCTACTTCCCTGTCTCTGGATAGGTCCCCAGAGTGGGAGGCTGCAGCTATCCCATCATTCCCCAGGCTCAGTACTTAGCATGTGATTCTGTGGAAATATGGATTTTTATGATCAGTTATGTCCCCTATCTTGGACCCCAACGGTTTCATGTATGAATCACAAGTACATGTATGTTCCCTCCAGTTCCAGTTATGAAGACGCAAACACATGTGCGTCCACCGTCAACATGTCCTCTTTCAGATCCGCCATGAATAGGCCGGATATTCCATTCCTAAGTATGAAAGGCCACCGGCTTTATATGGTTCACTTATGCCATTTTACAGTCCAGGCAAGTAGGCCCTGATTCTGTCATCAAGCTTTTCTTGCCTTCTGCCTCTGAAAGCTCCAGTCTGAGCCTGCATCTGTGACCATGAACTTTGTCTCATTCCCTGCGCGGCTCACGAAGCCTGACATCAGCTTGTTGCCTGCCAAAAACTGTATTTCACCTTCGAAATTATCTGCTCCGCTCCCTGCCCAATGCATTCCTGTCTAGTAGTTTAAGTAAACATTCTTCCAGCTACCGAGCAAAGGCCCGGCTTCTCTGTCTTTATGCAAGTAATTCATAGCCCTATTATTATGGAAGACTTCTGCCCTCGCATCTAGTGTAGACACTTAGACGCTTGTACACGCACTAACAGTCAGTATAGTCAGTATAGAATAAGATTCTACTCTAAGAGACCTCTCTCTCGGATAACATAGTTCTTTAAACATAGGATGTTAGATATGATTTGGGATTAGGTTGACTTGACCCTCCAGACTTCTGTCGCCACATGTAGAGCTAAATTTCAAGTCCCCTTCACCCCCTAGTTGCACGTCAATCACACGTCATGCTGCTGCGCGCGCATTTCTGCCAAGTATTTCTGCTGACATTGCGAAATTCTTTCATGGAACCACCCTATTATGACATCACACCTGATGACGTTCTTTAGTTACACCCAGTTACGCCTACTTTTGCCACGCATGTATGTTTTATCTACATTATGAATTGTTACGCCTCCTGCATTTGCTTCATTGTAATGCCTATTGTATAAAAGTGATTACTTATCAATAAAGTATGTACTTCACTTCCTGAACCTCCGTGGTGATGGAACTTGGAGTCACCGATTCGAATCGTCCATTGGAATAAAGCCCATTCCGAACCTCTAATACCACGGATTTTGCCTCTTATTTACTGAGCTATTTTTATTATGTTTCTGTATCAAATTAAGTCCCGGTAATTAAATTATTTACCACATGAATGGCGCCCGAACAGGGACACTTTCTCATCTCACGCGCCGGCGGTGCGTTGCAGGCCCGGTCTCCTGCCACAGCTGGACGGACAACAACGCGTACCAGCAGGATTTCCTGTATCTCCCTCCGGTCAAGCGGGGGCGACTGAGGCTGCGATCAACACCCAGACGAGGCGGTGAGAAGTGCGAAGTATCCCGACCAGAGCCTAGCTGAGAGAGCAAGATCCGAGGTATACAGAGGCCCACCAAGTTCCGAAGTTCCGAAGTTCCGAGGTTTCCGATGTTCCGAAGTGTCCGAAGTTTTCGAGTCGAGTCCAGTCCGGTCCAGTTCAGTTCCGTTCCGAGGCCTTCCGTTCCGAGCTACCCGGTGAGTACCATTACTGGGGAGGCGTTCTGACGTGCACATAGGTTGTGCCGGTCAAGACGGGTTTGGGTACACAAATCCGGTCTGCACTGTTTTAGCAGTGTATCTGTACTGTTTAGCAGTATATCTAGTATATCAAGTATATAAATTCAGAATAATTCAGTTAATGCCGAGTATTATGTTTAGTGATTAAGTTTTCCTTAGATCGTCATCATCATCGTTGCTCAGTTAAATGTTAAATGTTAAATGTTTTAAATACGTTCTGCATATTGTGGTGTGAATGACTGTTCATTATTGTGTTTATTGTATTAAGTTTGTTCAAGATCAAGTATCAGATCAGTTCTCAATATGCCGCTCTTTTCGAAATTAAGACAGATCACAACTAGAAAAGGGGTACTCGAAGAAGCTGTTCCTATTCCTCCTAGGGACACTCCAGGGTACTTCGTGTATCATAAACACGGCTTAGACGCTATATTATTTCTTGATTTATGGGCAGACTACACCAAGGAATTACCAGAAAGTCAGAGGTGGCCCGCAGCTGGGACCTGGGATGCAGAGTGCATCATGAAAGTAGAGGAAGAGTTATGGAAAAGGAAAGCCAGACAGTCACAGAAAGACGCTGTTGAGTTATGGCGTAAAGAATCTCATAGACGTACAGAAAAAGCACTCCGACAGGAAGAGAAAAATAAAGAGAATTCAAATAAAGTCCGAGAAAATCTATTAATTGAAGAAGGTACACGAGTGAAATCAGAACAAGTAGACAGACAAAGAAATGCCCTTATGAATGGTATGTATCCCCTCCTGGCCGAGGGATTACCGAAGGCTACTCCGCAGATACCAAAAGACTTGCCACCCCCATTGTTTCCAATAAAAGTGCATCCTAAGGGGCATCCTAGAACCGCAGAAGATGTTTTTCTTTCCTCATATTTAGATGACGCAGCTCCCGAGTATGCTAACCCCGCCCCACATAGACCGTCTGCCGGGGAGGTTCAACGCCAAGATCCTGTATCTGTATCTCTACAGCAACAAATCCTGACACAAGTTCCGGCAAGCACATCTGTTTCCACATCTGTTCCTACAGCTACTTCTATAGCTGTGTCCACACCTATAGTTGCTGTATCGCGTTCAACGAACCCTTTCACGCCCGATACCCCAGATGGGGCTACCGGAGGTGCTACCAACGTTTTTTCTACGCCACCCAGAATAAATAAACTTACCTTTCAAGAATCAGCACATCCACGTACCCCCAAACTCATAAATGCCCGCACGCTTAAGGAACTTCTAGTAGATTGTAGATATGACCCTGTGCCCGGCAAAGAGGACGAAATGATCATGGCATCATTACGTATCAGACGAGCCGCGGTGTATTTAGGGAAGTTACCAGGAATGACTGTGCATCTAGATAATATATACCATTTTGTCCAAACAGGGCGAGATTCTGAATGTATTAACAGAGCTATGGAATAGCAGAAAGTGGAGATACAGGGGGAACTGTTACGTTTCCTCATAAATTGTGTGATCAGAAATCAAGACCGACCGGGGGTAGATCCGGAAGCAATGCAAACTCTTACCAGATGGAGTCAGAATATATCAGAAGGGAGACATGATAAGCAAAAATGTATAATAGCCATGTGCCGAAAGATCCGTAGAGAAATAGAACGCCTACACGAAGAGAGATTAGCGGTAGACCAGTTCGAACAAAGCGAGGAGGAAGGATCAGGACTGCCCACAGGACAGTCAGAAACCATAGCCTATGTAGGTAGAGGAAGATCTTGTAATAGTACTAGATGTTTTTCTGACCCGATACGTCCGATATGTCCAGATAATAACAGGAATTTCCAAACACCTATAATAAATATAAGGTCCCCCGAGCATTCGTTCCAAGCCGCTGACAAATTACTCCGAGAACGAAGGGGTTATCATTTACTCGATTCTATGGATGAACAAGAATTAGCCAGGTCAGCCGTTCATTGGGTTGACAGTCCCGGAAAATATGGTGATGATACAGTAGCACACACATTTTTGAACCTCACCCCAGATGAACAGCGTTTAGCTGGGATTTATATGATTCAACAACTCCTTATACTATATAAAAGCCAACATTCAGATCCTGGTCCCTTACCTGATATATTGACTGAATTACTCACGAATAGATGGAGAGGTTCAGGTACTAAGTTAATTAGAGAAATACTAGAATCAAGAAAGCAGTACATTCTCTTTGTATGCCCAGAACATGTCTCACTGCCCATCAAGGAAAGAACGACGTATTACATGGACAGACAGAATCCCTTACGAGAAGTACACCCAATAAAAGGCGAGGACAATCAGTTTAAACGTGTATTTGTATATACGCCCATATCGAAAATAGAACTGTTACAAATGAAGAAAGTGGTACCCAGTCATGACAAAGACCCAGCGGGTTTCCACCGAGAAATAAAAGACATGTTACTCATGGGAGAGTATACCTATCCCGACATTATGACTATATTAAAGGTATTAATGCCTGCTGGCATTTATGAAAAACTCAAGGAAAAAGAGTGGGAGGTGGGAGACCAAAAGATAGACTGGACAGCATTAGAAGCAGAAGAAAAGGCCCGAACTGCAGGAGCAGGGCTTGGGGATAAAACTAAAGCACTACCAGGTTTACTAGTACAGGTACTGCCACGTTTATTAACTACGAAAAAAGAAGACTGGGGTGCAATCTCAGCCTGTAAACAAAAGCAAGATGAAGACACTAGTGATTTCTATGCCCGATTTGAAAAATGTTTTGGTATAAATAGTGGCATAAAAGCAAGTAGCGAATCATACCCACATCTGTTTGTGACAAAATTAGTTGAAAACTCCTTACCCCAAGTGAAGAATAGAGTATTAAAATTCGAGAGTACCTGGCAAGGTAACACCCCATCACAAATGTTACAAATGTTACAGTATCATCACAATAGAATTAGAGAGGAACAAGAACATGAACAAAGACGCATGAAAGACACAAAAATGAAAATGCTAGTCTCCCAGACAGTTCCAGTTGAAGGACATAAAAAGGGTACGACACATTCCGGTGATTCAGCAGGACCTGTAAAAGGGACATGCAACTATTGTAAACAGCCAGGACATTACATACACGATTGCCCAGTCCTGAAGCGTAATATCGCCACAGGTAAAACACAGGAAAGACCACGGCCACCTAGACAGGATCAGAATGAACAAGGAGCCCCGCAGCATGCACAGTCCATGCCAGCTCCACAACAGTCTATACAGTTTGTGCCAGCTGCACCAGCGCTGCCTGTTGCTGCCACACAAACCACGACACGACAGCTGTACCAGACCGCACAGTACGACTATCCTGATTATCAACGATACGCATGAACCAGCCTAGAGAGGGAAGTTGACTTACCCCTTATCGAGGTCCCTGTAGACCAAGAAGGACCTTATGTACATAGTGAATTATTAGGCCAAGATAGAAAATATTTACTTGATACAGGGGCAAGTCGAACAACCATAAAACGTAGTGAAGTTCCAGGGGCACCCCTCTCAGGCTCACAGAATATTTCCCTTGGTTTTTCAGGAAAACCTATTATTAATGAAGTATCACAGCCTCTTCCACTTACGATAGGACCTTTGACCCGAACTACAGATTTATTGCTTACTAAATCATGTCCAGAAAACTTGTTAGGTATAAAAACACTGAAAGCTCTAGGAGCTATAATATGTTGTTCTCCGGAAGGAGTAAGATTGTTTTTACGAGATTTCAAAGGTCACTATGTGTCTAGAGACATGGATCCCCGACTGCAGACTTTACCTACACATTTATGGGCACAAGGCCCTACTGATGTCGGTTGCATGAATATTACACCATATCGAGTTACACTAAAGGCAGGAGTGGTACTACCACGAATGCGACAATACAAGTTACCACCAGATGCTGTAGTGGCGTTACTGCAAATCATTGACGAGCTCATTGCCCAAGGAGTGGTTGTGGAAACAGACTCCAATGTATGTAATTCACCGATAATTCCGATTCTTAAACGAACAGATCCAAAGGCCCCGCCAGTATATCGATTGGTTATTGATCTGCGCGAATTGAACAAATGCATTGTGCCACAATTCCCTGTGGTCCCAGATATCTCGTCATTACTGACAGCCATTGATTCCGAAGCAACATTCTTTACTGTAATTGATCTCAAGAATGCCTTTTTCAGCGTCCCAATAGATCCGGAAAGCCAATACTTGTTCGGATTTAGTTTAAATGGACGTAGCTTTAAATTCACACGCGCACCTCAAGGATTTACAGAAAGCCCCAGCATCTATAGTCAAGCACTGAAAAGAGAACTCAACAGTATCCACATGCCAGTTAACACTGCCTTGCTTCAATATGTCGATGATCTGCTGATCACCGCTAGAAGCGAACCTGAATGTGAGAAAGCATCACTGACAGTTTTACAATTTCTAGCCGAAAAGGGGCACAAGGTGTCCCCTTCTAAGCTGCAATTCTGTGTCCAGCGAGTTGTTTATCTTGGACACTCGCTGTCCAAGGAGGGAAGGCAGCTTACACCCGACCGCATTCAGTTAATAGCTAACATGCCAATACCCAAGACACAAAAGGAGGTGCTGGCTTTTATAGGCCTCACTTCATATTGTAGGCAGTGGATCCCTCAGTATGCATTTCTAGCAAAACCACTCATTCAATTGACAACACAGGAGGCAGCCACATCGACTGTTCTCCCTTGGACTCAGGAACATGCACAAGCTTTTGAAAGCCTAAAGAAAGCCTTATGCCAAGCACCTGTTTTAGCAACACCATGTTACAATAAACAGTTTACACTCTTTGTTACAGAACGCGAAGGTACTGCCTTGTCAGTACTCACACAGGAACAAGCAGGATCACACAAACCATGTGCTTATTTTTCTAGTACATTAGATCCCGTAGCTCAGGCTTTGCCTGCATGCCTAAAATCAGTGGCAGCAACAGCTTTAGCAATCAGACAAAGCGATGCCATAGTGTTAGGACATCCATTGACAGTTCAAGTACCACATGCAGTAGAGGTTCTCGTGAATCGAACGCAAACACAACACTTGACTATAGCGCGACTTACAGGGTATGAATTAACATTGTTTCAGCCGCATATAGAAATCAGACGTTGTAACACATTGAATCCTGCCACACTTTTACCTGTAATCGGAACAGACCCACTAGCTCATGATTGTATTGAAGTTATTACAATCACGACGAAACCCAGACAAGACTTGACAGATGTCCCATTGTCAGACCCAGACCTGACGTTGTATGTAGATGGTTCATGTATGAGAACAAGTACAGGAGAGTTAGTGGCCGCTTACGCAGTCACAACGGACACTGAAATCATTGAAACAAATTGCATAAATACCTTGTCAGCTCAAGCAGCAGAGCTCATCGCTCTGACACAAGCCTGTATTCAAGCCACAAATAAAAAAGTCAACATATACACTGATTCACGTTATGCATTCGGAGTTGTACATGACTTCGGCGTGCTGTGGCGAGAGAGAGGTTATTTAACTTCTCACGGTGCCCACATTCAGCACGGACCCCTCATTCATGCCTTATTAGATGCAATACATCTACCCACTGCAATATCAATTATGAAATGTAAAGCTCATACGAAAGTGACTGATATCATTTCTCAAGGCAATGATCTAGCTGACAGAACAGCTAAACAGACTGCTCAAACTCAAACATCCGACATGACAAAGACAATAGTCCCGACGCCAACACATTGTATGACGGTTAAAGATCCCACTCTTGACGTAATTGACATACAGACACATGCTACGCCAGACGAAATAAAGAAATGGACTGAATTAGGAGGGATTCAAACGGATCAAGGATGGATGACGAAGGAAAAATCTGTGTGGTTCCTTCCTGATTCAATGGTCCAAGTCATTATTAACACTGTACATAGTCCAGCGCATCTAGGAGAAAAAGCTATGCTAGACAGCATTCAACACATTTGGTTCAACAAACATTTACGAGCAGCAGCCAAACAAAAAGTTCGTACCTGTATGTTCTGTTGTCAGTTCAACCCAGGAAAAAGCATTCCCGTAGAACAGGGTGGATTTCAGCCTCCTGATCACCCTTTTGAAGTCCTCCAGATGGATTATATCCAGATGGAACGATGTCGAGGATTCACATATGTTCTCGTAGTTGTCTGTGCTCTTTCCCGTTGGACAGAGGCATACCCGGTTTCAGATTACACTGCCCCGACTACTGCCAAACAGTTGGTTCGAGAATTCTTCCCACGATACGGTTTACCACGTGTTGTCTACTCAGATAACGGCCAGCCGTTTTCATCCGAATTAATGAAACACGTTTCACTTTTGTTAGGTTATCAGTGGAAATTCCACTGTGTCCGACACCCCGAGGCAGCAGGTCTCGTGGAAAGACATAATCAGACCCTGAAAATTAGATTGTCCAAAATATGCAGAGAGAAAGGTGTCGACTGGATAGTAGCGTTACCAGTTGCACTCTTTTACATGAGAATGGTAGCACACTCTCGAACAGGGCTATCCCCGTATGAGGTGATCTTTGGCAGACCACCAAATATGTGGGGGACGCCTATACCACGCAAAATAACTGATATTGACTGTAATATGCTGACAGATTACTTGGCTTCCTTGATGTCTGCACTACAATCTTGTCGTTCACAGGTAGCTGCAGCCTTTCCTGACAACACTGAGGTGAAACCCCACGACGTAGTTCCGGGGGACCTGGTCTTAGTGAGGAACTTTGATCGGAAGACTCAGCTGGATCCTAGGTGGAAGTCGCCGCAACTGGTCTTGCTCACCACAAGGACAGCCGTGAAGATCGAAGGCAGAAAAGGCTGGGTACATTCAAGTCATATCAAGAAATTTCATGGACTACCATCGGATGTAAATACCACACCTCGTGTGTCTTCACCCATTGACTCAAAACTTCCTTTGGTTGAAATGAGTAATCACGAACAATACAAACTAAAACTCAGGTCTAACCAGTCAGGCAATTTGATTGTTTAAGTCCTCTCCAAGGTGAAGCGGTTGAATTTGTCTCTGACATGTATCCCTTAGACCTGAATAGAGAAAAAACCCGAAAAATGTTGAAACGACATGCGTACTGTAAATCACTGCGTAGTCATTGCACAGTGACGTTATTAATTTTGTTTTTCTTAAGTCTTTTAATAATTACTGCAAGTATATTGTTGCACATATATTATCCTATTTCTAGACATGTTTATAATGTTACTGCTGAACATTCTTTTAGTGAATTACCTCCGCATGAGTTGTCTTATAGATTTGCGCTGCGCAATAACACGTTTATTAGTATGTTACATCATTCCCATCAGGTTAGCAATGCTACTAATTGTTGGATATGTGGCCGACTCCCTCCCTATCAGAATTATAAAAGAATTCTACCTCTCTTTCCATACCCGTTCACACACAACGGCTCCTGTGGAGCATGGTTTAGTTTAATTAATTCCCCAGATTCGAATTTGAACTTAGTTTTACTTAAAGTCTGCTACCCTAACAAGGAGGGACTTCCCAAGAGAACAGGAACTGATCTAGAAAATGAAGTGTATGGATTAGGTAATTTTACGCTTAATCTTATGATCCTAAATGTCGAATCCGAAGCTACTCCAATTTTGCCCGCTATGTCAATATTTCCAGTAAAAGGTGAATTATGTGTAAGAAAGAATGGTTCCATACATATGGGCCATAGTAGATGCACCACTGTAATAGAATTTAGTGATCAAGGCAAGTCTACATTTAGAGCTTCCCGCCATTCCTATTTCATATGTGGTCAGACGGCATATGTACGTTTGCCTCTAGATTGGGATGGTACCTGTTACATTGGATTCCTTTTGCCACCAGTTTTCCTAGCTCCTCCTGATTATCACAGAAATATTCATTTAGTACACAATAGAGAAAGGAGAGATCTCCCAATAGTCGATTACACTGAAACAGCATGGGAAAAATACACAGATTTCAATAAAGGTCTCTTTCCCTATATAGGTACCGTTACTAATAGTAAGCTGATACGTAGATTAACTAGAACCCTTGAAGCAGTAGTGAACGAAACTATTTCCGCCTTAGGCAATTTAACAGAAGAGCAGTCTGCTATGCGGATTGTTGTGCTTCAAAATCGTCTTGTCCTTGACGTCATCCTGGCCGATAGGGGCGGAGCTTGTAGGGTCATCGGATCAAGTTGTTGCATTTTCATACCAGAAAATTCGCCATCTGTATATAAAGCCATAACTCGCCTTCATAAGATTGTAAGCCAGATACACCAGAATCCAGGCAGCTGGACTTGGTCCGGTTGGTTTTGGAGTGTATTATCTACCTTTGGATGGAAGGTCCTCTCCTTCCTAGGTATTGGCCTTCTCATACTATTCAGTTGCTGTCTATGTCTACAATGTGGACCAGCGATCTGTGGTCTGTGTGCCACATCGTGTATTCCACCACCAAGATTTCATTCATCCCAGAAGAAAAAAGAAGAACAAATGATGCTATATGAACAGATCAACGGATTAATGAAGATTGATATCTCTTGACGGGCAAGTAGGGGACAAGGAGGGAATGTGGAAATATGGATTTTTATGATCAGTTATGTCCCCTATCTTGGACCCCAACGGTTTCATGTATGAATCACAAGTACATGTATGTTCCCTCCAGTTCCAGTTATGAAGACGCAAACACATGTGCGTCCACCGTCAACATGTCCTCTTTCAGATCCGCCATGAATAGGCCGGATATTCCATTCCTAAGTATGAAAGGCCACCGGCTTTATATGGTTCACTTATGCCATTTTACAGTCCAGGCAAGTAGGCCCTGATTCTGTCATCAAGCTTTTCTTGCCTTCTGCCTCTGAAAGCTCCAGTCTGAGCCTGCATCTGTGACCATGAACTTTGTCTCATTCCCTGCGCGGCTCACGAAGCCTGACATCAGCTTGTTGCCTGCCAAAAACTGTATTTCACCTTCGAAATTATCTGCTCCGCTCCCTGCCCAATGCATTCCTGTCTAGTAGTTTAAGTAAACATTCTTCCAGCTACCGAGCAAAGGCCCGGCTTCTCTGTCTTTATGCAAGTAATTCATAGCCCTATTATTATGGAAGACTTCTGCCCTCGCATCTAGTGTAGACACTTAGACGCTTGTACACGCACTAACAGTCAGTATAGTCAGTATAGAATAAGATTCTACTCTAAGAGACCTCTCTCTCGGATAACATAGTTCTTTAAACATAGGATGTTAGATATGATTTGGGATTAGGTTGACTTGACCCTCCAGACTTCTGTCGCCACATGTAGAGCTAAATGTCAAGTCCCCTTCACCCCCTAGTTGCACGTCAATCACACGTCATGCTGCTGCGCGCGCATTTCTGCCAAGTATTTCTGCTGACATTGCGAAATTCTTTCATGGAACCACCCTATTATGACATCACACCTGATGACGTTCTTTAGTTACACCCAGTTACGCCTACTTTTGCCACGCATGTATGTTTTATCTACATTATGAATTGTTACGCCTCCTGCATTTGCTTCATTGTAATGCCTATTGTATAAAAGTGATTACTTATCAATAAAGTATGTACTTCACTTCCTGAACCTCCGTGGTGATGGAACTTGGAGTCACCGATTCGAATCGTCCATTGGAATAAAGCCCATTCCGAACCTCTAATACCACGGATTTTGCCTCTTATTTACTGAGCTATTTTTATTATGTTTCTGTATCAAATTAAGCCCCGGTAATTAAATTATTTACCACAATTCCCTCTTGCCCACGCCCCCGCCCCCCTACAATCCAGCCGCAGCACCCCAGAAAGAACACAGAAGACGAGAAAGGGTGCTCCAGACTCCTTTTTATTTTTTTTTCCTTTTTGTCTTTCTTGAAACCAGAGATCAGGGGAAAGCGCGAACGCAGTCCCCCTCTACCAGAAATTATGCAGTCGAGTATCCCGCATTTGGGGACATCGCAGGGGTCAGCACATCCGAAGTGCAATGGATGAGCCTCACCCTGGGAGAACCACCTTCGTGATCATGGTGTCTCCCCTGCCAGGTAAGTATGAGTTGGAAGGGGACAGGGTGAGGGTGGGCCGCTGGGCATCTCCCCGCAGAGCGAGGGTGGCATTCACACAGGCAAGGCCTGAGGCCGGGCGAAGCAGAGCATGGGCATTGTGGGGCGCAAGGTGACCAGCCAAGGCCCCTGTGCCCACTTTGGAAAGCGCGCAGCTACCCACAGCAGCTTCCCACAGGCCTCGGCCGGCCAGCAACATTTGCATGTCCACGCCCACCGGCAGCGCCAATCAGGGCCCTGCTTTCGCTATGCTGCACCTTGCTGACACGGGTGGGGGAAAGCCAGGGCTACAGCAAGCACAGAAGGGCGATTGCCATGTCGACTTTGGGCCCAGAAGCAGAGATTTGGGGCTTTTGAAGCCTAAGAGCTGCCACTGAGGCCGCCTCTAGAGGTATGCAGTGCCCTGTTGCCTGGCTAGGCCCCAGTCGACTGCTTGTGGCTGAAAGCCAGGGACAAACAGGCCTGCAAGCGAGCAGGGGTTCTCGCCCTGAGCCCCTCACGCCTTCCCGAATGCTCCCAAACGCTGCAGAACCCTCGCCGGGCAGAGCCCTCGCCGGGCCACGGCCTGGGGTCCTCAGCCAGAGTCTGGGCCTGGGAAGGCTAGGGCGAGGCAAGAGGCTGGCAGCCAGGCCACAGCCCCAGGGGGGCGATGGAAAGGAGCAGACATGTCACCTGGCCAGGGCCTACTTCCCTGTCTCTGGATAGGTCCCCAGAGTGGGAGGCTGCAGCTATCCCATCATTCCCCAGGCTCAGTACTTAGCATGTGATTCCCTCTTGCCCACGCCCCCGCCCCCCTACAATCCAGCCGCAGCACCCCAGAAAGAACACAGAAGACGAGAAAGGGTGCTCCAGACTCCTTTTTATTTTTTTTTCCTTTTTGTCTTTCTTGAAACCAGAGATCAGGGGAAAGCGCGAACGCAGTCCCCCTCTACCAGAAATTATGCAGTCAAGTATCCCGCATTTGGGGACATCGCAGGGGTCAGCACATCCGAAGTGCAATGGATGAGCCTCACCCTGGGAGAACCACCTTCGTGATCATGGTGTCTCCCCTGCCAGGTAAGTATGAGTTGGAAGGGGACAGGGTGAGGGCGGGCCGCTGGGCATCTCCCCGCAGAGCGAGGGTGGCATTCACACAGGCAAGGCCTGAGGCCGGGCGAAGCAGAGCATGGGCATTGTGGGGCGCAAGGTGACCAGCCAAGGCCCCTGTGCCCACTTTGGAAAGCGCGCAGCTACCCACAGCAGCTTCCCACAGGCCTCGGCCGGCCAGCAACATTTGCATGTCCACGCCCACCGGCAGCGCCAATCAGGGCCCTGCTTTCGCTATGCTGCACCTTGCTGACACGGGTGGGGGAAAGCCAGGGCTACAGCAAGCACAGAAGGGCGATTGCCATGTCGACTTTGGGCCCAGAAGCAGAGATTTGGGGCTTTTGAAGCCTAAGAGCTGCCACTGAGGCCGCCTCTAGAGGTATGCAGTGCCCTGTTGCCTGGCTAGGCCCCAGTCGACTGCTTGTGGCTGAAAGCCAGGGACAAACAGGCCTGCAAGCGAGCAGGGGTTCTCGCCCTGAGCCCCTCACGCCTTCCCGAACGCTCCCAAACGCTGCAGAACCCTCGCCGGGCAGAGCCCTCGCCGGGCCACGGCCTGGGGTCCTCAGCCAGAGTCTGGGCCTGGGAAGGCTAGGGCGAGGCAAGAGGCTGGCAGCCAGGCCACAGCCCCAGGGGGGCGATGGAAAGGAGCAGACATGTCACCTGGCCAGGGCCTACTTCCCTGTCTCTGGATAGGTCCCCAGAGTGGGAGGCTGCAGCTATCCCATCATTCCCCAGGCTCAGTACTTAGCATGTGATTCCCTCTTGCCCACGCCCCCGCCCCCCTACAATCCAGCCGCAGCACCCCAGAAAGAACACAAAAGACGAGAAAGGGTGCTCCAGACTCCTTTTTATTTTTTTTTCCTTTTTGTCTTTCTTGAAACCAGAGATCAGGGGAAAGCGCGAACGCAGTCCCCCTCTACCAGAAATTATGCAGTCGAGTATCCCGCATTTGGGGACATCGCAGGGGTCAGCAAATCCGAAGTGCAATGGATGAGCCTCACCCTGGGAGAACCACCTTCGTGATCATGGTGTCTCCCCTGCCAGGTAAGTATGAGTTGGAAGGGGACAGGGTGAGGGCGGGCCGCTGGGCATCTCCCCGCAGAGCGAGGGTGGCATTCACACAGGCAAGGCCTGAGGCCGGGCGAAGCAGAGCATGGGCATTGTGGGGCGCAAGGTGACCAGCCAAGGCCCCTGTGCCCACTTTGGAAAGCGCGCAGCTACCCACAGCAGCTTCCCACAGGCCTCGGCCGGCCAGCAACATTTGCATGTCCACGCCCACCGGCAGCGCCAATCAGGGCCCTGCTTTCGCTATGCTGCACCTTGCTGACACGGGTGGGGGAAAGCCAGGGCTACAGCAAGCACACGAGAGGGCTTGGCAGGCCGAAATCGGGCCCAAAAGCAGATTTTTCAGGCCCTTTAAACTGTGCACAAGCAAAGGCTTTCGCAAGCACAACAGAGGGCTTGCCAGGTCGAAATCGGGCCCAGAAGCACGTTTCTAAGCCCTGAGCAAGCATCCCCAGGCTTGTAAATTTGCATATCTAATTGGCCCTCGCCCACTCCCCATTCCAGCCAGCTTACAGCACCCTGGACGGACCACAAGAAACGTCAAAGGGTGCTCCAGACTCCTTTTTATTTTTTTTTCCTTTTTGTCTTTCTTGAAACCAGAGATCAGGGGAAAGCGCGAACGCAGTCCCCCACTACCTGAAATTATGCAGTCGAGTATCCCGCATTTGGGGACATCGCAGGGGTCAGCACATCCGAAGTGCAATGGATGAGCCTCACCCTGGGAGAACCACCTTCGTGATCATGGTGTCTCCCCTGCCAGGTAAGTATGAGTTGGAAGGGGACAGGGTGAGGGCGGGCCGCTGGGCATCTCCCCGCAGAGCGAGGGTGGCATTCACACAGGCAAGGCCTGAGGCCGGGCGAAGCAGAGCATGGGCATTGTGGGGCGCAAGGTGACCAGCCAAGGCCCCTGTGCCCACTTTGGAAAGCGCGCAGCTACCCACAGCAGCTTCCCACAGGCCTCGGCCGGCCAGCAACATTTGCATGTCCACGCCCACCGGCAGCGCCAATCAGGGCCCTGCTTTCGCTATGCTGCACCTTGCTGACACGGGTGGGGGAAAGCCAGGGCTACAGCAAGCACAGAAGGGCGATTGCCATGTCGACTTTGGGCCCAGAAGCAGAGATTTGGGGCTTTTGAAGCCTAAGAGCTGCCACTGAGGCCGCCTCTAGAGGTATGCAGTGCCCTGTTGCCTGGCTAGGCCCCAGTCGACTGCTTGTGGCTGAAAGCCAGGGACAAACAGGCCTGCAAGCGAGCAGGGGTTCTCGCCCTGAGCCCCTCACGCCTTCCCGAACGCTCCCAAACGCTGCAGAACCCTCGCCGGGCAAAGCCCTCGCCGGGCCACGGCCTGGGGTCCTCAGCCAGAGTCTGGGCCTGGGAAGGCTAGGGCGAGGCAAGAGGCTGGCAGCCAGGCCACAGCCCCAGGGGGGCGATGGAAAGGAGCAGACATGTCACCTGGCCAGGGCCTACTTCCCTGTCTCTGGATAGGTCCCCAGAGGGGGAGGCTGCAGCTATCCCATCATTCCCCAGGCTCAGTACTTAGCATGTGATTCCTTCTTGCCCACGCCCCCGCCCCCCTCCAATCCAGCCGCAGCACCCCAGAAAGAACACAGAAGACGAGAAAGGGTGCTCCAGACTCCTTTTTATTTTTTTTTCCTTTTTGTCTTTCTTGAAACCAGAGATCAGGGGAAAGCGCGAACGCAGTCCCCCACTACCAGAAATTATGCAGTCGAGTATCCCGCATTTGGGGACATCGCAGGGGTCAGCACATCCGAAGTGCAATGGATGAGCCTCACCCTGGGAGAACCACCTTCGTGATCATGGTGTCTCCCCTGCCAGGTAAGTATGAGTTGGAAGGGGACAGGGCGAGGGCGGGCCGCTGGGCATCTCCCCGCAGAGCGAGGGTGGCATTCACACAGGCAAGGCCTGAGGCCGGGCGAAGCAGAGCATGGGCATTGTGGGGCGCAAGGTGACCAGCCAAGGCCCCTGTGCCCACTTTGGAAAGCGCGCAGCTACCCACAGCAGCTTCCCACAGGCCTCGGCCGGCCAGCAACATTTGCATGTCCACGCCCACCGGCAGCGCCAATCAGGGCCCTGCTTTCGCTATGCTGCACCTTGCTGACACGGGTGGGGGAAAGCCAGGGCTACAGCAAGCACACCAGAGGGCTTGGCAGGCCGAAATCGGGCCCAAAAGCAGATTTTTCAGGCCCTTTAAACTGTGCACAAGCAAAGGCTTTCGCAAGCACAACAGAGGGCTTGCCAGGTCGAAATCGGGCCCAGAAGCACGTTTCTAAGCCCTAAGCCAGCATCCCCAGGCTTGTAAATTTGCATATCTAATTGGCCCTCGCCCACTCCCCATTCCAGCCAGCTTACAGCACCCTGGACGGACCACAAGAAACGTCAAAGGGTGCTCCAGACTCCTTTTTATTTTTTTTTCCTTTTTGTCTTTCTTGAAACCAGAGATCAGGGGAAAGCGCGAACGCAGTCCCCCACTACCAGAAATTATGCAGTCGAGTATCCCGCATTTGGGGACATCGCAGGGGTCAGCACATCCGAAGTGCAATGGATGAGCCTCACCCTGGGAGAACCACCTTCGTGATCATGGTGTCTCCCCTGCCAGGTAAGTATGAGTTGGAAGGGGACAGGGCGAGGGCGGGCCGCTGGGCATCTCCCCGCAGAGCGAGGGTGGCATTCACACAGGCAAGGCCTGAGGCCGGGCGAAGCAGAGCATGGGCATTGTGGGGCGCAAGGTGACCAGCCAAGGCCCCTGTGCCCACTTTGGAAAGCGCGCAGCTACCCACAGCAGCTTCCCACAGGCCTCGGCCGGCCAGCAACATTTGCATGTCCACGCCCACCGGCAGCGCCAATCAGGGCCCTGCTTTCGCTATGCTGCACCTTGCTGACACGGGGGGGGGGGGGAAGCCAGGGCTACAGCACTCACAGAAGGGCGATTGCCATGTCGACTTTGGGCCCAGAAGCAGAGATTTGGGGCTTTTGAAGCCTAAGAGCTGCCACTGAGGCCGCCTCTAGAGGTATACAGTGCCCTGTTGCCTGGCTAGGCCCCAGTCGACTGCTTGTGGCTGAAAGCCAGGGACAAACAGGCCTGCAAGCGAGCAGGGGTTCTCGCCCCGAGCCCCTCACGAACGCTCCCAAACGCTGCTGCAGACAGAACCCTCGCCGGGCAGAGCCCTCGCCGGGCCACGGCCTGGGGCCCTCAGCCAGAGTCTGGGCCTGGGAAGGCTAGGGCGAGGCAAGAGGCTGGCAGCCAGGCCACAGCCCCAGGGGGACGATGGAAAGGAGCAGCCATGTCACCTGGCCAGGGCCTACTGCCCTGTCTCTAGATAGGTCCCCAGAGTGGGAGGCTGCAACTATCCCATCATTCCCCAGGCTCAGTACTTAGCATGTGATTCCCTCTTGCCCACGGCCCCGCCCCCCTCCAATCCAGCCGCAGCACCCCAGAAAGAACACAGAAGACGAGAAAGGGTGCTCCAGACTCCTTTTTATTTTTTTTCCTTTTTGTCTTTCTTGAAACCAGAGATCAGGGGAAAGCGCGAACGCAGTCCCCCACTACCAGAAATTATGCAGTCGAGTATCCCGCATTTGGGGACATCGCAGGGGTCAGCACATCCGAAGTGCAATGGATGAGCCTCACCCTGGGAGAACCACCTTCGTGATCATGGTGTCTCCCCTGCCAGGTAAGTATGAGTTGGAAGGGGACAGGGCTAGGGCGGGCCGCTGGGCATCTCCCCGCAGAGCGAGGGTGGCATTCACACAGGCAAGGCCTGAGGCCGGGCGAAGCAGAGCATGGGCATTGTGGGGCGCAAGGTGACCAGCCAAGGCCCCTGTGCCCACTTTGGAAAGCGCGCAGCTACCCACAGCAGCTTCCCACAGGCCTCGGCCGGCCAGCAACATTTGCATGTCCACGCCCACCGGCAGCGCCAATCAGGGCCCTGCTTTCGCTATGCTGCACCTTGCTGACACGGGTGGGGGAAAGCCAGGGCTACAGCAAGCACACCAGAGGGCTTGGCAGGCCGAAATCGGGCCCAAAAGCAGATTTTTCAGGCCCTTTAAACTGTGCACAAGCAAAGGCTTTCGCAAGCACAACAGAGGGCTTGCCAGGTCGAAATCGGGCCCAGAAGCACGTTTCTAAGCCCTAAGCCAGCATCCCCAGGCTTGTAAATTTGCATATCTAATTGGCCCTCGCCCACTCCCCATTCCAGCCAGCTTACAGCACCCTGGACGGACCACAAGAAACGTCAAAGGGTGCTCCAGACTCCTTTTTATTTTTTTTTCCTTTTTGTCTTTCTTGAAACCAGAGATCAGGGGAAAGCGCGAACGCAGTCCCCCACTACCAGAAATTATGCAGTCGAGTATCCCGCATTTGGGGACATCGCAGGGGTCAGCACATCCGAAGTGCAATGGATGAGCCTCACCCTGGGAGAACCACCTTCGTGATCATGGTGTCTCCCCTGCCAGGTAAGTATGAGTTGGAAGGGGACAGGGCGAGGGCGGGCCGCTGGGCATCTCCCCGCAGAGCGAGGGTGGCATTCACACAGGCAAGGCCTGAGGCCGGGCGAAGCAGAGCATGGGCATTGTGGGGCGCAAGGTGACCAGCCAAGGCCCCTGTGCCCACTTTGGAAAGCGCGCAGCTACCCACAGCAGCTTCCCACAGGCCTCGGCCGGCCAGCAACATTTGCATGTCCACGCCCACCGGCAGCGCCAATCAGGGCCCTGCTTTCGCTATGCTGCACCTTGCTGACACGGGGGGGGGGGGAAGCCAGGGCTACAGCACTCACAGAAGGGCGATTGCCATGTCGACTTTGGGCCCAGAAGCAGAGATTTGGGGCTTTTGAAGCCTAAGAGCTGCCACTGAGGCCGCCTCTAGAGGTATACAGTGCCCTGTTGCCTGGCTAGGCCCCAGTCGACTGCTTGTGGCTGAAAGCCAGGGACAAACAGGCCTGCAAGCGAGCAGGGGTTCTCGCCCCGAGCCCCTCACGCCTTCCCGAACGCTCCCAAACGCTGCTGCAGACAGAACCCTCGCGGGGCAGAGCCCTCGCCGGGCCACGGCCTGGGGCCCTCAGCCAGAGTCTGGGCCTGGGAAGGCTAGGGCGAGGCAAGAGGCTGGCAGCCAGGCCACAGCCCCAGGGGGGCGATGGAAAGGAGCAGCCATGTCACCTGGCCAGGGCCTACTGCCCTGTCTCTAGATAGGTCCCCAGAGTGGGAGGCTGCAACTATCCCATCATTCCCCAGGCTCAGTACTTAGCATGTGATTCCCTCTTGCCCACGGCCCCGCCCCCCTCCAATCCAGCCGCAGCACCCCAGAAAGAACACAGAAGACGAGAAAGGGTGCTCCAGACTCCTTTTTATTTTTTTTCCTTTTTGTCTTTCTTGAAACCAGAGATCAGGGGGAAAGCGCGAACGCAGTCCCCCACTACCAGAAATTATGCAGTCGAGTATCCCGCATTTGGGGACATCGCAGGGGTCAGCACATCCGAAGTGCAATGGATGAGCCTCACCCTGGGAGAACCACCTTCGTGATCATGGTGTCTCCCCTGCCAGGTAAGTATGAGTTGGAAGGGGACAGGGCGAGGGCGGGCCGCTGGGCATCTCCCCGCAGAGCGAGGGTGGCATTCACACAGGCAAGGCCTGAGGCCGGGCGAAGCAGAGCATGGGCATTGTGGGGCGCAAGGTGACCAGCCAAGGCCCCTGTGCCCACTTTGGAAAGCGCGCAGCTACCCACAGCAGCTTCCCACAGGCCTCGGCCGGCCAGCAACATTTGCATGTCCACGCCCACCGGCAGCGCCAATCAGGGCCCTGCTTTCGCTATGCTGCACCTTGCTGACACGGGTGGGGGAAAGCCAGGGCTACAGCAAGCACACCAGAGGGCTTGGCAGGCCGAAATCGGGCCCAAAAGCAGATTTTTCAGGCCCTTTAAACTGTGCACAAGCAAAGGCTTTCGCAAGCACAACAGAGGGCTTGCCAGGTCGAAATCGGGCCCAGAAGCACGTTTCTAAGCCCTAAGCCAGCATCCCCAGGCTTGTAAATTTGCATATCTAATTGGCCCTCGCCCACTCCCCATTCCAGCCAGCTTACAGCACCCTGGACGGACCACAAGAAACGTCAAAGGGTGCTCCAGACTCCTTTTTATTTTTTTTTCCTTTTTGTCTTTCTTGAAACCAGAGATCAGGGGAAAGCGCGAACGCAGTCGCCCACTACCAGAAATTATGCAGTCGAGTATCCCGCATTTGGGGACATCGCAGGGGTCAGCACATCCGAAGTGCAATGGATGAGCCTCACCCTGGGAGAACCACCTTCGTGATCATGGTGTCTCCCCTGCCAGGTAAGTATGAGTTGGAAGGGGACAGGGCGAGGGCGGGCCGCTGGGCATCTCCCCGCAGAGCGAGGGTGGCATTCACACAGGCAAGGCCTGAGGCCGGGCGAAGCAGAGCATGGGCATTGTGGGGCGCAAGGTGACCAGCCAAGGCCCCTGTGCCCACTTTGGAAAGCGCGCAGCTACCCACAGCAGCTTCCCACAGGCCTCGGCCGGCCAGCAACATTTGCATGTCCACGCCCACCGGCAGCGCCAATCAGGGCCCTGCTTTCGCTATGCTGCACCTTGCTGACACGGGTGGGGGAAAGCCAGGGCTACAGCAAGCACAGAAGGGCGATTGCCATGTCGACTTTGGGCCCAGAAGCAGAGATTTGGGGCTTTTGAAGCCTAAGAGCTGCCACTGAGGCCGCCTCTAGAGGTATGCAGTGCCCTGTTGCCTGGCTAGGCCCCAGTCGACTGCTTGTGGCTGAAAGCCAGGGACAAACAGGCCTGCAAGCGAGCAGGGGTTCTCGCCCTGAGCCCCTCACGAACGCTCCCAAACGCTGCAGAACCCTCGCCGGGCAGAGCCCTCGCCGGGCCACGGCCTGGGGTCCTCAGCCAGAGTCTGGGCCTGGGAAGGCTAGGGCGAGGCAAGAGGCTGGCAGCCAGGCCACAGCCCCAGGGGGGCGATGGAAAGGAGCAGACATGTCACCTGGCCAGGGCCTACTTCCCTGTCTCTGGATAGGTCCCCAGAGTGGGAGGCTGCAGCTATCCCATCATTCCCCAGGCTCAGTACTTAGCATGTGATTCCCTCTTGCCCACGCCCCTGCCCCCCTCCAATCCAGCCGCAGCACCCCAGAAAGAACACAGAAGACGAGAAAGGGTGCTCCAGACTCCTTTTTATTTTTTTTTCCTTTTTGTCTTTCTTGAAACCAGAGATCAGGGGAAAGCGCGAACGCAGTCCCCCACTACCAGAAATTATGCAGTCGAGTATCCCGCATTTGGGGACATCGCAGGGGTCAGCACATCCGAAGTGCAATGGATGAGCCTCACCCTGGGAGAACCACCTTCGTGATCATGGTGTCTCCCCTGCCAGGTAAGTATGAGTTGGAAGGGTACAGGGTGAGGGCGGGCCGCTGGGCATCTCCCCGCAGAGCGAGGGTGGCATTCACACAGGCAAGGCCTGAGGCCGGGCGAAGCAGAGCATGGGCATTGTGGGGCGCAAGGTGACCAGCCAAGGCCCCTGTGCCCACTTTGGAAAGCGCGCAGCTACCCACAGCAGCTTCCCACAGGCCTCGGCCGGCCAGCAACATTTGCATGTCCACGCCCACCGGCAGCGCCAATCAGGGCCCTGCTTTCGCTATGCTGCACCTTGCTGACACGGGTGGGGGAAAGCCAGGGCTACAGCAAGCACACGAGAGGGCTTGGCAGGCCGAAATCGGGCCCAAAAGCAGATTTTTCAGGCCCTTTAAACTGTGCACAAGCAAAGGCTTTCGCAAGCACAACAGAGGGCTTGCCAGGTCGAAATCGGGCCCAGAAGCACGTTTCTAAGCCCTGAGCCAGCATCCCCAGGCTTGTAAATTTGCATATCTAATTGGCCCTCGCCCACTCCCCATTCCAGCCAGCTTACAGCACCCTGGACGGACCACAAGAAACGTCAAAGGGTGCTCCAGACTCCTTTTTATTTTTTTTTCCTTTTTGTCTTTCTTGAAACCAGAGATCAGGGGAAAGCGCGAACGCAGTCCCCCACTACCAGAAATTATGCAGTCGAGTATCCCGCATTTGGGGACATCGCAGGGGTCAGCACATCCGAAGTGCAATGGATGAGCCTCACCCTGGGAGAACCACCTTCGTGATCATGGTGTCTCCCCTGCCAGGTAAGTATGAGTTGGAAGGGGACAGGGTGAGGGCGGGCCGCTGGGCATCTCCCCGCAGAGCGAGGGTGGCATTCACACAGGCAAGGCCTGAGGCCGGGCGAAGCAGAGCATGGGCATTGTGGGGCGCAAGGTGACCAGCCAAGGCCCCTGTGCCCACTTTGGAAAGCGTGCAGCTACCCACAGCAGCTTCCCACAGGCCTCGGCCGGCCAGCAACATTTGCATGTCCACGCCCACCGGCAGCGCCAATCAGGGCCCTGCTTTCGCTATGCTGCACCTTGCTGACACGGGTGGGGGAAAGCCAGGGCTACAGCAAGCACAGAAGGGCGATTGCCATGTCGACTTTGGGCCCAGAAGCAGAGATTTGGGGCTTTTGAAGCCTAAGAGCTGCCACTGAGGCCGCCTCTAGAGGTATGCAGTGCCCTGTTGCCTGGCTAGGCCCCAGTCGACTGCTTGTGGCTGAAAGCCAGGGACAAACAGGCCTGCAAGCGAGCAGGGGTTCTCGCCCTGAGCCCCTCACGCCTTCCCGAACGCTCCCAAACGCTGCAGAACCCTCGCCGGGCAGAGCCCTCGCCGGGCCACGGCCTGGGGTCCTCAGCCAGAGTCTGGGCCTGGGAAGGCTAGGGCGAGGCAAGAGGCTGGCAGCCAGGCCACAGCCCCAGGGGGGCGATGGAAAGGAGCAGCCATGTCACCTGGCCAGGGCCTACTGCCCTGTCTCTAGATAGGTCCCCAGAGTGGGAGGCTGCAGCTATCCCATCATTCCCCAGGCTCAGTACTTAGCATGTGATTCCCTCTTGCCCACGCCCCCGCCCCCCTCCAATCCAGCCGCAGCACCCCAGAAAGAACACAGAAGACGAGAAAGGGTGCTCCAGACTCCTTTTTATTTTTTTTCCTTTTCGTCTTTCTTGAAACCAGAGATCAGGGGAAAGCGCGAACGCAGTCCCCCACTACCAGAAATTATGCAGTCGAGAATCCCGCATTTGGGGACATCGCAGGGGTCAGCACATCCAAAGTGCAATGGATGAGCCTCACCCTGGGAGAACCTTTTTTATTTTTTATTTTTAAGTTTCAAAAACCTTTATTAGTATAAAAAGACATTACAAGTTAGCCAGTCCTTGAACAGGTGGCACGACAATGAGCCATGTGTAGACTGCACGCAGTGCAAATTCAGCACAATGGTGTACATACCAAGTGTTGTCATCAGAATTCAGTTAAATAGTTAACTTATATGCTAATAAAGGCAATTAAGGTGCTATAAAAGCAGATTCTTAAGACAAAACCCTGAGAATAGTCATATTCAGTGTGGTTAATATAACAGAGATCAAAAAGACGAGATTCAGAAGATATTACATGAATCTTATTTGTCATCCCATACCCAATCAGAGTATGTGGTTTGTTTCCCAAATTCAACTATATCTTTACATAAATAGTCTTGAACCAAAGAGCGACCAAGAGCATAAACAACAGGTGGAGAAAGATCTACTCCTTTAAATAGGAGGAGGTTACGAGCCTTCCAAAGCGCTTCTTTAATGCAATTAATAACAATCCAAAGTTTATGGCAGGGGAAGCTTGATCTCATTATGCCAAAAAGAACAATCTCCTTAGTGAGAACTACATCATTATTAAGGCGGGAAAGCCATTTCTTAGCCAACTTCCAAACAGCCTGCACCATCATAAAGTTCCAGAATAAGTGTTCTATAGACTCATCTAGGAGACACCCTTTTCTAACACAAATAGGGGACCTAGACATTCTCCTCTGATGTAAAAACAGCCGTAAAGGTAAACAACCTTGTACCACCGACCATGCAAGATCACGATGGATATTAGACAAATGTTTAGCAGAAACATTGCCCATATTTCTTTAGATATTTTAGGTGAAAAACCAACAACAGGAATCAAGGAGTGATCGCCAATTACTTTTTGGATTAATTTTGGTGACACCAAGTCAATAGGAATCTGGCCCAGGTTGTGTTTCTTGATATAATTCTTAGCAAAATGATAAACAAAGGTGCAGGATTCTGTGTGTGGAGTATTGTTGTAAACAACCTTTCTCCAAACCCTACAGACTGTAAAGCTGAGCCAAAATCTACAAAAATAAGTCCATTTTCTTGCCTCTATATTTGGACAAGTACTCCCTTTGATCAAATTATTAATGAAAACAGAATGAAGGCGAGGCCCAATGTCGGGAGCATTCTTACCACCCTGTAAAATAGGTTTAGACATTTTAGCACGTGCCACTTTTTAAAGTTTACCATCCCAGATAAACTGGAAAATCCATCTTTGAAGCAAAGTAAGACAGGAACGGGGCATAGGGAAAATCATGGCAACATAAAGGAGACTAGAGAGCAATTCAGCTTTAGATACAAGTATTTTCCCAGACAGGGAAAGCTATCTCAAACGCCAAAAGGAGATTTTCTGTTTAACTTTAGTCATGCAGTCATTCCAGTTATGAGGAATGTCACCTTCCCCAAAGAAAAGCCCAAGTAACTTGATACAATCTTGTACAACATTAAGGCCCCAATCAATAATGGGTTCGTTCCAATGAATATATAAACATTCACTTTTAGTAACATTGACTTTGGCTGCAGCTGCAAAGAAAAAACGGTTAAAAAACCATAAAACTTGGCGAATAGAGGCATTGCTAGTACAGAAAACAGAAACATCATCCATATAAGCAGATAAGACAGCTGTGCGACCCATCCCACCCGGGAGAGGGATACCCTTGACAATTGTATTATTTCTTATAGTGGCCAGGAAAGGTTCAATTGCCAAAATAAACAGGAGCGGAGACAAAGGGCAGCCCTGTCGTACCCCAGAGACAATAGAAAAAGGGTCAATGAGGTTGCCATTAACCAACACACTACTATAACAATCAGTATACAAAAGGTTAATCCATGAACAAAAAATTTCCCCAAAGTTCATTTTCTTTAGGACCTTAAAGAGAAAAGAGTGGTTCAATTTGTCAAAAGCTTTCTCTTGGTCCAAACTTAATAGACAGAGCGATAGACCACGCTCTTTCAATAATATAACAAATCTCTAAACAAGCATAGGTTATCCTGGATTTTACGGCTAGGAACACCACAGGTTTGATCAGAAGCAATAACAGTCGAAATCACTGGTCTGAGTTTGAAAAACAATGTTTTGGACAATATCTTTAAATCAGCATTTAATAGGCTAATTGGGCGCCAATTTTTCAAATCATGTCTGTTTCCTTTCTTTTTATAAAGGAGTTTGATACTTCCACCACGAAGTGAGCTGGGGAGGGAGCCAAAACTGAAAGCGTGCAAATATACCTGTAAAAGGTCTGGGCCAATAATATCCCAAAAAGTTGCATAAAACTCAACAGGGAGACCATCAGATCCTGGTGCTCTCCCCTTAGGCAGACTATGCATTGCCCTCTCAATGTCATCCTAGAGAATATCACTTTCCATGTCTGCTTTATCTGCTTCAGAAAGGGAAGACTGTAAATGTTGGAGGAAAACGTTGGCTGTAGCCTCATCACAGGAGTTCCTAGCATACAAGTCCCTATAGAAGTCAAAAATACTTTTACTAATCCCATCTGTAGAGGTGTGCATGGTGCCTGCAGAGTCAGAGACAGAGTCTAAAATTCTACCCCCAGACTTAGCCTTTAAGAAAAAGAAACGAGGACATTTTTCATTTTCTTCAAAAAATTTAGCTCTGCTGCGTATAATTAACCCTTCAGTATACTCAGAATGAAGTGAGGAGAGTTTCTGTTTACATGAGAGGAATTCAGTTTGTACATTAAAACCCAGATCTAACAGGCGGGAGAGATTTTTTAGCTGTATTTGTAGACTGTGTATTTTGTGCTTTCTGTTCCTAGCCAGTCTGATTCCTTCTCGGATAAAGAAGAATTTGGTACGGGCTTTAATATCCTCCCACCAATCAGAACATGTAGGGAATAAAATCTGAAGAGACCGCCAGTTTTTATAAAGGGAAATAAACTTCTGACAAATAGACTTGTCTTCTAATAGACTTATATTGAGCTTCCATAAGCCTTTCCCGCGCTGTGGGACTGCAGAAAGAGAAAGGCCAACCTTTAGCAACTTATGGTCAGAAAAGAAAACAGGTATAGTTACAGCTGATGTAATCTTGTCTAAAGAGTTGGTAAATATGAAATCAATCCGGGACATGGTAGAAGAGTTAGGGCTAGACCAAGTGAAACCTGGGTCATTTGGGTGAAGGACCCTATATGCATCCTGTAAGTTAAAATCGGTTATTAAATTCAAAAGCAACTTTGAACTACTATCTAAACGAATAGTAGAATGAGAAACTCTGTCATTGGCATGGAGTAAACAGTTGAAATCCCCACCAATAAAAACATTTTTGTTACACAGCAAGAGTTGGGGCAGTAAATTCAGAATATCATTTCTACAAGTCAGTGAAGTGGGGCAATATACATTAATAAGGCGTATATCATAGCCATTCCACGCTCCAGCTACACATAACACTCTGCCTTTAGCCATATGATTACCTTTCTGAATCTTAAAAGTGGAGTCACGAAAAAGTATACCAATGCCTGCATTCCTATCTAAATTGCAGCCAGACCAAACAGATTGCCCACAGCCCCATCTGTCCTGTAAACGTTTGTCTTTTGTAGCCTCTGGTATAGCACATTCCTGTAAAAAGATAATGTCGATATTTTGATGCCTTAAGAAATCAAAAACTGAACCACACTTAATAGCATTACCTAAAGATCTGACATTGATACTGCCTAAAATGAGCATCAGAGAAAAGTAAAAAACTATATACATTGTCGAATCTTATGTGAGTCTATTTTCTTACTTTTCGTTTTGCTCTGTTTCTTCTTTACTTGAATAAAGGTATTATCCATGTTTGTCATAGATTTGACAGGTCCTTGGACATCCGAATGAGCAAACTCTTTAGAGTCACTGCTGTCCACTCCAGACTCTACATCATCACCTTCTTTATCTTTCCTTTTTAAAGAGGATGAAAAATCCATGGCCACTTCAATTTCGTCAGATGGGATGTCATCTTTACCCCACTCAACAACCATACCAGCGACAACAGAATCAGAGAAAGAAGAAAGTTCTACAGCTTTACAAGTATAGTTAATCTCTGCCAAAGCATCACTGGCTGGAAGTGGAGACTCATGATTACGAGTGAGGATAGGTGCACAATCAGAACTGGCGGGCAGTCTATCAACATTACATATCGGAGTAGATAGGGCTGAGGAGTTAGCATCCTGACTTTGTGCAAGAAAGAGATCAGGGGTAGCATATAGGGTGTTGCCTTCATGAGTTTAAGACTCAGGTTCTCCAGAACCATCAGGTTTGTTACAGGATTGCGAAATGGGAGGGGGGTTGATGACAGACACAGATTTATTCCTGTTGATCCTTTGTCCCTTAGGGAGAACATTGGTGTTGTCATTTAGCGAAGGTGATGACAGGTGAGACGATGGCGCCTTTGCCATAACCTGATTGAGACAATCAGAAAGCAGACCCTCATTGGGCAGTGAGGGACCCATATTAGTAGCATTCTGTAAACATCTCCCTGTCTATTAGGATGTAAAAGCTAGTTTCCTTTAGCGGTGGCAGTGCTGAGAGAGAGTCCAGGATCCCCAATACTTGGGTTATTGACTGTATTTGAAGCAGGTATTATCTGCTTGTCATTATTCCTATTGATTCACCATCCCCAGGGGCAGCCGCAATGTTAGCAGGAGAGGCTTGTAGCTTTGAAGTATTTTGGCCAGGAAGCTTCTGAGAAAGAAAACCAGAGGCAGTCTGTTTTCCATCTATCAGCAGGGTTGGAGTATCAGGAGAGCCCATGACTTCATTCCCTTTATTCACGTCAGCCTCTCTTTCAGACTGAGACATGCCAGTTGAAAAATCAAAGCGTTCTTCCTCTAGACCAAGACGCAAAATTTCTACTTCCTCAGCCTCTAACTCTTCATGTGAATGACTTCTGGCACATGGTGGAGGCAGAGGACCCTCACTCTGTGCAGCCTTAGTCTTAAAAGCATAAGAGGGGCAGTTTTTAAACACGTGCTCCTTAGAGCCACATAAATTGCAGGATTTACAGTGCGCAGCTTCATGCCCAGTGGTTTGGCATTTGGTACAATATACTTCTGGACATTCCCTTACAAAATGCCCCTCAGCGTTGCACTTGCAGCATCTTTTGGGCTGTCCTACATAGAAAACATTTCCCTGCGCACCACCAAGTCGAATAATGCTTGGGATGTGTATTAGTTCTTCAGTTGCGGGGTTCGTTTTTAGAGTAATATAGGCCTTAAAATAGCCAGTCTTCACCCCATCAGCATCCCTGACTCTAGCGCCGTGAGAAACCACACAGAACTGATTAAGCCAAGTTATTATATCAGCACTTTGAATGTATTCACTAAACATGGATATATTAACCCATCTTTTCTGGGGCTCTGTTAGCGCTGACATGCTGAATTTATTTAAAGGTGCAACATTCTTTTTCTCCTTAAAGCGTTTCAGGCAATTTTCAAAATGCATAAAGGTTGTAAAAATCACCTCAAAAACTCTGCCCCCAGGATAAACAAACAAATAGTCTATTTGATCTGGACGAAAATTCAACTCTTTCTGTAATACTGACCTGCTGAAAAGCAGTCCATCCATCTTCACCTCCGGTTCCGTAAGAGAGAATCTCACTGCATATCGACGCGCCCGGTAGTCCGTCATTCTGACTGGAAACCCTGTCAGAAAGGGTTTCCCTTGTTTTGGCGGGCTTTCCTCAGAATCGAAGAATCTGGAAGCACACAGCTGATGAGAAAAGAAGGTTAACTGAGGAGAATGGAGTCTTCAGACACCGGAGCTCCAAAGAGGCCGGCGCCTTCGTGATCATGGTGTCTCCCCTGCCAGGTAAGTATGAGTTGGAAGGGGACAGGGCGAGGGCGGGCCGCTGGGCATCTCCCCGCAGAGCATCCACACAGGCAAGGCCTGAGGCCGGGCGAGGCAGAGCAAGGGCATTGTGGGGCGCAAGGTGACCAGTCCAGGCCCCTGTGCCCATTTGGAAAGCGCGCAGCTACCCACAGCAGCTTCCCACAGGCCTCGGCCGGCCAGCAAACTGTGCATGTCCACGCCCACCAGCAGCGCCAATCAGGGCCCTGCTTTCAGTATGCTGCATCTTGCTCACACGGGGGAGAAGCCAGGGCTACAGCAAGCACACCAGAGGGCTTGGCAGGCCCAAAAGCAGATTTTTCAGGCCCTCCAAACTGTACGCAAGCAAAGGCTACAGCTAGCACAGAAGAGGGCTTGCCAGGTCGAAATCGGGCCCAGAAGCACGTTTCTAAGCCCTAACCCAGCATCCCCCAGGCTTGTAAATTTGCATATATAATTGGCCCTCGCCCTCTCCCCATTCCAGCCAGCTTACAGCACCCTGGACGGACCACAAGAAACGTCAAAGGGTGCTCCAGACTCCTTTTTATTTTTTTTTCCTTTTTGTCTTTCTTGAAACCAGAGATCAGGGGAAAGCGCGAACGCAGTCCCCCACTACCAGAAATTATGCAGTTGAGTATCCCGCATTTGGGGACATTGCAGGGGTCAGCACATCCGAAGTGCAATTGATGAATCTCACCCTGGGAGAACCACCTTCGTGATCATGGTGTCTCCCCTGCCAGGTAAGTATGAGTTGGAAGGGGACAGGGCGAGGGCGGGCTGCTTGGCATCTCCCCACAGAGCGAGGGTGGCATCCACACAGGCAAGGCCTGAGGCCGGGAGAGGCAGAGCATGGGCATTGTGGGGCGCAAGGTGACCAGCCAAGGCCCCTGTGCCCACTTTGGAAAGCGCGCAGCTCCCCATAGCAGCTTCCCACAGGCCTCGGCCGGCCAGCAAAATATGCATGTCCACGCCCACCAGCACCGCCAATCAGGGCCCTGCTTTCACTATGCTACACCTTGCTCACACGGGGGGAGGAGCCAGGGCTACAGTAAGCACACCAGAGGGCTTGGCATGCCGAAATCGGGCCCAAAAGCAGATTTTTCAGGCCCTCCAAAATGTGCGCAAGCAAAGGCTACAGCTAGCACAGAAGAGGGATTGCCAGGTCGAAATCGGGCCCAGAAGCACGTTTCTAAGCCCTAACCCAGCATCCCCCAGGCTTACAAATTTGCATATCTAATTGGCCCTCGCACTCTCCCCATTACAGCCAGCTTACAGCACCCTGGATGGACCACAAGAAACGTCAAAGGGTGCTCCAGACTCCTTTTTATTTTTTTTCCTTTTTGTCTTTCTTGAAACCAGAGATCATGAGAAAGCGCGAACGCAGTCCCCCCACTACCAGAAATTATGCAGTCGAGTATCCCTCATTTGGGGACATCGCAGGGGCCAGCACATCCGAAGTGCAATGGATGAGCCTCACCCTGGGAGAACCACCTTTTCTTTTTTTTTTTAGTTTTGGGGCAAAAACTTTTATTAAGAGTTTAAAAGTTGCAAAACATAGTTTTTAAGGAAGTGGTACCTCACCCCTTAGGGGAGGCAGTCCACTTTAACTTTTCAGTCAATACATTGAAACATTTACATTCCATCAGTTTGGGATTCAGAAATATTTGCAGATAGCGTTTACGGTTTTAATGGGGACGCCACTTCAAAGAGTACAGTGGGGAAGGAGGGTTTTGTTATAGTTCTTCCTCTTCCTCACTTTCCCTCTTGTCCATGGCTGCATAGTCTCTAAGCAGGCTGAGCACCATCCTGCGGCACTCTTCTCTGTTTACCACCTCTCCATTGGTCACCAGGCGGGTTCTGGCGAACAGGAGAATGTCCTTAATACAGCAGAGGAGTCTCCAGCACCCCTGGATAGCTTCCTCTGTGCGAGTCCCTTGAAACAGCCCGCACAGCATGAACTGGTCCGTTATGTTCTCGTAGGGGATGAGGGCTACCAGTTCTTGTCGTAAGGCAGCCCTTAGTCTCTGGGCAAAGGGGCAGGCCCAGAAGAGATGGTGTGCAGATTCCTCTGCGGGGCATCCCCTTGGGCAGTTCCTGTGCGGGCACAGGCCTCTGCCGTGTATGAAGGACCTCACTGGCAGGCCCCCCTTCACAGTCATCCATGCTATGTCCTTGTGTCTGTTGGTCAGAATTGGGGAGGATACATTTCCCCACACATGCGTTGCCGTTGCTGGTGGCAGGAAGCTCACTGGTTCAGTGGTGTCCCTGGTCCTGATCAGTTTGCAGATTGTCTTGGGCTTCCAAAGGCAAGGAGTGACACAGTTCAGCCCAAATTCCCCCACAAACTTTTCTACCTCCCTGTAGTACCATGGAAGGTCCCAGTTGAAAGTCACAGCATTCTCCCACTTATCCCATCCCAGCCGTCTCCACACCGGGAGGAGGAAAAAGCGGAACACCTTGTAGGCAGAGTGGTCCTTGTTCACATTTAACAGGGTTATTCAGACGCAGCCACACACAAAGAAGGCCCTGAGGATTGTTGAGATGTCAGGGACTGCCTTCCCCCCTTTGCGGTGCTCCTTGTGCATGACTGACCGTTTCACCCTGTCCATCTTGGAGTGCCAGACAAAGTGGAACACCATGCTGTTGATGGCCCGTGCTACGTTGGCCAGGAGTGGCCAGGCCTGTGTCACATACTGCAGCACGGGCAGTGCGTCGTTCCTGAGTACCAGAGCCTTCCCTTCAATACTCAGGTTTCTCAGGCTCCAGAGGCCCAGTTTTTGCTTCACCTTGGCCAAGCGTTCGTTCCAGCTCTTCGCTGCTGCCCCTGGTCCTCCAAACCAGACGCCGAGGATCTTCATCAGTCCTGCCTCGATGGGGAAGGGGAGAGGCTCGTTCCAGAGGTACCATCGCCCGAAGAGTTTGGCCTGTGACTTGTCCACGTTGATTTTCGCCCCTGATGCCTTGCCGAAGTCTGTGCACGCCTCCAGCAGAGATTGGACTGATTCCGCATTCGCGCAGAAGAGGGTCACATCGTCCATGTACAGTGAACACTTGACTTCCCTCTTCGCGTCGTCGGGTGTCTGGATCCCTCTGATGTTTGGGTTCTTCCTGATGTACTCAGCGAGTAGCTCGATAACCAAAACAAACAGAGGTGGCGAGAGCGGGCAGCCTGGTCTTACCCCAGACCTGATAGGAAAGGGGTCTGTTTTACAACCATTTACAATGACTGAACTGAAGATGACTTTATACATTACTTTAACGTAACGGCAGAAGCGCTCCCCCAGCCCAAAACCGTGCATGACCTCATGGGAGACACCATCGAATGCCTTCTCCTGATCTAGACAGACCAGGGCAGCCCGGATCTTGCGGTCCGTGATGTACTGGATCGTGTCCCTTATCAGTGCCAGGCTATCTGCGACCCTGCGCCCCGGGACCCCGCAGGTTTGGTCTGGGTGAACTAACTCTCCCATGGCGCCCTTCAGTCTGTTTACTAGTGTCTTTGCAAGAATCTTGTACTCTACATTCAGGAGAGAGATGGGGCGCCAGTTCTTTAGGTCACATCTCTCCCCCTTATGTTTATACAAGAGAGCAATCATTCCCTCCCTCAGAGTGTGGGGCATGATTCCCTCCCTCTCCATCTCCTCATACACCTGCAGGAGATCTGGTCCCACTAGGTCCCACAGTGAGGCATAGAACTCGACTGGGAGACCGTCACTACCTGGTGTCTTTCCTGACTTGAAGGATTTAACTGCAAGGTGCAGCTCGTCCAAAGTCAGGGGGCCATTAAGGGCTTCTCTCACTGTTGGGGAAACAGTTCTTGGGATACCAGAGAGAAACTTTTCTGCTTGATCTCCCTCTGACCTCTTCTCTGAGTAGAGGTCCCCATAGAAGTCTGTTACTACCTTCCTAATGTCCTCCCTTGTGTCACAGAGGATTCCCTCCTTATTGCGCAGTTGAACCAGAGGGGTGTGCGCAGAGTGGATTTTCTTAAAGAAGAAGGAGTTGCATTTCTCCCCCTTCTCCAAGTTCTCCACCTTGGAACGGAAAATGATCCTCCTGGATTCGTCATGAAAGTGCTCGCTCAGCTTTTTCTTGACTTCTTCCAGAGGGCTCATGACGTCCCATCCCCGGAGTTGGAGGTCGTGCAGTTCTGGCAGCACTTGCTGTAGTCTACTGAACTCCCTCTTTCCCCCCCTTGTAGCCTGCCTGCCCACATTCTTGAAGAAATCCTGGAGCCTGCCTTTGACCCATTCCCACCATTCCCCTGTGGACTTGAATGTGTCTTTCATGGCCTGCCACTGGGTGTATGTCTCCCTCAAGTCCTCCTTCACCCCCTCTTTCTCCAGCAGAGAGCTATTCAGTTTCCAAGTGCCTGGACCTGTCAGGAACTTGCCCGTCAGTTCCGCTTGGAAGTGGATAGCTCTGTGGTCAGAGAAATGTACTGTCACCATTGAATGTTGCTTGAGCTTCACTGATTGAGAGGTAAAGATGAAGTCTATCCTGGAGCGCAAGGAGCCATCAGGGCGGCTCCAGGTGAAGTTCCTGACGTTCATCCCCATGGACCCCATGACTTCTGTCAGGGAGGCCTCACCCACCATCTCTACCAGTAGTTTCGCAGCATCATCTAGCCATCCTAGCCCCGCCCTGGCCCCGCATCTACCACCTGCTTCTAGAACACAGTTGAAGTCCCCACACATCAAAATTGTTCTTGAGGTGACCAACTGTGGCCTGAGGTGCTGAAACAGCTCCCGTCGCTCGCCTACGTCAGAAGGGGCGTACACATTGATAAGTCTAACTGGCTCTCCAGCCCACGAACCGTCGACGACAAGAGCCCTGCCGTCTTCCAGTTCGGTGACTGAGTCCATTTTGAAACGCCTTTCTCTGACTAAGGTAGCCACTCCTACAGACCTATTGCTGTTCCCTCCAGACCAAAATGAAGGCCCTAGGGTCCACTGCTGTTCTAGGTGCGTGTATGATGTTGCAAAGGGGATGGAGCATTCCTGAATCACGTACACATCACACTCCTGACTGGCAAGGAAACTCAAAGTACTAGCACATCTGCGCCTGTCTGAAATTTACGGAAAATAATGAAATAGCCATCATTAATTAGTTTTTAAGAGTAAACTTAATACTTAAAGACTAATTATCAAGTCAAAGCAATTGGTTACAAATACAGTTGACAAGGCTACTTACAGGGCTGGGACAGCCTCCTGTTGGGACTCCGGCACTTGGCCTTCCTGCTCGGCAGCTGCTGCTTGCTGTTGCACGATGGCCGCTCCACGCTCTTGGCGGGGCTTGGGGTCTACCTCCTCCAGGGTGACGGGCAGGTCTTGCTCTCGGGCCTTGATGAAGGTCTACACTTCTTCTACTCTTGCCGGCGATGAGGGTGGGGACGTTTCCATGGAGTTTGCCAGTGCCCTCATCTCCTTCACCACTTTTGACACTTGTTAGAGCTGCTCATCTGGGCTGTCATGTTGAAGCTGCTCCTCCTCTTCTGGATTCTCCAGCCCGGAGTAGGGGTTGTGGGTGCTCACGGGTCTCTTGCTTGCTTCTTCGGAGTCCGTTGAGTGCCTCCTTTTCCTGCGCTCCTGTGTTATCCAGGGCCCTTCCCCCTGGCCCTCGGTGGCATCCTGGGCGGGAGTCTCCATTGACTCACTGTGCTCACCGGGCTCAGGGAGGGCAGGTGGGGTATCGGCAGGTGTCTGTAGCTCCTGGACCTTGGCGGTGTCCTGGTTGGACTTGGGCTTGTCTTGTTTAGGGCCCTTCCCTCTCCCAGCCCCCCTCTCCCGCCGCGGGGCTGGGACTGGAGGCCTGGTCTCGTCTGCCTCCTCCGGTTGGTCACTCCACGGAGGTTTGGCAGCTTGGGCGTAGGATTTGGCTCTTTTTGGGCAGTCTTTAAAGACGTGGCCTACACCCCCACAGAGGTTGCATGGGGTTTTCTCCTTGCAGGTCTTTGCTGTGTGGCCTTCCCGTTTGCAGTTCCTGCATACTTGTGCCGTGCAGTCCTTGCCGGTGTGGCCTGACTTGCTGCACCTGTATCATAGTACAGGTACCCTGAGTCGCGCCCTATGGAGAAGCTGGAAGGGGGGTGGTGGATTCCATCTGGGGCCGAAGGGTCCTCTTTCAGCTTCACCATCACTGTCCATTTACCATCCCAAATGCCGTCGCTGTCCAGGTTGCGGGAGGGTTCTTTCGTCACTGTGCAGTGGCGGCGTAGGAAGGTTGTCAGGTCATGCATATTGACGTGTGGGTTATAGTCGTGCACGGTCATTCTCTTAACCTTCAGCACGAGCTGGCATTCCAGGTGGAAGCCAGAGAAAGGTTTCTCCTCCCGTCGTGACCAGCACATCTGCCAATACCTCCTGCAGATTTGTTCAGACATGAACGTAAGCAGGTAGGTGCCTTTGGGTGCATCCGACATGATGCACCAGATTTCTGCTGCTGTGAACCCCATCTTGGTTACCAGCAGCTCAGTGAATATCTTCCTGCTCAGGTGCGGTGTGGAGCCGTCTGATGCCACCTTACTCTGCAGCTTTACGGTGTTGTGGAACCATGGATTCAGAGGCCTGCTCATCCTGCTGATCTGCTGTGCTGTGCCCAGGAGGAGAAGAGGGATTCCTCAGGGAGCTGGTGGCAGGTAGGTAATCCTCAGGCCAGTAGACAGGGTCCCCTTCAGCTGGGTGGAGGACACAGTCAGACCCTCAGCTCCAACAGGGTGGGTGTCCTGGCAGGGGCTAGCAGGGGTCTCCTTCGGGCTGGCAAGGGATCCCCAGCTGGCAGGCAGCTCCTTCAGGCAGTCCACAGCAGGCAGGAAGGGACTCCCCAGCAGGTAGGCAACACCAGCAGTCAAAGCATCCCCAGCAAGGCAGGCAGCTCCAGCAGGTCAGGCCGACTTCAGCAGGCAGGCAGCTCCAGGCAGCAGGTGGCTTCAGAAGGCAGGAGTTCCCAGCAGGCAGTGGTCCCAAGCAGGCAGTGGTCCTCAGCAGACAGGCAGGCAGGAAGGCAGGAAGGCAGGTGCAGAAGGCAGGTATCCTCAGCAGGCAAAGCTCCAGCAGTAGCACTTAAAAGTGCATTTGTGTGCTTAAAAGCACCAAGTAGCTCTTTTGCCGAACAGTGACCTCCAGTGGCGACTAGAGGTACTGCAGGCAGGTGATCGTGGTGTCTCACCTGCCAGGTAGTATGAGTTGGAAGGGGACAGGGCGAGGGCGGGCCGCTTGGCATCTCCCCGCAGAGCGAGGGTGGCATCCACACAAGCAAGGCCTAAGGCCGGGCGTGGCAGAGCATGGGCATTGAGGGGCGCAAGATGACCAGCCAAGGCCCCTGTGCCCACTTTGGAAAGCGCGCCGCTACCCACAGCAGCTTCCCACAGGCCTCGGCGGCCAGCAAAATGTGAATGTCCACACCCACCAGCAGCGCCAATCAGGGCCCTGCTTTCACTATGCTGCACCTTGCTCACACGGGGGGAAAGCTAGGGCTACAGCAAGCACACCAGAGTGCTTGGCAGGCCGAAATCGGGCTCAAAAGCAGATTTTTCAGGCCCTCCAAACTGTGCGCAAGCAAAGGCTACAGCTAGCACAGAAAAGGGCTTGCCAGGTCGAAATCGGGCCCAGAAGCACGTTTCTAAGCCCTAACCCAGCATCCCCCAGGCTTGTAAATTTGCATATGTAATTGGCCCTCGCCCACTACCCATTCCAGCCAGCTTATAGCACCCTGGACGGACCACAAGAAACGTCAAAGGGTGCTCCAGACTCCTTTTTATTTTTTTTCCTTTTTGTCTTTCTTGAAACCAGAGATCAGGGGAAAGCTCGAACGCAGTCCCCCACTATCAGAAATTATGCAGTTGAGTATCCCGCATTAGGTGACATCGCAGGGGTCAGCACATCCGAAGTGCAATGGATGAGCCTCACCCTGGGAGAACCACCTTCGTGATCATGGTGTCTCCCCTGCCAGGTAAGTATGAGTTGGAAGGGGACAGGGCGGGCCGCTTGGCATCTCCCCGCAGAGCGAGGGTGGCATCCACACAGGCAGAGCATGGGCACTGTGGGGCGCAAGGTGACCAGCCAAGGACCCTGTGCCCACTTTGGAAAGCGCGCAGCTATCCACAGCAGCTTCCCATAGGCCTCAGCCGGCCAGCAAAATTTGCATGTCCACGCCCACCAGCAGGGCCAACCAAGGCCTTGCTTTAAGTATGCTACACATTGCTCATATGGTGAGCATGTAGGGGTAGAGCAGGCCTAAAAGAGCGCTTCCCAGGTGGAAATCGGGCCCACCCTATCCTAGCATTTCCACGGCTCATGGATTTGCATTTCATTCCCCCTGGCCCATTCCTCATTCCAGCGAGTAGCAACCTTGTCAGACCGCAGAAGAAGACAAAGGGTGCCCCAGACTCATTTTTATTTTTCCGTTTGTCCTTCTTGAAATCAGAGATCAGGGGAAAGCACAAACGCAGTTCTCCACTACAAGAAATTATGGAGTCACGTATCCCTCATGTGGGGACATCGCAGGGTCAGCACACCTGAAGTGGAATGGATGAGCCTCAACCAATGTTCTTTTGCATGTTTACAATGATTCTGTGGCTCACTTGTTTCCAGACTCGTTCTGATTGTTGGTGTGACAATTGTTTTTTTATTATTGAAACATCTTCTTTATCCTTTAAGTGTTCTTTCAGAAGTCCTCGGGATTTTAAAGTGTCTATGCTTATTTCTTTGATATCATTGTTTTCTAAAAAGGTTTCTAGACATTTGAATTGTGGTGGTGTGGTGAAAACAGATGGTGCATCTAGGGGTATCTCGCTGTTGTGTGTCCCTTTAGATACCCGTATATAGGTCTATTGAATCATGTCTTTATATAGGCACAATTCGACTTGTCCTTAATTAGGTATAATATTACGGTCCTTATTTAGGCATTGGCCATGCAGATCCAAATACAGGCATGTTCACCAACATCCGTCTATCCCACGTCACAACGAGTTCTTAGAAACCAGACCCTTAAGCCGTAGGGATTTTCCCTGCTTGGATTATTAATTTCTCCAAGAACTCATCTATTATGCATGAACTACTATTCCTTAGGGGTTCATTCATGACGTCTTCCTCTGCCCAACTTTACGTCAATGCTAGCATTCCTAGACACCTTCCAGGTATAAATATACCTTCACTTGCCCTGGCAAAGCACGGCAAAGCTCGGCTATACGGCTCGCCACAGCAAGTCCTGAAGGAGTCCGAGTCCCCCGTCTGACGCACTGAACAGACGCTGTCTTCCCTGCACGCAGAGATTCCAGCTTCCAGTGTTCCAACTCCCCTTGCAGGGTGTTAGAGTTCGAGATCTGGAAGGAGATTCCCACCTCTCTCATTCTAAGGTATGGAGCTGACTAGAACCTAAGAACATTCTTGGCATCTCATATAATATACTAACTTAAGCTTATACCAACTATAGCTTAAATCAGCACCTACTTCCTACTCTGATGATCCTTGGGGGGATTTTTTAATTACATTAAAGAATTCTTCTCCTGCCAGGGGTGACCGTAAATATTCTCTTTCCTCTTGGGATAAGAAACATTTAATTTCTTATACAATATTTTCTCCATATCTTGATCTATGTTTTTACACCCTTACAGATTCTCATAGTAACTTTTTGTTATCTTTTGAATTCTCTGGAAACAAAAGGACCCTATTCTGTCCTTTTTTGTCACTACATTAAAGTCTCCTAATAAAGTAGATCCAGGGAGGAACAGAGTTAGTGTTTCAAAAAGTTTTTTTACTGTAACTTTTTTCTGTGGGGGCGTACATTTTCTAAAGCTAGAGTTCCTATAAGACACATTCAGGAGTATGGCTCTTCCTGGTGGAATAACAGTTTCACTTAAAATTGTGAATTCTCGTTTTTTAAATAGGATTCCTACAACATAATGCTGAATCACGGTGGGTCCATTCATCTTTCCTTTCCTTATAGTCTTTTGAAAAGGGTATGAAACATTCCTGTAAGCAAATTATGGCAGATTTCAGAGCTTAGCAGTATTCATACACATACAACCTTTTATGGTTTTGACCTTTTCCTCTTACATTAAATGTAGAGATGGTGATTGCCATCAATAAGAAAGTAATAATTGTTTCCATCATTTTATTTTTAGGATAACCAAATTGATTCACCGTTTTGTATTTCAATGACATTGACTTCTTGAGGCGAAGATATTACCTCTTCAAAGTTACCAGTAAAAAGGGGGTCCATATATACTTCTTCTCTGGATGTTTCCGTTATTTGTAGGGAAGGTGTTAGAGAAGAAACTGAGTCTTGCGTTTCTGAAAATAGAGAGAGATTAGGGGGCATATTTACAAGACAGCGATAGAAAATTATCGCCGCTTTTGCGGCCGTTTTCGGCCGAAAAGCGGCGATAATTTTATCGCCTAATTAGCAAGGTCACGCTAACGCGTGAAACCTTGCATTAGCGCACCTATTCTTAACGCCCAGCTTTGCATCTCTAATTCCTGACCTGACATAACAGGAGAAATGTCGCTAAGCGACATTTCTCCTATCATCAAGCCCCACACTATTAAGCATACCGGCAGGAAAAGTAGCGATAACCCCTGTTATCGCTACTTTCCTTACGCCTGCTTCAGGACTGACTTAGCCATGATATCCTGTGGAAGGTGGATATCATGGCTAAGTTTGTGAGTCCCTATCAACAAGCTAACGCCACATTTTGTGAGATTATCGCTGGGTTTCCAGCGATAATCTCACGTTAGGCAGTTAGCGCTAGGATTTTTATCGCTTTTGAGATAAGCGTTGCTAATAGCACGCTATCTCAGCGATAAAAATCCACGCTAGCCGGCGATAATTATCCTAGCGCTAAGTGCGCTTTGCGATAATTATCGCCGGTTGTTGCTGATATGCCCCTAGGTTTGTTGGATAGCCTTGACTCTGGCATATCTTGAGCAGAGTAGTCTTGAAAATTGTTTTGGAATACTTCATGTTCAGGGAGATTTGGTATGACGGTGAAAAATGATCCATTGTTAGATTACTGATTCATTTTCTTTTTTGGTGTAGTACGAGAACTTCGGTTTGATGTTTCTTCTATTTTTTCTGTTGCTTTGTGTTTGTTTTTGTTTGACCCTTTTTTATGTTTTAAGAAAGTCTCACAGTCCATGTGATCTTCCACTTGATTGTCTTGAAGTTTTCCTTTTTGGTTTTGTTCTTCCATGTTTTCTGGAACATATGAGCACATTTGCATTGGTGGAAAGGATTGGTTGTTAAAAACTGCTTTCCCGCTCAATTTTTGTTGATCTTTTGATTGCTTTTCTTCCATAGTACTGTCTGATTCTTTGTTTAGTTCTGGAGTCTTCTTTGAGGTGCTCTCTGGACTATCTTCATAATTATTTTGGTGTGATATTTCACCGTCATTTAATTTTATCCCACTACTTCGGTTAGCTTGAGGTGGATCTGTATTTGGTTTAGTGTGTGCTTCACTCCATGAAGATTGTTCACTATGGGAGTGACCCTATAATTTTATTGTGGGCATTTGTTCTGTCTTCTGCTTGGTCGCTATTCTCCGCTGGTAGCTGGGTGTAGCCCTTAGACCACTTCCAGGAAGACTGAGCTTCCGGAGCACGAGCACCTGCAGCAGCAACATAGCTTTTCCTTGGGCATGAGCGGTACAAACGTGTTTCCTCTCCAAATAGGTTACATGTTTTTTGGTGCTGTGCAATAGACTGATTTGTGATTGTTGGATCCACAATTGTGGCAAACCTCATTTGTTCTTGAGTATGACCAAATTGATTACAATTCTGGCAGCAATAAACTGGCTAGTTTGGGTATTTTAAATAACCTTTGTTATTTAAAATTGTTGAAGGGAGAAAGGGGGGTGCCTGGTGCCACTGTAACCAAATGCCCAAGGGATTTTGCAGTTTTGTTCCTCCTCTAACCTTGGGAGTAGTATCTGTGTAAGAACATCTCAATTTCATTTTCAGGTAGAAAAGGGTTGTACATATATAGTAATAAGGGGATGTCCCTTGGGGGGTGTAGGTTTGTAATAGTATTCCCCTTGAACTCTGGATCCTTGTATACAAGATGGGTTGCTCCAGAAATGTTGTAAAAAGCTTTTATTGGCAAAGAAAATGTTATATGCTCCAATTTGTGTATGATCTTGCGCATACCTTATTAATCTTTTTGGACATCTGCATTTTTCTCCTACTAATTTCTCAGTAATAAAAGTAAAACCTTTTCCCTGATGACATTCATCAGAAACATCAAAACCTATCAGGTTGTACCCTGAGCGGGCTCCAGAGAATCCCCAAAATCTGCTGCACTCCTTAGAGTTGCCAAAATGTTTTCCCTTTCCCTCTAGCTTCTATAAAGAAGAAACATTGCTGACCACATGTTAAGGGTAGGGACAAGGTTCTAAACGTGCAAAATTACTATAAATATAGGATCTCCACCAGGTTTCTACCTTATCGTAAGGCTTTCACACAATGCTGTTGTGGTTTTGAGCTGAAGAAATGAAGGTCTGCAGGTGGAAGTTTGTCAGGCTGCTCAAAAGGCGAGAGACTTCTCAGGTGGGTTGTACCCTCAAATAGGGGTGTCGAAAGAAGGCAACCCAGGTGTGCTGCTCCGATAAACCAGCAAAAGCCCCAGATGAGCTACTCCAGGAGGCAGACCGGATTCCAGGTGGACTTGTTCCAGCAAACCAGTTCTGGCTAGCAGGGATCCTGGTGAGCTATTCCAGGGGGCAGGTAAATACAGTGGGATGCACCAGGAAACCGAAGACTCAAGGAGAGTTGCTTTAGCCAGCAGGTATGGTTCAAGAAGCTCCAGACTGCTGCTCCAGGTCCTAGGATGCTTGTTTCCAGTCCAGGGAGGACCTGGCCTGGCAGTTCGGGCTGGACTGTTCCCATTGGGCACAGGGTCAAGACTGATTTGCATATGGCTGGGTCCAAACTGGAATGGCATGGTGAGCAAAAAAACGATGGATTTAGGCCCAGATCTCTGTACAGGGGTGAGTGTATGACATTGTTCTGCATTATGTCCATCAATAGTTCTTTTTGCATCTTTCTCCAGACATATCCACAGGTAAAATGCTCCAGCAGGAAGGCAGGCAAATCTCGATCGCAATTGTGATTTAAAGTACTAAAAAGCTCTTTAGCAGGCAGGTAAACCCTAGCAGCAACTAGCAGTACTGCAGGCAAGTGACATCAATGTGTCACCACTGTTAGATAAGTATGAGTTGGAAGGGGAGGGCCAGGGTGGCTCACTTGGCATCTCCCTGCAGAGCAAAGGTGGCACCCACAGAGGCAAGACCTGAGACGGGGCAGAGCATGGGGGAGCAAAGTGACCAGCTATGGCCTGTACCCCGTTAGGAAAGCGGCACAACTGGCTACCCACAGCAGCTTCCCACAGGACTCAGTCGGCCAACAAAATCTGCATGCCCAAGCCCACCAGTAGGGGCAACCAGGGCCTTGCTTTCAGTATGCTGCACATTGCTCACACAGTGGGCAAGCGAAGGGTAGGGCAAACACAGAAGAGGGCTTGCCAGGTCGAAATTGGGCCCAGAAGTAGAAATTTCGAACTTCTGAATCTAAAGAGCTGCCACTTAGGGCCACTCTAGGGGAAGGCAGTGCCTTTTGCCAGCCTACACCCCAGTTGACTACTTGTTTCCCAAAGCCAGGGACAGACCTGCAAGAGCCCAGGGGTTATCACCCCAAGCACACGCCTTCCTGAATGCCTCGAAATGCAGCAGAACCCTCGCCAGGCAGAGGCCTGGCCTGGCCAAGTCTTGGGGGCTGGGAAGGCGAGGGTGAGGCAACAGGCTAGCAGCCAGCCCACACCCTCAGGAGCACGGCTGAAAGAAGAATACAGGTCACCTGGCCAAGGCCTACTGCCCTGCTACAGTTTCATAAAGCTTTATTGAATTAAAAGGGCAGAATACATGTTAGCCAATCCATGTTTCAGTTGGTACGACATTTGACTAGGTGAAAACTGCACACAATGCCAAGTTCTGCACCAGGTTTACATCTATTGTATTCTGGATTAAAAAAACTTATGGTAAGAATAATAAAACATGGAATAAAATGTAAATAATAATCCAAAATATGACTAAATCAAATAAGGACATTAATTCAAGTCGTTCAAAAACTTAAAATCAGGAAACAACTATTACCCGTGATCACACCAACACCATTCCAAGTATGCTTTCACCTTCTCTTCTGTAATGTCTCTGCACATACAATCTTGGACCTAATCATGTGCTAGTGCATAGATTCTATTCTTTTCTACTCAAGTGTATTTGTATAGAGCACAGCTATCCCTAATGGCCTCCCGGCGCTGAGGCAGTGACACCTGATGGTACTTATTGGAAAATAGGTAACTAGACTATACATGTTTTAAAGAGCTTCCAGAAGGAGGTTTTCTGAAGATCTAGTCTAACATTGGCCAGGAGAGCATTCCACAGCTTCACAGTCAAGTATGTGAAGGAGTGACCACCACACATTGCTTTTCTGACCCTGAGCACAGTCAGCAGCTTTGAGTTCTCAGACCATAATGTTCTCATGGGGATTTAGGGGGATAAAAGATGCCGAATGAGAGGGGGACCTTTTTCTTACTGCCTCAGAAGGTACAGGTCGCTCTCCTAGGCATTCTAGCCAATAGTTATAGGGCCATTCAGATTGCCTTTTTGCTCCTCGTTAAGGGATAGAAGATCTAAATCCTGAAAGAACGCTCCTAGCTGTTCCTTATTAACGGCTATCTCTTCTCTGTACAAGTCTTGGAAGAACTGGACAAATGCGTTTTCAATCTCGCCATCCTCAGAAATAATATTCCCATTTTTATCGATTTTCCCAATATATAAATACAACAATTTCGTCTCAGCTGCGATTTCAGGTTTCATTATGTAAAGTGCTTTGGTGAAAGGGCTACATCTTCTCAATAAATAAGCCAATGTTACTGTGTCGCTGCTTTCGGAAGCGGAGTATGTTCTGTGAAGAAATAGCATGCTGATACCTGGGTCGGCGTGTAGCAGCTACAATGGTACCGGGGCGTAGGAGTTCGAGAGGCTCACTACACCTTTATTATGCAAATATGTCAACCCCGCCAAGTGATAGGTACCCATTTCTTTGCCTCCTGGTATAAAGGAAAATGACACCCATGCTACGCACTGCCATAACTGTCACCAATCTCTAGCGATTAGAAGCGAGGCATGCCCCTCTTGCTACTGTACTCTCCTCTATGTATAGGCTGTGAGTAGAAGAACTACACTGTCCTACGTGTGAAGATGCAAACATGTCACGATTCAGGAACCCCGTGTGCTCCAGGTGAGCGATATCTCTCTATTTTAATCTTCACTTCAGCACACTCGCTACAGCATGCGCACACACCTCTCCACGCTTCAGGCTCTAAGGAAGGTGGAACGGACTGCTTTGGGGAGCGATCTAATCAAAGTCAATGAAGAGGAAGTATTATTTGGAGGATGAGGAAGGTTTTCAGGGCAGATGTTTACTGAAGTCAAGTCAATGGCAGGCATTTTTCTTTTCCACAAGCAGGGTGACACCACTCAAATGAAGGTGGGGTAAGAGGTAGGGAATATGTAAATGGCACAGACAGCCAGCCTGCACCCCCCCTTCAAAAATGTCGTCTTGTATTTTAACCCCCTATATCCAGAGAAATTCACATCCTAAACGTTTCGGGATTGAGTTAATTCTAAATTGTAGCTCATGTCCCGGTCCTTTCAGGAGGTCCCACATGCATGACATCCACTGACTGGAAACACAAGTATTTGCAATGCAATAGGTCTCACCTTCAACCCTGTTTTAGAGAGGTCTAACCAGAAAGGAACAATATAGCGATCTGATCATAAGACAGGAAGTGCATCTTTCATAGATAGCTTCGTTAGAGAAGACTGGGGCTCGAAGAAGGCCAAGGCAGTGTGACAGGGTTTTAATAGCTTGCTTTAACTGCAGGGAGTCGAGATCTTGTGTCAGTCTAGTCACTGTGATATCGCTAACATCTTCGAAATGGAGAATGAGATCTCCTAGCAAGGTAAAATTAGCTTTCTTAAGACTATCTTTCGCAACTATTTCTGGCAAACCCAGCTCAAACTGTGTTGCCGGGCCTGGTGGACGATAAGCAAGTATACCAGAGAACATGAAAGCAGCAGACAGCTCAAGGAAAAATTGAAAACTTTCATTGTCCTTGATATCAATAGGGGCGTAGGTGCACTTTAAATTATCTTGGAAGATAATGGCTACCCCGCCACCAATTCTGTCTTTCCTGTCAAGCTTGATGATAGAATACCCTTGAGGGAGGGACATGACAATGTCTAGGGTCGAGTCACCGCTAAGCCAAGTTTCAGTGAGAAACATGGTGTCCGGCATTTTGGCTTCTAAGAGAAGGAATATCTCAGAGTTATGTTTAGGAAGAGACCTGCAGTTCAGTAAAAGCATATAAGCATTGTGGGCATCATGAGTAAGTATTGGTAAACCACTGCTTGTGATTTGGGGGACATTATGTCTTAAGATAGCCTTACAGTCTTTGCAAACAGTGGGAACCATAAGTAGTGTAAAGGGGTGTAGACAACTGACACTCAGTGAGACTCTGAGTATAAACCTTACAATCACTATTAAGAATTGAAATAGGTCTATACGACTCGCACACCCTCTGGTTTTTATTAGGTTTAAGAAGAATTGTTATGGTGGCCAGATACCAGGAAGATGGAAGTTCTTCATTTGAAATGAAACTAAATTAAAAAGCTTAAGCAAAATTGGGGCTAATTCTTCTTTTAATAAAATATAAATTTAATTGTGAAGGGAATCTGGGCCTGCAGCCTTCCCTTTTTTTAAACGACTTGTTGCATTATGGACTTCCGCAATAGTTATAGGGCCATTCAGATTGCCTTTTTGCTCCTCGTTAAGGGATAGAAGATCTAAATCCTGAAAGAACGCTCCTAGCTGTTCCTTATTAACGGCTATATCTTCTCTGTACAAGTCTTGGAAGAACTGGACAAATGCGTTTTCAATCTCGCCATCCTCAGAAATAATATTCCCATTTTTATCGATTTTCCCAATATATAAATACAACAATTTCGTCTCAGCTGCGATTTCAGGTTTCATTATGTAAAGTGCTTTGGTGAAAGGGCTACATCTTCTCAATAAATAAGCCAATGTTACTGTGTCGCTGCTTTCGGAAGCGGAGTATGTTCTGTGAAGAAATAGCATGCTGATACCTGGGTCGGCGTGTAGCAGCTACAATGGTACCGGGGCGTAGGAGTTCGAGAGGCTCACTACACCTTTATTATGCAAATATGTCAACCCCGCCAAGTGATAGGTACCCATTTCTTTGCCTCCTGGTATAAAGGAAAATGACACCCATGCTACGCACTGCCATAACTGTCACCAATCTCTAGCGATTAGAAGCGAGGCATGCCCCTCTTGCTACTGTACTCTCCTCTATGTATAGGCTGTGAGTAGAAGAACTACACTGTCCTACGTGTGAAGATGCAAACATGTCACGATTCAGGAACCCCGTGTGCTCCAGGTGAGCGATATCTCTCTATTTTAATCTTCACTTCAGCACACTCGTTACAGCATGCGCACACACCTCTCCACGCTTCAGGCTCTAAGGAAGGTGGAACGGACTGCTTTGGGGAGCGATCTAATCAAAGTCAATGAAGAGGAAGTATTATTTGGAGGATGAGGAAGGTTTTCAGGGCAGATGTTTACTGAAGTCAAGTCAATGGCAGGCATTTTTCTTTTCCACAAGCAGGGTGACACCACTCAAATGAAGGTGGGGTAAGAGGTAGGGAATATGTAAATGGCACAGACAGCCAGCCTGCACCCCCCCTTCAAAAATGTCGTCTTGTATTTTAACCCCCTATATCCAGAGAAATTCACATCCTAAACGTTTCGGGATTGAGTTAATTCTAAATTGTAGCTCATGTCCCGGTCCTTTCAGGAGGTCCCACATGCATGACATCCACTGACTGGAAACACAAGTATTTGCAATGCAATAGGTCTCACCTTCAACCCTGTTTTAGAGAGGTCTAACCAGAAAGGAACAATATAGCGATCTGATCATAAGACAGGAAGTGCATCTTTCATAGATAGCTTAGTTAGAGAAGACTGGGGCTCGAAGAAGGCCAAGGCAGTGTGACAGGGTTTTAATAGCTTGCTTTAACTGCAGGGAGTCGAGATCTTGTGTCAGTCTAGTCACTGTGATATCGCTAACATCTTCGAAATGGAGAATGAGATCTCCTAGCAAGGTAAAATTAGCTTTCTTAAGACTATCTTTCGCAACTATTTCTGGCAAACCCAGCTCAAACTGTGTTGCCGGGCCTGGTGGACGATAAGCAAGTATACCAGAGAACATGAAAGCAGCAGACAGCTCAAGGAAAAATTGAAAACTTTCATTGTCCTTGATATCAATAGGGGCGTAGGTGCATTTTAAATTATCTTGGAAGATAATGGCTACCCCGCCACCAATTCTGTCTTTCCTGTCAAGCTTGATGATAGAATACCCTTGAGGGAGGGACATGACAATGTCTAGGGTCGAGTCACCGCTAAGCCAAGTTTCAGTGAGAAACATGGTGTCCGGCATTTTGGCTTCTAAGAGAAGGAATATCTCAGAGTTATGTTTAGGAAGAGACCTGCAGTTCAGTAAAAGCATATAAGCATTGTGGGCATCATGAGTAAGTATTGGTAAACCACTGCTTGTGATTTGGGGGACATTATGTCTTAAGATAGCCTTACAGTCTTTGCAAACAGTGGGAACCATAAGTAGTGTAAAGGGGTGTAGACAACTGACACTCAGTGAGACTCTGAGTATAAACCTTACAATCACTATTAAGAATTGAAATAGGTCTATACGACTCGCACACCCTCTGGTTTTTATTAGGTTTAAGAAGAATTGTTATGGTGGCCAGATACCAGGAAGATGGAAGTTCTTGATTTGAAATGAAACTAAATTAAAAAGCTTAAGCAAAATTGGGGCTAATTCTTCTTTTAATAAAATATAAATTTAATTGGGGAGGGAATCTGGGCCTGCAGCCTTCCCTTTTTTTAAACGACTTGTTGCATTATGGACTTCCGCAATAGTTATAGGGCCATTCAGATTGCCTTTTTGCTCCTCGTTAAGGGATAGAAGATCTAAATCCTGAAAGAACGCTCCTAGCTGTTCCTTATTAACGGCTATATCTTCTCTGTACAAGTCTTGGAAGAACTGGACAAATGCGTTTTCAATCTCGCCATCCTCAGAAATAATATTCCCATTTTTATCGATTTTCCCAATATATAAATACAACAATTTCGTCTCAGCTGCGATTTCAGGTTTCATTATGTAAAGTGCTTTGGTGAAAGGGCTACATCTTCTCAATAAATAAGCCAATGTTACTGTGTCGCTGCTTTCGGAAGCGGAGTATGTTCTGTGAAGAAATAGCATGCTGATACCTGGGTCGGCGTGTGGCAGCTACAATGGTACCGGGGCGTAGGAGTTCGAGAGGCTCACTACACCTTTATTATGCAAATATGTCAACCCCGCCAAGTGATAGGTACCCATTTCTTTGCCTCCTGGTATAAAGGAAAATGACACCCATGCTACGCACTGCCATAACTGTCACCAATCTCTAGCGATTAGAAGCGAGGCATGCCCCTCTTGCTACTGTACTCTCCTCTATGTATAGGCTGTGAGTAGAAGAACTACACTGTCCTACGTGTGAAGATGCAAACATGTCACGATTCAGGAACCCCGTGTGCTCCAGGTGAGCGATATCTCTCTATTTTAATCTTAACTTCAGCACACTCGCTACAGCATGCGCACACACCTCTCCACGCTTCAGGCTCTAAGGAAGGTGGAACGGACTGCTTTGGGGAGCGATCTAATCAAAGTCAATGAAGAGGAAGTATTATTTGGAGGATGAGGAAGGTTTTCAGGGCAGATGTTTACTGAAGTCAAGTCAATGGCAGGCATTTTTCTTTTCCACAAGCAGGGTGACACCACTCAAATGAAGGTGGGGTAAGAGGTAGGGAATATGTAAATGGCACAGACAGCCAGCCTGCACCCCCCCTTCAAAAATGTCGTCTTGTATTTTAACCCCCTATATCCAGAGAAATTCACATCCTAAACGTTTCGGGATTGAGTTAATTCTAAATTGTAGCTCATGTCCCGGTCCTTTCAGGAGGTCCCACATGCATGACATCCACTGACTGGAAACACAAGTATTTGCAATGCAATAGGTCTCACCTTCAACCCTGTTTTAGAGAGGTCTAACCAGAAAGGAACAATATAGCGATCTGATCATAAGACAGGAAGTGCATCTTTCATAGATAGCTTCGTTAGAGAAGACTGGGGCTCGAAGAAGGCCAAGGCAGTGTGACAGGGTTTTAATAGCTTGCTTTAACTGCAGGGAGTCGAGATCTTGTGTCAGTCTAGTCACTGTGATATCGCTAACATCTTCGAAATGGAGAATGAGATCTCCTAGCAAGGTAAAATTAGCTTTCTTAAGACTATCTTTCGCAACTATTTCTGGCAAACCCAGCTCAAACTGTGTTGCCGGGCCTGGTGGACGATAAGCAAGTATACCAGAGAACATGAAAGCAGCAGACAGCTCAAGGAAAAATTGAAAACTTTCATTGTCCTTGATATCAATAGGGGCGTAGGTGCACTTTAAATTATCTTGGAAGATAATGGCTACCCCGCCACCAATTCTGTCTTTCCTGTCAAGCTTGATGATAGAATACCCTTGAGGGAGGGACATGACAATGTCTAGGGTCGAGTCACCGCTAAGCCAAGTTTCAGTGAGAAACATGGTGTCAGGCATTTTGGCTTCTAAGAGAAGGAATATCTCAGAGTTATGTTTAGGAAGAGACCTGCAGTTCAGTAAAAGCATATAAGCATTGTGGGCATCATGAGTAAGTATTGGTAAACCACTGCTTGTGATTTGGGGGATATTATGTCTTAAGATAGCCTTACAGTCTTTGCAAACAGTGGGAACCATAAGTAGTGTAAAGGGGTGTAGACAACTGACACTCAGTGAGACTCTGAGTATAAACCTTACAATCACTATTAAGAATTGAAATAGGTCTATACGACTCGCACACCCTCTGGTTTTTATTAGGTTTAAGAAGAATTGTTATGGTGGCCAGATACCAGGAAGATGGAAGTTCTTGATTTGAAATGAAACTAAATTAAAAAGCTTAAGCAAAATTGGGGCTAATTCTTCTTTTAATAAAATATAAATTTAATTGGGGAGGGAATCTGGGCCTGCAGCCTTCCCTTTTTTTAAACGACTTGTTGCATTATGGACTTCCGCAATAGTTATAGGGCCATTCAGATTGCCTTTTTGCTCCTCGTTAAGGGATAGAAGATCTAAATCCTGAAAGAACGCTCCTAGCTGTTCCTTATTAACGGCTATCTCTTCTCTGTACAAGTCTTGGAAGAACTGGACAAATGCGTTTTCAATCTCGCCATCCTCAGAAATAATATTGCCATTTTTATCGATTTTCCCAATATATAAATACAACAATTTCGTCTCAGCTGCGATTTCAGGTTTCATTATGTAAAGTGCTTTGGTGAAAGGGCTACATCTTCTCAATAAATAAGCCAATGTTACTGTGTCGCTGCTTTCGGAAGCGGAGTATGTTCTGTGAAGAAATAGCATGCTGATACCTGGGTCGGCGTGTAGCAGCTACAATGGTACCGGGGCGTAGGAGTTCGAGAGGCTCACTACACCTTTATTATGCAAATATGTCAACCCCGCCAAGTGATAGGTACCCATTTCTTTGCCTCCTGGTATAAAGGAAAATGACACCCATGCTACGCACTGCCATAACTGTCACCAATCTCTAGCGATTAGAAGCGAGGCATGCCCCTCTTGCTACTGTACTCTCCTCTATGTATAGGCTGTGAGTAGAAGAACTACACTGTCCTACGTGTGAAGATGCAAACATGTCACGATTCAGGAACCCCGTGTGCTCCAGGTGAGCGATATCTCTCTATTTTAATCTTCACTTCAGCACACTCGCTACAGCATGCGCACACACCTCTCCACGCTTCAGGCTCTAAGGAAGGTGGAACGGACTGCTTTGGGGAGCGATCTAATCAAAGTCAATGAAGAGGAAGTATTATTTGGAGGATGAGGAAGGTTTTCAGGGCAGATGTTTACTGAAGTCAAGTCAATGGCAGGCATTTTTCTTTTCCACAAGCAGGGTGACACCACTCAAATGAAGGTGGGGTAAGAGGTAGGGAATATGTAAATGGCACAGACAGCCAGCCTGCACCCCCCCTTCAAAAATGTCGTCTTGTATTTTAACCCCCTATATCCAGAGAAATTCACATCCTAAACGTTTCGGGATTGAGTTAATTCTAAATTGTAGCTCATGTCCCGGTCCTTTCAGGAGGTCCCACATGCATGACATCCACTGACTGGAAACACAAGTATTTGCAATGCAATAGGTCTCACCTTCAACCCTGTTTTAGAGAGGTCTAACCAGAAAGGAACAATATAGCGATCTGATCATAAGACAGGAAGTGCATCTTTCATAGATAGCTTCGTTAGAGAAGACTGGGGCTCGAAGAAGGCCAAGGCAGTGTGACAGGGTTTTAATAGCTTGCTTTAACTGCAGGGAGTCGAGATCTTGTGTCAGTCTAGTCACTGTGATATCGCTAACATCTTCGAAATGGAGAATGAGATCTCCTAGCAAGGTAAAATTAGCTTTCTTAAGACTATCTTTCGCAACTATTTCTGGCAAACCCAGCTCAAACTGTGTTGCCGGGCCTGGTGGACGATAAGCAAGTATACCAGAGAACATGAAAGCAGCAGACAGCTCAAGGAAAAATTGAAAACTTTCATTGTCCTTGATATCAATAGGGGCGTAGGTGCACTTTAAATTATCTTGGAAGATAATGGCTACCCCGCCACCAATTCTGTCTTTCCTGTCAAGCTTGATGATAGAATACCCTTGAGGGAGGGACATGACAATGTCTAGGGTCGAGTCACCGCTAAGCCAAGTTTCAGTGAGAAACATGGTGTCCGGCATTTTGGCTTCTAAGAGAAGGAATATCTCAGAGTTATGTTTAGGAAGAGACCTGCAGTTCAGTAAAAGCATATAAGCATTGTGGGCATCATGAGTAAGTATTGGTAAACCACTGCTTGTGATTTGGGGGACATTATGTCTTAAGATAGCCTTACAGTCTTTGCAAACAGTGGGAACCATAAGTAGTGTAAAGGGGTGTAGACAACTGACACTCAGTGAGACTCTGAGTATAAACCTTACAATCACTATTAAGAATTGAAATAGGTCTATACGACTCGCACACCCTCTGGTTTTTATTAGGTTTAAGAAGAATTGTTATGGTGGCCAGATACCAGGAAGATGGAAGTTCTTGATTTGAAATGAAACTAAATTAAAAAGCTTAAGCAAAATTGGGGCTAATTCTTCTTTTAATAAAATATAAATTTAATTGGGGAGGGAATCTGGGCCTGCAGCCTTCCCTTTTTTTAAACGACTTGTTGCATTATGGACTTCCGCAATAGTTATAGGGCCATTCAGATTGCCTTTTTGCTCCTCGTTAAGGGATAAAAGATCTAAATCCTGAAAGAACGCTCCTAGCTGTTCCTTATTAACGGCTATATCTTCTCTGTACAAGTCTTGGAAGAACTGGACAAATGCGTTTTCAATCTCGCCATCCTCAGAAATAATATTCCCATTTTTATCGATTTTCCCAATATATAAATACAACAATTTCGTCTCAGCTGCGATTTCAGGTTTCATTATGTAAAGTGCTTTGGTGAAAGGGCTACATCTTCTCAATAAATAAGCCAATGTTACTGTGTCGCTGCTTTCGGAAGCGGAGTATGTTCTGTGAAGAAATAGCATGCTGATACCTGGGTCGGCGTGTAGCAGCTACAATGGTACCGGGGCGTAGGAGTTCGAGAGGCTCACTACACCTTTATTATGCAAATATGTCAACCCCGCCAAGTGATAGGTACCCATTTCTTTGCCTCCTGGTATAAAGGAAAATGACACCCATGCTACGCACTGCCATAACTGTCACCAATCTCTAGCGATTAGAAGCGAGGCATGCCCCTCTTGCTACTGTACTCTCCTCTATGTATAGGCTGTGAGTAGAAGAACTACACTGTCCTACGTGTGAAGATGCAAACATGTCACGATTCAGGAACCCCGTGTGCTCCAGGTGAGCGATATCTCTCTATTTTAATCTTAACTTCAGCACACTCGCTACAGCATGCGCACACACCTCTCCACGCTTCAGGCTCTAAGGAAGGTGGAACGGACTGCTTTGGGGAGCGATCTAATCAAAGTCAATGAAGAGGAAGTATTATTTGGAGGATGAGGAAGGTTTTCAGGGCAGATGTTTACTGAAGTCAAGTCAATGGCAGGCATTTTTCTTTTCCACAAGCAGGGTGACACCACTCAAATGAAGGTGGGGTAAGAGGTAGGGAATATGTAAATGGCACAGACAGCCAGCCTGCACCCCCCCTTCAAAAATGTCGTCTTGTATTTTAACCCCCTATATCCAGAGAAATTCACATCCTAAACGTTTCGGGATTGAGTTAATTCTAAATTGTAGCTCATGTCCCGGTCCTTTCAGGAGGTCCCACATGCATGACATCCACTGACTGGAAACACAAGTATTTGCAATGCAATAGGTCTCACCTTTACGCAAGCTTAAGCTATTGGCATTGTAAATGACAATGCCAATAGCATAAACTCGCGTAAATCCGAGATTTATTGCATTGCAAAGGTTTGTTTAACTTTAAAACTGAGCATGGCACCGCTTCAAGGATAACGTGCTTGGTTTCTTTTTTTTTAAACATTAACACTGAGCGTGGTATCCTAAAAGCGTTAAAGTTAGAAAAGAAAGAAAGAAACCGAGCACAGTGTCCTTAAAGCTGCGCCGTGCTCATTTTTAAAGTAAAAAAAGAAGAATAAACAAACAGAGCGTGGTATCCTTGAAGCGGACACAGCGCTCACTATGGAAGTAAAAAATAAAATGTAAACAGAGCGCGGTGTCCCAGAAGTGGACGCCGCGCTCAACATGAAAAATTAATACAATTAAAAGTAAAAATGATCGCAGTGTCCCTAAAGCGGGCGCCTCGATCATTATGCAAATCCCCCAAAAAGCAGCGGCCATTGTCCCCATCAGTGCAAATAACAATAATAGTGCTCACCCCTAGATAAAGCAGGCCGTTTATCCAGCCAAGTAAAAGGTCCAGTCGTTATGGGCCGTAACAAATGGAGACAAAGCGGTACCAAGGCGAGACTACCAAGCCCATTTATGAATCAGAAGCCACCATTTAAGAAAGATAATGACACAAAGCCAATGACAAATATGGGCGGAGAGTGGGAGATGCTTCAACAACATACCCTGATACAGCATGCCTCTCAGAGCGAATAGCGCATGCGCGCTGCTGCCAGGTTTGACCTAAAAAGGTTCTCCCAGGGTGAAGCTCATCCATTGCACTTCGGATGTGCCCCTGCGATGTCCCTAAATGCGGGATATTGACTGCCTAATTTGTGGTAGTGGGGGACTACATTTGCACTTTGCCCTGATCTCACCATGTGAGTGAGCTATGGATAGCATACAGAAAGCAGGGGCCTGATTCGGCCTGGCTGGTGGGCAGAAGCATGCAAATGTTGCTGCTCAACTGAGGCCTGTGGGAAGCAGCTTTGGGTAGGCAGCTGTAGCTGTACCGCTTTCCAAACAAGGTGTGGTGCAAGGCTGATCACTTTGCATCCCATGCCAATTCTCTGCCCCACCTCGGGCCTTGCCTCTGTAGATGCCACCCTCACTCTGCGGGGAGATGCAAGTGGGACGCCTTTGCCTTCTCCCATTCAACACATACTTACCTGGCAATGGAGATACCATGATCACATGGCTGTGCTCTTCTAGGTACTCGTGGAGGAGATTCCAGCAGGTGTGACTGTTGTGTATGTTATGACTTTGGCATAACTCTACAAGAGGTGCTATCCCGGCTACAGGTGAACTTGGTTCAATGCACTGTGATAAATGTGAAAGACAAGCTATTGTAGCCCCGCTAGCACTAGTCCATGTGCAATTGATATAAAGGTATTGCTTTTGGGTTACTAACAATGTTGAATCTAAACAAAGTCCGTGAGTCCAGGAACTTTGGGCTGCTATGTGCTTTGTGATTGGGTATGCACACTAAGTTCATTATTGAACCTGAGGACTCAAAGGCAGCTTTATACGTGAACACGGGGACAGCTGCATGGCAATCAAGTATCCATTTGCAGTTCAGTTCAGCGCAGACTTGTATTTCTGTAAACCACAAAAAAGCGTTTCAGTACATGCCCAATAAAATCACAAGTACAAGAGAATTTCTCTGCAACTATGGACCACTACATCACATGTCCATCATCAGACAGTACATCTTACACATTTATTAGATATAGAGCCAAATCAGAACAAGCTAATAGTGAGTGCCACCTGCAAGATACAGTGTGGTGGTGCTTGTTTCCCTCACGTGTCCCTCACATGTCACGTATCCAGTGATTGGGACAGTGGGGGTTTTCCAAGCCTAAGCAATGCTGTAACCAATTAAAGACAGACAGTTCGTTTCATCTATATTTGGTTTGGTAACGGTGTCTGTTGCTGAGATAGCAAAAGAATGATTTTGCAAGTAGTGTCCTTGAGCAAGCCTTGCGTTATAAGATATTTACTCCAGCACAGTACATTATTTCACCAAGGGTCATGCATTTTCGCAGTGCACGTTCTACAGGCCTTATCACCATTGAATATCAAATAACAGTCAAATGGAACACAAAAGGACAAGCAAAGAAAATGGATTCCACATTCCTGCCCTCTGATAATCAATGATGCATCCTACACTTCCTATCTACATTCCTCCAAGTCTATTCCTTCTTCCTTCCCTCCATGTGGAGGAGGTATTGTACGGTGTGCACTGTGCATAGAGGTTCTCCCCGAAACTTTTGCGAACGAGTGTGTTGTCTCGGGTGTTCGCCATTCCCCAAGGTGTGGGCATTGTGTCCTGCACCCTTAGACTTGCTGCCCCTAAGTCCTCTGCTATTTTGTCCCCTGGTCAGTACCAAATCTTGGAGTCATTTTCAAGAATTCCCTTTCCTTTGCTGTTGGGGTCATGTCCATACATGGCGGTACTTTTAGTGCAGCGTGCCCAGGTTCATGAGAGTCCATCCTCCTAAATGAAAATGTCCCACCCGTCCTTGGGCGTGCTATCCATATTGATATGTTGTGCTCGGTGAGGAGTATAGTCCAGACCATAGCGCTACCCATATAGTTTTGGCATTGGTATTACATCATAGATCAATTCATCCTCTGTACCTATTGGCAGGCATGTGTATGTGTACCTTCCATCAGTGTTTAGTTGTAAATGTTATGTCTGGCATGTGGGGCTGTTCTACATTAGTTAACAATTACAATCGCTGTGCTGCATTATCTTTGGTACCCCTTGGTCAGTTTTTGGTGGTAACATGATATATCGCTATCTGTGGTAAGTTGTGTTGGCAACTATTACAATTGAGATATTTGGGTCATATGAAACCTAGTCATTCATTAGCTACCTGTTAGGTGTATACTTGGGGAAGAAATATTTCTTTTCCATGCAGTGGGAATTCGCTATGTCTCTGGGTCTATTTACTGGTCTACGTTTAAACACAAGATGGACTCCTCCTAATACTATCCCTAAACTCTGAGGTTTGTAACAATCTATTATTGACATCAACTTCTCCTTAGACAGGTAATGGAGCATTTATGTAGGTGTATCACAGTTATAGATGGTTAAAATGTGATGGATCCTTTTACTCAGTAAGTCATTATATACTAGGCACCGTTGGAGCAGGTGTGCGCAAATACTAGATAACATAATACATGTAACTTACTTTGCATCATTTCCCACTTTCTATTCAGCATAGCCCTTTGCCCTCCAGTCAGGTTTGACATTTTAGTTGTATTGTTGATCTGGAAAAAATTCAAAGACTGAGTGTAATTAAATGTTTATATTTTGGAGTAAACGTCATCTCTATGGACTCTGCAGACACCATGCACATATTACTATTGGTACCCATAACCATTCCTTGGCAGGCCCTGCAGAGGTGTCAGTTATTGTTGTCTCGATGAATTGCAAAGAAACCTTTATACGGATCCATTTCCTGTTCCTGTGGCCCCATTCCTTGTCGGTGCTTCAGTGATGGGGTACCTACTTGGTGTAAGGGCCGGTTGTTCAGAAGGTCAGCCCCTCACACTTGACTTGCGGCAGTTGTTCAGAGGAACAGCTGGGAAGTCAGTGATGTCTGATGTGGGTGTTGGCAAGGGTCCTAGCTCCCAATTGAAGATCATATCCAGCTAGTTTTGTTCAGACAGGAAGGGTCTGCAGCACCGAATGATGCAGGCTCAGTTGTGTAACTTCGTCTGGAGTGCTTCACATGGACAACAAAGCTAATGGCAGTGCATCATGCCAGGATAGTTCAGTGGATGCACAAATACTCCCTATTTTGTTCTTGAACCCACCATTTCTTCTCTCAGTAGCCTCTGCCGCTGTGTGCGCAATGTAAGTAAATGCAATATAATTTTTGTGTTGCCCCAAGCCCTCTTTGCTCATTGGCTGTCACCATACCCAAGGATGTTGTACTTTAGCCAGTGTCCATGACACTTCTTAATTTCATGCCTGTCTGCAACCTGTAGGCATATTGTCTAGTATTAGTAGGTCTAGGTTGCCTTAACTATGCCGCCACACCTCCTTGAAATTCAGTGGCTGTAGAGGGGCCCAAGAACGCAGCGAGGTGACTTGTGGTTCACTCTCCTGTCCGGTGTCGTCGTTGCTAAGCATAGTGTATTGCTGTTGGTGTTAGCACTGGCATGTGCAAAATATGTCTCTTGTTTACTGTGATGGCATCAGAAAGATGGAAACAAATCCTAATCCAATTGGTTAATAAGTCTCTCATTAGGGCAGAAAATGTCATGCCTTGATAAAAATAACTCATTATCATATTAGAGAAATGTTATATAACTCCTCCCCTTTGTGCACACCTGATCCACAGCCCATTGTACTAAATGTGTGGCATAACTCATAGTAAAATCATGGTAAACACTGTTGTAGTGAACTACGAATATCACTCTCCATAGAACATTTCTTTTCTTTTACTTGTTGTCGGGATGATAACAATAGTTGTTCATTATCATACATTTTGGGCACTATTTTAGCAATGCAAATTCCATTTGCGCGATATGGGGACCCAAAACTCTACGTGAGGGGTCGGGAGCGGAGCCAGGAACATATTCATGTAAAATATGTCTGAATCAAGTAAACAACTATTGTTGTGATGGGAACAGACTCCTGTCTCTTGTTCATAACTGCATCACTTGAAAGGACAGAATGTATTAAAACATGGCATTTATGCAAGATAATAAACACTCCTGTACAAGATGTGTGATGCAACAGTTGTAACATAAGCTTCTCTAAATAAACTGAATAAGAAGATGAAAAATATACCTTAAACTAAATTTGCCATAAATTCACAAGACCCAAAGCACGACTTAGTGCATGGTTGATCTTAATACCATCGTTTCACCACTGTTCCTTCATTTCTCAGTCTCATAATCAAAGAAAGAGCAAAACGGCGTACAATATTGGTCTTCAACGGCAAGGAACCTATAAGAATTTTCGTCACAGTAACACAGAATATCACAAAAAGACTTTGTAGAGTGGATAAATTGTTTCAATCCTCCTCACCATACCTGGAAAATATTTGCAACCTCTACCGAACTCTACTCTAGATTAAGAATGGGGAAAACCCTATTAAATCAGTGACGTAGGAAACGTGTCAGTCTCATGTCGAAAATAACGTTCACGTTCAATGTTAAATGTCTCAACTGTAAGCTTAGTGCCCACAGTCACGCTCACTTAGCAATTTTGTAACTTAAAAGCATTTCCATTCTATAACACATATATAATCCAGTAAATATATCAATAAAGGATAGTTATTCATTTAACACTGCACTCTTACATGTTAATAGACTTTATTGAACTAAAACCACAACTTATCGCATTTATAAACATAACACTACCACACATGGGGCCATATTATCAAGGAAAGGCGATAACATTATCGCCGCTTTAGCGGCAGGAAACAGCCGCTAAAGCGGCGATAATGGGCTTGATAATATGCCCATGTGAGTTCCCATAGATGCCCAGGCTCACACCAGAACCTGGGCTTCTATGGGAATTCACAAGGTAATATTATCAAGCCCATTATTGCCGCTTTAGCGGCAGTTTCCTGCCGCTAAAGCGGCGATAACGTTATCGCCGTTCCTTGATAATATGGCCCATTGTTTATTCTTTCTAGTCCCTGGCGAATGTACTGCATCAAAATGCATTTTAGCACCCCCCCTTACAATCTAAGCCCATAAAAGAATATTGTCATCAATACAGTTGACCCTGAAACGTTAATATAGACACACACACATATATATCAAAACACACAATAAACTCACATTATAAGGAACAGAATTCTTCCCTCTCACATAAAAAACATGTTCACAATCACTTTTCCCTTGTATCCCTTTTCCACCATCACCCCAACGATTGTCCTCTGTATCCTTCTAAACCCTTGTGTTCCCTTCTAAAACGTCCATATTTCCACAAGGCTGTCTCCTACTTGAGCCAATAATTCCATACTCCACCGATGCTATCCTGTCTTAATTGCACATGCAACTATTTTCCATATTCTCATCAACACATTTCAGGAATTTGTATGTTCTAGGGAACAGAAGAATAGTGAAGGAATAGTCAATAGTTCTGTTACTTAAATGTTGTTGTACCTTAATGTGTCTGTCAGTGGCGAGCACACAGTCATCATTGGGCAAGAGGCAGTCAGGGCTCAGGGCGGTGCATCTTTTGATGGCAATGTGTGGTGCCAAATGTGTCAGTATCCCCAGTTGGCAACCCCCGCTTCCATTATAGAACAAGTGGAAATCCCTGGTGCCACACTCAACTCATTGTTTAGGGTGTACAATGCTATGTCAGAGTCGCCGGACCACAGCACAGTGTCTGTAACGTCTATGTGTGTCAAAGCCTACAGGGGTCAGGTAATCAAGAAAGAATTTGGTATCCAGTGCCTGCAGTAATCCTGCAGTTGTCTGCCATTCCTTTCTGCGTGCGTGGTGGAGGAAAATGTGTGATGGTGGGACGTGTATGTAGTAGGGCCATTTGGCTTTTCCCAGGGCAGATGCGATGCTGGTGATACTTCACATAAAGATGAGTTTTGTTAACACTGGGTGCTGGGCTACTATTTATTGTGCTACCCCCATAGTTGACAGGGAGCACAATAGTCCTCTTCACTGGTGCAGCTTGTCTATGATGTACTGTAATGTGTCAAATATACTGGGTTCCTTATTTACAAATCGCCGTGCCAATGCGCGGCTCTCTGTCTCTTCCTCTGATGTTAGCAGCGTGCATTTAGTGCCTGAGGCTTTCTGTGCACATGTTCTTTGTTTCGAAGGATAGCCCTTGGGGGAGTCCTCATCCAACCCATTATTATGTCCTCTAGGACTGGGTCTGCTTTTTCCCCTTCATCCTCAGGCTGTGCACTTGCCACAGGAATACAGGGGAAGACCCCAATGACATCCAACTGTCTGATCTGACGCCTGTTTCCATAATTCTTTTTTTCAACTACAACAACTTCTTATGCACCCTTTCTTTCACATCACTAGTTGTTCGCAAATCCCACATCCAAAATGAGTCCCACTCCGTTAGCCTTCTTTTCTTCCCTTTTAATATCAAAATCTGCCTTAGCTATGAAAATCTAGCCATGTCATTGGTGCCATGCAACAGAAACAGCAAGTCCTTTCTTTTTGCTGGCAGTACATGCCATTTTTCTAAAAAGAGGCATGCACTGAGGCTGTGGCATATTGCCACTTGATAGGTGGAGGAGTCTTTAGGTGGGATAGGCTTACTGCTATGCAGGTCATCTTTACTCATTGTGTTACCCATTGTATGGAAGGGGGAAGCAGCTGACAACTAGAAAAACATAAAACAGAACATAGATAGATACGTTCTGATACCAAAGAAAAACATGGGAGGAAACAAAAGACTTTTGCACAAAACTTATTATTTAAAATATCAATATATATTTATACATCCCTGAGTCTAGGATTTATGAACATCATAAATCTATACATTCTAAGATGATCCAATATTTTTATGTATACACATTTAGTTTGTGCATTCCTTTCCATTCTCCACTAAGAAGAATGCATGCCGAACCGACTACAGTATACTGCGTCTTCCTGTTCAGTCTGTAACCAGGCAGAATAGGAACTCTGTTCAGCTTGGCTCTTGGCGCAAGGCCCAAAGTTTATGGTGAGCTAGAGGTACCACAGCAAGAACAGGCTAAAAGAAGAAGTTTATTCCACTGACATGTCTTACTATGAAAGCATTTGCAGCATACTTTGCAGAAAGCTGCCAAGGTCTTCTCCGTTCCACTCTCACTGCTCCTTTTATTTCAAATCCTTAAAATACTTAATCTAGTAACTTTCCTCCCTGTCTTAGTTCACCACACAAGTTTCACAACAGTTGTATATCCCGCTCCTCACCTGTTCTGTCTAATAACGTATCAAGAGTGCTAGTGTGTGTAGAACACACCAATGCTGTTTGTTCACTCGCTGCTTTCCCCCACCTTAGTGTACCAGGAGGTATTAATACTTGTAACTGCAAATGAAGTACTTGGTCATTAAGGTCTCTAATAAATGTCCTAAACATTTGTATTCCAGCCATAAGCCGGTGGAGGGAAGACAGTATTTTATTCGAACCCCAAGAGTACATCTTGCTGGAAGTACAATGAAACTTAATCAGAAGGCGCATTATACTCATCAGGCATGTTCTGGTCCGTCATGCTACCTTCTGACAACACACCGGACACTCTAGTGTATTGCTTATAGAGGCCGTAGAAAGGACATGAGTCCTCCACAGCCCAATCACATGCAAGGTGCAGCAATTCAATCATCTTGCATTGGGATACCATGAATAGGGGCCATTCCAAAATTTCGAATTGTACATCAGTTCGTTTATCTAATAGTTCTGCACATTCATTCGCTTCTGTCCTGACAAGTATTTGTTTATTGCTATCTTTTTAGATCTCATTCTGTTCTTCTTTATTACTTCTATCCTCTTCCAACACTTTTAGCATTTTATACTTATTTACGCCTTTCCCTTATTTTACCATCCATTTCCAACAGGATTCTATTAAGTGCAGGGGCCGTTACTGTGGGTAGTAGATAAGTATCCTCAAATCTCTGAGGCCAGGGAAGGCAATTTGTCACAAAAGAGGGAACTCCCACACCTTCTTGCGAACACTAGCGACTAATATCGTATAGGGCTTGATGTGCATTTTTCAAGTCACAATAAGCAGTCTTACACATGTTGTACAGTATATCCTTAGGCATAAAGGCTGAAAGTCTCTTGTGGCAATCTCCTTATGCATTAATTGAGAAAACACATTTCCTATGTTTAATTCTGGCACGCTGACAACAGGTGGATGTCTCTTTAATTCCACCAATTTGTCGGCTAAATCCAAACGGAAACCAGCGGAATCCACAGTTGGTGACAACCAGAAATAACTGCAAGAGGTGGTGAACTCTGCTTTCACTCACACATTCATACACATAAAAAGAAGCAGGGAATTCTCCCTAGGCAGCCTGGGTGTGGCCTACTCTCACACTTTGAACACCCAAAGCCCTTTCCCGAGGAGCAATGGGAGAAAAATGGCCACTGCATTCAAACAGGAAAATTCGCAAGCACAGAAAATTAAATAAACAATTCCCATGTGGTAATACAAAAAATTACATAATCAACAGCTAACAAACGTCAATCACCCTATCTCACCCTGTCACCCTCCACTTGAACCCAGGGCCCTCCGCACCTGGATACAACCGGAGACCCCGGACCAGGCGTCCAGAACTGTGTGAAAGACAAAACCGCAAGGGGGGCACCCCTCTGAAGAAGTCAATCCCACGGTCGACGACAGGGACAAGGCAAGTCAGAACGGCCTGTGCATTCTCCAGAAGGATCACTACCTCCTTCTACTGGCCACTATAAACATTTAACTTTGGGTATACCTAAACCGCGCACTGCCAAGATATGCACTCACCTAGGACAGCCCCCAGCACAAACACTATAGTACCAACCCCCTACCTTTTGCACCTAGGTGGACACCATGTTACAACTGGAGGCCCAACTGGCTTCTAGAATGAGGCAACGCAGCGGAACGCCACACCCCCTGTGGCTACGCTGATGCGGAGTACCATGTGCTCTGTGCCTGGGACAGTAACCAATGAGCGGCGGGGCACCTGCAGCCCTGTGCCTGCCAAAGGGGGGCTATAAAACGGCAATGAAAAAATCCAACAAAAGAGAAATATTACAATATCACATTTGACAGGATATCCTGAAGTAAAGCTGTTACAGAAACCCGCGAGTATAGAACGATCGATGGACTCAAGCTATAGGTGCTGTCCGAGTGTGCTGGTATTGTTATGAATATTTGAAAGTGTAATGGATTCTTGTTTATGCGAAAAATCATAAATAAAGTTAAAAAAAAAAAAGCTGTATAGGAAACCCATAGTGACACCACATCCTCCGAAAAGCAAAATGTGCAAGAGTGAAAGGGGTAATAATAACTAAGATGAGTGACACTTACAGTCTGCTGCAATGGAGAAGAGGTCTCACACCACATGGGCAGGGAGGGTAGAGAGAACCGTCCACCTGATTCAGGGCGACCACCGAAGATCACCACTCCCAGAACTGTAGTTCTTCACCAAATGTTGAATCTAAATAAAAAAAGTCTTTTTGCTATGCACGTTCTACAGGCCTTATCATCATTGAATATCATAAAACTGTCAAATGGCACACAAAAAGACAAGCAGAGAAAAAGGATTCCACAAGAAGAACTAAAACAACTACACACAATATTATAAAAACAGCAAACACGTTATAAATATTAAGAATAAGAAGGAACATTTCTAGCTTTGTTAGAATGTCATTGAAAAGTCAGCTAGAAACTAACAACCTAATGCCTACTTCTATGCGCTATAGTATGAGAGCATAAAAGGCAGATCAACTTGCAGTCTAGAGTTTCTTAGGGAAAAAAAGACACACTGCATACTTTGTTGACAGCAAAGGCTGTCTTCATCAGCAGAGGCCCAAAGACAGTATTCCCTGCCAAGGTCAAAAACCCACAGCAGTAGCAGTCAGTCAGTCTTCATGCGAGATGCATCATCTGCGAAGCACGCTGGCAGCAGGTGAGACAGTCTCTGTTAAAATCACGAGCGGTAATCTGATCGAAGGACGTCTCCTGACATATTGAGGAGGAGTCATTTGATCCAGACAAATGTCGCAGTAGATGTTGTATGTATGTCATTAATCGAAGAACTTAACAATACCACACTTCTTTGAAAGATAAGGTCTGGCGATCTCTGTATTAAAAAGCAGACATGACAATGATTCTGCATCAATGAGGAAATATGGTGTTCATTGTTCAAGTTGAGGGAGATGACGACTTCCATTGACTAAGCTAGAGTAAGGCCTACATAAGATGGAGTTGGACCTTAGGAACTGTACGTCATACCTAGCTTGTACACCTGAATGTGATGTCCTAGGGGCCTGTGTAACCAACAGAGATTTTACTAATGTGTAGAAAATTCATGCTATCAAACTAATGTCTATAGCTAGGACAAGATACATGTCAGAACTATACTTGTAGTAAAATATAAAAGACAGTAGTGCCTTAAAGATATAAAAGAAAATGAAGACATATGTGATAATACATTTCACACAGCGAAGCATGAATATTTGCAATCCTTGCATTACTGCTCATAACAACAAATCATATTTTCGAAACTATCTAGAGCATGTTATGAGTGTTGGCGAATAAACATATCAGTGATAGCATAGATACACCAGATTAACAAAAGCGTTATTAAAAGAAAAACTTCAAAAGAGTCCATTATAAAGAACGCAAAAACATTTCCTTTGCAGTTTTTAATTCATATAGGCTTTGTAGTACATATGATGGATACAAGTCAGGATTCATTGGTCAATTTACTTGTTGAGTTCACTCCTCATCAGAGGACATGTCGACATAAATAGGTGTACATACAGCATATGTGTGATCTTTGCGAAGACCATACAGAACATGATCGTGTTCAACAGTGTGATGTCGTTCTGAAGTCACGTACCCATGTGGGACTACAAAGGGTAGTGACCATTTTCTCCTCTTTTATGCATGATCTGGGTCTCAGGGGAAACACATCAAAGACTTTTATCATCGGGCGTGGCTAGCCAACAACCAAGATGGCCGCACTTGCATAGCACTCCGACTGCCACATGATTAATCTTTCCCCCACATCCGCTACAATCATCCGGGGAGCCAGCTACAAGTGCCAACTGGGAGCCCCTTGCGTTCACGTGGTCACCCGGTCTATCAGTGGAGAAAATCCGGCTGCCCCAGTTCGAGATATCGGCTCCGTAGCCGTGTGCCGGAGGGAGGCGAAACTCCGGCCGCGGCGCTGCCCGACGCCCAACTAAGACACTCCGGCTGCATGGAAGCGAGCCCGTAGGCCCTGGTGGATGCCCTAACCTCTCTCTGGGCTGACAAATACCTGGATCCCTGCCGTGTCCCAGCCGATCCTCTCCCGTAGGCGTCCGGTGGGTTCTTCGTCATCAGCAGCTCTGGTGACGTGCCGGGTGGGCTCCGGTACATGCAGACGTCATCGGAGTGCCCCGGGCGCCTTGGCTTGGTTCCCGTATTGCTATGGTGAGTGGGGGTGGTGCCGGACTCTCCCTCCCACCCCCCCTTTGATATTCCCGTTCTGCAGTGGGTGCACGCCTGAGGAAATCGAACTTTCTTCGCCCTGATGGTCAGCACTGCAGCTTGTTACTGCGCCCCTCCCCCATGGTGGTTGATAGGCCGTGGTGAGGCTTTATTGCTGCAATACAACGAAGGGCGCGCGATAGGGAATTGTTGCCGCCAGGACCCTCTCGTCCTGCGACAACTGCTGGATGCACCGCAGGTCGGGAATGTATGTAGGAAATAATTGCGATTCCTTAATATTCCTTAATTGCAAATTGCAAATTGAGATTTGCAATCAAGGAATACCTTGATTGCGCACGCAATTTGCGAGTACCCAAGAAGTACTCGCAAATTGCGTGCGCAATTTCAAGGGGGCAAGGGTTCCGAAAGGACACCCTGTTGCACCCCTGAAATGTGCATGTGTGCACGTGTGGCGCACATACATGCCCTAACGGCATGTATGTGTGCCACATGGCACTATGAAAAAAGCAAAAAAGTGCTTTTTTAAAGGAAATCGCAAATTACCAGCAACTTGAAGTTGGTGGTAATTTACGATTCCTTAAGGCAATATCGCAATTTGCGATGACTACTAGCATAGCATTTAGGGAATCGCTAATTGCGATTCTCTAAATGCTTGCTCACAATAAGGAATCGCAATTTTAGCGATTCCTTATTTTGCGAGAGGGTATTTGCCTACCTACATTGCACATAGCCAAATTGCAATCGCAAACGCTGAAATTCTGCGAATTTCAGCGTTTGTGATCGCAATTTAGCTTCCTACATCTGGCCCCAAATGATTTAAGTAAGATATTGGCAACTTTCTAAGTGTCATTTTCAGAACTGCAAACCTAAAAACTAACCTCACTAAAAATGTGTTTTTTAATTGTGAGTCCAGAGACATCAAATTTAGGAGCATATTTACACGGGGATAGCGCCACCAGATGTCACTTTTAACAATGTTCTGGTGGAAAATGCCCTTCCCCCATATTTACAAAGAGGCGTTAGGCCACTTTTTGTGGCTTAACATCACCTTGTAAATAAGGACCCTTTAAAAGCATCACTTTGAAAGGGGCATGCAATGGGTGTTGCTGTTGGCGTTACACTGCACACCCACTGCTTTAGACACTGCCCCATATTTACAAGGAGGTCTAAATCTGAGGCAGTGCCAAAAAAACGAATGCCATGCAAGAGCAGGCGTTAGAATGGCGAAACAAGGACAAATACTTCTGGTTCTCCTCATTTTTGCTTTTTCTTTGTTCGCTGCATTCTGCAGCACACATAGAAAGCGTAAAATGCCATTAATTATTGTTTATGTGCAGAAAGGTGTCCCTCTTTGCACATAAACAATCATTAAATAAGGACGATTTGCTACTTCTATATGTGCTGTATAGAATCAACAAATCACCATTAGTGATTGTTTATGTGCAGGAAGGTACACCTTCCTTCACATAAACAATCATTCCCTGGAAGGCAGGCACCCTTTCACTATGGTGTTGGCGCTAGGCATCTAAATTCAGTGCCAGTGTTAGGGAAAACACAGGGGTGTGCTGTATTCTTGCGAATACAGCACGCCGCATTCCTTTGTTTTAAAAAATGTCAAAGCGCGGCGTTGCCAAATTTGCCAAAGCTCTGACATTTTCTTGTAAATATGCCCCTTGGTTTTCCTATCTTTTACCAAATGGAAGCTACACTTATAAAATGTTACAATGCAGATCCAATGTTATAAAATAGGAGAGATAGGCCTTTCAGTAGTGAAACACACATTTAAGAGTATTTCACTACCAGGAGATGTAAAACTTAAAAGTACATGTCCTACTTTTTGAGTAAAATGCGCCCTCCCCTTAGGCTGTCCAGGTCCTTCTCTAGGGGTGAATTATGTGTAATAAAATAGGTTTGGGCCTGGTAAGTAGGTTAATTTGCCAGGTCGATATGGCAGTTTAAAACTGCACATAGAGGTTCTTCAGTGGCAGGCCTGAGACATGCTTAAAGGACTGCTTATGAGGGTGGCACAATCAGTGCTGATGGTCCACCAGTAACATTTGATTTATGGGCTCTCAACACATGTAGTGCACTCTACTAGGGACTTATAGGTAAATAAAATATGCCAATCAGGGATAAACCAATTGTTATCACGTTTAAGATACAGAACACATGCACTTTAGCACTGGTTAGCAGTGAAAAGGTTCACTGAGTTCTACAACCAGCAAAAACAAAGTTCAGCAAAATAGTCAAAAACAGGAGGTTAGAAGGCAAAATGTTAGGGGAAACCACACCAAGGATACCAGGTCTAGCATACTGCCTCAAGTACACATCAATAAAAATAATTATAATTTGTAGATTTAAATAGCACTGTTTACCAGGCGCTGTCCATAGTCACAGGGTTACATAACGTACCCAGAATCACAGGATGTTGAGCCGACCCAGAGACGTGAACCCGGATCTTCAGCTCCCAAATATGCAGCGCTAGCCGCAGCGCCACATCCTCACACTGGCAACAAGGGACGCCTAGAACCTGCTGAGCTCAACCTGATAGAGTTTCACACCCAGTCTACAGTTAAATGTTGAGTGACAAGTAAAGTTCTGACTATGCGCAGAGACCGCCATTTACAACGCTTATAAAGGATGTATGGCCATGTTTTATAAATTCTTAACAGTGATTTATGATTATTTATAGTAACAATGTAGGGGCATATTATCAAGAAACCGAGTTAAAATTATCGCCGCTTTGGCGATAATGGGCTTGATAATATGCCCTGGAGAATTCCCATAGAAGCCCATGTTTCGGTGACAATATGGGCTTCTATTGGAATTCTCAAGTGCATATTATCAAGCCCATTATCGCTGCTTTAGCGGCAGTTTTCTGCCGCTAAACCGGCGATAATTTTTAACGCGGTCCTTGATAATATGCCCCCGAGTATTAATAGGTAAGGTCGGTCGGGTTGGTTGCTGGTCAGTGGGATCGGGCAGGCACTTGTGGGTTATGAGAAGGAGGTCCGTCTTACGCAAGTGGTGGCAAGTCCAGGGAATAGTAAGCGACATGCAGGTTGGGCACCCCGTTAGTCATATCGCCATTCTAAGTGGAGTCCCCTCTTCCAAAGAGGGTCTGGTTCTGGAAAGGGCGGATCTCGGTCCCCCACCTACTGCTTTCTGCGCTTTCATATTAGTCTTTTCCGTCAACGCCAGTGGGTTTGCCTCCAAATTCCGCACTATCCCGAATGTGAGAATGATAACCCACTTCTCTCCACTTACCTCAACCTTGGAGAACATTACGAACCCATTCCCCACATTCCACTTGGGTGGAGACCGTAACGCTCAGCATCAGGTACGGGCAGCAGACGCCAGCCATCGCATCGTTTCTCTTTTGGTAGAAGGTGAGTGGCGTGGCACTGTGGCGTCTATGGAACATGTCCATTAAAGATAGGAGCACGTCAGTCGATGTACAGGGCCTCATTGTGAGTCACGTACACTGGCCAGGCAGAGACAACGGCATTCAGGCCTCTGCAACAAGTACACCCGGGAGCACGTGGTCACGCTTTCCAGTGACGTATTGCGTTGTGTTTTGCATAGAGCTGCGCACCCTTGACGCTTCAGAGGTGCAGCTAGACAGGCCATGCCGGAATCCTGTCAGGCTTCGCTAGCACTATCACACTTCAGATAAACAAGCATTTTCAAAGCACTAGGGGGCATATTTACAAGGGACATAGCTCTGTTTTTTTGGCTTTTAAAGCCAAAAAAGCGGAGATAAAAATATCGCCCAATTTACAAGAGGGTGCTAACATGCATTAGTGCATGTTAGCACCCTTTTTTCCAACGCCTCGCTTTGCATCTCTAATGAGATGCAAAGTTGGCGTCACTGGGCAGTACAACCTTGTAAATATCGCTGATGTGCACATCCTAATATTTACAAGGTGGCCCACGCATTTTTTAGCATACGTTAGTTTGGGCAAAAACCGCTGTTTTCACCAAAAACGAAGGGGCATATCAGCAACAACCGGCGTTAATTATCGCTAAGCGCACTTAGCGCTGGGATAATTATCGCCGGCTAGCGTGGATTTTTATCGCTGAGATAGCGTGCTATTAGCAACGCTTATCTCAAAAGCGATAAAAATCCTCACGCTAACTGCCTAACGTGAGATTATCGCTGGAAACCCAGCGATAATCTTACGCAATGTGGCGTTAGCTTGTTGATAGGGCCCCACAAACTTAGCCATGATATCCACCTTCCATAGGATATCATAGCTAAGTCAGTCCTGAAGCAGGCGTAAGGAAAGTAGCGATAACAGGGGTTATTGCTACATTTCTTGCCGCTATGCTTCATAGCGTGGGGCTTGATGATAGGAGAAATGTCGCTTAGCGACATTTCTCCTGTCATGTCAGGTCAGGAACGCCCACTTTGCATCTCATTAAGATGCAAAGCTGGGTGTTAGGAATTCCTACGCTAATGCAAGTTTTCACACGTTAGCGTGAGCTTGCTAATTAGGCGATAAAATTATCGCCACTTTTCGGCCGAAAACGGCCGCAAAAGCGGCGATAATTCTATCACCTCGCCTTGCTGATATGCCCCTAAGGTCTGCTAAAATCATGACGGGCCATATTAGCAACAACTTTCGATAATTATCGCAAACTGCGCTTAGCGTGATTTTTTATATCGCCTCCTATCGCTGGATTCTATCGCGGAGATAACGCTGTATTACCAACGTTTATCTCCACAGCGATAAAAATCCAGCGATAGCGGCGAATCCCATCTTCAACGTGAGATTTCCAGCGATAAAATCCTATCGCTAAGGAAAATCTCTCTAATAGGCAGGTTGGGACTTAGCCGTAGAATCCACCTCCCATTGACTATTATGGCTAAGTCAGGATTTTACCAGGTGTAAAATCCTGGCGCTAATCGGGGTTAGCGCGCGTTTTTTTATCGCGCCGCAGGTATTGTAATAGGCGATAGTTGTGTTAGCGACTGCTTTCAGTCGCTACCAGTTTGGGTACGCCCACTTTGTATGTCATTAGCGATAAATATCGCTGACATGCAAAGCGGGCCCCAAACCGGTTGCTATCACCTGGAAGCTGTCGCTAACTGCTGTTAGCAACAGCTTGGTAATTGGGCGATAAACAAATCGCTGCTTTATTGGCAAAAAGTGCTGATAAAGCGGCGATCTGGCCCTTGCTAATATGCCCCGACTAACCCATGCCTAATATGGGGGTGGATTCTTGTGTTACGACCACATGGTCGTATCCACAAGCATATCGCCGTTTTGCAGGGAACATCGCTGGAAAACCAGCGATGTTTCCTGCAAAACTGCGATTACCCCGCTAACGCTGGAATTCATATCGCTATTGCGCAATGCGTTGTAAATACAGCGCAAGCATGGCGATGAATTCCAGCGATAAATATAAAAGCGCTAAGCGCGCTTTACGATATTTATCGCCCTCTGTTGTAAATATGCCCCTTGGGGCCATATTATCGAGGGCAGGTGATAACATTATGGCCGCTTTTGCGTCCGTTTTCAGGCGAGAAGCAGCGATAATGTTATTGCTTTATTAACAAGGACACGCTAGCGCGTGTTTCCTTGCCTTAGCGCCCGGTTTCCTATCGCCTCGCCTTGCATCGCTACTGAGATGCAAGGTAGGTGTGCCCCTTACAACTACATTATAAAACATCGCTAACGGTGCTTCGCTGTATTTACAACTAAGCCCCGTCCGGTTTAGCGCTGATGTTTTTCGCGCTAACTGGGCCTTAATGCTGGAATTTAACGTCTGTTAAATTCCAGACTAAGGCATACCTAACATAGGGGATGGATTGTGTGGATGAGACCTAAGGTCCTATCATCAAGGATATTGCCTTTTTCCATGGAACATCGCTGGAAAACCAGCGTTGTTCCATGGAAAACCGCGATATCCCTGCTATCGCTGGAATATTTATCACCATGGCGCTGAGCGTTGTTAATACAGCGCTAACATGGCGATAAGTTCCAGCGATAGCCGGTGATAGGAAAATGCGCGCTAAGAGCGGACAGCGATAATTATCGCTGCCGCTTGTTAATATGGCCCTAGGTCTCGCATTTGCGAGAGTTAGAGCTATTGACGTTGGAAATGTTTTTTTTACTTCTGTGTTTTGGAGTGAAGTGGATGTATATGGCGTTTAGTGGAATTGTGTGGTATGTTGTGCAGTGGAATTATGTGGATAGAAATTATGTGGCATGTAATGTATATGAATTATGTGGAGTGGGATTGTGTGTTATGGATAAAACATATGTGGTATTGTATTTTGTGTTGTGAAGTGTAATGTAGTGGAGTTTAATAATGTGGTGTGCTGTTTAATTTTGTGGTGTGATATATAATTATGTTGTGTGTATTGTATATATGTGGTGGGTTTGGATCATGGGTCACAAGTGTTCGTTAGAACATTTAAAGTTCTGTGCATATACAAGACCTAACCAATTGGATGAAATCCATACTATGTACAACTATTGCCAATGCCAATAGGTTTTGTATTTGCAAAACTATGTAAGTATAAAAAGGTGCAGTACTGAAATGCAGAAATGCAACCTCAAAAGAAATCACTGTTAGATTGTACCAAATCTGTTAATATTTAAAAAGTTATGTAATAACAAATTGCAAATATTAATAAATACATTTTTGAAAATGCACAATGGCGACTTTCTAAGAAATTATGCTAAATTTGTAGCGTTTGTGAAAATAAAATTTTGAAACAATGTGTGTACATGCTCGTTACCAACAAAACCCTTTCCGATCTAAACAAATAAATGATCTTAAAATGTACGCTTCCTTTCAGATTCCAGAGAAGTACTTTTGAAAATGTGAATCCATAAATAAGACAGCAGGCTGCCTTATATCGCACACAAATACATAGATAACAAGAGGGGGCACCGGATAGAACCTCTTTTCTGTAAATGAGAGGTAAATGCCAAAGGTCCTTGCTAGTCTGACTCCCGCACGGCCCACATTCCCACATGAGCACTAACTTGATTTCCTTGAGCACGTTAAATTACGCTGTTGTCAGATGAAACGCTACTGCATGAAGGTGTGGATTTTTGTGCCTGTAACTGGCACAGCAAAAGGTCTTACCCTCTACAAGAACCCCACAGTCTAAGCCTTGGGGAGGACTCACTCTTTGAACGGGTTGTATTCACTGTGTGATATTGGCTCTTCACTGGATAACCATGTGAAGAGTGCGGATATCTTATGAACAGGACCACTGGAATTATGCGATTGTGCTGTCACAGTGATTTCCACATAACTGTAGATTTGCCGTATTTGCCACTTAATTATCTGTCGCATACTCTGCAGATTTTAACAAAAACTAAATAATTCTAATTCAAACGGCTGAAAAGTTAATAATGATGCAGCAACTCATGTTGTTGCACAGTCGAAGGCCCTTTACAAAGCTAGACTGGTCACCTTTCTGTTGCTTGTTGCTATATTTGGGTGGTAAACTGGTACTAATGAGGAGCAAGCAATGCCCAGACAGTGGTACCAAGTTTACAAGGGGCATATTATTAAGCACGGCGTTAAAATTATCGCCGCTTTAGCGGCAGAAAACTGCCGCTAAAGCGGCGATAATGGGCTTGATAATATGCCGCAGAGAATTCCCAGAGAAGCCCATGTTGACACCAGAACATGTGTTTCTATGGGAATTCACAAGGGCATATTATCAAGCCCATTATCGCAGCTTTAGCGGCAGTTTTCTGCCGCTTAAGCGGTGATAATTTTAACGCCGTTTCTTGATAATATGCCCCCAAATTTTGAAAAAATGAAGTAATACCATTAAAAAATGTGCTGCATTGTGCTACATAATTTGCCTTTTTTTGCCATATAATTTACTCGACCCTTGGCCAACTCCTGCCGCATAAGTCCAGTGGCCCTGATTATGACAAACCTTAGCACTGTGAGTGTTGGCAGAGTTGGAGCTATAAAGCTTCGGGTTACGATTATCTGATGGCTCCATCTTATCATCAATAGCGTTTTCCAGGCCTGGGCTTTCAATTAAGCACCTTACGCATTCTGAGATTTGTTGTAGTCTCCATTCAGCTGAACAAATAGAACTAACACAAATAAATTCAAAGATTCGTAAAAGAAATGGAGCCATGTGTTCGTAGTGAAATGGAGTTACCTGGTCCCTAGGACCGTATCAAGCCCTAAAATAATTGTAATAGTTAAATAGCTTTTTCCTGAAATGCCCTTTAATCTTAGTTTTCAGTACAAAAACATTGGCTTTCAGAGAAAGCTTTTGGAATATACTCCATCATTTGCACCCGTTAATTGCCATATTTTGTGGGCTTCCAAATAACCTCTTACCCCAAGGGCTCTTATTTGCACACTATGAGCGTACCATATGTCCCACCTCCTTGAAGCATCATGCTGTGGAAATGTTTCAAAGGTTGACAGGTATGATGTAGATCAAGAAACAAGAAAGAACACAGGTATGACTTGGATCTGTTCATTTAACAGATCAATAAAAACAGTCTGGGAGCTTCGAAGAGCTGACTACATGTGGGTGTAGCTCATACAGTTCTGGAGGTTTTACCATTGCCATCTCGGACATCATAATGGGATAAACGAGACAAATCTAAGACTGCAACAACAACAAAAAAACCACTGGAGAGGATGAGCTGAAATACTTGTGTGATCTGGGGCCTTAACACAGCAAGTTTCAGAAATAAGGGGCCGATTTACAAGCCCCCTGCGCCACCAGTACGTCACTTTTTGTGACGTACTGGTGGCGTATTTCACTGCTCCATATTTACAAGGACAGGAAAAGCTACCCTGCGTGTCTTTTCCTGTCCTTGTAAATATGGCCCCTTTACACGCAACACTTTGCATGGAAGGGGCGTTCCATGGGTTTTGTTGTGGGTGTTCCCACGCAACACCCATGGAACCAGACACATTTCCAGATTTAAGAGGAATCGTAAATCTGGACATGCGTCTGAATGCTACATCTCCCCTGGGGAGGCATAGGGAGGTGCAACGAGGAGAAATGTTTTCATTTCTCCTCGTCTTTTCCTATTTTAATGCGTGCTGCATTCTACAGCACACATTGAAAGAGGAAAATGCCTGTAGTGATCGTTTTTGTGCAGGAAGGTGCCCCTCCCTGCACAAAAAAATCTCCCCGCGACGCAGGCACCCTTGCACTATGGTGCAAGGGTGCCTGTACCAGCGCATAGCAGCAGTTTGTGTGCCAGCGCAGGGGGAAGCACAGAGATGCGACATATTGTTTTAAATATATCGCATCCCTGTGCTTTGAAAGTTACACAGTGCGGCGCAGCCAAATGGCTTGCGGCTTGCACTGAGTCACTTTCATTGTAAATCTGCCTCTCAGTTAGTTGAGGATGTGCTGGAATTAAGGGGCATATCAGCAACAACCGGCGATAATTATCGCTAAACGCACTTAGCGCTAGGATAATTATCGCCGGCTAGCGTGGATTTTTATTGCTGAGATAGCGTGCTATTAGCAACGCTTATCTCAAATGCGATAAAAATCCTTGCGCTAACTGCCAAACGTGAGATTATCGCTGGAAACCCAGCGATAATCCCACGAAGTGTGGCGATAGCTTGCTGATAGGGCCTCACATACTTAGCCATGATATCCACCTTACATAGGATATCATGGCTAAGTCAGTTTCAAAGCAGGCGTAAGGAAAGTAGCGATAACAGAGGTTATCTCTACTTTTCTTGTCGCTATGCTGCTTTGCGTGAGGCTTGATAATAGGAGAAATGTCGCTTAGCGACATTTCTCCCGTTATCCTGGGGAGGAACGCCCACTTTGCATCTCATTAGAGATGCAAAGATGGGCGTTAGGAATTCAGGCGCTAAGGCAAGGTTTCTTGCGATAGCGTGACCTTGCTAATATAGCGATAAAATTATCGCCGCTTTTCGGCCGAAAACGGCCGCAAAAGCGGCGATAATTTTATATCGCCGCCTTGTAGATCTGCCCCTAAGTAATCTCGGACGACTGGTGGTGCAAACTTTACATGTTTAAATCACTTTACTATTGTTCTCTACCCGTGCCAGTTTACCCGCCTCTCACACCCCTTCAGCTGACTTTGAAGCTGGGAAACCAGGTTCGAGCTTGGCTGGAAGCTCTAAAACGTCCCGTGATTCTGGGCAAATCACTTAATCTTCTGGTGTCTAAAAAAAAAAAGGACTGTTTTGTAAAAGGTAATGCACTTGGAGTGACATGTGTCACTGAGGCATTTTCCCTGTTAGGAAGGCAGGGAGCACAGAGGTGTCTTCTTTAATTTTAAATATAGGAATGGAACTGCAGCCTTCATGCCAGCTTGAAGAGGAAAAACAGGCACTGCCAGACACAAGAGGCAGGAATTTAAAGAAGATAAAGCCATCTTTCATGCTTATTTTTCAAAGCAGAGAAACTTACACTGAAGAAGCTGCAAATGCTTGCTTCTAAGTGAGAGAATTAGAAGCGCCAGGCAGGCTGCAGGGGAGAAAAAATGCCCTTGAAGCAGGAGGGAGGAGGAGGGAGCTGCAGCCCAAGAGGGAGGAAGAGCAGCTGCGAGGGGCGGTAGGTGTTGATCTGGGAGGCACAGGAGATTAAGTGAACTGAGAGCAGCAGCGAGGACAGAGCAAAAGACAAAGTAGTGCATTGAAGGAAAACATATGGCCCATAGTGAAAAAATCCATGTAGCAGGGTCAGTCTCCAGGGTGGAACAAAACAGCCCAAAGGTGGGACAAATGTATGTGACTGACCAAACAAATCAAAGGAATTTGTAAAGGCAGAGGAAAGAACCAATAGAAAGTGCTGGGCATGTTTAAAAGCCCACAGACTGAATACCACATGCCTCAAAGAGACAGCGGTGGCTAGACGAGGGCTGAAAAAGAGCAGTGTTGCCAGATTTTGATACCAATCCCAAGTCCAATGCTGTCCAAGTTCAAGCCCAAATTCAGCCCAACGCAGACCAGTTTCTGCCCATATAACAGCCGAAAGTTGCCACCCTCAAGTTATGCAATATCCTCCTTCTGGAAACATTTAGACATTATTCTATTTTCTATTCATTCTGCTTATAGTGAGAGGAGGTTCAATGGGCACCTATGCACTTCTGCAATCATGTCCCAGTTCTATTAGTAACTACTGATTTTGAAGATCGGTCCCCATTAGGACCTGTTACTTTGGTCACCACAAATCCAAACCTGAACCTGGCATTGATGAACAAACTTTACAAGAGCAGACTAAAACCCATTTTAGTGAAGTCCAAATGCTGAAAAATTGAAACTAAGCAGTGTAGCTCCTCAAACAGGACATTTAATGCATTTCATGGATCTCGCAGGATTAACACCATACATCGATGCACATATAAAGTAACCACCTTGGCATTAAAGTAATTTCAGCACAACTTGTTTGGCAAGTTACGATTAGAGGCCCACTGCCTCCAGTTAAAATGTTCAAATACCAAATAAGAAAGTCACTTACTCTAATTAGTCCCCTGCCCTGCACTTCAAAGTCCTTCACCATGACCATCTGCTGTGACACTAAAAGTTAAACAGAACCTATGTCATTGCCTTTGTGTTTCAACAAAGGCTAGGCTAAAGATCCCAGTCTTGTCAAGATGTAGATGGGTTTGTGTGGGGTCTAAATGAAATCAATTGGAGCGGACAGGAAAGAGACTTTTTACCATAATCTTACATAATATCCTCCCCCCAAATCTCAACACTAAATCTCCCTCAAGTCGGATGACACCGTCATCACTCCACTTCTCCCATTCAGATCCATTCCCATTTATAATTCGCACTGTCCCTCATATCACCGTTGATAAGTGAAATCTCATTAGGCTGTGCAGCTCCTTTACACCTATCAGCTACTCATGGCTTTAAGCAGAGCAGCTCCTAAAACTAACTTTGCAATGGGTTACTAATGGGCTCTATATTCCAGTCCTTAAATTTCAAGGCAAAAGCATTAATCAATTTCTCAATAATGCTCAAACAAAAATATATACACCTTTCTCAATAATGGCCGTAAAATAAAACCCTAAGGTAATCAATGCCAACAACGCAGTTCCTATTTACAGTATAGTGCACTGTGTTACAGTTCATCTTCATTTTCATTACATCCTTCATTACGTAGACCCGATGATAAGCATGCCGCCAAGGGGTAACCCGGGTGGATGAGGGTTTTACAAGTTTATTAAAGCTTTATTTTTCTTTTCTAGTGGAGAGTTATTATCTTTGTTCATAACAGAACTGGGTTCCTTTGTTTTGAAATAAGTTACTTGTAGAGGAGGCCGAATCCAGCTTATCCTCTCCCTCCCCCTTCTTTTTCAACTATATTGTTCCTAGACAACAAATGTACTTCTATTCAAATAAGGAGTCGTGTACCTTTCTTCTGACTAATAGAATTGAGTCTACACACATTTGTTTTTAAATAAGATTGAAGTAGAACATAAATGAGTCCCAGAGGACTACTGTTGGAAAATAATACAATTACCCTGGTTCTTGTGGGCATACAAGGTACTACTTGTTCTGTTTACATGCAAAAATAATGGGGCCACATCAGGGGAGTATTGAGTTGCATGCTGCTTATGGTGCATGTTTTACATGAGATCTCTTTCATTTAGTATGCATGGAAGAATACTACTGACTAAGCTCAGATACACCCCCTGCCTGCTACTGTACTGGGAGAAAGATAGGGCGAATAGAATTGGGTTAACACTGGGGAGTACTGTGTGTGCATTCTACTTATGGTGCATGTTCTACATGAGATCCCTCAATGGAAGGGTACCATTTACTGTGTATAGAAGAATGCTACTGGCTAAGCTCTGAGACACCCCTACCTGCTGCTGCCCTTGGAGAAAGAAGGTTCAAACAAACCAGGAGCAGCACTGGAGAGTGCTGTGCGTATATACGGCAAAGGGCGAATGCCGCTACATAAGAGTGTCAAGGCAGAGGTACCATCTAGTATGCATGGGATAATGCAATTGGCAAGGCTCAGAGACATCCCTAACTGCTACTGCCCTAAGACAAAGAAGGTGAAAACAGAATGGGATATCATTGGGGAGTATTGTGTGTGTGTCTGTGTGCGTGTGTATACGGCATATGGTGCTTGCATCTACATGAGTTCGCTCACAGCAGAGGTACCATCTAGTATGTATGGAAGATGCTATGGGCGAGGCTCAGAGACATCCCTCATTGCTACCCAGTGTGACCATGTCTGGTGTAGGAGAAGGGTGCCAGCAGAATGGGATCATCAGTGGTGGTGACGGCGCCTGCATGCACAGGGCTCCTATGTGTGCAGGCAATCCCACTGGGTGGAAGCACAGCTCAGTGCTGTCAGTGGGACTCACTCACAGTGCCCATGCTGCACCGGCTGGCAGTGACCATGCTGGAGGACAGAGGGTGTACCCAGACAGGGGCAGTGGAGGGGAGAGCTCTGCATATGCATCACATGATCTATCTCTACATCAGAACCTCGTGTGGCATAGGTATACAACCGTGCTTTCCTCGGCTCCCGGTGCCAACTGCACACGCAGTACCAGAGGTCACACAATGTAAACAGACTGGGTCAGTAATGACGAGCACTTGTCATATAGGATACTTGCGTTTGTGCACGATTCTCTGCACACAGACAGAATGGGATGTGTGCTCAGACCACCCCTCTATGCTGCACTGACTGACAGTGCTTGTCCTGGAGCACACAGGTGCAAATAGACAATGGTCAGTGGAAGGAAGAACGCTGCATCGGCATGACACGTGTGCCTGGCTGTGCATTAGAGCCCTTATGGCTGCTCTCATTCTTAGTCCCACCTCCCCATGATGTGACAGGGTGCACCTGCTGTAAACAGACAGAGGTCAGTAGTGGGGACAGCCTTTCTTGCATATTGCATGGGTGTCATACCTGTGTATGAGGTCTCATATGGCACAGGTGGAGAACAATGCTGCCTCGGTTCTCAGTCACCTGCGCAGACTGCACCAGGGAACACATAGTATAAACAGAGAGGGGTCGTGTTTGGCAGAGTTGCATGCTCAGACAACATGTGACTCTGTAGAGGGCACAAATGCAAAATGATACAGACTCCATCACATTCTTAATGCTGCACAGACTGGAAATGCTTGTACTAGAGGACAAAAGGTGCCAACACCCTGGGTGGCTGCATATGTATTGCACAGGGTGCCTGTTTGCACGAGATCCCTTAAAGTGCATATGGTATTCTGGTTGTCAATCATGCCCCTCCATAGGATGCCAGTGTCAGGGTGCACAAAGAGTTGGGGGCGAAATGAGGTCAGACAGGGGTCAGCTGTGCATACACGTGGAACAGGTCGCCTGTCTGTGCATGGGGTCTCGTGTGGCAGGGGTCAGTCACACTTCTGTGGCAGAGGGGACATTGTATTTATGTAGCGCTTACTACCCCTGACCTATTCCAGAGTTACTCCATTGAGCATCATCCATTTAGGGTTTCATGCATCTCGTATATTATTGCTATTTATGCATCATCATGCATTCATTTAAAATGAATGATATAAAACTTTCTCCACTGCATTTTCAACACCCTACCCTTTGTCAGATACTGTCCCACCTTTTTTACATGTGCTGACCCACCACTCTTCAACAAGCATGGTGCCTTGAAAACAAATCAGAATTAAAGGCAGTATAACATAGTGTGCCTAATAGGGAATCTTGTGTGAAACATATATCATCAGCAACAAACATGTTATCTAACACCCAGAACGCCCAAAGGCATGAATTCTTGCTTTACAAATGCAGATGTTAGAGTCCGCATTTAAAAACAAGCATTTGCAATGCAATCGGTCTCGCCTTTGGGACCTTATATGTATTTAGCTATGCAGCACACTAGCCTGGGTGCTGAAACATGTACCGTTCTTTAACATGGAGGGAAAGTAAGCACCAAATTGCGTGACACGCCAGGTATGGGAACACATTGCCTTTCACCGGGAAATGGTATAGTTCAAAACTCAGTTTTTACTATAAAATCAGGGCCTTCAGTGGTCATATCAATGAAAATACAAGATTTGAAAAAATATTATTGTCTACGGGTGCTTGTGGAAAACAATTTCTATGGACTGGAATCTAGAGGATGCTAAAGTGATTCTGGCATTTTACCCACCTCTGCTTGTTGCGTGAAGTTTGCTATTTCATGATTTGGATAATAAACATTTGGGACTCCTTAGATGAAAAGTCGTTCACCCCCCAGAGGAGTGTTCACACGGGGACCAAAGCCAAGGACCACTTTCTCTCTGGTGTTTGAATCCATAGAGTGGTTTCTGTTCCCTGCTTTTGTCAGGACAAAAGCATAGCAAACTAACCCCAAAGCACCACCTTCAAAGAAACACATAAAATGAGATGGTTCGCATTCTTCCGAGATGTTGTGCAACCGACAAGTCAAAGATTTGGAGTTGGTTCGATAGTCAAGTAGGTTAAAGTGCCTGCTGCAGAGATCTAATTATAACATGCATATCGTAGGGGGTCAAATCTGACAAAATAATTTAGTGGGTTAATGTGCATGCTGCAGACTTCAGCCAGTAACCGGTAAGTCAGAGATGTCAGACTTCACTACGTAGCTCAGTGGGTTACTGCGTCTCCTGCAGAGAACATGTGTGTAAACTGCACGTAGCTGGTGTCAGATATGGACCAGTGCTTCAATGGGCCGGGAGTTCCTTAGCTGTCGGAGCACAAAAGCAGTGCTCCCATTGTGATTTACCAAGTTAGTTGATGTCGGTCTCTCAAGACTGATTTGTTCTCAAACACCCAGCAGTCTGCGAGGCAGCTGCAGAGGCTGGCTCGGATCTCCGATGGTTCACCGTACCTGGGACCGAAGTTGCGAGGGTGGTGCCTCGTGACTCCTTTCACTGGGTTTGTGGGTTTGAAGGAGGTGTGGCAACGGGCCGCACTGGGCTATCCTTGGGCCAGAGCTGACCTGTCCGTGGACAATGGACAACAGGGGGCGACAATGAAGTTACCAGGGAAACACTGAGGGGTCTGTGCTGCATGGGTTTCCCTCAGTATTGGCAGCAAGTTCGAAGGTAGCGATCGTAATCAGTGTGGGTATCTGGCTTTCAGAGGCGATAGTTGAAGATCAGAAGCAGAATGCTTAGACCGATGTATGGCCCCTTTCACTGGTCAGGCAAGCGACATGCTCTCCTGAATGAAACTGGGCCATGAGGCTCACAGGCTGAGTCCGCAATCAGACGACTTCTGAGCTTTGTCAGCAACCAGTTGCCGGATTCTCAAGTGGCAGAGTCCCACGGCAATTTGCAAGAAGGGTAAGTCTTTGATGGCCCTGAGACTTTCAGAACAGGGGGCAAGCTAACAACTCTTTGAAGAACACTTTGATAGAGCACAGCAAAAGGTAGCAGGTAGCAGGCAGCTGGCCAGCACAACAAGGCAGGTAGCAGAGTGGCAGTCCCTCCGGCAGCACAGCAATCAGCAGGCCAACACAGCAAAGCAGTTAACAAAGTGGTAGTCCTTCCTGGTAGCATAGCAATCCTTCGGGCAATGTGCAGATGCGGAGCCAGCGATGTCTGGTTACAGGTCTAAAAAGTGTCTGATTAGAAGGGGTCAGAGACCCAGTACTTAAACCCAAAAGTACCTTTGAAGTTTATGGTTTAAATCTTTTTATTGCTTTCAGTTAAATGAACAAAGCATCATAACCTAAATTATCATACATCAAAGTAGCTCTGGTACATTATACATTCAAAGAAAGAGAGAGAAAGACATAGGGGCATATCAACAAGGGATTTATCTCTGCTTTTTTGGCTTTAAAAGCCAAAAATGCAGAGATAAAACTAGCGCCCTATCAACAACAGGGTGCTAACATGCAAATTTGCATGTTAGCACCCTTTTACTCTACGCTTCCCCTGGGGGCGTTCCAGAGTAAAATAATAGGAGAAATGTCGCTAAGCGACATTTCTCCTATTATCAAGAATGTCGCTAACCCTGTTAGAGACAAAAAAAGCAGCGCTAACCGCGGTTAACGCTGCTTTTTTACGTCTGCTAATTTCCAGACTTACCCATGATATCCTATGGAAGGAGGATATCATGGCTAAGTTTGCCTGTCCCTATCAACAAGGTAACGTGTGATTATCGCTGGGTTTCCAGCGATAATCACACGTTAGCCTGTTAGCGTGTAGATTTTTATCGCTATTGAGATAAGCGTTGCTAATAGCACGCTATCTCAGCGATAAAAATTCACGCTAGCCGGCGATAATTATCCTCACGCTAAGAGCGCTGAGTGATAATTATCGCCGGTTGTTGTTGATATGCCCCATAGATAGCAAATCACTGAGAAAACCCTCCCTAACCCCCACCCCCCTGGAACCAGATGGTATCTAATAGAAGAAACAGTGTGATCTTATTCAGCATATGTTGCTCTCTAGCGGGTACATTCTGAAGGTGCTGATCCAGCGCGAAACTGGGGTCGAAATTTACAAATCCTTCCTGTGTCGCAGACCCGACGTCACGCTAACTCATTCACACACGCATTCATTGGTGGGGCCCATAACATCAACACTCATGCGTTCTCTCACAAGTCTGCACACAGGAGGAATGATGCGCTGGACATGTGGGGAGGGGGGTACCTTATTACCTATAGGGAAGAAAAGTTATATTATAGAATATACATTTGCATCACCACCTATAGGATCCTAACCTTAACATCAAGGCACTACACCACTTGGTTGAAATTTAGTCAATCAACACCAATCGCATGACATTTTATATTGACCAATTCTTGCTATTGGGTGGCTTCTCTAATTCAATTGGCTCTACATAAACCACATTTTTCTGCTCAATTTTCTCAAAAAGCAGGCCAAGACTCGAAGTCCAGAAAGTTCTTTGCTCAGCAGGTCACAGTCCCAAAGATCTCCAAGGACCAGGAAGCGTGCAAGCATCTAGCTAGTCTGTCATCGCCTGTGGGGTCGGTAGGGGTGTGCGGTAACTCCTCCCTATTCCACTACCCTTTTTATAATAAAATTCGGGATAACATGAAACATTCTTTTAACAATACTATAATCCGATTGGTCCATTTGAAGGAAATTTTAACATCATCCTACTTTCCCATACTTTTGGTTCCGAATGAAGTGTTAAGTCACTTCCTCGGTCCAGGACATGTCCATGAAACATTGTAATTTCTACTGGTTGTGGATATTCATTGTTCTTGTATTGGTTTTTACTAACTGAAGTTTGGAAGTCCTCCAAGTTTCTATCCTTGACCAGGAACACTGTGCTCTGACTTGAGGTTGCCTGGAGGTCTACGGAGCCATCCGAGTCTGCGCAGTAGACATCGCGCTCACGAGACGGTGGCCACTTCTGAACTCCATTTTGGATGTCATGGTTTGGTAGGCCCAAATGCCAACTTAAGCAAAACAAACACAAAAGAGTAAATAATACACAGAAATGAAGATTCTAATGTTAAATCCTCACTAATCCCTTTATGTATTAGCATTTTCCTAGCTTTTAGCGACATTTAAAGCAATAAAACTCACCATTCGGTCCAAACGGGAACGCAAACGTCACCAAAGCAACATAAATCATGCAATATCCTATTACTACACGTACTACTATTGATAGGCGTACCACAGTTAGTTATTAGGGTTATTCTGCCATGCAAATAGCAATAAGTCCCGCGTGTAATTTGTGTTTAACAAAAATTGCAAAAGGTTGGTTAGTATAACACAGCAAACAGTTAATTCAAATTATAATATAAGTCGATTAAGTGATTAGTATTTTCATGCAAAATAGAGGAGGTATACAAAATTTTGCTTTACCTGCTCTATCAGTGCAGTAGTAGTTACATCTGTTAAGCGAAGGAGATATTTAGGGCAGGTGAGTTCTCAAAATTCTGACGAAATTAAATTGTTGAACGAGTGCCATAATTTAACATAGGTCATAGCCTGGGAGAAGAGTGCGAGAGCAATCCTTTCCATCCCCAATATATTCCAGAGACGACGTAACCACCCATGGTATGTACGAAGATGGTCAGTTCCCCAGTGTGTCAGAATATTTTGTATTGCAGCTCCCAAAGCTAATCCTATTTGTTGTCCCCTGTGGGAATGTAAGTGGATTGAGAAGACACAGAGAAGTGGAGGTGACTTTAAAGCAAAGTCTTTGAAGTGCAAAGGGCCTCTTTTAGCCCAGTCCTGTCTGCCAAGCTAACCCTGGGGGGTTGATAAGTGCTTTGTGTGAGGGCAGGACACTACCTTTTGAAGTGTACGTGTCATTCCCTCTACTTCTCAGGTACGGCTTAATGATTTTGGGGGCCCCGGGCCAATCATATTTTGGGGGCCCCTGGAACAGTTTATAATTTATTATACAATTTCAGCTCTTTCATGCCCTCTTTGGCCAGGTCACTGACAGTGCACAGGCACACTCTTCCAAATTCTAAATGTGTTTACATCTAATATTCTGGGATAGTGATCATGTTGTAACACAGCAGCAGCTCTCTAATATTACTGCAAATAATCTCTGTGACACCTTCCTATTTATCATATGAGAGGTTTTGATCTGAAAGAAACTTTTCGTATGGATGTTGCTTGAAGCATAAACAGAATATAGCTCTGCAAAATGTCTGTAATAGACTCACATTACCCACATAAAAAATACAATAATGGAAAATGGCATTTAAAACAATTTATTTAAGAATTATTCAAGGTCATCATGGCAAGACTCTCTGCAGACCAGAGCTGGCTCGATCAGGGGGCCACCTAAAAGGCTGGGGTCCTGGGCCGGAGCCCACTTTGCCCATGCCTTAAAACGTCTCTGTTCCTTCCCTCTGCCCAGGTAGACCCATCAGTATGCATATTAATGCAGATACAGCTGAATGTGTTGTGTTTGTGGCTGTCTAGAGGGAATGCACACCGCATCCAAGCTACACTTGGGCAACCCACCCACACTAAGCTGCTGTCTATTCATTTGGGTTCTCTTAGCGTCCATACTTGGTTCCGTGTGATTCACTCGCACTGATCACTCGAATTATCGAAGGCGACCAACTTAATCTGATGGACAAGTCCAAAATTTGTAATTCAGTATGTGCAAAATATTCAATTTTCCTGTGCATCATTTCATTCGTTCCACTGTTCCACTGTTCGTTCCACTGTTTTAATTAATTTAAATAATTACTGATATCAATAGGGGCGAGTATTGGATGCTCCAAGACATCTGCATTAGTGAGTGCCGCTATGCTGCAAGGATATGAAGGTTAAATAGGACTGGCAGGTCCTGCCTGGTGCCTGCCGGGTGCCTGCCACATGGCCACTTGCAGGTTTTATGCTGATTTCAAAGGGCAGAGGAAGGATCATGGCAAAGAAAACCTGGACCGATTCACCTGCTGGGTGTGGTGGTGGTTTCAACCCCATGGTCCCAGGATTGCAAGCACTCACCCCCAGTCAACTGATCTGGGTTTAATCCATCACCGTTCTTTAGCCCATTCTGCCACCCCAGTTGAGACATGGCCATATGCAAATCAGTCTGACCCTGTGCCTCATGGGAACAGTACAGCCCGAACTGCCAAGCCATGTCTTCCCTGGACCGGAAACAAGCTTCCTAGGACCGATTTCTGGCATTTCAGCCGTCTTCAGCCAGGCTTGCTTGAATCCCGTGGCAAAGTGAGCAAGGGACTCACGTCTGAGCATACCCTGCCAACTTATGGCGAACAAAGCAAAACCAAAGGGAATGATGGACGGAGTGTTGAACATTGCAAGCACTCACCCCCAGTCAACTGATCTGGGTTTAATCCATCACAGTTCTTTAGCCCACTCTGCCACCCCAGTTCAGACATGGCCATATGCAAATCAATCTGATCCTGTGCCTCATGGGAACAGTCCAGCCTGAACTGCCAAGCCATGTCTTTCCTGGACCGGAAACAAGCTTCCTAGGACCGGTTTCTGGCATTTCAGCCGTCTTCAGCCAGGCTTGCTTGAATCCAGTGGCAAAGTCAGCAAGGGACTCACGTCTGAGCATACCATGCCAACTTATGGCGAACAAAGCAAAACCAAAGGGAATGATGGACGGAGTGTTAAACATTGCAAGCACTCACCCCCCAGTCAACTGATCTGGGTTTAATCCATCACCGTTCTTTAGCCCACTCTGCCACCCCAGTTCAGACATGGCCATATGCAAATCAGTCTGACCTTGTGCCTCATGGGAACAGTCCAGCCCGAACTGCCAAGCCATGTCTTCCCTGGACCGGAAACAAGCTTCCTAGGACCGGTTTCTGGCATTTCAGCCGTCTTCAGCCAGGCTTGCTTGAATCCTGTGGCAAAGTGAGCAAGGGACTCACGTCTGAGCATACCCTGCCAACTTATGGCGAACAAAGCAACACCAAAGGGAATGATGGACGGAGTGTTGAACATTGCAAGCACTCACCCCCAGTCAACTGATCTTGGGTTAATCCATCACCGTTCTTTAGCCCACTCTGCCACCCCAGTTCAGACATGGCCATATGCAAATCAGTCTGACCCTGTGCCTCATGGGAACAGTCCAGCCCAGCCCGAACTGCCAAGCCATGTCTTCCCTGGACCGGAAACAAGCTTCCTAGGACCGATTTCTGGCATTTCAGCCGTCTTCAGCCAGGCTTGCTTGAATCCAGTGGCACAGTGAGCAAGGGACTCACGTCTGAGCATACCCTGCCAACTTATGGCGAACAAAGCAAACCCAAAGGGAATGATGGACGGAGTGTTGAACATTGCAAGCACTCACCCCCAGTCAACTGATCTGGGTTTAATCCATCACCGTTCTTTAGCCCACTCTGCCACCCCAGTTCAGATATGGCCATATGCAAATCAGTCTGACCCTGTGCCTCATGGGAACAGTACAGCCCGAACTGCCAAGCCATGTCTTCCCTGGACCGGAAACAAGCTTCCTAGGACCGATTTCTGGCATTTCAGCCGTCTTCAGCCAGGCTTGCTTGAATCCAGTGGCAAAGTGAGCAAGGGACTCACGTCTGAGCATACCCTGCCAACTTATGGCGAACAAAGCAAAACCAAAGGGAATGATGGACGGAGTGTTGAACATTGCAAGCACTCACCCCCAGTCAACTGATCTGGGTTTAATTTATCACCGTTCTTTAGCCCACTCTGCCACCCCAGTTCAGACATGGCCATAAGCAAATCAGTCTGACCCTGTGCCTCATGGGAACAGTCCAGCCCGAACTGCCAAGCCATGTCTTCCCTGGACCGGAAACAAGCTTCCTAGGACCGGTTCCTGGCATTTCCGCCGTCTTCAGCCAGGCTTGCTTGAATCCAGTGGCTAAGTGAGCAAGGGACTCACGTCTGAGCATACCCTGCCAACTTATGGCGAACAAAGCAAAACTAAAGGGAATCATGGACGGAGTGTTGAACATTGCAAGCACTCACCCCCAGTCAACTGATCTGGGTTTAATCCATCACAGTTCTTTAGCCCACTCTGCCACCCCAGTTCAGACATGGCCATATACAAATCAGTCTGACCCTGTGCCTTATGGGAACAGTCCAGCCTGAACTGCCAAGCCATGTCTTCCCTGGACCGGAAACAAGCTTCCTAGGACCGGTTTCTGGCATTTCAGCCGTCTTCAACCAAGCTTGCTTGAATCCAGTGGCAAAGTGAGCAAGGGACTCACGTCTGAGCATACCCTGCCAACTTATGGCGAACAAAGCAAAACCAAAGGGAATGATGGACGGAGTGTTAAACATTGCAAGCACTCACCCCCAGTCAACTGATCTGGGTTTAATCCATCACAGTTCTTTAGCCCACTCTGCCACCCCAGTTCAGACATGGCTATATGCAAATCAGTCTGACCTTGTGCCTTATGGGAACAGTCCAGCCCGAACTGCCAAGCCATGTCTTCCCTGGACCGGAAACAAGCTTCCTAGGACCGGTTTCTGGCATTTCAGCCGTCTTCAGCCAGGCTTGCTTGAATCCTGTGGCAAAGTGAGCAAGGGACTCACGTCTGAGCATACCCTGCCAACTTATGGCGAACAAAGCAACACCAAAGGGAATGATGGACGGAGTGTTGAACATTGCAAGCACTCACCCCCAGTCAACTGATCTGGGGTTAATCCATCACCGTTCTTTAGCCCACTCTGCCACCCCAGTTCAGACATGGCCATATGCAAATCAGTCTGACCCTGTGCCTCATGGGAACAGTCCAGCCCAGCCCGAACTGCCAAGCCATGTTTTCCCTGGACCGGAAACAAGCTTCCTAGGACCGATTTCTGGGATTTCAGCCGTCTTCAGCCAGGCTTGCTTGAATCCAGTGGCAAAGTGAGCAAGGGACTCACGTCTGAGCATACCCTGCCAACTTATGGCGAACAAAGCAAACCCAAAGGGAATGATGGACGGAGTGTTGAACATTGCAAGCACTCACCCCCAGTCAACTGATCTGGGTTTAATCCATCACCGTTCTTTAGCCCACTCTGCCACCCCAGTTCAGATATGGCCATATGCAAATCAGTCTGACCCTGTGCCTCATGGGAACAGTCCAGCCTGAACTGCCAAGCCATGTCTTTCCTGGACCGGAAACAAGCTTCCTAGGACCGGTTTCTGGCATTTCAGCCGTCTTCAGCCAGGCTTGCTTGAATCCAGTGGCAAAGTCAGCAAGGGACTCACGTCTGAGCATACCATGCCAACTTATGGCGAACAAAGCAAAACCAAAGGGAATGATGGACGGAGTGTTAAACATTGCAAGCACTCACCCCCCAGTCAACTGATCTGGGTTTAATCCATCACCGTTCTTTAGCCCACTCTGCCACCCCAGTTCAGACATGGCCATATGCAAATCAGTCTGACCTTGTGCCTCATGGGAACAGTCCAGCCCGAACTGCCAAGCCATGTCTTCCCTGGACCGGAAACAAGCTTCCTAGGACCGGTTTCTGGCATTTCAGCCGTCTTCAGCCAGGCTTGCTTGAATCCTGTGGCAAAGTGAGCAAGGGACTCACGTCTGAGCATACCCTGCCAACTTATGGCGAACAAAGCAACACCAAAGGGAATGATGGACGGAGTGTTGAACATTGCAAGCACTCACCCCCAGTCAACTGATCTGGGGTTAATCCATCACCGTTCTTTAGCCCACTCTGCCACCCCAGTTCAGACATGGCCATATGCAAATCAGTCTGACCCTGTGCCTCATGGGAACAGTCCAGCCCAGCCCGAACTGCCAAGCCATGTCTTCCCTGGACCGGAAACAAGCTTCCTAGGACCGATTTCTGGCATTTCAGCCGTCTTCAGCCAGGCTTGCTTGAATCCAGTGGCACAGTGAGCAAGGGACTCACGTCTGAGCATACCCTGCCAACTTATGGCGAACAAAGCAAACCCAAAGGGAATGATGGACGGAGTGTTGAACATTGCAAGCACTCACCCCCAGTCAACTGATCTGGGTTTAATCCATCACCGTTCTTTAGCCCACTCTGCCACCCCAGTTCAGATATGGCCATATGCAAATCAGTCTGACCCTGTGCCTCATGGGAACAGTACAGCCCGAACTGCCAAGCCATGTCTTCCCTGGACCGGAAACAAGCTTCCTAGGACCGATTTCTGGCATTTCAGCCGTCTTCAGCCAGGCTTGCTTGAATCCAGTGGCAAAGTGAGCAAGGGACTCACGTCTGAGCATACCCTGCCAACTTATGGCGAACAAAGCAAAACCAAAGGGAATGATGGACGGAGTGTTGAACATTGCAAGCACTCACCCCCAGTCAACTGATCTGGGTTTAATTTATCACCGTTCTTTAGCCCACTCTGCCACCCCAGTTCAGACATGGCCATAAGCAAATCAGTCTGACCCTGTGCCTCATGGGAACAGTCCAGCCCGAACTGCCAAGCCATGTCTTCCCTGGACCGGAAACAAGCTTCCTAGGACCGGTTCCTGGCATTTCCGCCGTCTTCAGCCAGGCTTGCTTGAATCCAGTGGCTAAGTGAGCAAGGGACTCACGTCTGAGCATACCCTGCCAACTTATGGCGAACAAAGCAAAACTAAAGGGAATCATGGACGGAGTGTTGAACATTGCAAGCACTCACCCCCAGTCAACTGATCTGGGTTTAATCCATCACAGTTCTTTAGCCCACTCTGCCACCCCAGTTCAGACATGGCCATATACAAATCAGTCTGACCCTGTGCCTTATGGGAACAGTCCAGCCTGAACTGCCAAGCCATGTCTTCCCTGGACCGGAAACAAGCTTCCTAGGACCGGTTTCTGGCATTTCAGCCGTCTTCAACCAAGCTTGCTTGAATCCAGTGGCAAAGTGAGCAAGGGACTCACGTCTGAGCATACCCTGCCAACTTATGGCGAACAAAGCAAAACCAAAGGGAATGATGGACGGAGTGTTAAACATTGCAAGCACTCACCCCCAGTCAACTGATCTGGGTTTAATCCATCACAGTTCTTTAGCCCACTCTGCCACCCCAGTTCAGACATGGCTATATGCAAATCAGTCTGACCTTGTGCCTTATGGGAACAGTCCAGCCCGAACTGCCAAGCCATGTCTTCCCTGGACCGGAAACAAGCTTCCTAGGACCGGTTTCTGGCATTTCAGCCGTCTTCAGCCAGGCTTGCTTGAATCCTGTGGCAAAGTGAGCAAGGGACTCACGTCTGAGCATACCCTGCCAACTTATGGCGAACAAAGCAACACCAAAGGGAATGATGGACGGAGTGTTGAACATTGCAAGCACTCACCCCCAGTCAACTGATCTGGGGTTAATCCATCACCGTTCTTTAGCCCACTCTGCCACCCCAGTTCAGACATGGCCATATGCAAATCAGTCTGACCCTGTGCCTCATGGGAACAGTCCAGCCCAGCCCGAACTGCCAAGCCATGTTTTCCCTGGACCGGAAACAAGCTTCCTAGGACCGATTTCTGGGATTTCAGCCGTCTTCAGCCAGGCTTGCTTGAATCCAGTGGCAAAGTGAGCAAGGGACTCACGTCTGAGCATACCCTGCCAACTTATGGCGAACAAAGCAAACCCAAAGGGAATGATGGACGGAGTGTTGAACATTGCAAGCACTCACCCCCAGTCAACTGATCTGGGTTTAATCCATCACCGTTCTTTAGCCCACTCTGCCACCCCAGTTCAGATATGGCCATATGCAAATCAGTCTGACCCTGTGCCTCATGGGAACAGTACAGCCCGAACTGCCAAGCCATGTCTTCCCTGGACCGGAAACAAGCTTCCTAGGACCGATTTCTGGCATTTCAGCCGTCTTCAGCCAGGCTTGCTTGAATCCAGTAGCAAAGTGAGCAAGGGACTCACGTCTGAGCATACCCTGCCAACTTATGGCGAACAAAGCAAAACCAAAGGGAATGATGGACGGAGTGTTGAACATTGCAAGCACTCACCCCCAGTCAACTGATCTGGGTTTAATTTATCACCGTTCTTTAGCCCACTCTGCCACCCCAGTTCAGACATGGCCATAAGCAAATCAGTCTGACCCTGTGCCTCATGGGAACAGTCCAGCCCGAACTGCCAAGCCATGTCTTCCCTGGACCGGAAACAAGCTTCCTAGGACCGGTTCCTGGCATTTCCGCCGTCTTCAGCCAGGCTTGCTTGAATCCAGTGGCTAAGTGAGCAAGGGACTCACGTCTGAGCATACCCTGCCAACTTATGGCGAACAAAGCAAAACTAAAGGGAATCATGGACGGAGTGTTGAACATTGCAAGCACTCACCCCCAGTCAACTGATCTGGGTTTAATCCATCACAGTTCTTTAGCCCACTCTGCCACCCCAGTTCAGACATGGCCATATACAAATCAGTCTGACCCTGTGCCTTATGGGAACAGTCCAGCCTGAACTGCCAAGCCATGTCTTCCCTGGACCGGAAACAAGCTTCCTAGGACCGGTTTCTGGCATTTCAGCCGTCTTCAACCAAGCTTGCTTGAATCCAGTGGCAAAGTGAGCAAGGGACTCACGTCTGAGCATACCCTGCCAACTTATGGCGAACAAAGCAAAACCAAAGGGAATGATGGACGGAGTGTTAAACATTGCAAGCACTCACCCCCAGTCAACTGATCTGGGTTTAATCCATCACAGTTCTTTAGCCCACTCTGCCACCCCAGTTCAGACATGGCTATATGCAAATCAGTCTGACCTTGTGCCTCATGGGAACAGTCCAGCCCGAACTGCCAAGCCATGTCTTCCCTGGACCGGAAACAAGCTTCCTAGGACCGGTTTCTGGCATTTCAGCCGTCTTCAGCCAGGCTTGCTTGAATCCTGTGGCAAAGTGAGCAAGGGACTCACGTCTGAGCATACCCTGCCAACTTATGGCGAACAAAGCAACACCAAAGGGAATGATGGACGGAGTGTTGAACATTGCAAGCACTCACCCCCAGTCAACTGATCTGGGGTTAATCCATCACCGTTCTTTAGCCCACTCTGCCACCCCAGTTCAGACATGGCCATATGCAAATCAGTCTGACCCTGTGCCTCATGGGAACAGTCCAGCCCAGCCCGAACTGCCAAGCCATGTCTTCCCTGGACCGGAAACAAGCTTCCTAGGACCGATTTCTGGCATTTCAGCCGTCTTCAGCCAGGCTTGCTTGAATCCAGTGGCACAGTGAGCAAGGGACTCACGTCTGAGCATACCCTGCCAACTTATGGCGAACAAAGCAAACCCAAAGGGAATGATGGACGGAGTGTTGAACATTGCAAGCACTCACCCCCAGTCAACTGATCTGGGTTTAATCCATCACCGTTCTTTAGCCCACTCTGCCACCCCAGTTCAGATATGGCCATATGCAAATCAGTCTGACCCTGTGCCTCATGGGAACAGTACAGCCCGAACTGCCAAGCCATGTCTTCCCTGGACCGGAAACAAGCTTCCTAGGACCGATTTCTGGCATTTCAGCCGTCTTCAGCCAGGCTTGCTTGAATCCAGTGGCAAAGTGAGCAAGGGACTCACGTCTGAGCATACCCTGCCAACTTATGGCGAACAAAGCAAAACCAAAGGGAATGATGGACGGAGTGTTGAACATTGCAAGCACTCACCCCCAGTCAACTGATCTGGGTTTAATTTATCACCGTTCTTTAGCCCACTCTGCCACCCCAGTTCAGACATGGCCATAAGCAAATCAGTCTGACCCTGTGCCTCATGGGAACAGTCCAGCCCGAACTGCCAAGCCATGTCTTCCCTGGACCGGAAACAAGCTTCCTAGGACCGGTTCCTGGCATTTCCGCCGTCTTCAGCCAGGCTTGCTTGAATCCAGTGGCTAAGTGAGCAAGGGACTCACGTCTGAGCATACCCTGCCAACTTATGGCGAACAAAGCAAAACTAAAGGGAATCATGGACGGAGTGTTGAACATTGCAAGCACTCACCCCCAGTCAACTGATCTGGGTTTAATCCATCACAGTTCTTTAGCCCACTCTGCCACCCCAGTTCAGACATGGCCATATACAAATCAGTCTGACCCTGTGCCTTATGGGAACAGTCCAGCCTGAACTGCCAAGCCATGTCTTCCCTGGACCGGAAACAAGCTTCCTAGGACCGGTTTCTGGCATTTCAGCCGTCTTCAACCAAGCTTGCTTGAATCCAGTGGCAAAGTGAGCAAGGGACTCACGTCTGAGCATACCCTGCCAACTTATGGCGAACAAAGCAAAACCAAAGGGAATGATGGACGGAGTGTTAAACATTGCAAGCACTCACCCCCAGTCAACTGATCTGGGTTTAATCCATCACAGTTCTTTAGCCCACTCTGCCACCCCAGTTCAGACATGGCTATATGCAAATCAGTCTGACCTTGTGCCTTATGGGAACAGTCCAGCCCGAACTGCCAAGCCATGTCTTCCCTGGACCGGAAACAAGCTTCCTAGGACCGGTTTCTGGCATTTCAGCCGTCTTCAGCCAGGCTTGCTTGAATCCTGTGGCAAAGTGAGCAAGGGACTCACGTCTGAGCATACCCTGCCAACTTATGGCGAACAAAGCAACACCAAAGGGAATGATGGACGGAGTGTTGAACATTGCAAGCACTCACCCCCAGTCAACTGATCTGGGGTTAATCCATCACCGTTCTTTAGCCCACTCTGCCGCCCCAGTTCAGACATGGCCATATGCAAATCAGTCTGACCCTGTGCCTCATGGGAACAGTCCAGCCCAGCCCGAACTGCCAAGCCATGTTTTCCCTGGACCGGAAACAAGCTTCCTAGGACCGATTTCTGGGATTTCAGCCGTCTTCAGCCAGGCTTGCTTGAATCCAGTGGCAAAGTGAGCAAGGGACTCACGTCTGAGCATACCCTGCCAACTTATGGCGAACAAAGCAAACCCAAAGGGAATGATGGACGGAGTGTTGAACATTGCAAGCACTCACCCCCAGTCAACTGATCTGGGTTTAATCCATCACCGTTCTTTAGCCCACTCTGCCACCCCAGTTCAGATATGGCCATATGCAAATCAGTCTGACCCTGTGCCTCATGGGAACAGTACAGCCCGAACTGCCAAGCCATGTCTTCCCTGGACCGGAAACAAGCTTCCTAGGACCGATTTCTGGCATTTCAGCCGTCTTCAGCCAGGCTTGCTTGAATCCAGTAGCAAAGTGAGCAAGGGACTCACGTCTGAGCATACCCTGCCAACTTATGGCGAACAAAGCAAAACCAAAGGGAATGATGGACGGAGTGTTGAACATTGCAAGCACTCACCCCCAGTCAACTGATCTGGGTTTAATTTATCACCGTTCTTTAGCCCACTCTGCCACCCCAGTTCAGACATGGCCATAAGCAAATCAGTCTGACCCTGTGCCTCATGGGAACAGTCCAGCCCGAACTGCCAAGCCATGTCTTCCCTGGACCGGAAACAAGCTTCCTAGGACCGGTTCCTGGCATTTCCGCCGTCTTCAGCCAGGCTTGCTTGAATCCAGTGGCTAAGTGAGCAAGGGACTCACGTCTGAGCATACCCTGCCAACTTATGGCGAACAAAGCAAAACTAAAGGGAATCATGGACGGAGTGTTGAACATTGCAAGCACTCACCCCCAGTCAACTGATCTGGGTTTAATCCATCACAGTTCTTTAGCCCACTCTGCCACCCCAGTTCAGACATGGCCATATACAAATCAGTCTGACCCTGTGCCTTATGGGAACAGTCCAGCCTGAACTGCCAAGCCATGTCTTCCCTGGACCGGAAACAAGCTTCCTAGGACCGGTTTCTGGCATTTCAGCCGTCTTCAACCAAGCTTGCTTGAATCCAGTGGCAAAGTGAGCAAGGGACTCACGTCTGAGCATACCCTGCCAACTTATGGCGAACAAAGCAAAACCAAAGGGAATGATGGACGGAGTGTTAAACATTGCAAGCACTCACCCCCAGTCAACTGATCTGGGTTTAATCCATCACAGTTCTTTAGCCCACTCTGCCACCCCAGTTCAGACATGGCTATATGCAAATCAGTCTGACCTTGTGCCTCATGGGAACAGTCCAGCCCGAACTGCCAAGCCATGTCTTCCCTGGACCGGAAACAAGCTTCCTAGGACCGGTTTCTGGCATTTCAGCCGTCTTCAGCCAGGCTTGCTTGAATCCTGTGGCAAAGTGAGCAAGGGACTCACGTCTGAGCATACCCTGCCAACTTATGGCGAACAAAGCAACACCAAAGGGAATGATGGACGGAGTGTTGAACATTGCAAGCACTCACCCCCAGTCAACTGATCTGGGGTTAATCCATCACCGTTCTTTAGCCCACTCTGCCACCCCAGTTCAGACATGGCCATATGCAAATCAGTCTGACCCTGTGCCTCATGGGAACAGTCCAGCCCAGCCCGAACTGCCAAGCCATGTCTTCCCTGGACCGGAAACAAGCTTCCTAGGACCGATTTCTGGCATTTCAGCCGTCTTCAGCCAGGCTTGCTTGAATCCAGTGGCAAAGTGAGCAAGGGACTCACGTCTGAGCATACCCTGCCAACTTATGGCGAACAAAGCAAACCCAAAGGGAATGATGGACGGAGTGTTGAACATTGCAAGCACTCACCCCCAGTCAACTGATCTGGGTTTAATCCATCACCGTTCTTTAGCCCACTCTGCCACCCCAGTTCAGATATGGCCATATGCAAATCAGTCTGACCCTGTGCCTCATGGGAACAGTACAGCCCGAACTGCCAAGCCATGTCTTCCCTGGACCGGAAACAAGCTTCCTAGGACCGATTTCTGGCATTTCAGCCGTCTTCAGCCAGGCTTGCTTGAATCCAGTAGCAAAGTGAGCAAGGGACTCACGTCTGAGCATACCCTGCCAACTTATGGCGAACAAAGCAAAACCAAAGGGAATGATGGACGGAGTGTTGAACATTGCAAGCACTCACCCCCAGTCAACTGATCTGGGTTTAATTTATCACCGTTCTTTAGCCCACTCTGCCACCCCAGTTCAGACATGGCCATAAGCAAATCAGTCTGACCCTGTGCCTCATGGGAACAGTCCAGCCCGAACTGCCAAGCCATGTCTTCCCTGGACCGGAAACAAGCTTCCTAGGACCGGTTCCTGGCATTTCAGCCGTCTTCAGCCAGGCTTGCTTGAATCCAGTGGCTAAGTGAGCAAGGGACTCACGTCTGAGCATACCCTGCCAACTTATGGCGAACAAAGCAAAACTAAAGGGAATCATGGACGGAGTGTTGAACATTGCAAGCACTCACCCCCAGTCAACTGATCTGGGTTTAATCCATCACAGTTCTTTAGCCCACTCTGCCACCCCAGTTCAGACATGGCCATATACAAATCAGTCTGCCCCTGTGCCTTATGGGAACAGTCCAGCCTGAACTGCCAAGCCATGTCTTCCCTGGACCGGAAACAAGCTTCCTAGGACCGGTTTCTGGCATTTCAGCCGTCTTCAACCAAGCTTGCTTGAATCCAGTGGCAAAGTGAGCAAGGGACTCACGTCTGAGCATACCCTGCCAACTTATGGCGAACAAAGCAAAACCAAAGGGAATGATGGACGGAGTGTTGAACATTGCAAGCACTCACCCCCAGTCAACTGATCTGGGTTTAATCCATCACCGTTCTTTAGCCCACTCTGCCACCCCAGTTCAGACATGGCCATATGCAAATCAGTCTGACCCTGTGCCTCATGGGAACAGTCCAGCCCGAACTGCCAAGCCATGTCTTCCCTGGACCGGAAACAAGCTTCCTAGGACCGGTTTCTGGCATTTCAGCCGTCTTCAATCTACCATCCTAAAAAACATGTAGTTACTGCAAGAATTTGGATATGGTTAAATGAGCAGGGGACTGACGTTGTAAGGCACAAGAGACAATTCCCCAAGGGTACGGGACTATGACCCAACAATGGTTTAATACAGTCGTATCAATATTCAGGGGAGGAGCAAACTTAGTGGCCAGTTAACGGGAATGTCCCTCAGCATAACCAGTTGGTACCTCAGGACGCTTCACTTATTGTTATGAGACTGCCTGTCTCATAGCTGGTCCGGCCAGGGGGTGTAGGAGTGGTTGCCCTTATAGTGGGGCAGGGTCTTTAAGGAGCGCAGTACACATGTGGGAAGACTCTTGCTGACAAAGTGTATTAAAGCTACCTACATTTTCCTCTCCTCCATCCCAGCAATACTTCCAATCGGGGTGCTGGGTAATCCCCACCAGGGTGGGTGCACCGGTACGGCCACACAACATCCAGGCAAAATTCATAGTTAGACTGGGATTGGATGCTGTTCAGACTGTCCTCCCATTCTCCCATCCACTTGTCTGCTTCCTGGTATACATTAAGAGAAGTTTGGCACAGGGCTACTCACGCCAGGGTTGGGACAGCAGCAGGGTGACTCAACATCTATAAGAACGCTTTCAGACGGCGAGGGACTTGCAGGCAATGGAAAAATAAAGGGCAGGAAAGTGGTGTGTATGATTTACTCCAGGGTCTCATTAGCCAAAAGCACTGGCCCTGTTTGTCACACTGGTATTCCTCTAGCAAACGCTGGCTTATGGGCTACATACGCTGGATCCACCAGTCAGCCTGGTGGGTTGCGTTAGTTGCCATGCCAAATTAGGTGGTGTTACAAGAGTGTTGGTAAATATGTTATGTTATGTTATGGTAGCTTATATAGCGCATGGCTACCCCAGCAACGGGGCGTCCCAGCGCTTGCAGACAACCAGATACGCAGCAACCGAGCCAGGTGTAGGAAGAGCTACAGAAAGTCGGGCCTAAAGAATGGTAAATATGGGTTTGGAGCACCAACGCGGACTATTACCAGAATAGATTTTCAGTCATATTTAGAAGGTGCAGGTAAATTTACTAATATGTTACTCCTTGTCCTCAAATCCTCAGCACTGACTAACCTTTCGGCACTCTGGTAAACAAGGGGTAACTGCATAAATGTTACAATGCAGTAAGAATACTTGGCATGTCCATTATTCAGGAAAATTCAAATTTGGAAGGAGCAGGTAAACTTCCACTGCTGGTGCAGTACACGGTTATAAGGGCGAACCGCCAAAGTTTGGGAATAAGCAAGTACGCAATGCGGGTCCTGGCAGGCGCTTGTGCAGTCACTTTGTTAGGATAGGGGCAGCAACCACAGCGTTCAGGGCGGGCATGTCAGCGAATCGCAGCATGCAGGTGGGACAGTGGGAATCCCAATGTTTTGAAAGGTACATCCGTCCATAAGCCACCCAGGGGAGTGGCCGGAAGACAGGTTATGTGTATTATGTACAGGTGAATTGTGAGTATACCGAAGGCACCCCGGTGGCACCAAATTTTGGTGGGGTGCAGTGTTATGGTGTGGAATAATGTGCTAGCTTGAGTAGTTGTATAGAATGGTGTGCAGTGCTCAATATATGTGTTTAGCAACCTTGCATTTCTTTATTTTGCCAAGGTCAAAGGTCTGGGGGAGTAGCCATTCGTGCGTCCTGAGAGTGGCACGATGGGCGGAAAGCAGGAAATGGAGGCATGTTTTTTCCGCCACTGAGACAATTGTGTTGGGGTTCCCAGTCATACACTGGAACAGCTTGCTAAGAAGCTGCAGCACTGACTAGGTGGGGGGAGGGTGTCTCCCCTCCCATCATTCTGGTCATACACCTGGGAGGCAATGAATCACTTTCATGGGTAGGAGGGCTCTGATGCAAGAAATTAAACCCTCCATGTGTACGTTAAGCAACCAATTGGGGGAATGTGAGTTATGGTGGTCTGAGATAACCTCACGTTTAGTGTCCTGGGAGGCCCTGGAATCAGCATGATGTAGGTAAGAATGCCTGCCTTGGTAGGGGGCCCTGGTTGTGACGGTGGCTACACCCAGAGCTGTGGCGGAGTTACAGGGCGATCCAGAGGCAGAAAAGTACATAGGGGTAATCTCTTCAGAATTACAAGGGTGCAAAGGCCAAATATCCCTAGGTGGTCCTTGCGGTGGACCCTGGAGGAACGATGGCGCGCCGCTATTCCTACTGGCGGTTGTAAACCTGAGCAACTGGGGGCTGCCTGGATACGTTCCGCCCCCCTCAAGTGGCGTGAGTAGATGGGTGGACTGGTGGTCCACAGGTGGGAAGGGTAAACCCCCCCCAAAAAAATTGGTGAGCACTGATTGGTTAGTGCCACAGTGCAATTTGGCTCTTTAGGTGGACGGGGCAGCTTAGGTGTGTCTCTGGTGCCTGCCCATGGATCGCCCATAAATTGACCCACCATGTTGGCATATTTCTGCATGCTAATAAACCTGCAGCAATTTTCTCCACGAAAAAGGTGTCTTGTGTATTTATTTCATAAGGAGATTGCTATGTGTGTGATGGGGAGTGCGTTGCCGATATTGGCACTATGTGGCTGCCCACACAGGGGGCCCCCATAGGAGGGCGGCCGCCTTAGTGCCACATGATGGCACACGGCGACAGTCTAGAGTTTTGGGGACCCCCTCTGCGTCCGGCACGACCCACATCATTTACAGCACGTTAGTGGGTGGGAGCCAGGTATAAGTACCTTTCCCGCCCACCTAGCGCTCTCTTTGTGGCAATCCTTCACGCCGTTTCCCTCCCTACCGCTTATACAGGTTGTGGGGTGGGAGAGGCTGTTAACTTGTTATTTAATGTTGCAGACGGAGTTATAGGGCGATCCATAGGCTAAAAGGTAGATAGAGGTACCCTCTTCAGGAGCACAACAAGGGTGCAAAGGCCAAATATCCCCAGGTGGTCCTCTGGGTGGACCCTGTAGGAACGACGGCGCCTCGCTAGTCCTACGGGCGGTTGTAAACCTGAGCAATCGGGGGCTGCCTGGATACACTCCGCCCCCCTCAAGAGGTGTAAGTAGATGGGTGGACTGGAGGTCCACAGGTGGGAAGGGGTAACCCCCCCAAAAAAAATTGGTAAGCACCGATTGGTTAGTGCCACGGTGCAATTTGGCTCTTCAGGTGGGCAGGGCAGCTTAGGTGTGTCTCCGCTACCTGCCCTTGGATCGCCCGTAAGTTGACCCACCATGTTGGCATATTTCTGTATGCTAATAAACCTGCAGCAATTTTCTCCACGAAAAGGGTGTCTTGTGTGTTTATTTCATCGGGAGATTGCTGTATGTGTGATGGGGAGTGTGTTGCTTATATTGGCACTATGGCACCTTACCCCAAAAACCCACTGAACCAAGATTGCTGCATTATTTCTCAGTTCAAGCAGGAGCCCATTTGCTTCCTTGCACTAGTCCAGTCACAAACTGGCTACCTCACTGAGTACTTCCATATATTTTATAGTTGTCCCCGCTGCCAACTACAAACCATTTTGTTTCATAGCTGTGGACTTCAGTAACAGCACCACCACCTATCATGCTTATTTGCCACTCCCTCACCCCCAACAACCCCAGCACGCTTCTACGTATTGCTCGGGTTACACAGTTTCCTTTATAAACAGTTTTTCTAAATAAAGCATTAAATTTCTAAGTATTTGTAAACATTACAATCAGAATACAGTTTTCAAGTGCCATAAAATACGTTCCTGCTTGTTAAACATTTTGGGGTTATTTTACTTTTTTTTAAACAAAACTTTATACACTACCTTTACCAAAGCCGATAGCTCGCCACTCGCATTATAAAGGCAAGACCTATTTCCCTTTGCCAGTGCTTGTTAGCCTTTTACAACCAGCGTTCAAAATACCTTGCAAAAAATAGTAGCAATAATATAGGAAGGAAAGCTTGCTCGAGGAAACACAGATGATTCACTCTTTCCTAGTCAGCATTTATTAGTTACAGGAAGGAGCGAAATGGTAACTTTATGCAGCATGGACGTTTCACACTTGAGAAAGAAATATTCAGCAATTTTCAGCAGGCACACGTGAATTCAGAAGTCCGCTTTTGAAAACAGATATTGCACAACGTAGCATGGTATTGAAGCAACGTAGCATGGTATTGAAGCGTAGCATTCTGGGAGTTGTGGTGCTAGCGTCTGACTAGGCGAAGGGCCGAAGAGTACAACAAACTACATTTCCCAGGTATATTACGTTTGCACTTTCCCAACACTAGGAGCTGTGTCTTCTTCCTGTTTTCTTCTTGCACAGTAGAAGGGAGAATGCGAGGATCCTGCACGGGTATGCCAGCAGCTCGCAGCAGGTATGCATTTTTGCAAGGGCTTAATTTAATTTCCTTATAAGCAGTTCATGATGACGTTTTGTTCTTTATTCGAAGTTTGTCATAGAACAGCAGTTGGGTAATTTGGGGGCAAACGGTAACATTTTGGAGGCGAGATAAAGTGCTGTTGAACTGGGTTTGGGCTGAGATGCAAAAACTCAAGACAGAAATGACCGAGTAGCCAGTTTGTGTCAGACAGGGTTTCCTTTCAACAATATTAGGACGAATATATGTCGTTACTACGCATAATAGGACAGGTAGCGCGACAAGTGTTTGATGTGCACATCACCAGGAACTGTAAAAACAGGAACACAAAGATGCGATAAGGCAGGTAGCAAGCCCACCTGGCATTACAAGAGAATGTTCCTAATTAACGTTTGTTTTCTGGTTGTCTCCCACTTTGTCGATCGACTATGTTTTTTTTTTTTTGTCGAATTACTGATGCCTGTTGCTCGGTGTCTTAATAATGTTTAATTTAATTTCGTTAGGGTTTGTAGCTCAGGCGCTAATGCTACAAGATATCAGTACTTAATTTTATGTGCATTAGTTTGCATTTCCAGAACTCCAGTTAAAGTTCTAATACCAAACAAAACAAAGGTTGTTCTGCGGCTCAGTTGTTGGCTGTGGTTTATGGTGGCATTTTAAATCCTGGATTCCCTGTTCGATTAATATAGCCGTCAAACTGCCACAGTATTAATAATGGTTCTTTCTTTGACATGAACATGCTTGTACGCTCTTAGAATCCATTGCTTTGATATATATATTCCAGTGAAGATGAAACGGAGAATTCTTTATTACAACATCAAGTCCAAGTGACACGTTTCAGCCGCCGGACTGCAGCCTTGATCACATATATATATTATTTTTTGTGTGGAAAAAAACTATGGATTTTACAAACAAAGTAATTGGTGACATCTTGTGCGCTGCAGAAGCATAGAACATATCATCATATATTGGGCGACAAAAGAGCTGTAAAACAACCATGGAATGAAATATGGCTTAATAACATTGACGCACACCACTGGACCTAACTCTCACAACCTGTTTATATACCAATAATGTCGAGGCTACTGTGGCAAGCATTTCTCACGTTGGACCAAAGTCTGTCCTAGCAGAGCTCCAAGTAGGTGCCTCTGATCTCGGCCCAGTACTTTCATATTTTATAGTGCTTCTGGGTACATCCCCTCGCCAGCTAAATCGGGCACTCCAACCCCATGCAGTAATCCATGCCCTTAGCCCATGGGTACAAACATTGCCCAGGGGCCACAAAGTATGGTTTCTGGTGTGCCCGAGGGCTGCACTGATGCCAGCAGGGTGGCGGGAGCGGGTCATGGATTGTGTATGGAGGTTAAAAAACATGTTAAATAAACGGGCAGGCATTTATTTGCAGGTTAATAAATGCTTGCCCATTTCTTTAACATCTTTTTCTAAATATTAGTACTAGCAAATAAACAATAGCAAATAAACAGCAGCAGGTGCTGCTGTTCACCAAGCGGGCCGCATGTATCGCTGCCTTAGCTCATGTTTCTACATAGACAGCCATAATGTCCTTCCAGGCTCTCGCAATGTCTCCCTTGGCAACTATCAAACTTAGGCAAAGCAATGCCCTCTTGTATCTATTCCCCCCCCTAAATCGTTAGTGATCTGTAATAGGATATGTTTGGGTTCCATGCAATTGGCCCAAAACACCTTTCCAGAAGTGAGAGAGTGTGGGGCAGTGCCAAATCATATGGGATATATCCCCTTGTGTGTCATCACAGTTCAGGCAATTCCCAGTAGCTATCAGGCCAATGCGGTGTAGCCATGCTGTAGTGAGGAAGACGTGATGGTTACCACCTCTCTAGGTGACTCCACTGCCTCCCTCCAATCATCATCTAATTGACCCAGGTCCTCCTCCTACGCCCTCTTCACCCCCTCCATTGGGTCTGGCAAGTTGCGCAAAAACATTTTTTAAATCTCAGACAGTTTGTGCGCCTTCATGTCTGTAAGCAGAATTTTTGCCTCCATGAGGGAGAATTCGGGGATAGATTTCTCCAACTGTATATATGAGAGAAGTGCATGGCAAAACTGTAGGTAGCGAAAGAACTGTGTGCAGTGTAGTGTGTATACTATCTGTAGGTCCTGCAGAGACTCTGTCTGAGTCAAGTTTCTTGATGTAGAGATTCCTATGGTGTCCCAGGTGCAAAAAACCCTTAAAGGCCACAACTTGTAAGAGCTGAGTGCTCCGCCACAATGTGTTCCCCAACATCAGCCTGGTGGCCCATGGACTTCATAGCCGCAGTTTCCAGACCTCCAGCACCACCCGTGTGGCAGCAGGGAGAGTCTTCCGCGTGACGCTGCCATAAAGTAAAAGTGGAAGTTTCTGGCGACCCATCGCATATCCCTCCACAGCGCATGCCGGGTGATCGAATGAGCAAAACCACCACTCATTGACCACCAGCAAATGTGCCACCCAATGACCACACCTCTGTATCCCCTGTGAAACCCCGAATGATATACCTGGGAAAAAGCCCCTGCGGACTAGAAAAGGACATCTGTTGCCCAGAAGATGGGTTTTCTAGAGCATCACCACCATGTCTGCATCAGTCTGTGAGGCCGCTGTTAAGACCTCCCCCTTTCTTGATTTTGTCCATTATCCCGTTCACATTCTATGAAAGGATTACAACAAAATGGTCGCACACTGCTGACCTACCTGCGTGTTACCCCAAAGAACTGTGGTCCCTGTAGTTAGCGTCGGCGGATACACCTATGCTCGTGTCGTGAGTGCAAGTGTGAATAGCGTTAGCCATCCCTGGACACGTGTTTCGAGGTAGTTGCCTCTCGTCAGCAGGGAGTAGGAAAGAGTGTAGGGTTGCAATGTAAGCTGCTAAAATCATTATCAGGTCTAGTACCTCTCGTAGCAACGCAGGTGCGTAACCTGAGTCCGTCGACTCCCCGGCTCAGAGAGCCACTAAATAGTTACAACAAAATGGTCGCACACTGCTGACCTACCTGCGTGTTACCCCAAAGAACTGTGGTCCCTGTAGTTAGCGTCGGCGGATACACCTATGCTCGTGTCGTGAGTGCAAGTGTGAATAGCGTTAGCCATCCCTGGACACGTGTTTCGAGGTAGTTGCCTCTCGTCAGCAGGGAGTAGGAAAGAGTGTAGGGTTGCAATGTAAGCTGCTAAAATCATTATCAGGTCTAGTACCTCTCGTAGCAACGCAGGTGCGTAACCTGAGTCCGTCGACTCCCCGGCTCAGAGAGCCACTAAGTAGTTACAACAAAATGGTTGCACACTGCTGACCTACCTGCGTGTTACCCCAAAGAACTGTGGTCCCTGTAGTTAGCGTCGGCGGATACACCTATGCTCGTGTCGTGAGTGCAAGTGTGAATAGCGTTAGCCATCCCTGGACACGTGTTTCGAGGTAGTTGCCTCTCGTCAGCAGGGAGTAGGAAAGAGTGTAGGGTTGCAATGTAAGCTGCTAAAATCATCATCAGGTCTAGTACCTCTCGTAGCAACGCAGGTGCGTAACCTGAGTCCGTCGACTCCCCGGCTCAGAGAGCCACTAAATAGTTACAACAAAATGGTCGCACACTGCTGACCTACCTGCGTGTTACCCCAAAGAACTGTGGTCCCTGTAGTTAGCGTCGACGGATACACCTATGCTCGTGTCGTGAGTGCAAGTGTGAATAGCGTTAGCCATCCCTGGACACGTGTTTCGAGGTAGTTGCCTCTCGTCAGCAGGGAGTAGGAAAGAGTGTAGGGTTGATGTAACTATTCTATGAAAGGACTTTAAACGTACCCAGGGTTACTGGGCTCCGTATATCACCTAATGGTTGGGTACGTTAGCCACAGTTTAGCCAGATTGGTGAAGTATACAACAAAGTTAAATGTGTCTTCCCCGCATCTGTGCTCACCGCTACCCTGTAAAGAACCCTTCACACCCCCGAAAAACAATATCCTGAAACCCTCCCCTACCAATAATAACGCACCCATACTTTATGAACTGGAAGTACCTGTTGTGGTCCAACTAGGAACAAGCTCCATCTAGCAGCCGCTTTATGTTCATTATTGTTGTGTATGTTGTTCTAGATTTGCATTAATCAAAAAATATTTGTTGTTTGTATCTTCTATGTATGTAAAAACTTTTATTTTTATTTTGTCCAACTGTATTATTGTATATGGTGTCCTCTTGATATTATGATTAGAATAGGTTTACATTTTTTTTGTCTCTGATATATGTTTTGATATGTTCTTACCTAATTTGAATTAAAGAAATTAACTTTTAAATATTACTTCCGTGTACACTGAGTCGACTACATCATTTTGCTAGCCCATATGGTGGAATGTATGTTGATACAACGCGAACCAAAACAACGTATACTTTTACAACGTTGTTTTAAGTTCGCATGTACTGTTACTACGCATTTTATATTTGCGGATACCATTAGTTCGCATTTCTATGCAAATGCATTAAAAGTTACGTTACATCGGATTGAAATACACCGCATAGTTTAACATCGCATTTTTTCTATTTTTAAACACCCCAACACTACGCTAAATACTGAATGCAAATACATTACCCTACACAACAAAAACTTAACAACATTACTCTAAACCCTCAAAAGCTGCCACCAGCACGACCCTACCCTTTGCCCCAGTCCTGCTCCTACACGCAAACCCTTCCCTGCACGACCCACCCGACACTACCCTAATCCCTAAACGACTACCCTACTCTACTCAAACACTACACTAAACCCTAAAACACTACCCCATGCACAACCCTCCCCTGACTCCCAGTCCTATCCCTACAACAAAACACTTCCCTACACGACCCCCGACACTACCCTAAACCCCAAAACACTACTCCTCAAACACAACACTACCCTTAATCTAAAAGACTACCCCCTGCACGATCCTCCCACTACTCTAAACCCTTAAAAACAGCCCCTCTTACCTCTCTCTCCTCGTGTCCTCTGTTCTCCTTCCTGCATCGTCTGTGTGGCAGTGATCGTTGTACGTTGTTGTCAGGAAACGCCTCCGTTTCCTCACAACGATGTGGTTCGCATTACAACGCTTGCGTTGTTACAGCGCTTGCGATGTAATAACATGCGTAGAAATGACTATGCGTTGTTACAGCGCATGCTTTGTAACGCTTGCGTAGTAATGGTACACGGTGTAATGACCGCGTACAAATGGATGTTTACCCATATGGTCTGCTAATTGTTATGGACCTTAGTTGCCTAGGGGTTTTTCTTCAATTGTATAATTGCCCTGCCCTAGGAATTTCATGTTAATGCAGGGGGTCCTTGTTACTTACATTGGGCAACTAGGAACAAGCAACATCACCCCTACCATCTATACTGCCCTCCTCAACAAAATCATCCCAACCCAAGAAAAACATAGGAGACCTAAGTAAAGCCATGCAAGACTTCAAAGCAGATATAAATCGGACTGTTTAGCACCCCAGCCCAAGACCAATTAGGCACCTTCTGAGGTGTTCTGCAAACCCATGGGGGGTCATTATTGTCAGGTGGTGCAGCAAATTTGTCCACCCCAGCTGCAGGCTCCCCTTTGATGTCAGGGCATTCAGGACCCCGGGATCAGGCTCTTTGCCCCATTTGCTTTGGCTTCTTAGAGCTGTGTGCCACTCCCTCGGAGGCCCTGCATTGCCTCCCCAGCCCCCTGAAGCGATGGATCGCCGAGGTGTCCTGAGGGCCGCTCCTTCATTCAATCACAGACCACCTCAGGTGTATCGAAGAAAAAGGTCTTACCCTGAAATATGACCTTTAGACGGACTGGAAACAGAAGCATGTAGGTAGTGTCCATGACTCTCAGTTTCTACTTTGCATCCTGGAATGAGTGCCGCTGATGCTGTACTCTCAGGGTATAGTCTGGGGAAATTATTACTGGGGTGGATTGAGCAGACCAACGTTGCGTGGTGCCCTGAGGAGAGTCCCGATCAACATATTTGAGCACCTGCAGAATAAAGCAGAGCGGCGTCACTGGGAAATCATCCCTCAATGAACGATCAACGTTGGATATCAATTGCCCCCCCCCCCCACCCCGCCATGGCCAGGAGCGCCGTCTGCGTGATGGAGTGCGGCGGCACCTCAGGGAAACACAGCCACACCTTGCACGTGTAATGTAGGTTTTGACCGGTCCCCAGTGTAAAGGACGTAATAGCACCCTCTCTTGTAATGAACTTGTTGTCGGGCTGCAAATGGCCCAGTGTGTCAAAATCTCCATCTTTCCATTTGTGAATGAACATAGCCCCAGCTATATTGAGGAGTGCCTGTAGGGACCATAATGGCCCATCTGGTGCGTATGGGGCTTGGCAAACCACTCTCGTAACCGCCTTCTCCAAGATACCAGATATATAACATATGTTGTGCCCAGAGACACCCTCGCTTTCTCCATTCGCAAAACGGGCAACGTTGTTGCGCCATAGGAGCCTTGCAGTAGTCCTTTTTTAGGTCTCGCCCGACCCAGCGCATGCGCTGGTCTGGCGAGACTTATTGTGAGGGCTCCAAAAAGTGCTACCAGGCCAGCCTAGAGCTACAGTGCATGTGCGCGGGCGCGCGCACCACGCTTGACCGCGATTACTTGCGGCCGCTTTGATGTTATCGCGATCGCTCTCACTTTCACGGCTGAACGGCCGCTTGGCATAGCCAATAGGTCTCGCTTTTGGGACCTTATAAGTATTTAGTTATGCAACTGTTGCATGGCTAAACACTTATAAGGTCCCAAAGGCGAGACCTATTGGCTATGCCAATGCTTGTCCCAATTGTCGTTGGGGTCTAGCCAGTGTACGGCATGCTGTAAGTGTGCCACCATGTATTACAGCTCCCTATTTGGGACATCTAGACCTCCCTTTCTCTGTGTCCTCTTGAGTGTGTCGAGCGCAACAAGCTTCCGCTTATTCGCCCGTAGCAGGTCTATGAGAAGACTGTGTATTTCAGTAAAATAGTGCCAGGGAATCTCGTACAAAGTGCCTTGCTGGGTGCACAGGCACAGAAGAAGCACAATGGCAATTCTACCCATCAAGGATAGGGGAAAGTCCCTCCAGAACTGGAACGAAACCTGCAGCCCCTCCACCACTTTGCTGATGTTAAGATCTCAAGTCAACTACTCTGTATGGCCACCCTTATCCCCAAGTATCTCACATTGTCAGACTTCCAGGGGAGCCCCACGTCCAGGAGCCCCTCAGCCGGGAACCTGACCAGGGTCCTCAGCGGGAACTGGTTAGACTTTCTTCAAATAACATAGAGTCCCGAGACCTCCCCAAGCTCACTGTAGGAAAGTAGCATCTGCTTTTATGGTTACCCCACTTTTTTGCCTGGTGTTCTACTGTTTCTGACTTGGATCCTGCTAATCAGGACCCCAGTCTCTGTGCTTTCTCCCCTAAATTAGTTATGGTGAGTACTTCGGTACATCCCAGATTGGCTGCTGGTGTACCCCTATAAGACCCTTGTATATGGTACTGAGGTACCAAGGGCTTAGGTACAACAGAGATCCCCCATGGGCTGAAGAATGTATTATGCCACCCATGTGAGACCACTCAAACTGGGCCTACAGGCCTGCCATTGCAGCCTGTGTAAGCTGGTGCTAGCACCACTTAAGACAGATATAGGTTTCCCTATATCTGTGGTCACTGCACTAAAAACCAATAAGTCACCCCTAAAGCAGGTCTTTCAATCCTGAAGGCAAGGTGCTTGGTTCTAAGTGTGAGGGTGCCCCTGTATGAGCGGGACATCCCTACAACCTTCAGAGTCCATTCTCCCGGGTTGTAAGTGCATCAGCCATTATGATATATAGAGTGGCCATGCGTCTTAATGCGATGACCATCTCTAAACTGGCTGGAACAAACCCTGTCATGTTTGGTATCAAACATGTTGGAATCATACCCCCACACCATAAATGTAAAGCCCTCAGTGCTACTGGTAACAGTCTTCTAAACTCGGACAGCAAACTATGGCTGCTGCCGACCAGAGACACAATTCTTCCCTCCTGCTGCTGAGCCAAGCCAGAGCAGAGGAAAGCAGGACAATAGGTATCCTGTCAAAGGGAGTTTGACCACCTCTTAGACAGGACTTCGTGTATTAGGACAGGGTGGGGGTGCTTGCCAGCATCACTCAGTCTGCTTGAAGGGCACATTTGGTGCCCTCCTTGCATACTCCAGTTTAAACCAGCGGTGGCTCCCACTCTGGGGCAAAACTCGACAAAGGACATGGGAGTATCCTCCCCACTGTCTGACCCCTCCTCTGGGATGGACCCCTGAATCGTCCCAACCCTTTACTTAGGGTACTTAAGGGCTTAACTGTGGGTGGGTCCCTAGATTCCTTGTGGGACAAGATTCATATCAAGACACAACTTCATCCGCAACCATCTGGGCACTTTGGACTTCGCTGGCCTTTGCTCTGGGTATCGAGACTGCAACTGGGAAGACTCCTGCTGTTCCTGGTATCATCTGCAGGTCTGCTGCAACGTCTGTGCCTATGCTCCATACAGGATCCTTCCAAGGCCTGTGGACATCCAAGTGAAGGAGTCACTTCTCTGCATCTGCAGGCACTGCAATGCAATTGACCGGTCTGATGTTCCTGGGCTCCCACGGATTCCGAAAGGCTCAGCAACACAGGTGGTGATTCTTCAACTCCCTCGAGGCCTGTACTGTCTTCTGACTGAGTTTGAGGCCAGTATCCCTCGTCGGAACCGCAGGAACCGAACCCCTGTGCATTGCGTCAGCTTATTGTTATAAAGGCTTGTTGTCTCTCTTCCTCAGAGATCTTCGGGCTCCAAGTATCTTCTGTGATCAAGATCTTAATCCTCACCGCATCTCTTGCAACGTGGGCCTGCATCTTTGGTGAGCGGCTCCAGGTCCTCTTGCGACTCCAGTCCCTCTGGCCTGTGGGTCCTCTTGAGTGTTTTCTTTGAGACCAGTGGGCTCCCCTGATTGCTCGGGGCCTACTCTGACTTCCCTGCTTTTGGTGAGTCACTTGGACCTTGCTGGTTCCGACACTGCACCTTTTTCGCTTTCCACGTTGTTTGCAGTTGCTAAGGCTTGTTGGTGTTTTCGATGGACACTGACCCCTCAACTCTTGATATCCGAAGTGGGACAGGTCGTGAACGGCTCCTGGTCTTCCACAGCATCGCCTGGTCCACACCGCTGCAGCTCCAAGGTAACCATCAACTCTCCTGCAACACCCAACATCGGTGGGCATTCGTCTTCCATGCCTCCTGGTCACTCCTCAGTGGCATAGTCTGTCCCCTCTTCTTGCAGGTACTCCTCATCTGGAATACACCTTTAGGTTCCACCAGAGACTTTCAACTTCTTCGCCAGTGGCATCTTTCTGAAATCTTCCATTGAGTTGACTGCGGTTTCCGATGCCACTTCGCACCTATGCACCTGGCTTCCCTGGTGTAGGTATCCTGGTTCCTAGGGTATCCACAGATGGAGTGGCTCTCCATACTTCTGTCTTCCACGAGGTCTCTTCAGGGTACACTGGGATGGGTCCTTCTTTAAAATTGCAACCTCAACGTACCTATTGACTTGAATTGAGCACACAGTTGTGTTCCCACTCTGCACACGGCCTCCATGGGGTTCTTGGTTCCCCGGGTCCCCAGCATCTCTACGTCTTCTGGGTATAGTCTTCACTTGAGTAGTGGTTCGCATCCCTCTATTTTAGAATATGGTTTGGTCTCTCCCTGGAGACCACTGTATGTTCGTGCTACCTGTGTGCATTGTGTATATCTCCGATTAGTAGATATTTGCATGTGTTAGTGAGTGTCTTATAATAAATACCTATTTTTATAAATAACACTATGTGGTTCATTTTCATTAAATCTTTACCAATAAGATTATGTTCTGGTAAAATAAGCTGCCCTTTGTGACATATTTTCTCCACATGCCGAAATGGTTTGCGTATCTAAGCAAACCATAAAATAGACTACAAATGTGGATAAGTTCCTTTTCCTGTGGTTATCTTTATAGAACGGAAGCACACCTACCTCCCTTTCTGTTTTTTATTATTGCAACTAGCAGGATTACTGTTTGACTGAAGCGAGGTAATATAATTTTGTTAGTGGATCTGATGCTATTTGAGTTTCGCTATAGCGAGCACATGTAATTCTGACTAAGTATGTGCGCGCTCATCGTCCTTCATTTTCCTGAGCAGGCCAGACTAATAGCATTGGCAGTCCTTAACAACCTTCTTTAGCCTTCTACATTTCTGGAAGAGTCTTCTCTACACTCTGCCAGGCCACCAAGCTGCAGTTTCATATGTGGTGGTCCTCTGGTAATACCCCACGAGGCCTTGATACTAGGTTGCAGTGCAACGCTTCAAGCGGGAAGTTGCCGGCAACTACGTTTATTTAAAATTTAAGAATGTCTTCATTTATTAGTGTTCTATGCGAATGAAGATTGCTAGTTTGGATTACCTCATTTTTGCTCATTTTTGGCTGCAAGGAAACACAAAGCACCAGCCAAGAGTTCCCATAACAGGTGGAATCTGTGTTGGAGGATGCAGACCCTGAAGTTCAAGCTATCTTCCATGATGTAATCACATCAGATTCTATATAGCAAATGATTGAGAGTGGTGAAGATGGCCTTTACAGCAAGAGCATCGCCTCCATCTTCTAAAGCCCCACAGCTGATGGTGACTACTGATGATTCCATGATGAATTATCGTGAAGAAGAGCAGTTTCATGGATGTTTTGTTCAAGGACCGAAGTTGACTGGGGTCCTTCACCATCTGAGAGGCAATTCTTGCATTATAAGAGGAGAGTCTTTCATTACATACAGCAGTAAGAAAGGTCCAGAGTCACAAATGGAAGGACTTTGAAAAAACAATCTTTTCCAAAATTTTTGTTCAAACACTATCCTCTTCACAAGTTTCTGCGTAAATTTTCTCTGATTATGAAGGTAGATTAAATAATGGCAGCATTGTGTTCCCTAAAGGTAATCAATTCAGAGGAAGCAAGCCCTCCAGATGTGGTCGATAGGAAGATGGTGGGAGCAGTTGTTGAAATAGCCTACGCTGCTTCAACCTTTCTATCGGAACCAGTACCTATTCTCGCTATACCATCCAGTCTTTGTTGAAAGACTTCTAAACATTGGTCACTCAGATTCAGTAAAGCATGAATTTTGTGGACACTCTCTATGATGGAATAGCTGGTGCACTTCCTTTCAGCTATCCCATTTGAAGTGCTTAGTTCAACTGCTACTCCAAAAGGAGACTGGTCTGTCCATGATCATGCAAGGCTGATGAAACCAAAAAGACCATGCTTATGCTTTTTCCCTTCTCTGGATCCAGACTGTTCAACCAAGAATTGGAAGAGATGATTAAGCTGTCAGCAGAGGATAGAAAGCTGCTAGCACCAGTCAAGGTAAAGGATGAAGATTTAGATTCAAGATGATATTCAATCCTTCTACAGCAGCTAAGAATGTTAAGCCTTTTTGAGACGGGTAGTAGCTGGAAGGCCCCTGTGTCCAACAAGTGCCTTTTTCAACCAGCAACTCCAACCACCTCTCATTAACCTCCACAACCTGACCACCAAGGGGGTCATCCCCCTGTCCAGGTTGACTTATTTTGCATCAATCTCGCAAATGACAAATCCCAGACAGAAGGGCGGTAGAATTTGGTCCAGCAGTGCCATTGAGTGTATTTTTTCAGCCTTCTGCAAGATTTCTTTTCTGTTAAAAGCCTTGTCCACGAGACCTGGTTCTTCAGCTTGCCTGTCAAAGTGTAATCCAGAAATTACTGGACAAGCAGCAATCATTCCGGTTCCGAAGGAAAAAAGATGCATAAAACCCAGTTCCATAATCTTTTTACTACAGAGGTTGTCTGGGGAATTGAGACCTTGTAGATTTCAAATAGGTCAACAAGTATATCCCGTGCCATAGATTCAGAATGCTGACTTTACAAGCCATTTTTCCATTACTAAAGAAAACTGACTTTCTCGCTTTTCTTCTACAGACTTGATAGATGCTTTATGCACATTCTGATGCACCACAACTGCCAGAGGTACCTCCTGTTTCTCCATGGAAAACAAACCCTTTTTAGTTCCATGTTTTACTGATTGGGCTGGCATTGACTCCAAGTGTCTTAACAAACCTTCTGGCATCCGTGGTTGGTAAAATTCATTCTGAAGGAATTTATTTGCTTATAATTGGATGATTGGCTCATTGCATCTTTTCTTAAGGAAACAGATTTTTTAAAAATATTCTTTGAAGTTATTATAAGTTTGATACTTCTGATAAATGTGGAAAAGTCCAACCACTTCGCTTTTTAGCCTCTCCAATTCATTGGAGCCAAGTTCAACACCTCTCTAGGCAAAGTCTTTTTTACCAGAACATAGGAAGCTGAAATTCATTCCCACCTGAGGAACCGGTTATCAAAGTCTCAAACATTGCCAGGGGCTGGCTGGTCTTCCAGGGGGACATGACGTAGATCATAGCATTTGTGCTTTGGCTTGAGGTCACTTTTATCCTCTGGTTCATTATCGGTTGGACTACTGGTTGCCTGCATCCCAGGATAATAATATTTTGGACCCTGTTTAGATCCAAAGTACACAGGAGCTCCAATGGTGGCTTCATCCCAAGTCACTAACTGGGAATTGGTTGTTTCACACACCCACTAAAAATTGTATTTCTACAGATACCAGTGGGTAAGTTGAACATCAACATTTGAGGGCAGAGTAATCCAGAGCAAGTGGGAATTAATTCACTGATCAAATGTCTTAATGATGAATGCAGCTTTTGAGGTCTAACTGAACAATCAAATAATAGACTTTCATTTGCTCTACTGCAGTTACGTGCCTAGCAAGCAAAAAGACACACAGATGATGGACGGAATGCAGAGCAAATCAAACATTCACCCCCCAGTCACGAAATCTGGGTTAAATCCATTGTTCTTTTGCTCACCATGCCACCCCAGTTTAGACCCAGCCATATGCAAATCAGTCGTGACCCTGTGCCTTATGGGAACAGTCCAGCCCGAACTGCCAAGCCAGGTCCTCCCTAGACTGAAAAAAAGCATGTCCTGGGACCGGTTTCGGAGCATCACCCCTCATCAGCCAGGTTAGCTTGAATCCAGTGGCACAGTGAGCCTGGTACTCACGTCTGGGCATACACGGCGCACTTAGAAGCCGTTGGTGATAGTGTGTGCAACAAATGACTGTTAACATAATGTATTAAAATATCACTGTTGATGGGACCCAGGGAGGCTCATTACATACTGTTATTTGATTGGTATCTTTATCCCACCAAGATTAAGAAAATATTCCCCCAAACCACCTCTGACCTTTGCTGGAGGGGCTGCAGGCTGCTAGGTGATTTCAAACACATCTGGTGCGACTGCCCTAAAACCCGCCCATTCTGGTCTGAGCTATTGGCGCAACTCCGAGAAATCCTGAGTTACCTGTTTCCGGTTGACCCCGGATTTGTCCCTGGATTTGCCCTCTTCGGGCTGAGGCATGACTCTGTATGATTCCAGACAAATGGGGACTAGTGGGTTATGTGGCTCTGCCCAGGGGCGGCCAAAATGGTGGTGGCAGCTGCATGGAATAGAATGGAGGCCCCCCTCCATGACACATTGGCATGCAAGGCTTTGGAGGGCGGTAATCATGGAACGGATGGTGGATGTCCTACTAGACTCTTATAAAAGCTTCGAGTACATCTGGGGCCCCTTGGTGACTTATCTCTCAAAGGGCTTACCCCTATGTGTTTGATCTACCAGATCGAGGAGTCTGCATCTGTTCCAATTTTGAACACACACTGCCTCGAGGAGACTGAGCAATTACCTGTACAGAGCCAATATTACTGCGAATTGTAAAGTAGTATCCTGCAAGTAGCCTTCCTCCTCTTATATTATTGAACCCTCATGTACTGTACCTTATTTTTATTTGTGGGGTTTGTTTGGGGAGGGGGACTGGTCGTGGGTGATATGCTTTGTTTGGAGGTGGGGACTTTGTTGGTATTTTCCAATACTGGGTGACTGGTTTTGATTTGCCCATGTCCACTTCTATATTGATGACTACTGTATTTCTGGAAATAGCAATTCCACTGTGCTTGACACGACATGTCGGCTTGTTTGTATTGTGACTTTATCTGAAAAATAAAGATATTTTCGAGGGGAAAAATATTACTGATTTACATTAATTTTTCCAAATTTAAGCAAACAAATGGATTAATGAGAAAAGAGCATCAGATCAATCAAGAAGGGCAAAGATAATACAGTCTACATAGGCAGTGGTCTCTTAACTGGTATCTTCAGTATGGTATGGTTTCTGTAAGTTGGACAAAAGAACACTGCACATGGGGAATCAACTTTGTGGACATCTGAACTCAACTCAACTGCACTGTTTCCGAGAGACAAAAGTAAACATTGAAGTTTAAGTTGCACTTTGCAATGCTCTAGTCTATGGTGTAATTTTCAAATGTACATTGTGCCAGAAAAATCTGGCACTTGTCGGCCAGGACTCGGTAACATTAATAAGTAATAGTTATACAGTACAATGTTACAATATGTGATATAAGGTAGCCAATCACTATTAGTGGAAAGAGGATGCCTCCTCTGCCCGATCTCATAGCAGTCCTTCTTTCGGCCAATAGAAGTACCACTGCAGTAAATTGACTGATAGATACAGGTATGTCCTTACCCTATCTAAATAAAGCAATTACAGAATCTGGCTCAGTATTGACATCAATCATTTTATTAAGTTAAGTGAATACGGCGTTCCAGTAAGCTTGTATTCCAGGACATTTCCCAGATGTGTATCGGCACCTCACAATACGTTTTTGACATCCGTAAACTAAAAGCTGTCCGTAGGTAAGGCCTGAAAGCTAAGTGAGGACATGTATGATGGTTGCGAGGGAGCCAGCATATCGAAAGTGTCATCTCAATGCAGACTGGGTAGGTGGCTTTCGTTGATTGTTTATAGTTGGTGGAATCACTATTAGCCTGTTTTGTTGTCAGGCGCGTAGCTAGGAGGGGCGGTGGGGGCGGACCGCCCCAGGCGGCACTATTTTTAGGGCGGCCGCTCAGCACTGGTGGCTCGTTGCGGCTGCGGTGGCCTTTAATTTATTTAGGGACAGTGACTGTCACTAAATAAATTATTAAGTCCGCTGCGGGCGCAACGGCGTGCACGGCCGGGCGGCCCAGTTGTTAAAAAGTTCAAGCAGTGCGCTGCGCGCACCTGACCAGCTGACCTACTTGTTTGTAGTGCGCCAGTGCGTCAGCGCCTGCTGCAGTGCTGCCGCCTTGCCATCATGACGTCGGTTCGGCAAGACTAGAGCCAAGACTTCGTATTGTTGGTCCCATCATGATCCCAGCCTGCCCCAGGGCCGTCAATCTTGGAGAGCGCGCGCCAGCGCTACCAATGACGGCCCTGGGCTACATTTTTGCCCGGCCCTCGCGTGAGAACGTAGCGGTGACTCGTCACGCGCTTCACCACTACGCACGCACTCTCGTGAGGACCCAATTGTGGCCTGGGGCAGTCGCTCTGCTGCGTGGATAATTAGTTTTCTGTGCAGCACAGGTCGGAGAAAATAAGTTTGTTTATTCCTACCTAATCACCTTTCCTGACCCCTGCAGCTGCTTATCACATCAGGCTGTGACACAAAGTTCGACTAATCGAGTAGTAGGTAAGAGAATGTGTTACTATTTTTTTTTCTTTTAAAAATATGTGCAGGCCCAGCAGGACACATACTTCGTGTGCGCTTCATTTAAACAGTTTTTATCCTTCTCATGGCCGATGCAGGACACAATATGACAACGCAATTCAGAATGCCCAGATAACGCTGGTGATTAATGATCCTGCTGGAGAGCAATCGTTTGAATGTTGGTAGTTTTTAAGTGCAGATGAACTGTATTTTATGTGGATAGCTCAGTGGGTTACTGCCTTTGTCACAGAGATCCTTGTGTTACTTGCAGTTCAGAAGTTACAATCCTAACATAGGACAGTGACCAATGAACTGTCATCAAAGAGCTGCATACAAACATGAATGGTATAGTTTTTTTGTTTTGTGATATAGTTAGAACTTCCTCAGTCTTTCATCATTCTAATGTTGCTAAAATGAGTATGTTTGAGCAGAGATACATTTTTATCAGTAAAGCTGACCCCCATGGAATACTCTTTTAAATCCTAAGGTTGTGTTTCCCCAGACCAAACCCTCTCAAAATATACTGCCCACCAGTATGGATGACGTGATTCCTACACCTTGTAATCCTCATTGGCTTATGTGACATTCCCTGTAGACTGATTTACATACTTGTATGATTCATTGTCTCTGTATAATGTGTTCGTGGTGTAAAGTGCTGACACACTAAACTGATATGAGTAGCGCTAAACAACAAATGCATAAGAGAGAGGGGCTATGGAGCGATGAGGGGCACTGGTGGAGGGTGGCAGTGAGGGAATCTGAGGAGGAGGTAGTTGGAGGGGCTGTGGAGCGATGAGGGGCACTGGTGGAGGGTGACTGCAGGGCTCGAGTCGGGATACCAGGCGGGTGGACGGTGTCCCCTCACTTTATTTTAACGGGAGCTCGATTACTGGAGCAAATGGAGCCACACATTTACTCTTTGGCCTCTCTGGGGCAAGATCAGAACGCTGCTCACGCGCTGGCTTCTCTGATGCAATGGCATCTAAGGGGTGAGCGAGGGGAGGCAATGAGTCTGATGGTGCAAGCCACTTTCGTGACATTACTTCCTGTTGTGAAGTCAGCGTCCCCCCCCCACTTCTTTTTTTAGGACTTGTGCCCTGGGTGACAGTGAGGGAATCCGAGGAAGAGGTCATGGTGTGGAGGGGGAGCTAGGGTGAGATGAGGAGCACTGGTGGAGGGTGGTAGTGAGGGAGTCCAAGGAGGAGGTCATGAGGGGGAGGGGCTATGGGGAGATGAGGGGTACTTGTGGCGTGAGGCAGTGAGGGAATCTGAGGAGGAGGTCACTAGGGGGGCCATGGAGGGATGAGGGGCACTGTTGGAAGGTGGTAGTAAAGGTATTTACGGAGAAAGAGGTTATTAGTGTGGCGCCAAAAAAGACTTTCGCATCAGCGCTAAAGCCGGCCCTGTCATGGCCTTTCTGTTTTTGTTTATTTAATTAGCAGTCGGGTCATAAGGGCTACTGTGGAACATACTTTAAAGTGCTGCTAATTATATTTACTGCTATATTCAATGTTTTAAGTTTGAAGGTGATTTTACTAATGTTTTTACCGGGAAAAAGCAAAGTGGAGCCCGATGGTGCCTGATATGGGGCTGGGGCCCAAGGTCAGCTGTGAGATAAGGTGCACTGGAGAGAGGAGTAGTGGATAATCAAGCCTGTAAGGGAGAGCGTTGCCGAGTCCGGGGTCAGGTGGAGGAAGTAATGAAGAGGGATCCTCCATGAAGGCCCAAACAGATGGAGCCTGAGTAGTATCACTTGCCTGATACTCCCACCTCATAAACATCCTCTTCCCATCAAAGGAACATTACATGGAAAAAACACTTTTTGTGAGTGATAATATTTAGAAAGAGATTTGGAAAAGAGTGAGTTTTACTGGTCCTTATAAGACTAAGAAGAGATAAAGGAGGGCCCTGAAGCAGGCCTGCCCAGACATATATGCGACAAATCGAGCCCGCAGTGGCCCACCCAAATGCACCCTTGGCCCACCCAAATAAAAATTCCTGGAGCCGGGCCTGATGTGTGGCAAGAATATTTGTGCATGTTTGTTGTGTGGCATTGCTCTGTGGTGGTGACTGTTTTTAAGCTGCCTCATCTGGAGGCATCAGAGTGGGCCTCAGTGGGTTTATCCTGCTTGCTACGATGCATGCTAGTATTTTACAATGAACATTTATGTGCGATGGGGATAGTGATATGTATGGTAAGGGTTGAATGGCCACACAGTGTTAAAGATCCTCAACCCTTTACGTTCAAAGAATGGGTGAGCACAGCTCTAAACGGTTTGAAGCTGAAAGCATGGCTCTCCACAGAGAAGAGGCATGGGGCTTCAGAAAAGCATTCCATAAGCGATCAATGACTGGGTGTATAATAATGTTAACAGACAAATCTTGTAGTTCCAGCATCTGAGCAGTACTTCCAAAATTAAGACCCATTACACACATTAAAATCCCACTCCACATTGAGGAAGAATGTAACAGCTTGGACCTAGGGGCTTAGTTGATCCTCGACCATTTACATTCAAACAATGGATGTCTGAAGCTGACAGCATGGCACTCCACAGAGCAGCCCTGCCCTGGCACTGCCTCCCAGCCTGTGTCTCTCTTGGCAGTGGCTCCCTTCCCATGCCCTGGGTAGACTTGGGGGTAGGTTACAGGCTCAGCCCACAGGACAGGCGGCTCTCAGCTTCCCACCATTGGCTGCACAGGAACAAGTTGAAAACGAAGTAAAGAAGTGGAGGGAGATACTTTCAAGATTGTTGGATATCATTAGATTCCTAGCTAAACAAAATTTGGCTTTACGGGGTCACCGAGAAGGAATTCATTGCAAGACTGATGATGAACCTGAATCAACAGGAAATAGAGGACATTTTCTAGAATTAGTTCATTTGTTGGCGAAATACGTTCCAGTGCTACGTGAGCATACTGTAAGAATTAAGCTGGGAAAAAAGTATGCTAAATCCTATATGTCGCCTACTATCCAGAATGAGTTTATAGGACTTTTGGGAGAAAAAGTAAGAAGCAAAGTTATCAAGCAAGTGAAAGAAGCAAAGTATTTTTCTATGATATTCGACAGCACCCCTGATATTTCTCATAAGGATCAGACGAGCCAAGTTTTACGCTATGTTATGATCTATGGAAATAAAGTGATGGTTGTGGAATCATTTGTCGATTTCATTGAAACAAAGGGTAAAACCGCTGAGAATATTTCAAACATGATTTTGCAGAATTTAGAAAGCAACGGAATCGATATTCAAAATTGTAGAGGACAAGCATATGATAATGCTGCTGTGATGGCTGGTCAACATACTGGCGTTCAAAGACGCATCAGGGAAATTAATGGAAAAGCAGAATTTGTCGCATGTACAAATCACTCGCTGAATTTGGCTGGTTTACATGCAGCTTCTGTTGCTGTGATTTCTGTTACCTTTTTTGGAACTGTGGAGCGTTTGTTCGTGTTTTTTTCTTCCTCGACCCATCGCTGGGATATTCTGACTTCAGTCACTGGCCAAAGTGTCAAGCGTGTAATAGAAACTCGGTGGAGTGCACGGGGAGATGCTGTGAGTGTTGTAAAAAAAAATTACTCAAAAATCTTAAGTGCTGTAGAACGTTTCACTGGTGAAGAAGAAAATAGAGTTACCAGGTCAGATGCTCGTGTGCTGCTTGTTGCTTTACAATCTTTTTCCTTCCTGTGCTTTCTTGGCCTGTGGGAATCCGTCCTTGTAGAAATTAACGACACTCAGGTCTACCTCCAAACCAAAGTATTGAATATACAACAATGTGACATAAAACTCAATGCTTTAAAAGCATTTCTAACTGAAAATAGGTGTGAATTAGTTGACAATTAAGTAGCTTACGCCAAAGAAATTTGTGATGATCTTGGGATTATTATGGATCGTCGGTGTAGAAAGAAGAAACTAATGGCAGGTGAAGAATCACGAGATGCTGAATTGTCATACGAAACTGAGTTGAGGAGAGAAATGTTTTCTTCACTGGGTTTTAGGGAGCCCGCTGGGGAGCCTGCTGGGTGGGGGAGGGAGCCGGCCGGGATAGGAGGGGCCTTTCCTCCGTGAGCCAGGTCCACGCCGCCTGAGGTTTATTAAAGAAAAATGTCCTGTTTTGAAAGATGACCTTGAGCCGGGCCGGGAAGAGGAGACCATAACGGAGACCCATGTTGCGAAGCTTCTGTTTGGCCTCGTCGTCAGTCCGGCGCTGGGCCTGCACCTCCCTGGTGTAGTCTGGGAAGACCATAATCCTGCTGTTCTGATAGTGTAGTGGCCCCTGTGCTCTGGCAGCCCCAAGGATGGCATCTGTCTCAAAGTTGAGGACCCTCAAGATAATGAGTCGTGCAAGGGCCCCAGGCAGAGGCTTGGGCGCCAAGGAGCGGTGAGCCCGTTCAAGGGCAAACCAAGGCGATAAGACATTCTTGGGCATCCAGGAGCGCACCCAGGTTTCTACAAACGTGTCCGTGTGGCCCTGCTCCACTCCCTCAGGAAACCCCAGGAGACGCAGGTTATTTCTCCTCGATCTGTTTTCGGCGTCCTCCGCCCTGCGGTGGAGCTCCGAGGTCTGGGTCTGGAGGCGGGCCACCTGGGTCTTAAGTTGACTGATGTCGTCCTCCGCCGTGGAGATACGGGATACCGCCTCCGTGATGCGCGCTGTGGCATTGCGCAGATCCTGGCGGATGAGAGCCACGTCCACCCTCACCTCGCCGATCTTGTTTTCTACTGAGGCCTGAGATGTGCTTATTGTCTGAAGAATGGTGGAGAGATCTCCCCCGGGGGCGCCTGGTGTGCCAGGCGGACCGCCTCCTGGGTCCCGGTCCGACGTGGTAAACGGATCCATTTTTGTTTGGATTGGAGGGGCCGGATTTTGCACGGGCGGGTTCTGCCCATCGCGGGGTCAGCGGCGGAACTGCAGGGGGACGGGTGTGGGATGGGGATCCGCCAGACACCTAGGCCGTCAATACTCTGGCCTAGGCGCCCAAATCCAACCCCTCGGATCTCCGGAAGGGGCAAGAGATAATTGTGCCTCGGCGCCACCCACAGGGCCAGGCGGATCCCTCCAGCTAAGGGTGGCCAGGCAAGGCCAGTTACTCACCACCGCTACAATCCTCCAGCCCGGCCTCGGGGTCCGATGTGGATTGCCTAACTCCCAAGGGAACAGCCCGGAGTAGTGGGGGGGGCCCGAGAGGAGACAACGTCCGCGATGGGAGTCCACGGCCCACACGAACCATCCAGAGTGGGTGGAGTGAGGTCAAAAATGAAGAGCGCCCCCCCCAACACACCAGATCCAGCCGGACCCAAGCTCCTTCAACGTTAACTGCAGCAGGCAAGTGGCAGGCCACCGGTCGGCACAGGACGCCCGATGCGACCACGGGAGGCCAGGCAATCCAGGGGCCGGTGGGCCCAGCAGCAAGGAGGAGGCCTGCGCCCGCAGCGCTCCGGTGAGGCAGTGGGAAATGGAGGGAATCAGTTATGTATGGGGGGAATTAAACTTGGCTGATGTGACCCCAGGCCGGTGGAGTCGTGTGGGTGCTCCCAAATAAAAAGTGCGACGCAGGAGGGGAGGGGCTGAAGCGCCAATGTCTCCGCTCGGCCCTCCACCCGACACGGTGGCCAGTCCCCGCCCCCCCGGCAAGCCAATCACCAGGGCCACTGCCGCGAGCAAGACACCCCCGGGCAGCCCGGGGAGAGGCCGCCTCCCCAAACTGGTCCGATGTGGCTGAGGAGGCGATGTGGGGCAGCCAAGGAGGAATCGCTTAGCCGGACTGGAGGCACCCTCAAGGGAGAAGCAAGGGGGTGCCGAAGCACTGCCCTCTCCGCCCCGGCCGCCACCCGACTCAGTGGCGGATTCCCCCCCCCCCCCCCCCCCCCACTCACCGTCTGTCCAAGGCCCAAGGGCCCCTGATGAGGTCCAGGTGATCCCGCAGGCTGCCGCTTCCGTGCATCGGTGCGGCTTGGCGGGGAAAAGACACAGCAGGTCCCCAGAAGTCAAACCGCGGTCCCAGCAGGACTCAGGAGGCAGTGAGCGCTCCCCCCTCCCCCCCCCCTCACGATGCCGGCTCCAGGCCGCAGACAGCAGCCCTGGCGAGCCCGATCGGCAGCAGGCCTGGGCGGGGGCGTCGGATGGAAACACCGCTGTCCGGTGGCGGCAGCTGAGACACAGCGGCCCTCACCCGGCCGTGGTATAGTCCAGCGGGGCACCAGCGCAGGCCTCTACGGGTATCAGCGCCGCAGCCTCTGCACACTGGCCCAGCATTGGAGGGTCCCCCGGATGGGTTCCCTCGGAAGAAGGTGTCCTTGTTAAGGGTCCGACGGCGGATTTAGGCAGGCACGACCGCCAGTCAGGGGAGCGTCCGTCTCAGGCGCGATGGGCCGCTGGGGGCGCCATTTTGAGGAGCCAGGGCCGGCGGAGGGAAGAAGGCGGCACACTGCTGTAAGGAGTCGATCCGCTCGCAAGAGGGATCGGAGCGGAGCAGACAATGCGGGGGATCCAGCAGCTTGTCCCTGAAAGTGAGCTCCAGCTGAGGAGGGGCGGACGCCAGGCGGATGACGGAGGGGGTCCAGAGCACTCTTAGAGTGCGTCCGCCATCTTGACGCCTCAGGCCACGTCCCGACATTTTTACATGTTATTTTAAATGCCTGTTTCGGATTTTGCACACACAAATTAAATTGTGGGTGTGCCAAGGGCAGACCTATTGGCTTTGACAATGTTTGTTGTATTTGTATCCTTTCTTGCAGCACAGCTCTTTTTAGCTCCTCATTTCTCCAGCTCTGCTCACTAATTTGACGTGAAATCGCCTTGGAGCTCTGTAAATGTGATTTTGGTGCTGAGTTAGGGCAATATATATCTGTGTTTATACAAAGAACCTATAACATAACCTCTCTTTTAAAACAATTATGTAATTAATGTATCATATCTTTGGAATTTAACTGATGGGGAATTCAAGCACCAAAACTGCTAAAAACAGTCTTTTCAAAACAACCTTTTCCTTTTGACTGTTTAGAGTAGCTGCAATTAAGAATGTTGAATGTTGAGAGCGATCCCACCTTGTTGAACTCTAGCAGCATGTCTTTTATTGTAATTCAGTGTATATAGCACTTACTACCCTGTAGTCTCTACCCCGTGTGTGCTTAGATCCCTTATTTCAGTATGTGCTAGTATTTTAAGATTTATATTGGCACTTTATTACATTCCTGAATAAATAAATCTTAGTATACCCTATGCATCTTTGAGGCAGGTTTCAAGATCGTGGTAGACGCCAAAGCTGTAAGTTAAGGTTTTGAATATTTAGGAGAGTGTCATTGTGACAGCGGTGGTTGAACGTAACCTGAACAGGTAGTGTATTTGTACTACCTGAATGTATGAAATGAAATAAAATATACATATATATATATTCCGGTCCACCATGGAGCAACGCTACTGTGTGCACACTCCTTCCGCAATTCAAGGCTCAATCCATATTGTGCAGGAAATAATTTATTTCATTCCAGGTTCCCATCCGAAAACCCAAAGCGTTTCGGCTTAATCCTCCTTGATCACGGGTATGTTTGCAGCTCCACTTGTCCAAGAGCAATGTCTGCTCCCGCAGTTACCGCGAGGGCATTGGGGCTCCCCCCCGCGGTCCCCAACGTGGGGTCAGGCCCCAGGGAATGGGGTCACCGGGGACAAAAGTGACCCAGGGAAGGGGGCCACGCGGCCACCCCTTCCGTTAAATTAAAAATAAAATAAAAAAAGAGGCAAAGCCCCGGGGGATGGGGTCCCCAGGGCTAAAAAAGGCCTCCGGAGGTGGGACGCACGGCCCCTACCCCGTTTAAAAAAAATAATAATTAAAAAATGGCTCTGAAGGATGGGGTTACCAGGGCCCAAAAAATACTAAGAGAAGGGGGGCCACACAGCCCTCTTCTAGCAATAAATAAAAGAAAAGAGAAACTCTCATCTCGCCGGAGGCCCAGCCCCCTCCCTGCACTACTCTGCAAACGCGTTTCCTGGCGCATTCTGGGCTGGGGGATTAAGTCCCCTAGAATCTGAGGCGCCAACTAGCTCACCAGGTACCTCCAGTAAGCCCCACACAGTGGGATTGTTGAGGTGGTCTGAGCCCACGCCCCTTTTGACACCATTCTGCAAACGTGCCTCTTGGCGCACTACTGGTGGGGCGATGTGGTCCTCTTGTGTCCTGAGGACCTCAGGACTAAAGTAGACTTCATCCCCGGTTACCTCCAGTAAGTCCCACACAGTGGTATTTGAAAGAGGTCTTCGGAGGCTACACCCCCTTTCTAAACTACTCTGCAAACGCGCCTCCTGGCACACTACAGGTCTAGGGATGTAGTCTACTTTACTCCTGAGGGACCTTGGGGGCCAAGAAGTCTTCCTGATAGCTCCTGTAAGTCCTACGCAGCGGAATTCCTGAGTGCTGGTCAGAGGCCCAGCCCCCTTTCTAGACCACTCTGCAAACGCGACTACTATGTTATAGTTTTAAATTAGCATTTAAAAAACCTTAGCAATTCACTGAAAAAAAACATAGGTTTCAGGGATGTTATAATTAGTAATTAGCATTTTAAAAATCTTTTGAAATTCACTAAAAAACATAGGGGTCAGAGACGTTATAGTTAGTAATTAGCGTTTAAAAAAACCTTTGAAATTCACTGAAAAAAACACAGGTTTCAGGGACGTTATAGTTAGCAATTGGCATTCAAAAAACCTTTGAAATTCACTGGAAAAAACACAGATTTCATGGACATTATAGTTAGGCTGACATTTCACTCGTACAAAACCAGAGAAATAAGGCCGTTACAGTTAACTGAGCTAACTATAACTTTCTCTCCCTCAATGCACTGCTGATTACGTCACATATTACATCACTCCTGACATGGTCAGTGACATCACTGATGACATCTCAAATTACATCACTGATGAGATCATCCTCTTAATATCTGATGCTCCTCTTCACGCCCTATTATAACCTTTGATACACCCACTCTAAAATACAGACTACCATTCTCGAAACCATAGACATACCAAAACCAGTAAGTACATATCCACTCACTGATTCATAGGTGTACACACATACATTCTCTCACCCATACAGTCACTCATTCACACAGTCACTCATTCATGCAGTCGCTCATCTATACAGCCACTGATGTATGCAATCATATACCCATAGAGACACTCGCACACTGCCTCCCACCCATAGTTACTCACACACCTAGTCAGTCACGCAAAAAATGAATCGCATTGCCATTTACTCACCTATACAGTTATACACACACCACCTCACATATTCATACAGATACTAACAGATACTTACTCTCTCATACAATCACTGACATAAGCACACACTCATCCATACAGTCACTCCCACAATCCTCACTCTCACATTTACTCACTTATATACTCCAGCCCTTCTATATACTCCCTTTCACATATGTAGTTACTCACACATATACCACTGAGATATTCACTCACAAAAACATGCCATTCTCGCACTCACTCTCCCATACAGCCCCTCACACACATACTCCTGAACCCATACACCCACTCACACATCCATGCAGGGAGTCACCCCCCCCCCGCCCCCCAACCCACACACCCACACAGACACCCAGGCACCCATACAGGTACAACCAATCATTAACCCATATAGACACTCATTTAGCTTCTCACCAACCCATGCAGCCATTACACCCCAACTGACAGACTGATACAGACATTCACACAGATAAATCCTTCATCCATGCATTCACTAAGACACGTTCAATCACTGACTTATACAGTCATTCACGCACCCACTAAATCCTCCATTCAGACACTCACACAGCCACTCATTCTTCAATACACCGCGGCATGTGTATATGTATGTGTATGTATATGTATGTATGTATATATATAACATTCTTAAACGTTTTAGAGAAACTCAGTCACTGGTTGATGTCATCAGTGATGTCATTTGAGATGTCATCAGTGATGTCATGAGTGATGTCACTGACCATGTCATAAGTGTTGAAATATGTGACATCAGTAGTGCATTGCGGGGGCTCAAGTTATAGCTAGCTCATCTAACTATAACAGACGAATTTCTCTGGTTTTATATGAGTTAAATGTCAGCCTTTTCATGTATATGTGTGTGTATATTCTACATGTGAGTGTGTGTGTATGGGTATATATGTGTGTGTTTGTATGTATATATATATATATTCACTTAAAAACCATAGGTTTCACACATGTTATAGTTAGGTGGATATTTCACTCGTAAAAAACCAATGAAATTCCACCGTTATAGTTAGTTCAGATAACTATAACTCGCATGCCCGCAATCCTCTGCTCATGACGTCACATTTTACATCACTCATGACATGATCAGTGGCATCACTCTTGACATCACTGATGACATCATCCTTGTGATAGAGTGGCGGTCGCGCGAGTAATAGTTATCTGAACTAGCTATAACGGTGGAATTTCATTGGTTTTTTACGAGTGAAATATCCACCTAACTATAACATGTGTGAAACCTATGGTTTTTTCAGTGAATGTGTACGTTTTTTTAAATGCTAAGTTATGTATGTATTATTATTTTTTGTATATATTTATTTTTCAATAAACTACGTATGAAATGTTTTTTTTGGGGGTTTTCACCGTGCGCGCACCCCCGCGATTTAAAAAAAAAAATGTTTTAAATGTTTTTTTCTGCCTTCGGGGTCCTTCAGGGACCCCCTGACAAAGGCTAGGGGGTCAGAAACTCTCTACCGGGCCCCCTTTTCACGTTCACCACCTTCCTTTTCCACTCTCGCACTGAAAACAAACAAAATGGCGGCCGACACTTCCTGATTTCGACCGATTCGAACGTTGACTGACATGTAACAACCAATCAGAATTACGCTTGCGCACGTTAGGGTGCGCGCAAGGTGAGCGCACGGTGCGCGGCTATAGATATGTATGTGCTTTTAACTGCAATTTTCTCAGGAACTA